>NC_066855.1:12261978-12861978 GCF_001640805.2 Lates calcarifer | reverse complement strand
CAGTGAGATGCTTATTATCAAAGCCGTAAAGCATCTCATTTTTATTCTCACTCTATTGTTTTTGTCTGTTAATTACAGAAAAGTGTTTATTGATTGCAGATTCATAGAAAAAGTTGATACACACTGTAAGAGCACCGATGTGTTGCTCCACCTGTGATCCAGGTTCTGGCTTACCTATATCAGACTCTCTCATTAGATCATCCATCACAATGTTAAAGAAGGTGACCTGGAGTTGTTTTCTAATTCAGTCGTTAATCACGGCCACAACAGAGTGTCGGGCACTTTCACTTTGTTCTCCCTTAACAACTCTCTGGGCAGAGTCCATTACTGAGTAAACAGACAGTGAAACACGGAAGAAATGAATGAAGATGCCCGGCGCAGAAACCCCAGAGGTGAGATCAAATGGCAGGCCCGGTGATGATGAGGGATGTTTATGGCTGGCACTCTATTAAGAGGAGACTCTTCCCTGCTGGCGCATAATGAACATCTACCTTGTGAAATGGTTGTTCTGAAGCTTTTTCCTTACACTGAATTACTGGTCATTTTCAAAATGTGCCCTAATTGCTCTCAGCGGCGAGTCAGGGGAAGGGCCACTGATAGAGAGAATGAGTTTTAGGGTAACTTGGCAAGGTGACTGGCTTATGGCATTATTATCCATGTTGATTTGAATAAATCTCCTCCGCCATTTCACCCTTTGTGTGTTAATGAAAGCCAGTTATGTCCTTGGAGGATGATATTTCAGGCCTGAACTCTTCTTCTTTTCTCTGTGTACATGGTAACGCCTCCTCCAGATGTCCCCCACTGCAGGAGGCTGCGAGGCACATGCGAGAGGCTTACCGCCAACCGCACTCGCACACAAACACGCAAACATACACACACGCCCAGATCACCTCTGGGGGGTGTGGGGGTGTGGGGGCACTTCAGCTGACCTGTTACGAAAGAAGACCGTATGGGCTGTCGAGCAATTGTATGTTTTTACCGAGAAGAGAGTTAAATATTGCTGACTAAAAGGGCAGTGTGTGTGTGTGTGTGTGTGTGTGCCGTGCTCAGGGGGGTGAGAGAGGAAAAACATCTCAGAGAGGAGAATGTTTTCGGAAAACCACAATGTACCATCTGCACACGGCGGGGTGTATGAGCGACACTGGACCACTGCTGTGAGGAACTATTGCATTGTTATTAAATGGCTGTTGCCTCACTGGCAGCCATATTAAAGCCTCAGATCCTGTGCCTGATGCAAGGCAACGAAGAGGAGAGAAGGAGGGGAAGAGAAGGAAAAAAAAAAAAAACTAAAAAAAGCCCAAAACCAGTCTGGCCTTCTGGACATGGTGACACGATGTGCAGCTGCGATGGCACAGATTAGAAGATGGCAGTACAAACTTCTTCAGAATGAAAAGGCAGAAAGGAATCTTTTTTTTCTCCCTCTGTCTCTCTTTTTCCTCTAACCTCCCTACCACCACTTCTATTGGCTCAGCATCTTATACAAGGTGCACTGAGGGGAGAGCCTTTTCTGTACATGTGTATTGATAAATGCAGATTTTGCAGCTCAGTCCACACCAGGTCCTGTCAAAGGGGGTCAGATTTTGTTTTCACATTAAAAAATGTCTTTACATTTACTATGTTAATTCAAGACACTTTTATCCCTCAAGCAACTCATCTACAAAATTAATTTAATTTTGCACTTGCTATAAAGACATAAAGTCTCTGTTTTCATGGCTGAAGAGTCTGGATCCACTCCTGCTATAGTGGCATGTTGACTTATTGATGTTCGGTGCCCTTTGTGCACACTGAACTAGTTGCAGACAGTGCATGAAATGCCACTGAAGAGTAAGAGTTGATTAGCTCCTCTTGCTCTCCCTCATCTCATTCCCGCACTCTCAGGGCAGTAAAACGACTCTCGAGATTGCACACTCTGCTAACAGTTTCTCGTTAACTTTCTTTGTGCCAGAGGTTATTAAAATTATGCAAAATTTAAATGCATAGTCACTGAGTTGTTGTCTCTGACCTATGCCAGGCTTTCTGTGCTGCAACTGCCTGTATTGATGGATGAAATATGTATCAATATTTTTTTTTCTTTCCTCTAAATGTTTTTGACCCTGAACAAGCTGCATATATGACATTTCCATTTTTTTCCAGCCTAGTCCAGTTGCCTCTCACATGTTTATTCAGTCTAAAAGGTCAGAATGGGGCATCAGTGGTGTAAATATGATATCTTATTTTTCTTATTTTTTGTGTATGTGTTTTTCAAAAGCTATTTTTCTGGCTCCTCAGTTTTGCCAATTAAAATTAAAATGAGAAGAAGCAAGACTTAAATTGCAGGTGCTACATCTAACCTTTATGAGCCAACTGATTGTAATTATTCTAACAATTGTTGAGGTAATGTGTAGAAATCAATAGCATAGTGGTGGGTTGATTTTTCCTCAGGAAGCAGTCATGCTCGTGTTTATATTTTGTTGAACAGCATTTCTTGAGAACAATCCTTGCAGGTTTAGGAGCCAAATGGTGGCAGAACTGGTTTGACTGAGGGCACAGCATGTTCAGGCAGTTTTTGGCAGAGGAGATGAGAGGTGAACCAGTAATAGACTGATCACCTGTCTTTACCTGAGCTGTGAAAATTTTAACTAAAATCTTCTATATTTTCTCCAAATGGAAGTAAATACGCATACGCATATATGAATGTTGAGCCTTGCTTGTTAAATTTGGAGCCAATTGACGCCATTGCATCAGTAGCTCAGTCAGTCCTCTCCCTACTCCATGAACCAAGGAGTTGGAGGAGTGAATGGTGAATGCCCGCAAATACGCATGTGTGCTCGAACTCCTCTGTTTTCCTGACAAAAGTTTCCAAGGGTCTGATTTTTGGGGGCTGCCATCCCGCTTGACGGAACCTGACATTTGGAAAGGTCTGCGAGGAGGATTTGTTTGTGACAGCTTCAAATTACAGTGGCACAGAGGGAACGGGAGAAAGGGGAGGGATAGAGGGATTGTGGAAGAAAATGGCTCGTGCTTATTTAAATGTCACTTCAACGAGGTGAATGCGTAAGCTGCTCTTTTTCTTTTTTTTCAAGCATTACATGTGCATTTCTCACAATGGAAAAAAACATTTTTTTGCCATCTTTTATTCTGTGTGTGTCTCTCCCTGTCTTTCTGTTTGGCTCAGGCAGCGTTATTGGCAGCGGGCTTTAAGCCTTGTGAAGCTTTGCCAGCATCTTGACAGTAACCACAAACCATTTAGTTGTTTGTTTTGTGTAGGTAGTGACGGAAGGACCAATCACTCGGCTCCTATTTGGTTTTGTGGTTTATGCTGAACTGTATATGCACTGGTATATAATACATATTAATTTTCAGGCTCTCCCACTCTCCCTCCAAGTGCAGAAACAAGGCAGAAGTAAGAAGTAAGAAAAATATGGCTTTAAGTACAACCTGGGGGAGGAAAGCAGACAAGGAAAATGACCGATAAGTGTGTTGCCATTTCTGTATGTCTGGAGTGATTTCTCTTATGGAACAACTTTTTTTTTTTTCATAGGAAAGGCTGGTTTTCTTGTCAGGACTCAACATACTTAGGAGTGCACAAGAGGCTCTGCCTGTCACTGACCTTTTTTAACAATGATGAGAAGACCAAAATACACTGAGTGTCCCTTGGTGATGATAGTCAAATGTCACTCAAACTAAAGGACTGCAGCCAGACTCTCATACTGAGCTCCCAACAATAGTAAGACGGAGGAGGTGTAGAGCCCTCTATCTCTTTTCCTTGACAAATAGCTGATGACACTGTTGGATTAAGTTCTCACAAGTCATGCCAGCTGCTGGAATCAGATGACAAGTACCTCCATGTCTACGTGTCTTAATCTGTCTCAGACGCATCCAGTCTTGCATATAACTGGAATATTCATCACACAGACGCTGGCTGCAAATGTCAATAAATTATGTGACTTAAGTGACGCCTGAGCTTGACAACTGGTTTACTGAAAGGCATTTGCCCTTTTGCCTACTTTTTCATTTTCCCCCTGCTGCCATGACACATTTTATTGAAGAGCTGTCTGCGAGTGTACCACAAGGACTTGGGGCTATACAATGCCAGGCTGCCTCTAAACTTAACCCTGCACAAGTTCCCACAGCGCCCAATGGAGACTTTTAAACTCTGCTACTGCAAACAGTGCATCTATTTTAACAGAGGCATTTTCCCATAATTAAACTAATGCATAGGAGAGTATGCTGGGGGTGGCTCCCCTGATTAATGGAGCAATTACATAATCCATTACACTGAATTATGAATGTGCTAATGATGAGCTCATGTTGGGTAACGATTCCTGGAGTTTGCTTGTGTAAAATATGAAAAGAGAAGCAGAGAGGACTGTCTGTGTTTGCAGATGTTCCTCTAATCACTAGGAGGTGAGGCTAAGGAGGAAAAAGAAATGTGTGACTTCCCACGGAGAGTGGCAGTCCCACCATCACGGGTCATTGCTTCCTGTTGTAGAAAGACCGTCTCCCACTGTTCCCACTTAGACTGGATGTCATAGTTGTGAGGATCTCCTGCTATGAAATACTGCAATACAAATCTGAATTAGTTTTATATTTAATTTTTTAATAATTAACATAAAGTATGCAATGTGACAGTTGGCGACTGAGCTCTGTAATTATCCTCTCGGCCAAAATCGTGACTGGCTGTAAAGCAATAATTTTTTGTTTACATTCAGTCTGTTTGCTGAGATGTTTGTGGTCTTGCAGTGGAGCAGATATATGTAAGTGGCTCATATCTTGTGAACAGTCTTAGATATCTCAGAATGCTAATCCTTTGTTTCGGAGTAAACATCAGCTTGACATTGAGGTTGCAAAATAATAGTTTTTTTTGATCAGTGATTGATTTTATCAAAAAATATATATATATATCAATGAGTGAATTCATCTTTGTGAAAAATGTCCATCAAAAGTTCTCAGAGACTCGCGTTAACGTCTTCATATGAACTTTTTAAAAGCAGCCACTGTGGCTACAAATGACAGGTAAATGCTAATAATAGCTCAAGTTCTGCAATCTATTCAGCAGTGTCAGTTACGCAATAATATCTACCAATGTTAACTTTGCTAACATTAGCTAATATTAGCCTCCATAAACTTCTGGTCATACCAGACCAAGTGATATTGTAACAGAAAGAATGCTGACTTCACAGAACTGGGCAATGGTGCTATTGCTTTCTCATGAAATCAACTTTTCAGTTCTAAGAAGAAGAATATTTCATTTCTTCTTTTCAAAAGTTGCATACTTTCACTTTAAACCAAAGAGTACCCATATTATGATTTCTTACTGGAGCAAAATTGATGCTGTATTACAAATTTGACTGCACAGTTCTCACTATACCTTGTTAAATAGAAAATGAATGGAAGGAAAGTAAACGCAGTTTGAAGTTGTGTAGATAGACGTGCCAATCACCTTAACACCTTAAACTGAAAATAGAGGCAGATTAGTTACACAAGGATTTATATGTGGTGGTACTAATATAAGTGAAAACACAGTCTCATCTTTAGCCATAATTTGCAGAAAAGATAAGTGTGTTGAGCATATGGATGGATAGAGGTGGATTATGTTGCAGAAGTGGTTCAAGAAGAATATGTGTAAATAGTGGATACTTATAGTGTGTTAGCATACTATGTTGTATGTGGCAGTGTGTGTTGTCCCACATGATTTTAAATAATCATTCAAGTATACATACATGGTTCAGTCATGCAGCACGTCTAATGTTGAAACTGGCATCCGGCTTTTTTTGCACTCAGTTTATTTTTACTCAGGTTACATACTCACAGTTTAAACACCCTAACACAAACAAAATGCTCTTTGTGCAGGTGGAGTTCTGCTGATATAAGCAGCGGAAAAAAACATCTGGCTCTTTAAAGAGTTTAGTTTTTGAGAGTTACAAGACACCTGAACTGCAAGCTGAGTTTTTGTTTATCAGATATTAAATAAAATGCCTTGGTCTAACATGGTTTTCAATCAGTTGTAATTTTTGGCACCACAGGATGCTGCCAATTATCAGTCCCAATTTGTGTCATCTACAATGTTATTGTATTTATCCAAGATTCAGTGTGTCAGTCACTGCAGATTTTGTGTAAGTGCTTATGCCTGAGAAATTAGTTCTCAGCGGTTCTGAGCTCCCTTAGGCCATCTTTTCCCATACACTTGCGATTTCCTTTGCTCAAAATCAGACCTCAGTTGTACATACTTCACTTGATTAGTTGAGTTTAGATAGGTCATCCTGCACTCCGGGCCCGACACCAAGCTGACCTCTTCAAAAGTGGTGCCAGAAGAGACCAGTGGAGAATTACTTTCCTATCATATTGTCACTTGCTGCCACAGGTAGTCATAGTCCTGATCTCTTGGATTTTATAGCGTTTCTGCCACTTACATGTACGTACAAGCAATGATGTGGAAGATTAAAGAGCAAGCACCAGTTTTATCTTATATCCTCACTACCTGCTGAGGTCACCTAACACTTCTGACTTTATTGCCACTGGTCTTGAAGTGTGCAGTCACATCACAGTTTGGTCTTGTTTGGTGGAAAAAAAATGCCAATAAAAACACAAATCTATTGTATATTGTGTGAATTCATGAATGTTTATCTCTGGAGAATAAGAGCTAATTGCAAGTTTTAATTGGGCTTGTGTTTACAAAATGTTGCCTTCATGCTGTAGTTGCACGTACGACAATAAATGGGTTTCTCAGGAGATTTTTTTTTCCTTTAAGTACATTATATACATGATGTTACGTCTATCAATTATAGATGTTTTTTAAGGCATCTCTGAGTGCAACAAACATGTCTGTTAGTCCATAAATATGCACTGGTGCTCTTTAGCTGGGATGATTGACATCCATTATTTTTCAGCCCGCAGTGTCTGTTTTAAGCTCGCTGCAGATGTGTCTGCATTAGATCTGGTTCATTTGAAGTTCAGCGTGTGAGACCATTTTCTTAGGTAAACAAACCAGCCAGAATCCTAACTTCCAGCTGAGGACACTTATCTGCTTATCTCTGATAGAAAATTGTCTTCTTCCCATGGTGTGAAATCTCTCTCTGCGCTCTCTCAAGGCAACAGTGTTTGTCTGCTTTGAGACAGAGGTGTGCCGTTTCCTACCTGGCGAAAGGAAAAGAAAAAAAAAAAAAAAATCAGCTCAGCATTTAAAGTGTATAAATTAATTTTGTCAGTATATTTTATGGGAAACAATTTCTGCTGGGGAAAAGCAAGAAACTATATTTAGTTTCAAATAAAGCAGTGAAAGTTTATAACTGGTGGAAAAACGTGACTTCTCTCCAGGTAGTGCCTGGGAGCGCTGTTTATTACTTTGCAAAGAGGGAAAACCGTTTTTATGATGAGTTTTGTCTGTGTGTGTGTGTGTGTGTGTGTGTGTGCGTGCGTGCGCATGTGCGTGCTGTACGTGTACGTGTAGGAGTCCATCCAAGCATCTGTTGGCTATTTTCTTATTTTCTTTGTGTGTGTTCCTGTGTGAAGCCCCTTTCAAATATGCACTTTATTACAAATCACGCTTTTCAGCTTCATTTTCATTTAAGATCCAGAGCCACTTTTCTGTAAAAGTCACAATGGTAGTCTGACTAAGTCTAAATTGAATGCCATCACATTAAATATAAAAATACAGCATGCACAAGGTTAAATATACAGTCAGAGAGGTATTAAAAGGACATCTTATTCCACCTTCTTAGAAGCACAAAATATTATTGGACATTTAAGTTGTTCCAGTGATTCTTCTCGTGTCAGAACAGTCCATAAAAATGTATTTTCATTGATTTTATTATTCCCCTGACAGTGCAGGACCAAAAAATAACATTAATAATCAGACATTCTCTCCTCTCTCTGTCCCTTGATGTGCAACTTTAGTTCATGCCACCATCTTACAGTATGAATTCTATGCTAGTTCTGCCACAGTCATGTTATTTCTGTAAATCTTATGTTTGAAAGCCCAGAAACCATTACTTTAAAAGATACTTGAAGCTACCTTCTGTTCCTGAAAGAGGTTTATGTGTAGTGTTGTTCGTCCCTTCTCTCCAAGCTGCCTACAGTACTGCATGCTTTGGTCTCTTCAGTGGGCCTCTGGGCCCTGGGCCACCAGCTCTGCCTTGTTCTGCTCCGCTGGCTGCATTGGCCCTGTTGTGAAATGTGATCAGTCAGCTCCATTAGGGCCTGGACTGGGTGCCACTGGAGACCAAATGGCCCAATCCCTAGCTGTACCACCCAGGAGTTGAGTTCTCCAGGGATTGGTCGGAGCGAGAAGCATCTGATTGGCTCGCTGTACGACTGCTGGGAATGTGGCCATGCTGCCTTGTTGTTGTGGTATCACAGCCTTGTTTACCAGGTTCTCGCTCAAGCTTACAGTGTACATTGAACAAATTTGATGTATTAGATAGCAGTGGATAATGTAATTGCCAATGCAGCACACAGTTACGCCTCTGCAGTTTTTTTTTTCATTTCACTCACTTTTGTTGTTAATAATCTGAGAGAAACCTACATAAGCCTCATCTTATATACTTCACATTTGTTCTCTTCTCCGGACATTTTTTCACCTTTTATTTTCAATAAGGAAATATATTATGCATGTAGCCATATTTTGCAGAAGATTTTAGTGTTTGGAACATATGGAGCCATCAGGTGGATAGAGGAGAAGTGGATTATTGTGTAGAAGTGTTTGGAGAAGTATCTGTTGAGGATTTGGTGCTTTTTTTGGTGAGAGACTGGGCCTCTGTTCGAGTCCATTTTATCCACCCTGGGAAAGCTACAAACATTTTCAAGTCTACGGGGGGTGAGTTTAAGATACTGGAAAGATTTTCTTCTTTAGTAAAATGTCACTTTAAGCCATCGTGTGACCCCCTCTTTCATGCCACTGTGGCCAAAATACAGCAGCTTTGAAGGGTTTGGACTGTGAAGTGGACTTCAGATGAGGGAGATAGAGTTTATCTTATCACACCAGAAATGCAATCAAAGTTCTAATGTTGTCTTGAAAAATTCTCATGTCCATAGCAAATCTGACAATGATATTTAAGGGATTAGTGTTACTTTTTCCCATTTGTCATGTCGGACTTGTGAGCATCTGACATGGACATGCAAAGTAATTCATTCCACTTCAACTTCCCAATGCATCTGCAATTAATCTTTTCATGTTTCTTCAGATGTCTGCTTTGCAGGCTGTTATTGTTTCTCTTCAGCAATTTATCACTGGGAAATAGATATTGTTTTGTTGTTGTTGTAGGGTACACATGCAAGGCTCTGTTCACAAGAAGTGGATAAATGTCAGCTTGGTGGCCTCCTGTAACGATAAGGACAAATACAAAGGGTGCAGTTAGTGACGCCAAGGCCAAATTGGCATTCTGTTTATCTGAATGAGACGAGACGACCCGCAGAGATAGCGACCGTCAGTGCACAGTGAACACAGTCGACCTAAAGCAGAAACACACAGATGAAATCTGATGTCAAAGGTTGTGAGCTCGGATTTAGACACAGTGATGCTGTGACAAGTGTGGGGGATACAGCACCCTTCATTTTCTAAATGTGGAGGCCTGCACCACAGCATGCGTTTTCTAACCTGCCTGCTTTGCATAAAATCAACTTGGCTGCCTGTCAGTATGTTGCTCTGTAATTAACCTGTGGAGGCCCAAAACGGGTGCCCTGTGAAAAGCTTCATTAACCTGTGCCTAAGAGGCGGCCATTGTCCTCTGGCTCCCATGAACCGTACTAAGCAACCACAATACACGCATATTTTCTACTTTCACAGAGAGCTATAATGGCTGGCAGAGAAACAAACCCACCTGCAATTTGTATTTGTTTGTTTGTTTGTTTGTTTTTTTTTCCTAGCAGAGCTGTCATGATACTACATTATACATGGAAGAAAATTACATCAGGACATCACCTTTTCAATTACTACTAATGCTGAAATGGTTAGATCAGCCCATTGACATAATTAATCACCAGTGATTCGGTTAATTCTTTGTTGTTTTTATTAATTGTCATTTATTAAGAAAAAATGTTTTTAAAGATGTCACTCTGTGAAGTTTTGCCAAAATTTTATCAACTTAACAAATCCTCAAAAAGAAAAAAAAAAAACCCCAAAACAGATTAATAATGAAAATTCATGGGTTAATTGTAGCTCTAATCAGCACATTTCTGCACATGATGGGAAAGCACAGGGCAGCAGCTGCACACATGCAGTTTACATCATCACTTTGAACTTGAGGTGGAACAAAAGTCAGGTTAGCTTTGTCAGGTAAGGACATGTAATTTCACGGCGCCACCCTCATGCCCCACCTCCTCTCATCCCCGCCGAAATTAAGCCGTCGTCTTCTTGTTTAGTCAGCTTGATGCTTGAGCTGTATTTTTCACAACATCAGCATGCAGCACTGAAAAAACAGCGCCCAAGGGACTCGGGCTCTGTAGGTGTGTGTGTGTGTGTGTGTGTGAAAAAGAGAGAGAGAGAAAGGGAGAGACTGCAACGCTCGTCTCCCTTCAGTTGGAGTAGCCTGTATGTGTGTCATCTCCTGAGTGCAACACCAGCTTGGCCCACTTCTGCCTGACCGACTAGACTTTACGGCTCATCTGGGCTCTTCCCTCTTGTCTCTTTGTGTTTAATTTGCTCTCTCTCTCTCTCTCTCTCTCTTCCCCATGTGGGGTCCAGTTCTCATGTCTCTCCTCGACATTCAGAACAGCAAAGCCAGAGCTTGCAAAGATGTACAACGTCCCAGGTGAATCGGGCAGAAGGTATTGGCTCACAGCCAGCGCCTACAACGAATCAGACAGGACCACCCAGCGCACATTCTCATGCATAGAGTTCATATCCACACCAGCGCATGCACACATACACATCTAGGTCAGAGAGTGAAAAGGGAAGAAAGGGGAACCTTTAGCCTACATCATGGCAGCTCCGTTTTTACAGGCTGCAGGGGCTCTGAGACCTGCGCTAGACAATATGGTCTCCCCTCTCATCCATAACTAAAACACAGTCACAGATGATACATTAAGCTTGACGTGTAGGGAGGTTGTCAGTTTTCAGCCTTTGTTTTTCGACTGCATTCACACTTACTGCCAGTGATGAAAACTGCAGCAGCCTTGCAAAAGGAGTACTTGAGAGAATACACGCTGTCAGGTATAGCCTGGCGATGCCAGCATAAGTCTCACAGACTGTTTTTTTTGACATAAAGGACAGCAGGAAAAAAGCCTTTTAAAGCTACAGCGTGTAACTTTTGTTTTGTTGAAATATGCTCCAAAACTTATGCCAATGTGGAGAGGTGCTGTCAAAGGCTTCTGTGACCCCAGCTCATTGAAAAGCCTGGCAGCAGTGCATAGATATTCCCTTTTAAGGTTTTTGAGTTTTACCTGTGTTTTTGGACTTTACCAACTCCTAGGGGAAATATCAGGCTCTATAACTGTTTAATACTTGACTGTGTTCACTAGTCAGTAGCTACTGTGTCTGCTGTTTGGTGCTGAGCAGGTAGTTTACAGTGGGTTGTTAGAGCTGAACAATGAAATCTGTAAAGCCGAGGGGCGTTGCATATTCTCTGTAGGTTGATCACTACATTGTCACAGTGCTTTCACATCATCATTTCATACATTGCTGTAATTCTGAAAATATTGATTATAGCTTCATCAAAAAAAAGAAATCATATTGAATCTAGGATTGCATTATCTACTACTCTACTGCCTCACATTTCTTCAGAAAAATCCTTTTTTTTTCCAGTTTGACAGTGTGAGGGCTGCGCCAGTGACGGCTCAGTGAGAGGTGTGCTCATCCGGCCAGGTTTAGGAGGGGTTCATGTCCATGTCTCAGTGAGGGAGAGCGCTTGTCAATCATTTGTTTGTGGAGCAGACTTGAGAGTGAAGCTGGTCCTAAGAAAATGCATGTGGAGTCCTGACAGACTGCTTTGAGCAGAACAAAACTTGTTTGTATTGCAAGACTACATGTCAGGTTCTAATTGTCTAGATTTTGGGGGTGATTGGTCAGACTGGGTGTCAAACCTCATTATTTTTTGAGTACAGGCAAAAGAATGAAAGATGAAGAATGCTGAATGCTTGATTTGACAATTTAGTGCATGGTTCAATTTGATACTGTATTTTAAGTTTGAAAAGATCTTTAAAGGAATAGTTCAACATTTTAGGAAACTTACATGAGAGGATCGATACCAAATACCAAATTTATAATATAAGGCTACAGTCAGTAGCCTTGTCATCTGAGCTGGCATAATGACTAGAAACAGGGGCAAACAGCTATCCTGGCTCCATCCAGTGGTAACAAAATCCACCTACCTGCCCCTCCAAAGCTGTTACGTGAAAGGTTTCATTAAAAAATGAATTTACATGAAAAGTTTAATCTTGCTATCATGGCCAAAACGCAGGTATTATAGGAAATATTGTAAAAATGTAATTTCTGGACGTGGCATTAGCAGGCGGCTCACTCTGAGTTCACTCGTCGTTGGATAACTAGGAGACACTGTCAGAATGATGGACACTGTGGACACATCATCCTCATCATCCTTTGTGTGTGTGTGTGTGTGTGTGTGTGTGCGTGCGTGCGTGCGTGCGTGTGTGTGTGCCTCCATCTAGGGCCTTCCCCAAACCCATGGCCAAAAATGTCACTCCAGGCTGCTGTGGGCTCATTATGCCATTAGCTGTCTCAGGCCTCAGTCCATTTGCTGGGCAGGGAGTGTGACGGAGCCCTTTCACAGGGTCACCCCCTCCTGCTGGAGGCTGGTCAGCTGAGAGGTGTGTGTGTGTGTGTGTGAGTGATGTTAGATATGTGAGAGGGAGGGAGACAGAGTATTCACCAGCACACTCAGAAAATGTATTTGACACTAATCATGATTTAGTGCAGGATGTGAGCTGTGTTTTGTAGTATAATCACTCCATATATATGATTTGCGCTGCTCCATTGTCTGTAGTTGTAATATCTCTTGTAGATAATGTACAGATCAAGAAGATGGATTTATTGTTTTCTCTGCCGCTAAGCAGTGAAAACATTAGGTATGTTTTTTGAGGCATATCTCACCAAACACCCTAAATCAAATCTAATGAGGTATCTCTCTGTGATGTTAGTCTCAGACAGGTGATGTTCGGGCACCACCCCTGCAGAAGGGGTTAATCCATCAGAAGCAAGCGTTCCTGTGTAGCCGAGCTATATTCCCCAGGCCTTTCCCATCCATCCATTGCCTGAAGTGGACGACCAGCTTATTTTCTCTGCATATTAAAAACTGCCTTGAGAGGTGGCAGGCAGGGGCCTCGGGAGGACGGGGATAGCTGGGGGAAAAAAAAAAAAAAAAAAAAGACAAGTGGGTGAGAGAGAAACTGGAGTGGAGAGGAGGGTTGGGAGCTTTTTTTTTCTTCCTCAAATAAATGATTAACTAAATACATCCCCCATTCCTGTCCATTTTGAGAGAAGGGTCAGCTTTGATCTCCGGGGCCCTTTGAAATGATCTGAGGAATGAGACAGAGGGGATGGGGGGGTAAGATAGACGGGGACAGGAAATGCCACACCTCCCTGCCCGTTGAGGGGAGACATCACAGGTATTCATGCACAGAGAGGCGGTGAAGGGCGTAGTGTGCGGAGTTCAGCTTTTGCATGATAACTGAGGTGATGGGAGACTGTGTGGTAAAAGTGAGCTGTTTGAAGACCTCGCTGTAGATATGTCTTGGGATAGATTAGCTTCCCTTTAACCCCTGAGATCAGTGGGGCGGCGGATGTCCTCTTCCCCACTCCACTAGCAAATTGAGCTTCTCTTTCTCACTGCAGGAGGGTGAGTGACTGCTGGATGTAAATCCCATATCTTACTGGCTCTGCCATGCTTGGTGGCCCATGTAAAGAGCATGTTGTTGGCTGAGGCGAGAAGGCACTCTCTGACTTTCTCCTCTGGATATTTGAGTGTCATTCCTCTTTGCAGCCATTCAGTTGTCTCTATTTCCACAGCTGTGTACAGTGAGTAGTCACAGTACTAGTACAATATGTGGCATACACTCCCCTCAACAAATTGGTTTGTAACTTCTGCACCTTCTCACAAATGCACCGACTCAGTGTTTGGTAGGCTGCAGACTGCACTCACCATCAGCAAGGACATTCCTATGAGACAGTAGCACAAATGCGTGTTCATTTGCTGCCACTGATTGTGTGTACACTAAAAGGATAACCTTGTGTGCATTGTGCTGTGGAAAACACAGTCCTTTGTTAATGCAGAAATGCACTGTAGCTTTGAAGCCAACTGGGATTCCTATCCAGTCAAATGTGGTTTGGGGTAATGAGCTTTGTCGTCCATCTATAACCTAACTTCACGTTAGCTCATGGGTTGTAGTGGCTAGAGTGATGTGTGTTTAGATCTCAGTCAGCAATAATATTTACATTTCCAAAAGATTATGGTTGCAGTTTTACTGATTCATTTCTCCTTGAACTTCTCCTCATTTAAAAAGATGAGAGGCATTGGTGAAGGCCGCAGTCCTCTCAAATAAATAAAGATTTGACATTTATTGGGATAATTATCTGTATCAACTGATATGACATTTTTTATTGTGATAACATTTTTGGCCATATTACCCAGCCCTACCAATAAGTACACACACCCATGTATTCTGTTTCTGTTCCTCAGAAATACATCACATTATTTAAGATAAAGACACTTGTTTCACTGTGACTTTTAGGAACACAACATTTCCTCTTTTTTTTCTTATGGTCTAAATATATATGTGTGTGTGGTGTGTGTGTGTGACATAGAGATAGAGACAGAGAGAGAGAAAAAATGAAGTACTATAACTTCCTGTGATAATATCATGTTATTATGCAGAAATATTGAACAAATTTATGATTTATCTAATTACAGCTGTGGAAAATAGCCAGGAGCCATATCCAGTAAAACACTGTTAAATACAATAGATGCCATGTTTAAACATGGATTGTTACGTTATTGCTTCATCTACAAATATTTGTTAATCAGTCAGTCCCAACATTTCACCAGAACTCCTGCTCATCAGTTGTACAAGGAGTTGCCTTACATTAATGATACTCTGTGTCCTTGTTTTTGTTAGCCGGGAAACTTGGGTATTTTACTAAAGTCACCTGATACTTTTAATTTTGCAGTATGTCGGTTATTCTGTTAGAGCATCGGCTTAGCACTTTTGTTCCCATGAGGCTGCTGGATCCTCACTTTCATTAAAGTTGTTTGGAGAGCGTCTCAGCTTCGGTGTCTCATAAAACAAACTGCTATGATGAAAATAACTTAAAACCACACAACCCGACGCTACTCCTCTGTTTTATTAGTACGCGCACACAGAGCCAGACACACACATACACAACAAAACGTTGTGTTTGTTGAGGTTCTAATGAGTCCCAGTAGCAGCGGTTTGATTTTTTCCCTCCTAATTTGACATGCTTCACTTGGGCTGGGTCCCTCTCGCTCCGCAGACCTCAAATCCTCCATGCAGGGGCCTAATGAATCTTCTCCATGTACACAAACAAAGGACAAACAAAACAAACAGGAAACTCTTGCTTCCTTGAGCTTCTAATTGTCCCAAACATGTCAATCAGTCACCACAGCTTGCATGAATATCCTTTTTCTACAGACAAAAGCGTTATGAGTTGCCTATGAGACCATATCAATCTTCAGATTGCGGGTATTACACTCATGTATCGGGTTACATCTACAACTGGCAGAGCTGGGTTTTCATTCTGCCTCAGCAGTGTCAGACCATTCGCTGTTGTACTCTCTGCTTAGGAAGGTGACATGAAGAACAATGAGTCAAACCCCGCCGGTCTCCTAGGGGCTCTCCATGTCGAGTTTCAGCAGTAATTGAATCGGGGCTTTTGCTGCCCACAGAAGACGGCGTGAGTGAATTGTCTCAGATAGTTTATAGGGTAATAAAGTCCCTTCACACCAACACCTGCCAGCTGCGCTCAGCTTTGACCAAAACAGTCTATTTAATACCTCCTGCTGCGCACCTGCAGCCCACCCGTAACGGTCAGTGCACAACTCAATCACACTATCGGCACAGCCAATAGACGCTATCTCTCTCTGTCTCCTGGATGCTTCTGGAAGTTATGATTGGGGTAATTAAAATCTTGACTCAATTAGCCCTGTGTTGTTGACCTTGTTTGCAGGTTAGGATGCTGTATCTTTAGGCCAAATGCAATTACTGCAGCCATTTTCTCTTATCTGATCTCCTCATCTGCTTGCTTCAGCTGCTGGCAAGCGCTCGCCGTTGTAAATACAGAAAAGTGCCTTTCCTGGACTTCCTCTTCTCTTCACAGCAGTGCACATCTCTTTCAAAACAACTTCTGTCACCGTTGAAAGGAACAGGCTGAGTGGGTGAAGAGTAGGTGGACAAATGGATGCAGCGTCGCTCGCATCTGGGGATTGTGTTTGTCACAAAGAGTCTTTCATAGATTTGCAGCTTGTGTTTACTCAAGCCAGGTTTGTGCTGCGGTCAGTCAATAATGTTCAAATGTGAATAATGTTGCAATGAATAATGTTAATTACGTCTCTGACAAAGCTCTGCACCTTTAAAATGCTATTATTGGGCACGCATGCATCTTCCCTCTGCTTTTTGCGGGCCAGCTTTTGGTATTATTAAGGAATCGAGCATTAACGGGAGTCAGCAGTTTTAGGCGCTGCAATCTCATTACATTTACAGGGAAGGGATGGAGAGCAACAAAAAAAAATTAATTGGAAGCATGCGATAGTTAGGACAGGAGCCTGGGCAAGGGCAGAATAAATCAGAGGGCTGTTTGACAGCTTTATGGCTCTGGAGAAGGAGAAGTGGTTAACTTTAATGGGAAGAGATAGAAATGTTGAGTTACTTTATTTTTCCCTCTTCCTACACGCGCTCATCCCATCCCACCCCCTTCCACCCCCACATCAGCTGAGGCACACAACCCCTCACCCCTGAACTATTTGGACTCGGCTTGATATATGGAGTTAATTCAGCTTGCTCCGTGCTATAATTCATGCGTTTCATGCATTTAATGTCGTGCAGACACAGCGCGGGGTGGAATTGTTAATTTTCTGCGCAGGGATTGCAACCTCCCTTCCTCCCCATGCTCACACACTCACACACACACACACACACCTCTTTCCTGCCTGTCACCTACTCCATACACTGTCCCCACCCCCTACTCCTCCATCCTCCTCTCCTCCTCCCTGCCCTCCTCCGCCTTCTTGTATTTTTTCTTTCTCTGGAAGTTAATTTGGCTGAAAGAGTTTCCACCAGCAGTATTTCCTGCAGCATCAAATTTCATCTTTTCTTTAAAAAAAATTAAAAAAATAATAAACAAATGCTCAGTCCTCTCTCCTAACTCCTAAACTGGACTTTCACCTCCTGGCCTGGTGGTTACATTTTGCCCCATCTCCCAGTTAACAAAGGTCAGCCCCACAAGAGGTCAACCCCCCCGCTGACTTAAGCCTTGTGGTTTTATAATTGGGGGAGAAACGTTGGCTAGTAAAGCAACCAGTGAAGTGGCTTCTGCAGGGTAATGGGGCCCTGCTCTTCATGCACTTGATTTAATCCAGGCAGACCTCTGTGTGTGGTGAGTGGGGGGTGGTGTGGGTGTGTGTGTGTGTGTGTGTGTGTGTGTGTGTGTGTGTGTTCTGGGATTGTTGTATGCTTGTGGGAGCAGATGGATGGGGTCACACCTTAGAGGACATTATGAGTTCTATTAGGATATTATGCCACATAGTGTACACAAACGTGACTGAAATCAAGGGCTGCAACTAATGATTGTTTACATTACTGATTAGTCAAAGTTTTTTTTTTTTTTTTGATTAATTGTTCAGTCAATAGAATGTCAAGTATATCCAATACAAGTTTGTCAAGTTTGTCATGATCTCTGTTGTTTTGTCCGACCGACAGTCATCAGTATATATTTTTTTTTTCAAAAAAGCAGCAAATTCTCACATTTGAGAAACTAAAACCCAACAAATGTTTGGGAGTGTAGTCACTCACATTTAATAAAGTCATCTGGAATTGTAGCTGAAGTGGAAAGGTCTGATTAGGCTCTCAATCTGGTACAAAAACTCTCCGATTTTGCACATTAACATTGTGTTTCAAAGATGTGGCATCACTTTGCAAGCTCTGTTTTTTTTCCCCCTGCATGTTTGAGCAGTGGCAGCGTTGAGGTTTCTGCAGTGTTTCAGCGGCCTTGGCTCAGACCAGCCAGCCAAAGATAAACACTGAAAAGCATTTTCCCCCCCAGGCCTTGAACACAACTCAGTGTAAAGTTGAAGCCGTCACCTTAACTCTAACATGGAAACTATCTCAAGCAGAAGTTAGCGGAGAGAGAGGGAAAAATAAAACATTACTTCTGTTCGTGGTCTGGCAGAGTTGCAGAACACATTGTTTTCATTTATTTATTTTATTTCAGTTGGCAAGGTAGAGGTGAGTTAAGGTTTTTTTTTTTTCTTTTTTTATTTTAGCGGTGGGAGGAAAAAAGGAGGTCACATTTGTTGACAGTGCTGTGGGAGTGCGCTGATACGAGTGCGAGGGCTTTGTTTCAGGAGACATTTTGTGGCAGGCAGGAGAGAAACCTAGCGCTGTGACAAGGGCTTTTCTCTTTTTTAAAAGGCGTGGCGACCCTCATGACCCAGTGAGTTGAAATGGAGGCCACTGCCGATTCTCATGCCCCGATTGTGGAAAAAACTCTGACAGCAGCTATTTCATGATTGAAAGCAAAAACAGAGGAGAATATCAGATTTCTTTTTTTTTTTTTTTGAAAGTGTAAAAAAACAAAACAAAAAAAGAAGTAGTGTATGTGTGTGTATGTGCAGTGTTTGTGTCGGGAGCGTCAGCCTCTGCCGCTCAGACAACACAACTGACCTAAACCCTGAGGCGGTCAGTGTGTCTTCAGTGTGCATACAATCCCATGATTCATCCTTTTTCATGGCATTTCCTCCCCCTTTGTGTGGGGCTATGTACTGTCGGAGTCAGGGAGGAGATCTCATTGAGCGGTTTTCTGCGCTCAAACACACACACACGCACATCTTTATGTACCCTATTCACACATGACTGTGGACTTGATGCATTTAAATGGCCTATCTAGTTGAACACTGATATTATGCAGCACTTACAGCAGTTTGTAGATAAAGCTGATGACATTATATTCATATTAATGGTTTTTATTAGCCCCCTTTGATGTTCAGATTGTTGATAAAATGGTGCTTTGATTGGTCTGTGAGAGAAGACACTTAACTGTAACAGATGGCAGCCTGTAGAGCAAAGATTGCAGAGCTTCCAGTCGGTGCATGTTAGTGCTGCAGCGATTAGTTGATAGTTGATTAGTTGATTGATGACCAGTTAATTATTCATCACTCATCGAGCAAAAATCCCATTTGACTTTTCTACATCTATGTGTTTGACATCACCGTAGATTGAATATCTTTTGGTTTTGGTCTGGGTTTGGATTGGTGGGCAGATAAAGCAAACAATTTGAAGACATCACCTTGACTGTTTGTGGCACCTATTAATTGATTAGTGTGAAAATAATTAATAAATCAGCTGCTAATGAAAAGCACCATTAGTTGCAGTTCTAGTCCATGTCAATCACGTAGAAGGAATAAGACGGAGAGGCATTTGACCTACAGACAGGTGACAAATAAACGTCAAAAATGAAAACCTTAATAAATGAGTGTGACCAGTGCAGATGTCTCCGTACAACAGCACTGCGTGATACAGTTAACATTCTTTCATGTTCTGTGACATGTATGAAAATACTGAGCGTGCCCGTAAACCTCAATTTTGGATTACGATGGCAAGAACAAAACACATAAGTGAGAGTATCCTATGATGAAATATTTCCCTTTTGATGGGAGCAGTCTCTTGCAGGAAGACTATCTGCACAGGGGCACTGACAAGTTTTGAAGTATGAGAACAATATGAATCGTATGCTATTGCCCTTACAACTGTATATTTACCCCGTCACCCATCTGACTCCATAACATCCTAAAAAATTATGATGCCTGTGCCAGAATATGAAGTATAATAGCACAGTGTTGAGCTAATAGTGTAAAAAGTGATTTAAGTTTCGCTCAGATGCCCCCAATTTGTTTCCCCCAGGTTCTGAGAAATGCAGGAACAGCAGAAACACAGCGATGGTGCAGAGATCGCATTTGTCTGAGAAAATTACCACACTACGCCTGCATGCTTGATGATCTCCAAAAGAACACTCGCGCAGAGTAAAAAAGAATGAAAAAAATCTCAACCTAGTAGTTAAATACATATTAACAGATGTCTTCCACTTCAGCGTTGAGGAGATGCAGGAATGCGCTCCATCTTTGGGAGGAGAGGATGTGTCCCCACTCTAATCAATTCAGGTAGGGCAGCATTATCTGTGGAGCTGCCAGAAGAGCTGCACTGCACAATAACTCAAGGAGGGCATTTGAGAAGTGTGTGAGTTTGATCCTGTGCCAGGGTGATGAATAGCTGTTTTTTCTCTTTTGTTGCCCATCAGCACTTTTATTCCGCAGTTAATCCGCCAGGCCACGCACACTTCCCCCCACTGTAATTTTTCACCTTGCTGTGCGATTGTGTTTGTGTATTTGTGTGTGTGTGTGTATGTGTGTTTACGTCTCTCACTGTCAATGGAAAGGCTCTCGCTCTCGTACGGGCACAAACACCTGCCTCTGCCCCGCCCTGCTGGCATTGGAGACTGATTTAAAGGTGTGTGTGTGTGTGTGTGTGTGTGTGTGTGTGTGTGTGTGTGTGTGTGTGTGTGTGTGTGTGTGTGTGTGTGTGCGCACGCGCGCGCACCAAAAGGATTGACATCTTGTGAAAAGTTAGCAAGGAGAGGAAGCCATATATAACATGTCAGCGGGCCCCCGGTGGGGGAAGATGCTTGTTACCGGGGTGTGTCAGGTGTTAAAAGGATTGTCATGTTGTTGCAGATAATGCAGCTTAGCCTCTTGATTTACTACTACGATGGAGGTGAGGCTTTCTGCTTGGACCGCCTTTCGATGAGAGCACACTGAGCTGGTTAAATCATCTATTTCTCTGTGTTCCCTGAGTCCACTCTAAATTGGCGTTTTTCACATCCAGGGGTGGGGGGTGGGGGTATCATTTTAAAATCACTGGCCTCATGTGAGGCTGGGAAAAGTTGAGCTTTTGGAAAATAATAACATATCCATGCTTCATACTCATTCATAAAATTGACATTTGATTGACCTGGTCCAGCTGAGCAGGAGTTTGGTAGCTGTTATTAGCAACAATCAAATCACTATTTTAAACTCTGTCTGATTAAACAAGGCAAAAAACATGGTAATGACAACACAATAGATAGTAATAGAACAGAGCGTTAGCCTGCTGAGATTCCATTTCTTACCAGGTGTTGGCTACGATGGCATGATTTCAGCCCATTGGATGATCTGATCATAAGGGGGCAGCTCTAAGTAGGTCAGTTCACGCCTGGCATTGGAATGCGTCTCAAGTATCTCAAGTGACCATGTAACCACAAAGAAACACATACATGATTTCTTTTTGCAAAGACCAAATGTGTTGTTGTTTTTAACTGGCAGGAGGCAGCAATGCACTTCCCTTGCCTAGTCTGTTGGAAATTAAAAGAAGAAGAAAAAAATCGAAACAATACAGACTGGGTGTATTTCTTGGCGTGTTCTTATCTAAACCAAATCGCTTGATATGTTTGAAGCTCTTGTTATACTTCTCGATGGGCTTTTTAGACGTTGTGGACAAAGCCAGCTCATGGTATTTGAGATGAAAAGCATTTTCAGATTCAGTCAGCTCAATAAAGATGCAGTGTGAGTGTCCATGTTTTGCTTTTTTCCCAGGAAACGTTTGGCCGCTTATATTAGGTCTCTTACAAAAGACAGGTTACAGCCTGACTGCACAAACAAATGGTTAACGAGGTGTAAGTGGAATGACCTGAAATTCTGCATTCGGCTTTACACCCCAACAGAACCTGACCCCACCTCCACCTCCTCCTCTTTCCTTCTCCTCCTCTCGTTTCTCAGACCAGCTCTGATTAGGGAGTTGGGGGTCCTCGTGGTCATATTTTAATACATGCCTGAGCACTCTAAGCCCCTCCTCAGCATTGCGCTCGCCACGTCTCTTCGCGGCGGAGGGGCTAGCCGTCCTCCAGAGAGCTGTTCTACATACGGTGGACAAGGAGCGCAGCTTCGCGCAAAAGCCTGCTGAGACTCCACACCATTTATCTCTCAGCTGCAAGGTTGGGCCAGGACTAATTGACTGAGCTGTGTGTGTGTGTGTGTGTGTGTGTGTGTGTGTGTGTGCGTGTGTGTGCGCGTGCCAGTCCTGGTCCCTTGAAGCATAGTGCATTAGTAGAGCCTGAGATGATAGGATGTGGTAAAGAGAGAGAGAGAGAGAGAGAGGGAGGCCAACCTTGTGTTGTGAGCCCATCAGAGGGGTTTGGATAAAAAGCTCTCCTGTAAAGTCCGTTATTGGCTCTGGCTCTCCAAAATATGTCCAGTTAAACTGTGTTTAGGGAGCAGACAAACCACACAGCTGATGCTGCATTTAAAGGAGAATTCTGTTGTATTTC
This sequence comes from Lates calcarifer, assembly GCF_001640805.2. NCBI lineage: Eukaryota > Metazoa > Chordata > Actinopteri > Centropomidae > Lates > Lates calcarifer. The sequence goes on along the minus strand of NC_066855.1, from coordinate 12,839,462 downwards.
AATGCAGATCTCTTTTGGGCCCTCATTTGTAAGTCTGACTGGAGAATAACACAAGGAGTCAGATGATCAGACAGACTGTTAACAAGGTAATAGTGAAGCCAGATTATATAACCCACTTTTTTCTTGGTGGGACAAACTGAAAGTGAGCACACCTGAAATGTTGTTAATAATGCCTTACTGCATGGGACTGTACAGCAGGTCAATGTTGAACCAGGATGATGATCTGTAAACTGTGATTGATGTTTACCACCAACAGTTTGACCATTTGCCTTCATTTTTTACTTCCAAATTAGTGTGCCGTGTTCCCAGACCTTAGCAATTAACTTGGTGAGTGCAGTGTTATTATACCAATAGGACTGATGGCCAAAAACTACGAAAATTAGACAAAGTAGAATTATCCTCTTAAGTGTTCCTGGCTGTGTGAATCACCGTCCTTGTGTGTTGCAGCACAGCCCTCGTACACACTCTCTCTCTCTCTCCTCTCTCTCTCTCTCTCTCTCTCTCTCTCTCTCTCTCTCTCTCTGTTCCTCTCACCACTCTGCTCTGGACTTTATCAACACATTGTTTGACTTGGCCTCCTCCCAATGTAAGCCCAAGTACAGCACAGAGTTGGCTGTCTCACTGTCCGCAGGGAGAGGGCTGAGCGATGTATGTATGTGTGTGTGTGTGTGTGTGTGTGTGTGTGTGTGTGTGATTGTGGGCACTTTCTGAAGGGGGGTGAGGGGTGGAAGCACCTCATTCTCCTGGACCAGGAAGCTGTGAATCACGCTGGCACTTCCTGGAAGGACTCAGAGGGAGCCGGGCTGGGCCTACTGGACCCAGGCGGGCTGTCTGAACCGGAGCCTGGCCTCTCGCTGACACCAAGCTGGTGGCGAGGGGAGCTCTTACCTCACTCTCGCAAAGGCAGGCCACGCCCTCCCTCTGCTCACCAGGTTGGCACGCTGCAGGCGTTTTCCTGTACTGGGAAGTGTTTTCAGCTTTGGCGTCGGCTGTGGCTTGCACTGATAACCTCAGCCTGTGGAACTTTGAGAAACAAGATTTTATTGATTGGATGTAAATAGCACCAGGTGGGCTACAGTAGCCTGGATTTCGAGCACTGTTTTGTTTGTGTATTGCAAGACTAAATTTTCATTACTGATGCCACTAGTTCAACAATTCTGCAGTTTGAAGGCATTCGGTTTGGCATGCTTACTGAGCTAAATATAATAGTGTCAAGCTGTCACCTGCCTACGCTGTCACAGGCCTCATTTAGTTCATGGAAATCACACTCTCCCCTGTCTGAGGTGCTGAGGATATGGGCATGTAAGTTGATATTAATAGTAGAGCTGGGTTGGTGCTGCAGGGTGTCCACACCTTCCTGTTTTCTCTTTCTTTGTTTTGGCCCTGCACTGACAGATTTACCTCTGGAGGAACTCCAGAATCTGAAAGGGAAAAATGGCCTCCATTGTTCAAATGGGGCTCTAGTGGAAAGAAAACAGAGGGTTTTTTTTTTTTTTGAAGAAGAAGAAAATAACAAGGGGGTAATAATGGATTGCAATATCAATAGTATAAACAACCTTGTCATTGAGATGTGTGTTTGTTATTTCTAAAGGAAATTGAGGGGATAGAGGTATTTTTTCCAGTGAAGTGTGCCTCTTTGGGTGAAGGCGTTAAGTCTCAGAGAGTAGTTTTACTTGCTTTGAGGAGGTTCTCATTTCTGAGTCTCTGAAGAGGCTCGCTGAGCTCCGGCTTTTTGATAGGAATCAGCTGTAAGAGGGGTGGATATTGCTGTGCTTTTTCCTTGCTGCACACTGTCAGATAACTTTAACAGTTGTCTCTCCTCACAATTTTCCTTTCAAACTCCGCTGGGAAATTAAGTCAGGAGAAATAACTGCTGAAGTTATCCAACTCTATCTTAAAGCAAGTGCTTCGTGTTTTTACAGTCTTGGCAAGGATTACCTCAGAACTCACATTGAGACATTACATTGAAATTCAAAGAGGTTCTAGCATCAGCTGGGAAAGATAAATACAGACTCTAGAGCTGCAGTGCATTTGACAACTCATTGAAAGATTTCATCTAAAGCTTCCCCCGAATGAAATATAATTTGTCAGCTTACTAAAAATAACTAGTTAGATAATCTTAATCTTTCTAACTGTCCATCCAATACAGATAAAAATATTCTGCCTCTGACTGCCTGTACTTGAACTAAAAAACATTTCATCACTCAGCACAACGAGGCAAAGCACTGTTTTTCCAAAAAAGATGTAACTTTGTCCAAATATTTTTGGAGTTCATTCCATCTGATGATTGATAAAATCCCTGTGGATTCAATGGGGTCTCAGTATTTTCACCACATACTGAAAATGTGGTTAGATTGGCTGTAAAAGATTGTAGTAGAGAATAAGGATTTATGGTTGCATAATACAGTTCAAACATATCTAAATCGAAAGACTATTCCCTTTTAATCCTACCTCATTTTAATCTTTGGAGCCTTAAAGTAGGAATCATATTAGTGTAGTGTTCAACAGCACAGCAGCTGTTGAAGATTTTTCATTATAATTACAAGACAAATCTTGAAATTAACTACCAAACTAGAAAGTACTCGGAATGCGTACCTCTGCCAAGTCTGAACAGTCCTTCTACATTTGATTTTATATTAGAGATGCTCACTAGTTTGTAATCTGTATCTGGATTTGCATCAAAATAAACAAAGTGATAAACTGTTTGGGGATATGTGTGCCAAATTCCTTCATTCATTATTTTGCTTAAGTAAGTGCTGTAGCTGATGAGAAAATAACAAAGAGTGTTTCTTAACAAAGAAATCTTGTAGGGGGAGGGGGTATGGATAAGCACCAAAAATAAATCACTGGGTGGTTGGTCTGTGGCCAGAACTTGTGCCAAATTTCACTCAAATCTGTTACATTTTGACAGAAATTGCAAAGTAACAAACAGAAAACGGAAAACAGAACCTCCTTGGGTTGCAGTCATTATCATAAATCAAAATCAATGAAGTAAATATTTAAAACCGGCAAGTGCTATTGTTATGTTAATCACATGGTTACTGTATGTGCAGACATTTGTTGCTGAAAGCTGCATGTCAACAGTCAGTGCCTACTACTCAATAAAGAAAGTGTTTAATGCGCTCAGCGTCCTACTTTTTCTCTTCTGTCTTGTGTTCCAGCTTTCAATCACACCTAACCTCACAAAAACATAGGTGGTGTTGAAATTAAAGTAAAATTCAGTTCTGATTGAACACTTTGACCCAGTGTGAGTCAGCTGCAAAACTCTGTCAATGCTGTGGGGTCACTGTGCTTTAATAAGTCTTTAATATTTCTCAGCATTGATGAGGTTTTTTTTTTTTTCTTGCCAGAGGATAGACCAGTCAGGTGAGAAATACAACCTAGTCTTGTTATGGATTGGAAACATATTGAGTATGGATTTTCTAGATTTATCCATCACTCGAAATCAAGGCCTAGATTAAACTAATCCCTTCAGCACTGGGAGTTAACTGGCATGTGTGGAAATGTATTGCTGTTAGATATCGCCTCTAAATGTCACAACCTGCACTGTGAAGCATCAGAACAAGAGTCTTCCCTTCAGCAGTGAGCCCTGAGGCTTCACTAGCACTTCTTTGCATCCTTAGAAAGTAGCAGAGTCTTAGTGGAGCAGACCCCAAGGCTTAATGTCAGCAAATTAATTATGGATTCACCCAATTAGTTCACAAACTACGCTGTGTTCGAGGGAAAATGATCATTCCCCCAAATGACTCGTCTATTCAGTTTTTGCCCCAGTGTGCATTCATTGTGCCTTTCTCAGAACTGTGTGCGTGTGTGTATGTGCGTGCATGCTTCAACTGCATGTGTGAGGCGACACGCAGCAGGCAGGTAGCCTGACCTTTTTAATTATTCAATCTCTCAAACTCATCCACAGACGCTCTCTTAGGTGCTCTCTCTTTCTGTCTCTAGTTTAGCTTCTTAACAATCTGTCCAAACACATTTCTGTCTGTCTTAAACAAAAGGAAACTTCCTGTCTCTTCTGTTCTTGAGGCTCTTCCAAATCACACTGATCTCTGTCAACACATGAAGTGTTACTGTAACTGTAATGACTGGTTCTTTTAACTGTGTGAGATTGCCTCAGATCAGTACCCCCCCCCCCCCCCCCCCCTTTTAATAAAGTAAGTAATCACTGCTCTCTAATGAGAGTCTGTCAGGGGCGGTGCTCACATCTATTTACCAAACCAAATTATTTTCTTATTCTGGCAAAGTCAATTAATCACATCTGAGACAATTCTGTTAGTGTTTGTCTCTCAATAGGAAGATGGATTGCAACAACGGTGGCGTCATCAGTAAATATTATCACATTACAAGAAGATGCTATTGCAAATTGATTCAGTTTGACTCCTGAGTTTTCATATTCTCTCGTGGTTGAAGTCATAATGTTGAATGGAGACTGAAACTAGGACTGATAATGATTATTTTCATTAGGTACTCAAATCTCTTAAATCCCTTTTCTGATGCATCAGTGACTTGTTTAGTCAATTAAAGATCAAAATATAATCTAAAATACCCATCACAAGTACACAGTTTTTCATGATACAAAACAGAGAAAAGCAGCAGCTCCTTATAATTGAGAAGGTGCAACTAATGAATGGTTTAAGGCTAATCGGTGACAGTCAACAAAAATTGTTGTCAATTAATTTTATGTTGGTCGACTTGTCAGTTAATTGACTCGTTTAGTTTTAGGACTCAAAACTCAAAGGTTTTCAATGCACAGCAGTATAAAATTGAAAAACATACAGTTATGTTGTTTTACATTGTTTTAGCACTAAGTGAAACCACTCCTTCATGTGTGTTTGTGTCTGTCTGTTGTGCTGCATTCAAATCCCCCCACTGACTGGCCGCCCTTCCCCCCACCTCTGTGGACAGTTATCGGACAGTGATCCTTGTGTGTTGCTGACATTGAGGGGAGTTTGTGGAGTGTGATTGTGCTCACAGTGGAGCCGTCCTTGGGAGACCGAGGCGGCCGTCACAGATATGGATTCCTGCATTTAATGTCCCGGCCTCTCGCGCACAAATGTTTCTCTTTCAATGAGCTGTGGCCCCACAGGCGGGGAGTTTTATCGATCATCTGACTTTTACTGCCTCTTAAATATTAAGATTCATGTATATGACCTTTGTGTTTGGATTGAGAGTGCAAAATCCCTGCCTAAATACCCTTTCAGGCCCTGCTGGCGTTGTTTCAGTTTTTCTTTTGCCCTGTTTCATCTGTTTTTATGCAAGCATGGAGGTCATGCTTGGCTGTGTTTTAGAAAGTAATTTTAAAGTTTTGGGACCTCTCTCTGCTTGTAGCCGGCTGAGGAAATGAGTGCAGCAGAAAAGGAGGGGAGGAGAAAAGGGGATAAGAACTGGGGAAGGTTTGGTCACTGTGTGGGTCTTGTTAGCCTCTGTGAGCGCTCTTTTTTTTTTTCTACTTCACTCCCTCCCTCTGTGTCACTCTCACTCTCTCTGTCTCACACACATGCACACACACACAGTCCTGGAAGAGGGCCCGGGGATTGATGACTCTGTGTGAGAGACCTCAGAGGCAGCAGCACTACAGAGAGATGGACAGATGAAAAGGAAGGAGGAGGGACGGGGAGAAGAACTGAAATGAATCAAGTAACAGGGTGAGGCCTTCCAGCAGGCCGTTAACGTACTGGAGCCAGACTGCCGCCTTGTTGGAAAGATACACTGGAAGTGACCCTCTCTGTGTGGCTTCCTCACATCAAAATTTCTCTTTTCTGACTACAGAAAACACTAGTCACAGATATGTCCTATGAAAAAGAGTTTAAAGGTACGTTCTTGATTTATTGTGTAGCTGTTTAGTCCAGAAACGCAGAAACAGTGGAAAATACATCAGTTTCCCAAAACCCACGGTGATGGCATTAGATGTCTTATATTGTTGGACCAACACTCCATTTGATAAACTGTGACCATCAAATCTTTAGCTTTTTTGCTTGAGAAATTACTTAAATGACTAATCGATTATCAAAACCATTTCAGATAAATTTTCTGTCTATTGTCTAATAGATTACCAGGCTAGTTATTGCAACTCTAAAATTGTGCAGTGTCTTTGCGCATTACTGCCACCAAGTCAAAACAGCTCCACAGGGTAGCTTTTAAAGTCTAAGTAAAACGAATGTGGAGTCTAATGAAGTATTTCAACTCGACACAAATTAATTATCTTGGTGACGTAGCCTTGTTGTTAATGTAGGATTGCATTTGCCAGACACTGCACTTAAAAAGCAGTGGCTTCTCTTCTAAACATTTTGTTCAGAATGTTCTCAGAGACTATTTTAAACTACATTTTTGGCTTGATTAACAAGCTTCGATGATGGCCTAGTCTGAACATTTGTCTCAGGTCTTAAATGCTTGTCTGGACATCTAGAATTGCTCTTGTTGTTGTTGTGCAGTTTGCACTCTGCTTTGATCCAAAAGTTGAGTGTGTATACACCCACCTGCCACTGAAAGCAATCATGTCTGGGCCCTTCTTTGGGGTTGTCACAAAGCATTCTGGGAAACATGCAAAGTCCTTAAATGAGGAGAAAATAAACAACACAGGTTAAGAGATAAATGACCTAATGGCTGATGGTATCTAACAGACAACAGATGCCCCTCAGACATATTTCTAAGTGTCTGGTGACATATTTATGAGGTGCTGCAAACTGCTCTGTGTATTTTCCCAGTTTGATGGGTCTGTATGCTCCCATATGTGTAGACATGTCCTGATAATGTCACATTTCACAACCGCCCACGCCAGACCTGAGCTCCAGCCCTGACCAGCCAATTCTGACAAATTACACTGACAACTGAAGCGAAGACGAACTCACATCCACACCATCCTGATTTCTCACAGATAATGATGGAGGGTTCTGTCTCTTCACTGAACTCTTTACCTTCTCGTCTCCCTTCACTTTTCTTTCTTCCAAATCCTGACTACAAAGGACTGATGAAGACTTCAAGTAATAACTTTGCCCTAATGCTTTCTGGCAGAAAGAGATGTTTTCATGGTCTCAGCACTTTCTGAGAGGAGGTGCTTCTGGCTCTGGTCCTAGACGAGCACGATGTGGCATTTGCAACATTTAATCCCTCTCGTGTTGCAATAATTTTACCCTAATTCACTAAGATGCTGATCCTCGCTGGGCTCTTTATGTTCTGCCAGTGAAGAAATGCATACGCGTCTGTTTTCTCTCTAACAAAGATGCATTTGTGCAAATAATTGCCTGCATGTCTGTCAGTGTTTGTGAATTGAATGCTTTGTTGTGTAACATTTTCAGCTCGCTCAAATTTCTGAACTTCTCCTAAACTAATGCATTCTGAAAATGCCAGTATGATTACAATTGCAAATCTACATTTTGGTCAAAATAAGGCTTGAGTCAAGCTTAAATTAAGCTTTATTTTTGAAGCTGGAAAAGTCTGAGCTTTGAGGAGAAATAAAGAAGTGGTGGATTGACACTTTATTCTATAGAGGTGTAACTGAGATAGTGTGCTTCACTCTGAGTAGATTTTAACTACCCTCTGTTGGCCTGAATGTGTCATTACACGACAGTCTGTCAACCTTCAGGTGCAGCATACCAACTGAAGAGCCTCTTTTTGTCAGATGATAAATCTCCCCTCACAAGCTCTATCAGCTTCTTTCACACTCCCTTAGATCAACATTTGTCAGATGAATAAGTATTTCTATGCGCACTTTGTTTTCAATGGCTTTGAGGGGAAAAAAAAAAAAGGAAAAAATTTAGTTGCTGTTTGTCTAAGTTGAGATACCTCAAATGTCACCACGATCAATAAGGAATGCGACGAGTGACAAGCTAGATGGAGCTTCAGATGAGTGTTTGTCAGTGAAAGAAAATGCACCTCAAACGGTGGGAAAAGTGGAGCTTTTAAAGCATGGAAGCTTTGTCACTTTTTTTTTTTTTTTTGGTAGAGCAAATAGGGCACTTTGTCGCCAACAGTATCTGAGTAAGGGTATGTGTGCGTGTGTGTGAGAATGTGTGTGATTCACTGATTTTCTGTATATCTATTGCCTGCAGCTTCCCAGGCTCTTTGTGAGCAAGAGGCTGAGTGACTTTGTAGTCAAGGACTCTTTAATGCCTTCCCGTGTCACTTAGGTTTTTTTTTGTTTGTTTTTTTTTTCACTTGTACATCAACAGTGTGTTTATATACAGTATAAGTGTGTGTGTGTGTGTGTGTGTGTGTGTGTGTCAGTGTTGTGTTTAACCAGGTTTCTCCGTGTTTGTGCCTTTTCTTGCAGGTGTATGTGCCGAGGCGGTATGCCCCGGGGAATAGTGCTGACAGTGCACTAGGAGTCTGAACCTTGTCAGTATTTTTCTGGCTGAGGAGGAGAGGTACCCTGCCGCGCCGTGCCGTGCTGTGCTGTGCCGAGCCGTGCCGTCCCGTGCCGTGCTGTGTTTGACACCATGTCCCTGACTGACAAACACAAAGTGAAGAGGCAGCGGCTGGACCGGATCTGCGAAGGTAAAGTGATGAGTATGTCCTCCACTTTTTTTCTTCCTTCCATGTGCACTCACACTTAATATCTCTGTACTTTCTAAACAAAATACTGTGCTTTCAAGTGCCTTTTCCAGTACATAGAACTAGCGCTGCGGAGGTGATCACATCATATTTACAATCACGATTTTAGTTTTCACAGTTAATTAAACTTAATCTGGGTGTGATATTGACGCTTTGGGCTTGGAGCTTCAGTGCATCAAGTCAAGTGCTCTCTTACTGGTAAATTATCTGATAAACTGCTTCATAATCATGGTCTCAGTGTAATTCTGATTATCATTTTACCATAATTTAGTAAGGACTGGTTTGTTAATTTGCAAGAGAAAAGATTGAGCTATTGTTACTTTGTTCTTTGATTTCCCTTACTGACACTGCTTCAAAGCTAGCCAGCCATCCTTATTGTTACTAGCACAACCCTAAGACCTACTGGTGATCAATACCCATTGATTACTATAATTTTCTCTTGGCACACAGCACATGTCAGATACCACAGTAACCAGTGTATAAATGTTGACCTCAGCAGCAAACGGTCATCTGGTGGATGTAAATAAGATTACTGCTTTACTCTGGCCTCTCTGTGAGCCGCTGTTTGTTTGTGTAGGAGTGTCTGTTATGTGACTTATGGTTATGGAGAGTCTCTAAACATCTGAACTCAAGTTAGATTACCGCAGGGGATTGAATGGTTTCTATCCTGTCACGGCTGTTTGGAAGCAGCCAATTTTACACCACAAACTCTGGTGATTATTAGGCTTTAGGTTGTGGATTAAGGAGCAGTGGTGTTGTATTGAAGGGCCTGAACATAGAATAGGAGCCTCCCTGCTGTGCGCATAGCTACAAAGTCGGCCCAGGCAACAAGAAATATGAGTCTTTGTGTGGGTGTATAAACTGTGTCTGAAGCCTTGTGGATGTGCATTTTTAAACCCACTTGTTTGACTTTGCCCAGTGTGTGTGTGCGTGCGTGCACATGTGTGTTTGTGTGTGTCTGTCAGACTGTGTCCTGAGGTAAAATCGTCTCCTCGCTGCTGTCTGGGTCCCCGAGAGGCTTGTTAAGCCGCTGGGCCCTCCTGGAGCCAGCGCAGGGAGAGGCAGACATGACTGCAGTGCTGGAAAATGAAGCTAGACGCACCATTACCCCCACTGCCAGCATATTTGTTTTGCAGCATGATGTAAGCACCTCAGCGTTGTGCGCATGAAATGAAGGACATATGCTGCGCATCCTGTATAAGCCCATAGTTAGACCCAAGAAACGTGTAATTTTTGATCTCAACCACAGTTGAATTTTTGATCCATAGTAGTTGTAGCACTTTAAAATGCACAAGGAGAATACATAACGGTACATAATCAATGTCAGATAATAAAAAAGAAAACCTAAGAAAGAAAATATAATGCTTCATTCTTAAAGGCGATAGCCAGGCTAGAGAAAACAATGAGTCATGTTTTGCCCTATAAGTATCAGAATCAAATTTTAAAAAGTTCTAGTATATCAAACTCTTTTAACTGTGTTCCCCTGTTGTGCATTACATTAGACAAAACTCTTTGTGTGTGTAAACCAAAAACTGAGAGGAATAATTGAACATTTTGGGAATATGCTTATTTGCTTTCTTGATGAATGTTCTAAGATCTGTGCTGCTCTTGTATAAGCTACCACCAGCATGTGGTTAGCTTAGCTTAGCACAAAGACTGGAAACGAGGGGTAACTGCTAGCCTGGCAGTAGCTTCACGTATAGTCAACAGATATTTAAGTGGTATCAGTCACTGGTCTGAGCAAGGAAGCATAAGTGTATGTAAGTATATATGACAAGCTTTTCCTTCCAAAAGGATTCATTTTTATCAGTTAGTTAATAATTATTTAGTCATTTGCACATATGAGTTTTGTAAATATGACAAGATTATATCAGGGTGCTAGGACTCCACTGAAAGTCGATAAGCAGCACTATTAAGTTATTTTCCCAGTCCTAATAGCGAGTCGTAAAAATAGTAATATTTCATAGCACAGGTGGATCGTTCATTGATAGAAATCCTTCCTGATTAGAGTGTCGGTCCACATCCAGCTGTTGCATCTGTGTGAATCAGACATCTGAGGTAGTTAGTCATTCCTGAGGGAACAACAGTTAGTCTGCTCTGCTGGGCATGAGCTCAAAGCCCACAGGAGACGCACAGAGAGACGGTAACAGGTGTTGCTGTGATGCATGCAGAGCTACTTCATAGCGAGCGTACCTGTCGATGTTCCTTCTCTCTCTATCACACACACACACACACACGCACACACAAATACGTATGCATACTCACATATACACACATGCACACACACACACACACATACACACACACACACACACACACACACACATACACAAGCTCTCCAGATGGCCATCATACAGGATCAGTGAATCAGTCCTCTGGCGGCCATTGTGAGGGCGTAAAGAAAAAAAAACAGCTTGTGATTTGTGATTTGTTCACGAGCCAATGACCAGGCAAAGTTGTCCCACTGATTGCATGTAGCTGCGTGATAAGGCTGCCATGGTGATTGTCTCCGCATAAGGAGAGAACACACATGAAGCAAGGCTCTGCTTTTTGTTTCACGTGCAGGTAAAATCCTCACAGGGGCCTATTTTGGCTACTGTCGGGAGTAACTCATCTTAGTCCAGGTTCACACTTCAGCCAGGCCCGCAGTTTGGCAAACGGATACAGACCAGCTGAAGCCGTGATTCGTGCTGTCTCTCCTCAATCTCTTTCAAGCGGAAACCTGGAACGTTCTCTTTCAAAAAAACGTCTGCTGAGACCGCACTCTCTTTGCACTGTCCAACAGAGCTTTCGCCTTTGTTTCTATTGTTTTCCCGACACTGAAAAACAACTCTTGTCTTCCAAGACCGTTTCCAATGCCATGCAAAGTGCAAATTGTGTTTTTTTTTTTTTCCCTATCATACCATTGCACAAGTTGTTCCTTCTTGCTGTTTTACATTGGCATTTATGGCAGAGGGATCAGAATTGCGCTATCTAAGGAAACCCGGTGGCTAGATGACAAGGCTGATTAAGCCATTAAAGTCCTTGATATGTATTTAGCATAATCTGGCCTGTCTGCAAATAAGGAGGCAGGGAGCTGGTTGTGACTGTTTTTATCAAAAGCTGCTAGTTAGCTCAATCAAAGCAGCTGCTGGGAAGCATCAGCTTTAATTCGGTGTTATGAGGAATAGAGAGGAGCTCTCTCTCTCTCTCTCTCTCTCTCTCTCTCTCTCTCTCTCTCTCTCTCTCTCTCTCTCTCTCTCTCTCAGGGGTGAAGAGATTCATTTCTGTCATCTGAAGAGATGAGGAGTGATCAGCCATGGTCCATGTTCCTCCCAGCCTCAGGTCCTTTCATGTTCTCAGCTTAATTTGAGCTGAACCAATGTTTATCATTCCACCGCAACTGGGCTATGTGGCTGGGAGGGAGGACAGTTCTGCTCCTGATCTGTTTTTTTTTTTTTTTTTTTTTTTTTTTCCCCCTTCGCTAAGACTGTTGTTTTGCTTGTAGACCGCAATAGTGTTCTCCCTCTGGGTTAGATTAGAGCTGCTTTAATCTAGTCGGATAGTGTTTTAATCAACATCTGCATTTTATTCATGTTGTGTTACATGATGGCACTTTATGGTTGCGTAATTAGAATATAATTTATCCATTATTAGCAGTTGAACAAAACACATAAGTAGTTCAGCAGACGGTTGTTCTAGTATTGATTATATCTGTTTATAACCAATACACATGTTCATTTATGTTGTGTAAGCTTAACTGAGACTTGCATCGAGTCGAAGACTGTTAATCTAAGTGTGCAGCTAGTGGTTATACTTTATACTAGCTGTAGTTTATTAGCTCAGAACTGAGAGAAAATCGGAATGTAACAATAACATGTTGTCTGATAGCTACAAGCTTTTTGGTCTTTTATTTATTCAGTTGTTATTTGATGAAGCCAGTTTCATTTACAGTCAGGTGTCCATTCTTTTGCAAATACCATTGTCTTGTCTGTCCTGTGCTTCAAATGGACAGACAAGACAATGTGTGTGAAATGCTTTACACTGTTACACGGCTGCTTGGGTTAAGACAGCATTAAACACTGATGAATGACTATATTTCTGCTTATAACCATATTTAAGTGTTTTTTTCGTTTAACTAGACTCCATTTCTTTTTCATCAATGACGTGGAGGCAAATCACATTTTCTGTTCTATCCTTTCTTCTCCCTCTCTTGCTCTCCTTCCCTCCCTCTTCTCTCACTCAGCTGCACACTCCTCATCTCTCCAAAAAGCAAGCGGGCTGTCGTCTCTCCCTTCTGTCTGCCCCATCTGTGATGCAGTATGGGCCACTGGCTTGATAATGATAGGCAGGCGGAGCGCGGGGCTGCACACGAGGCGAACGGGGGAACAAACCAACCCCGCCAAAATGAAAGACAAAACTCGAATCGGTCGCCTCACCAAGTCTACCAGAGGTCTCGCCCCGATGATAAAAGGTTTGCAGTAGCGTCTCTCGCTCTGCCCCGCGGTCCTCCCACCCGTGCAAGTGTGTTACACGCTGTGTCATAACAGCCGCAGAGATGCGAGGTGGTAGAGAGGCGGAGGACAGTGTCTTGATAACACAGCAGATGTGAACCCTCAGAAAGCCATCGGACCAGAATTGGTACCATGTGTTTTTCTTTCCTCGTTGCCCCTCCCTCCTCCCTGTACTTGTGTCAGAGCAAGAAAAGGTCCAGAGGCTCGTTAAAACTTTAATATACTGTACAATCACAGTAATTGAGTAGAATTTTCAAGTTCTTGCAGTCATGGTTTTAATTTATGAAGTCCCTATGAAAGTTTAATGGATCAGCAGTTGTAGAGTCGCAGCTATGTAAATCATTCTGCAGCTATCTCTGCCTGCGCTGCCTGCCAAGTCCTGCCGTTAGCGTCCTGTGCCCTAGAAAGATGGCCAGATTGCTCCAAAGGCATGACTGTTGCTGGACGTCTGTTCAACACATTGTACCTAGAGGTCTTTCACAGAGCTCTATGATTGGCTAGTGTGCTACCAAGCCGAGTGTTGGCATCAATTCTGATGCTGTTCACCAAATATCCACCGTGTAAGTTTGGGGCCTCTTTTCTTCTGTTATATTATTCATGCTAGCAAGTACAGGGTCCCTGTTGCTTGATGAGTGTAATATAGCATGCTCACTTAATTATGGAGCAGCTCTCATGAGAGGCATATCAGAGGATGTAGACAAGATGAATATGGTACCCCAGCTTCTCTTGCTTATGAATTGTGGGAAATGCTGCAATTTGCATGGCAGGAGATATGATATGCCATATCCTTGTTTCGGTTTTAGCAACACCAGCCCAGCCGTACTTGAGATGTTTATTATTGTTATTAATATTTTGTCGGGAAGCGGGGATCTGAGTGACACACGGCCCTGGAAGGGGCTTATTAAAAGAAGTTATTGTCGGCGATTGCCGTAGAGAGATACAACACAGTGATTAATGGTGTGTTTTACAGCTGACAAAAAAGCGCAGGGAGACTTAGACCTGGGAGGACAGCACTGAGAAATCACTGCAAGGAAATTGCTAGGTATGCTTTACCTCCAATGAAAGAAACCATCCTTCAGATGTGCATCATCATCCTGGACTGTGCAGGGCCATAGGGAAGATGAAACTGTTCTGATTTCTGTTTTGTTTTGACCTACTTAATGTTCTCCAATTTGGATGTTCCATAATGAAACAATCTGTTTTTTTTGTTTTTGCTCTTATATCATGATTGCATCACTTAAGCTCTAAAATAAAAACAAGCTGGTTATAGCGTTCCTCTGTGACTTGACAGGTAGTGGGACAACATAAACAGATGCAGCACTGTTAGCAGTCGCTTGTCACTCCTAAACTGTAATAAATTTAGCCCATCTCAGTCACGCTGTCTCTGTGTCTCAGCTTCAGGAGCATCCAGATGATGTCCCCTGGAGACTTGCCGCAAAAAACTCTTCCTTTAAACCCCTGTTGCCTATTTCAAACAGAAATAAAAGCACAGAATAGAAACAGGCTGGTAGCCATCTAGTTGTCACGGTCCAGTGAAGTCCAATCATATCCCCTTCCCCTCATGCCTCGTCCCATCCCACAGTGTCTGTCTTAGAGGTGAAGTCAAAGCTGGCAGCCTCCCCGCCTTATCAGCGTTTTTCCCATCACACACTTATCAGAGCTCCCTTTTCTTCTCCTCCTGCCACAGTTTTTTTTTTTATCCTTTATTTTTGTTTACATTGCTCTTGTCATGGCAAGTAAACACCGGCAGTTATCTCTGATGGCAGCATCTCAGATAAGCCACATCTGCTCTCTTGTACATCTGGTGTATGCAGGAACAAAGTGTTAGCTCTGCGAGAGGAAATAAGACTCAATTGGTAAAAGTGCAGTTCATGCTGATTCATTTTGTGAATCAACATTTTCTGAAGCGGGCATCGCATGGCCTCATTATGACAGTGTATTATCTGACACATTTCAAGATATAGATATGTTGCAATTATACTGATTTGAATATCTGACATGTTAGAATTTGCTGCTATTCTGTCATTCATATCAATTTATTTTTTTCAATTTTTTGATGCTTTATAACACATTAGTCATCTAAAATCATTTATTTTTAGCTCTAGTATACATCAAACTTTCTGAATTACTCAGAAATCAATGTTGTATAACATGACTGGTTACAAAGACACTGCACACGTAAAGCATGTATGGGTATTTGTATGTGTGTATTTACATATGTGAATCTGTCATTGCCCAGTAGAGGAGGCTGTGCATTGCATTCCTCCTGATTCGACTAGAGCATCCATTTGCGTCCTTCTAGTAGCCGTGGGATTGAATCTGACCCCTCAGTAGTACTTATGTGTCTGGCCTATGCACCCCCCTCCAGGGATAAACTGCAGCAAGCATGTCAGTCCCCAACCTCCCTGGTCCCTCTGGGAAGATCCATTCATGCCCAGAGGGATGTCGGCTGCAGGCCAGTGGGTTAGCGCTGACCACTAAGCACCATAAACACTGTAGCTTTACACTCCGTGAACACACCCAGGGGCCTCGGCAGCGTGCTGGCTATGTACACTATCTGGTTCAAGTGATGTCACAGGGGGGCAGTGGATTTAAGCAGGTTTTAGTTTGACGCTAATCCCCTTGTGGCAAACGCTGTAGACGAGAGGACTGTCCCTGCCAATGGCGTGCATCAACCCCATTGGATTAGTGCGTCTTGTCCCCTCCTCCACTCTGTTGTCATTGTCCAGCATGTGTTTTTAGCCCAATTTCTTTACCCTCTGCCTTAGTTTGGAATGTAAGCGTGATGCCCAGCACAAACGTGATATCTGCTGTAGAATGACGTAGAGCCTCATCCTAAAGGTGTGTTTTTTTCTGTTTGAATGTGTGTGTGTGTGTGTTTGTACTCATGCTATGTGTTTGTCATGTTGTGTCTCTCTCCTCATGGATTTCTAATGTTTCCAGGGCTGAATTATTTAGATAGGCTGCCAGCAGGGAGCTACATGATACACACACTTGAGAGTGAGGGGAGGGGTGGGCCCTTCAGCTGCATATCAGGTAAAAGGGTACCTCATGCTTCACCTTTTCTCCTCTTCTCTTCACTCCTCCTTTTTGATTGGGGGTGAGTGTAACTGGAGAGTTGAAACACAATACCCAGCTCTATTTTCAGCTTTTATAGCTGCCCGCTTTATTGTCTTCACTGATGCCTAACTCAAGTGAGCAGTCGCATTTTGGTGGCTCTCTGGGCCAGCGTGGTCCTGAATGGACTGAAGGCCAGAACGACAGGGCTGTGAGTCGCTGTCACTACTGTGGCACCATTTCGGGGCGTAGGAATTCTCTGGCACTGGGTGGGGGAGACGGTGGAACGTGGTTTCACCATCACGTAGATCTTTGTGAGAAACAGGATCCAGTCCTCCAGTCCTCCCAGTTCAGGCAGATCCAACAGGATCGGCATGGGCAGCAGCTACTGAGGAAGAACTCTGGCGCCCGATATGAGCAGCAGCCTCCACCTCAGGCAAGCGATGGCAGGTCGGGCCTCTGCACCACCTCAGGATTACTACATGGCTGACTGCTACCTTATCTGGTCAGCCACCTGAGGAGTCTGGGTTTTATAGGGATAACCAGCACCCGCTCACCAGATCAGCCTCGCATTATGGGCCCAGCGGCGGGGGGGTGAGGCCTGCCTGGGATCAAGGACAGGCGAGGGCCACACCTTCCATGCTGGCCTCTGCTTCTACACCTACCCCCGCACCTCCTCCCCCTCCACCTCCACCCCCGCCTCCTCCGCCACCTCCTCCCCCTCCGGTCCACGAGCTGAGCCGTTTGTACAGGGAAACTCTGGGATCTAAGATGATCTCAGACGTCCAGCGTATTGGTGGCAGCTCTCCTGTTCCTGCACTCTACGGGGTCCAGCCCCCTCTTCCTATTTACGCTGCTGAGCCGCCGTCTCTCTCTGCTCGCCAAGCTTATAACAATATCAACAGCTTGTCCCTGGACCCCCGCCAGCCAGCTGCCACCAATTCAGTGGTGGACCCAGCTTCTCAGGGAATGGACGGAGCTCTCCCCCGGGCTTACGGAGCTATAGCCTCCCAGAGGCTGCCTTACGACCCAAACTATGACCCCAGCTCAGCCATGGTGGCTGCCACAGCTGGAGTGACCTCCAGCCTGCCTCTTCACCATCCCAGTGCTGCAGATCCCAAGAAGATGGTGGACCCTACCTTCCTGGCTTTCCTGCGAGCTGAAGGCTTGGCCGAGAGCACGATCACTCTCCTGCTGCAACATGGCTTTGATAACACTGCCACACTGGGGATGATGGAGGACCATGATGTTCGCTCCGTGGCCCCAAACTTGGCCCAGGCCCGTGTTCTGTCCCGTGTAGTGCTTGGTTGCAAAACAGGTGGGACAGCACCACGTACACGATCCAACAGCTTCAGCCATCGCAATGACCTCTACATGCAGCCCCAGGGTTTGACAATGGACCCCAGCCTGATGCAGCAACCTCCCACCACCATCCAGACTGTGTCCCCCAGGATGGGAGAATTTCTTGGCAGAAGACCCAGCAGCGCACCCTCCCAACACCTCCTGGAGACGACCACCTACCCAGGAGCGCGGCCCCTGGCAGGTGGATCTTTTCCAGTCAGTCCCGGGGGATATAGCAGCGCTGTGACTCAGGCAAGACCATTCTCCATGTACAATGCCCACACTGGTCTTGCCATGTCTGCTCTTGGACAGCAGCCTCCACCAGCCCCAGGCACCCCTGGAGCGGCACCCAAAACCTTTTCTGGCTCCTATTCCCCCATGGAGCTGATGAAGAGAGCCCCTAACCTTCCCCCAGCATCGCCAGTGGCAGTGCAAAGCCCCCTTCATAGCCCCCAACTTCTCCGGAAAGGAATCAACGCTGCTCCAGAGAGTACGATTGTTCCCGTAACCTCTACCTCCACTCTTCAAGCGCAGAATCTTAACAACACCAAGTTGGTTGGACGTCGCACTGGTCCACCTGTCATAGTCTCAACCATGGTCACCACGCCTGACACAAGTAATGTCAAATCTCACCTTTCTCACTTATTTCTTGCAAACCCTCTCTCCTCTATCCTTTATCCTTGTAGCTGATTAGTATTTCTTTCTCTAGGTATCAGTAATAATTTTCTTTGTCGTATAATAGAGATGTTTTGGCCACACTACACAACACCAGACTGACACTCTTTTTGAATAGAGGAGTAGCATGTAAGATGCATCTGACAAGTTAAGCAGCTTTGCTCTGAGAGGTCTTTTTTTAAATTACATAACTATTTATACATGTATTGCAACAGAGTTGTGTCATTTGCTGGAGGGGATCCTGTCTCATCATCAAGTTGAAACATTTCTTATAAGCTCCAGTTATTGAGGTCAACGCTTCTCAGTCTTTTTCTTTCATTTTGTTTATTTGTCAGAATCATTTTGATGAACAGTGTGATTTTTGGAGTTGTTTTCTAGCTCCACCTTGCTCTTTATAAGTTTCTGGTTTCTTGTTTGTTCACTTGTTGTGGTGAAAATTTAACAATGGAATGCACTAACAAAATAGTTTGACAAAAAACACATGCCTGCTCTAAATAGAGAATAGTGTTTACCAGCTGCTCTCTTAGTATACTCCTACATCTCTTTTTTATAAGACAAACACATAAACATCCAGCCTATCTATAGTATGTAAAAGTTTATTTGCTTGATGCAAAGTTGCTGCCATTCTATTTTACACTGGACTCTCTCCTAATCAGGGACTTAACTGCCTCAAATCCAGTTACACTAATTGGATGTATAGTTGTGGATACTATAATAGGAAACAGTTTTTTATAGACACGCTGCTTGAAATTCTGGTTGCATTGCACTGCAGCTAAATGTTCTTTCACATACTTGTTTGTTTGCACTCATAAACAAAGTCAGTTGTTGTCATCTCAGACAGTAGGAAATTTGAAAGGAAATTTCCTGAGCTCTGTGCTGTGCTTTTCCAAAGCATCCCACAGCTGAAGCAGTATGTGGTATATATGATTAAGATGATTTCCAATGAGCAACAGCAATTACAATGCTCATTTACAAATTCTGAAGAACTGTTTACATTTTTCTGGAGTGACAGCCATGAAAGAAATTACTTTTGAAGGTTTCATAAGTGCGCTGTTGCAAACAACAAGCACAAACTTGTCTTTTTTGTTTGTTTTCTATAACAGTGTTTTCTTTTTAACCACATTCCTGTGAATGTATTTATTGTTCATCTTCAGTGGCCTCGCAGAACACGTAATGATGTTTATTTTTCTGTAGAACTTCTGTGTCTCATACAAGGTTAATGCAAGTAGTGTGGCAGCTTGGTACATTCAGTTTACAGTGAGAGGAAATTCTCCAGCGAGGCATCATCTCAGCTTATTTTTACACATAAAGGCCTTGATTTCTCCTTTTAACAAGCTGATATATTTCCCTGCTGATGAGAGCTGATGAGCTTAGGGAGGAATTAAATCTTTTAACCTTGCTTTCAGCCATGTAACCCTGTGTCTTGCCTGCCTCTCTAATGGGTCTGTGGGCTGCTGCACTTGTTACAGAGTAATGACTTTTATGAAGTGGCCTCCCTTCATGTGTTGTCAAGGAAATAAGAAGCGAGGTACAAGATTCAGAGGAGGGGGGTGAGGGAGAGTTGCGAGGGGGAGTAGGAGGTCCCTTTTTGAGCTTCATGCAAATATGAACTGCTTTCCAAGGTCACAGTGGCAGCCATTTTTCCCTCCTCAAATACACTTTTAGCAAAACAAACTCATTTGCATGTAACTGACATTTGTTGCTTCAGTAACTTCATCTGATAATGGGCAGCCCTTGCAGACGATCGGAAAGCATACTTCTTAATTGTGTGTTGCTAGGCAACCTAGGTTTCAGTGGTAATCAGAGAGATAATCTTCACATTTAAGAAAAGGGGAAAAGTGGAGCCCTGCATGCAGTGTTGCACATTTATTTTGTACACTTGTTACTCTTTTTTTTTCTTTCTTTTTTTTGAGCAGCCATTTGCAGTTTGGAGCAGGAGAAAATTGAGTGAAAATAATAAGATGTTGCAAGGCACTTAATGAAAACATTTCTCTTACCCCCCCCCCCCCCCCCAACCACGAAGAGTGTACATCTCAAGAGATTGCTTCTCATTTTTGTGCAAAGGCGCTAGTACTCCAGTGAAGAGCCACTCTTATTACATGCATGGTGTTTTATGTTCAAACATGCATATTGATGAAAAGTTGACACATTATTCCTTTTGCACCCACTGAATAAATTGGTAGTTATTTCAATACAAACCACAAAATCTTCTTTTTATCATCTTACATCAAAGTGTACATTTACGTGTCCACATTTCCATAGTGTTGAATTCTTATTTATTCTCAGAGCAGGCTTGTGAAAGCAAAGATGTGAGCAGAACTGAAATTACTAGCGCCTAAAAATATGTCTCTAGAAGTTGCAGGTGGGAGGGCCCTGCCTGTGTACTCCTCTTCACTGGGCGCTGTCTTGGTTGGCTAAAGCCATAAGTAGTGTTAATAATGGCATTAAACGTTTGAGTCGAGCTTAGTTGCAACAGTTCCCTTCCACCCAAAGTAGGGAGAGGGCCTTGTAGCGCTCGCATTGGCCATGGAGTTGTCCGTCAGTGGCATCCCACAGAGCAGCACAGGTGGGTAAACCAAACTTTAGTGTCACGTGAAGCAGAGTAGCCACCCCTCCTAGCTAGAGTAGTTTGCATTGTGTGCGTGCTCAGTAGATTAGCTAAGGTGAACGCTTGCGTGTTGTCCACAAATGCTGGCACGTGGTTTCCTTGTGGAGATAATCCGCAGAACATCTTCAGCTGTACTTTTCTGGGCTGGAGAATTAGGAGGCGGTGTGGGGGCGGCGGTGGTGGTGATGGTGTGTTTTGGGGGGCAGGGCTTTGTAGTTTACAGGAAGGAGAGAGAGTGGAACTTGGCAGCAGGCCCTCGTAGCCATATGGGATGTGTCAGTTGACGTGTTCACCTGTATAAGTCTGTTTTCTCGGTGACACTGTGCCCAGGTTTTTCCGCCATCTCCCTGGGAGGTTGGTAAAAACATGGCAGGTCTGGTTTTTTTTCCCCTCTTTTTGACAGGAAGCCATCACTGTTGCGGCTGACAGTTATGTAACCTTCCAGTGCATAGCTCCCGAGGGGGGCCCGAATGGGATTTTAATTTCCCGGCCTGTGTTTGGAAGGACATCCACGAGGATGCATGCCTAATGTACTCTCAGCTGTCCTTGGCTAAACTGCTTTGTTCAGGTGTCTGAGATTCATTTCAGCGAGCGCTCCTGCCTGTTTTCCTCTGGCTAGTGAGAAAGAAAACATTCCCCGTGTGTCAGCGTGGCCTTAGACTTTGTTTCTGGGCGCGCCTGTGTTTCTACGAGTGTTTTAGACATGAGGTTGTCTCTGTCTTCCTGTACAGCCACTCTGCTTTTTGATTGTATGAGGGCAAAATGCTTTGATTTAATGCTTATGTCACCTCACATGTATAGTTAGTGTCTTGTGACGTGTGTGTTTGTGGATAACACACAAAGCAAAATGCTGCCCCCCCCCCCCCAACCCACTATCCTGCCACACACATAAACAGATGTCCCTCTCTCAGCAGCAGGAAGTGTTTGTCTCCATCTGAGGCCGGCTGGATGTGACAGGGCTGACAGCAGGACATGGGGACAAGACCTTAAGTTTCCTCTATCTGTCTCTTTCTTCCTTTGACCAACACTATTTACTATGAATACATAGTGCAGGCAGAATATATTCGGACAGTGATATATTGTGATATATGCCATTGTTTTGGCTCTACGTTAGCAAACTAGCAACCAAGAAGTTTTTCATTTTAACTATGATAACTTTATATTTATTTTAACCTACCAAATTACTTCATGTCCCCTAAAATGAAATAAAACACCCTCGTATAAAAGTCTGAACTTCAATCTCATAGTCGCTGTTTCATTGTAACTGCAATGTTCTGGTGTACAGACGCACCACAACACTGAATCGCTGTCCTAATACTTCCTGACTGCACTCGTATATTGACCCCTTCCTTGCTTGTTGTTGACGCGGTAATAGGTTGGGGTTATTGTGAAGGGCTAATGGCTTACGTTACCTGTCTGGGAAAAGACTGAGAATTAGGAGTGGGGAAATCCTAGCAGCCATCTGTGTGTGTTTGTGTGTGAGTGCTAGTGCAGATGTGTGTGTGTGTGTGTGTGTGGATGCTACTATACAGGCATCACGTGTCAGTGGGAGTCTGTGTCATCCTCCCTAATCCCACTGATATGAATGAGTGGAGACAGACAAGAGGTTTCGGCTCACATGGCATCGATCAGGGGTTATTACAGGGAATGTAGCTGTATAATACGCAGTCTAACCCTGCTCATGTATTAATAACTCACAACACCACTTCCGCATGGTTCACAGATGAATTGTATGCATTGACATGTGGATATTAGTTTACAGTGCCTATTTAAACATGTAGTTGTCATCATCAGATGCATTTTTGTCGCACTGGGTCTGTCTATCACAGTGAATTTAAAATGAACCAATGACAAAACAATTGCTTTAAGTTCAGTTTAGCTCAGGAATTGGAACCCGTCATGTACATTACCTCCTACCTACGTACCTTACTTTGGGGCACAGAAAATAATCCGAAAAATAAGCAAAAACTTGAATAAACACATCATATCTCATATTTGCACACTTGACTCCTTTGTTTCAGGGTTTTTTTTTCTTCGCTCTGGCCTCCAGGAAATGACACAAAGTCCTGACCTCATAGTCGCTGCTTAATTTCAAATCTAATGTGCCGGAGTAAAAATCTAAAACAATAAAAAAAAAACTTTCTTACTGCACTGTCTACTCTCGGCAAAGATTGTGTTGTTAAATGGTCACTGTTCACCTCTAGATTCTTAAATGCTTATCTGTGTGCAGCCCCTCTGTCATGTGTCTCCAGTTTCCAGAGAACCTGGTAAATGTTACATGAACTATCTGCTGCTCCATCTCCACTTAGCCTCTGTATTGTTTATGTCCCCAGGGAAATATGGCCAGGAAAATCTATTTTTCCACTGCAGTAGGTTTTTTTTCTCTCTCAGAAAAAAAAAACAAGTGAAAAGAAAAAAGTGTTGTCGAGCCCCATCCCCTCTCACCCCTGCCACCCCTCCCTCTCTGTTTTCTCATGGTTGATCTTTCCAAACCATCGGTTGCGTTCACAGAGGGATTAATGGTTTCTGCGAAGCCAGCCAACCCGTGGAGGGAAGGGAGCCTTCGAGCGAATGAGGAACAGCTGGTCTCCCCCTGCTTGTGACAGCTTGAGTGTTTGAGTGTGTGTTTGTTGTGCGTGCACGATAGTAGCATCTGACCTCTGCGCAGGGTCAGAAGCGCCATTCCTGGACCGAAAGTGGGCCTTAAGTCTTAGGTCTTCTCTCATTTACTCTGCTGCTGCTTCTGTTTTTTAAAACCTATTCATAAGACATGTCAGGGAGGAGTTTCCATCAGTTTGTGTTGAAGAAAAATTTCTGAACCAAAATTTCTGGCTGGTGAGTTCAAATACTTAAAAAAACACTGAACTGAGATCTGACTCGTGGTTTGACATTTTTTAAATACATCATACAGTTTCAGCCTTTACTAAGTGCACTTTGTATTCCTCACAGTTTTTTCAAGATTAAATGGATCCTAAGTTGGATTTGAAACAACCAAAAGAATCTGCTGAAAAAGGAAGTAGTTACTTCTTTCACCTTTTTTAAGACAAATATTTTAGGTTCCATAGCAATGACTGGAGGCCAGCTGATTGGAATTTAGCTGCTATCACACTGGCCCCTGCGTGCTCCTCCACAGGCCTTAAAGGTCACTCCTAAGCACAAAATGGCAAGATGAGGGGTGTGTGTTGTGTGTGTTTATATGACTGAATGTGTGCTCATCTTCTGACATGTTATAATTGGTGAGAAGAATCTTCCAGCTATTTCTGGAGGTCGCATTGTCATGTTTATTCTACCAGTCGTCGTCTCCGTGGCCGTACTGTTTACAGGTGAGCCGCCATGTACGCGCGTTGCTCGCGTTGTAACAATGGTAGCACTTTTGTATAATCTCCCCAATTATTTGTTGTCGATTTTTCTGCCGTATATTATTCCATTCTCCACGGCAGCTGGGGAAGGGATTGGTTTTATGCATGTCGAACAGCAACAGCTGCATCCACTAAAACAGACAACTACCTCTGCACACCTCCCCAGTCCTCCTGTGTATGTGTGTGTGTGTGGTTTTTTTTTTTTTTTTTTTTTTTTTGCCTCCCTCCCCCTCTTTCTCTCTCACTCAGTGGTGGGCAGGTCACCCTGAATTATTCATCAGTGTGAAATGAAAAAGCTCATGGATATTGAATATCCCCTCTGAAGTGGTGGCCAACCTTGTGTTTTTTTTTCCTCTCTTCTTCGTCTTTTTTTTCTGCAGCTGAAAAGAGTAGAGAGTGGCAGATCTCATTGCCAGAGTATTTCAAAGGTTAACCGATTGCTTTACCTTGCTCACATATTTACTTTCTTCATGGTCTGGGGCCAGTGGGGTGGGGGTGGAGAGAGAAGACAGGGAAACACAGGATGAAGAATAAGATTGAAGAAGAAGAGAGATGAAAAGAATAGGAGTGGGGAAAAAAAAGGTAGAACAGAACTCTGTGTTCCTGTGGATATTTTTCTCCTGGAAGAACTCATTCCTCTGACCACCTCAGTGGGTTACCTTGTTGTGTAGCTGCGGCCTGAACGCTAACCTTTCTTGTCCTGTGTTTTGAGGCCTTTTTCCTTCTTGGAACACGCACGCCTGTGGTTGGCTGTGGTCGTCCCCTGATCGACCGGTTGTCATTCGTTTCCCACGTGGCCCACTGTGTTCCTCCATTGTCCTTCTGCCTCGTCTTTTGTCCTGTGGTTTGATCTGCGGCCCGCGCTGCAAATCAATGCTACTGGTTGCCATTCATTTAGCACAGCGGCCAACAAACACAGCAGGGACCCTCAGAACATCTCCCATGTGAGAATATATAAAACGGGCAGCAAGGATAAGGGGGGGAAAAAAAAAAAACTAAAAAACATTGAAGCTTCAGATCTCTGTGTGTGTGTGTGTGTGTTTGTTTTTTAACATCTTTAGGACATTTTAGTCACATTAGAATATTTCTGCGTCCACCATTTTCTGGCATTAGTGTTTTTATTTGTCTAACGAGCAAGCTGAATGCTGTTTCCCTGAAGGACTTGAAAAGACTTAAAAAAAGCCTCTTTTATGCCAGAGAGCAGATTCGAAGATAATGAATAAATAAAATAAATAAAAACTACTCAAGGGGCGAGCTCTTCCTCTCCTGTTTCGTATGTTGTACATGCTAATAGGACATGGAGTGTTACATTCGGTCAATAATATTTGAGAGAACAGCACAGCATTGACCCCGTGCCTCTCTCATTGGCCATTATGTTACTACTACCCTGTACCCTCTCAGTCATTACAGTCCATTTTCCTCCATTCCCAATTTCAACTGCAGCATAGACAATTACCCAGGAATCCTTTTAAGAGTATTCCCAAGCCATACAAAGACTAAATGTGCCTGCAGGAAGCAGCCAGGGGTTTTAACTGGCTAACCTTTTCCAAAACTATTCTTAACAGAGCGGTAATGACAGACAATTGGAGAGGGGGAAAAGCTATTTTATTTTCCTATGAATAAAACAAGTCAAATTATTTGTCTTCCAGGAAACTGTTTTGAGGCTCTTTTCCACTTTTTTTTTTTTAAGAACATTCTGTTACCAGGAAGCAATTGCACTTTAGCTTAAGTGAGGTGCATCAGCTGATGGCATACAGGAAATGGGGCAGCGTCTGTGTAGCTTAAAGGTGTCAGGTGTTCCTGGTGTCATATCGAGTGACCATAATGCAAACTCCAGTTACAGTGGGTTACGGGGTATTGTGGGTAGTGGGGAAGGGGGTCTGTGCTGCCAGAGGAAGTGTGAAATATCATCTGCCATGGTGGAAAGGGAGGTAGATGAGTAGGTGGGTGGGAGTTTCTTTCCAGAGTGTGTAGGAGATGAAGGAAGGAGGGGGGTTATGATGATGAAAATGGCTGTAACTCTTCAGCAAAGTGAGCTTTAAAAGGCTGTAAGTGGACACCTCATAGTGTCTGATGGCTGACTCCTGGCTGACAAGACCCCGCGACCCTGGTGTATTTATCGTAATGGAGCACAGCTGGGCCGCAGCTTCGATGGGTTAATAGCCATGTGACAGCTTCGGGGGGAAAAGCAGGAGGTATTGTGTGTGTGTGTGTGTGTGTGTGTATCTGTGTGTGTGTGCATGCATTTTATTTACTCATGCACTCTGCTGAGTGGCACGCAGGGGCCACACTTGGGAGGGTGGGACTCTCTGCTGCATCTCCACTCTCTCTGCCAGGCCAGATGGCTCCTGTCACTGAAAGAGAAGGAGGAGCGGTGGAAGGAAAAGGGGAAGGAGGGGAGTTCTGAGTCGCCCCTTAACAGCGCCAGAGTGGCCCGTCCCCAGAGCCACCACATCTGGAGACCACCTGCAGCTGGCTCACTCCTGCTTCCTCCGTCCTCATCCCTTTCCCTCTCGCACGCTCTCTCTCTCTCTCTCTCTCTCTCTCTCTGTCTCTCTCTCTCTCTCTCTCTCTCTCTCTCTCTCTCTCTCGCTCGCTGTGTTTTTCCAGATGGGGGAGGTGACGGCAGTGGCAGTGGAGTGTTTGGTCAGGCTCTGATTTGTGCCCATATTTCAGCAACTTTAGTGTGTCTCTGCTATGGGTGGAGGAGGAGGAGGAGGAGGAGGAGGAGGAGGTGGCTGAGTGAAGGAGAGAAGGGAAGA
This sequence comes from Lates calcarifer, assembly GCF_001640805.2. Taxonomy (NCBI): domain Eukaryota; kingdom Metazoa; phylum Chordata; class Actinopteri; family Centropomidae; genus Lates; species Lates calcarifer. The sequence continues at coordinate 12,812,617 of NC_066855.1, read as the reverse complement.
GGAGGAGGAGGAGGCTGGAGCAGCAGCAGTGGCGGTGGTGATAGTGTGAAAGCATAGCAAAATATCATTTTATTTTATGATTGCACCAGCCTCCGAGAGTTGTGGGTTTTGTATTTGTTATATTTCTTTTTTTATTCCTCCCCAAGTAAAAAGGCAGAGTGAGAATGTTCGCTTTTCTTCCCTTCGCTGTTGCTGCAACTGATCCAGAGGCCACAGGGGGGCTGTTCCTGCCTGGAAAATAAAGCCTGCCTGCCCTCCTTGGCTCCCCCCAAATAAAATACACTCATTTGCATTCTCATGCTGTAATTTAGCCCTTCCCTTTCTCTCTCTCTCTTTTTCTCTTTCACTATCTCTCTGTCCCTCATCCCTACATCTTTTCAGCCCCGGTCCTTGTGGTTCCACAGGGATTGGAACGTGGGAGGGGAAGAGAGGAGGGGAGGCAGAGAAAACAAAAGCAGAGAGGCAGTGTTGACTCAGGGTTGTTATCTGGACCACTGCTGAGGGGGCGGGGGCTCTTGTGTGTATGTGTGTGTGTGCGCGTCTGCATACATGCCTGGAGGGGGGACTTATTTACCCTGGCTGCTGCCAGGGCAGGTGCCTCTCAGTGGATAAACCTGGGCCTCCTAAATAAATATTCACCATGGGGAAATTAGACTTGCATCACCAATAGCTACACTACTACTGCTCTCTTTCCCTCCCTCTCTATGCCTCCTGTCACACCAAGAATGTTCGGTCCATTGAGGATCAGCCATCTTACTCCCAAATCCCAAAAAAGAAGTGTCACTGAGCATAAAGGACAAAGGAAATCTCAGAGGACTTTTGGATTTTTTACAGAGCAAAATGGATAAACCTGTTATCAGTGTGTATCTATGTCTTTATGTTAACAGGAGTGACTCTCCCGATATTTTGGTTGGATGTGCTTATTCCCTCAGAGATCTCAGCTCTTAAACTAAGTTGTTGAGCGAACAAACGTGACCTTTGGCGAAGATTATATTGCATTATTCATTCCTTGTGCATGAAGTGTGGAGTGGGTATAAAGATTCTGTCTGAGTGCACAGTAGCATCTGAAACCTATGGTTTGTTTACTCATGTCCTTTCCGTTAGTCCCCGTATACCCTTGATTCATTCTCTGGCTAGCTGCTAGCAACTGTTGATTACACTCATCCATATCCCAGTAGGCAAAGCGTACAAGGCTCTGGTAGCCATTTACCTCTAACTTGCAGAGTACACCTTGCGGTTAGGTCAGAATGAGGTTGGATCATGTTCCCACCACAAAGTAACCACTCCTGAATTTGTTTGTTATTGGACCAAGACCACTTCCAAGGGGTCTTGGTCCAGCGAATCATACCAAAGGGAAATATGAACAAGAGTCTGATTTGGCTAAACTATACAATGCAGGTGTGAAAATGGTCAAAGTCTATGTCTGTCAGTTTTTCTTTAACAGACAGCTGTTAAGAACAAGAATATTTGTTCTTAAATAAAAATGTTGGTTCACTCAAAAAGAAAAACATGTCTCACTTACATTAAGTTAAATATTGCAGTGCAAATTGTTATAGTTATAATTTGACATATATATGATGGTTCTCCATTTTAAACTGTGGAGATGAATGGAGTCTTGTTTGTGGTACTCATTACTCCACAGAGGACACATTCAACAGCGCTCCTTCAGTAGAAGTTAGTTCCAATGAAAACTGCTCACAGGGAGGTCTGAGAATATTTTTTTTGGGTCAAGAATCTTAAAACTTGCAGATCAAACCAAAACTATACATATTTAGAAACTGCTAGAGGTAACTGAGAAAATATGGGTTTTATAATTTCTGTGAATTCAATTACAACATTAGCATAAAAGAAAATTCATAGTCTTGATACCAAGTTGAAACTACAGAAAGTCAAAACAGCAATAATGTAGCACAAGACTAGGTCAAGGATGGAAAAAGAATCCAAAGCAGGACAAACAAAACCCCATAAAAGCCAGCAGGGGATATCTCTGGAGTACAACTGCTCCTGCGCTGAACCCCCTGCTGACCCGAGTCAAGTATCTGAAATGGACCCCTGAACCTCTGGTCGTAACATGTGGTCAGCTGAAGCCTCGTCTCCAGGCAGCAGGTTGGCCCGTTCTACCACTTGCTTTCTAAAAAATCCCTTTAAGTGCTTTAGGGGGATTTAACAGGCCTCTACATCCAGCAGCCAAGTTCCAACGCTTACAGGAAAAGGGCGCTTACAGTATAATTAGGCTGGTTAAAGAAGAGGGCTCCCTCTCAACAGTAAATCCACATGGGCTGTAAGGAGGCTTCGGGCCATTTGTCGGGTCTTCCGGAGCGTGACCGCTGCTCTTGATGTCTGACTGTGCTAAAGGTCAGGGCTTAAAGAAGTCGTGTAGCGAGAGGGAGAAGAGAGTGTCGACTCTGAACTCTGAATTCTTCAACTTTGAATTTGAAATGAAAAATGCATTACTATGTATGCTTAGAAAGGGAAAACACTTGTGAGGAAAACCATCACTTTTGCTCTTCTGCCAATGAACCTGTATCTGTAGTAGCTGCTATGAAATATAAAACTCAAGTAAGTTAAAAGGAATATGATCAATGATGCGTCTTACATATCTTTAAAATTGTGTTCTTATTGATTTTTCAAATTAACATTGATAAATTTATTTTAAACATTTTGGGGACAAAAACTCTGATCACTTTTACTTCACTGTTGGACTGTTTCATACATCAGACTGTCATGTTAACTGGGTGTGTGCAGGCACCAGTGCTTGTGCTCCAAGGTGTGGTTGCAGCTTTGGCAACAGTGACTGTGGGTTGAACAGATGTAGCCTTCAGTACTGGTTTAGACCCAAGCCTGGCTGCTCTACATCTAAAAGAGGAAGTGTTTGTTGGTGTGGTGGTGGTGGTGGGGGACCTGCTGTGCCAATCTGTTCTCATTAGTGTTTACTCGCCCCCTCTAAAACATGCAACAACATGCACGTCAACTGCTGGAGTCGGGAGCATATAGTTGTTTGTTTTGCACCGGGCCTGTGGCTGCATGTAACCCATCGTCACCTCTGTCCAGCTACTTTTTCAATTGAGATTCTCCCTTCTGGATTCTGATTGTCAGCCACGGCACCTGCTGGAGAGATCACAAGCAGGTCTGCAGGGGAGCAGGATACCTCAGTCCCTCTAGGAATTTGCAAACTTGTGGTAACAAGAATGAACACAAATTCAACCAATCCCAAGATTTTGCATCTTGTTTTCAGATCCCTGCAAAATTTTCCACCAACAAAATGTCAAACTTGAAGAATTCTGCCACACCACAATCCAGAACAGAACCACTTTTATAAGGCAAAGATAATAGAAAGTCAAGCACAATCTCCACAAACAACCTTTTTCCACCCAGGAGTTTGTTTTCTCAGGCAGAACTTGTCCTCAGCACCATCTGACTGCCCTTTTCAAAGTCACCAATACTGAATTTTGTCATGATTTATTGTGGATTAACACTAAAAATAGTTGCAGCCATTCTGGGCCAAGCAATCAGAACAACCTACAAGGTCCTGGATGGAGTGAATATAAGCAATACCTGTGAACCGAGCAGCTGTAGTCAGATATAATCTTTACCTACTTATGTTGGAGCTCAATACTAGTTGACCTTTTGACCTGCAGATTTAGCAGTGATCAGCGGCCATTCACTAAATCTGCTGTGTTCTTTGATATGCCCTCCCCTCCCTCTTCTACTTAAAATATCCCCAACCTTGCAGAATGGCTCTGTCATTTGTGAAGCTGTGATCTGCCACGTTCCATATTAACATATTGCTGTCAGTCAGTGCCCCCCCCCCACCCTCCAGCACGCACACACGCCACACACACGTCCTCTAATGTTATTGAAGAGAGAAAGATCAGAGGGGCAGCCGTATCCCCACACTCCATCAAGAGTGTGTATATGTTTTTGTACGTCTGTGTGTGTGTGTGTGTGTGTGTGTTTCTCGCCGGCTGGCAGGCAGGAAGTGGGGGCTGCTGCCTTTGATGGTCACACTCTCTCAGATGTGTCATTGCTACAGACGGTGGTTCAGCTGACACACCGTGTCTCCGCTTGTTGGACTCCGGCCGCTGAGAAACACCAGCCCCGATAGTCTCACGCACACGCACACACACACAGTGGAAAAGTGGCTTCACACCCTGGGATGGACACATCCACCCACCTCATGAGCCAAAACTGCTTCGGGCTGTTCCACCTCTCCACTTTACTGTCAGTGATAATCGGTTCTGGCGTGTGACCGGGCCGGGGCTCTTTGTCTATTGGTCGCGCCTGTCATGCAGCCGGTGAGGTGTGTGCACGTGAAGTGCATTCATGTGTATGTGCCTCCCCCATGCTCTGGCCACGCTGCAGAGTTGCAATGAAGCTCCGGTTACATTGTTATTCTAAACAGGGTGTTTTCAGCCGCTCGTCCTCGCAGTCATTCAGCGGGGCGATCTGTCAGCTCGCTCCCCTCCCCTCCAGGGACCAAACTGTGAACTTAACACACTCAGTTCTGATGACTTCCCTGATGGTGCGAGAAACAGCCAACTCTACAGCTGTAATGTTATTGCTGGAGTGGCTTGAATGTTGCATTGTTCCTCTGGTTTAGAGCGTGCGCGTGCGTGTGTGTTTTCAGTGTGTGTATTGCATTTTCAGAGGGGGGGGGGGGGGGGGGGCGGGTGTGTATGTCACTATTCCAATCTCTTCCTGGTAACCCGCAAAATGCCAGGGTGGGGTGAGGTTGTGTTTTTGTGTGTTTCTCTGTGTGTGTGTGCGTGTGGTGATGGAAGGGGAGGGGTGGAGGAGTGTTGAGGTCTAGATGAAAGTGGAAAAGCAGAGGAGGAAAGCAAATAATGGGGAGGGAGAGGGAGGTGAGGCAGGGAGCACAGGAAAGCAAGAGTGTGTGTGTGTGTGGGGGGGGGGCAAAGGGGGCAGGCATTCTTAAAACACTGTGGAGTCCAGATCAGAAATAAAACATAAAAAAAGGGGAGAAGAAGAGGAAGGAGGAGGGAAAAGGGGAGGAGGGATTGTGCTCGCGTGTTTTGTGTGTGTGTATGAGTGTGTGTGTATGTGCTGTCCCTATGAAGTGAACGCAGCCGGGGAGTAAATTGTGTGAGCCCAGAGAGCTCAGCTCCGCATGTTCGAGCTGGCACTTTTGAATTAGACAGAATTTTTTCTCTCTTTCTTTTTTTTTTTTTTTTTTTTGCTGCTTGCGAGATCTTTTTTCTGCCCCTCCTGGTTTATTATCAGCTCAAGACAAAGGCAGGAGAAAAGAGCTAAAGAGAGAGAGAGAGAGAGGGAGACATAGAGAGAGATAGAGACGCAGAGTGGATAGATGTTGCGCAGCTAACAGCAGAGGAAGCAGCAGCAGCAGCAGCAGCAGCAGCAGCAGAGAGTTTCCAGCCATCGCGCTCCCCCGACCGCAGCCTTTTCTTCCTGGGAGATTAAACATAAAGGACAAAAGCATCTCTCTCTCTCTCTCTCTCCCCCCCTACCCGCCCGACTTCTCCAACCCACCACCATCCGATCACCAGCCTGCAAGTCGCTGTGTGTGTGCGTGTGCGCGCGCGCACATAAGGACACCGCGGGTGTATGTTGCTTTTCTCTCAGCCCTCAAAGGCATGGACTGAAGATGATGCAGCCGGGGGCTTAGTGAGAGCTTGCTCCGCAAAAACCCCTTCCCCTCGCCAACAGGGCCAGACCAAGAGGAGCTACTCCGGGGGAGGGGGGAGGGGGGGTTGAAGGAGGAGGAGGAGGAGGAGGAGAAGAGAAAGGTGTGTGTGTGGGGGGGGTACCCTCCTTGGATTATTGCGGAGGGTCTTCCACTTCTCTTTTTTTTGTATCCTCCCCCCTCCCCTTTTTTCCTTTCAACTCGCCTCAATCATCTTCTGTTTTTGCTGCGATGCGTAGTTTTTAAGCCGAAGAATGTGGAGACAACATTTTCCAGGCAAGCAGCATGTTTCCTGTTTTCTTTTCTGGATGTCTAATAAAGTCTGGCATGTGGGAGGTGGGAGGGAGGTAGGTGGATGTGGAGGGGTTGGGGGAGTGTGGATAAGGGGAGGGAAGAAGGGGAGTGTGCGTGTGCGTGCGTGTGTGTGTGGGTGTGTTGTGTGGTTGGTAAGGTAGGCGAGTAGAGTCCAACAGTGTTGTCATTTTGAGGTCCGCCCGTCCTGTGCCGCTACACTTGGCTCCGTGTTGTTCGCTTCCTCTGCGGTCTTGGGCTCCGAGTGCGCCCCGTAGCTCGGGGCAACGCTCGAAGAATAAAAGAGCGGGAAAAGGAGAGAGGGGAAGGAGGGGAGGAGATGGGAGGACCGGCATGGTTGTGCCATGGGATGCTGTTGACACCCGCTTTTGTCCCATGGTGGACTGCGAGCCCGGCCCGCCCAGGCACACAGAGGGTACCATTTAAAACAGGCGTGCGTTCATTTTCTTGGCAGGGGATGGATTGGTGTGGCGGGCAGCCGGGTGGTGACAGGGGTGGGGCACTGGCAGCGCAGGACAAGTGGCCTTTGTGTGCTACTTTTGGGGAAGTGAAGGGAGGGAAGGGCAGGGAGGAGGCTGCCAACAAAGGGTGCCTGTACCCACCCCCCACCCTCACCCGCTCCACCCGCTCCTTTCACCCGACCACAACTCATGCAGTGACCTCGTGCTGTCACAGGCAGATGAGGGGTGTGTGTTTATGCCATGTTTTGTGTGAGATTGTGTGTGTGTGTGTGTGTGTAAGAGGGAAGAAAGTAGTAAATGAGTAATTCAGCCTCAGTAAACCAGAAGTACAGACTCTGGCAGAGTGCCATATGAAAAGGGAACAAACTCCAGCAAGGAAAAACAAAGTGTTGTTTGACCCAATGGCACATCTGTGTATTATGCCAAGCTTCTGCCTTACTCCACAGTCGAGCTCTTGGCGGTCCGCCAAGGTTGTGTGTGGGTTCTTATTCATTTGTTGCCACATCTATGCAAGTGCATTCCCGTTGGGTCTGTATTTTCATGCAGATTTCACTTTGCCTTTGCAAATTGTGCCACCACAAGAACGCTGATTACACACGTATAGGGTTGAGGCTTGATAGGATTTAACGGAATCTGCTTCTCAAATCCACAGAAGTCGTTCTAGATAACTTTGCGTACCTTAACTTTCTCCCAGCGTGTGTTGTTCCAAATAATGGAGGATTCAAAACTATTAAACTGTTAAATTTGAAATATTGATGTGATATCAATGAATTTGTCTGTGTAAAATTTGTCTGCGGAAACTGACATTATGCCATCAGCACGTTCGTTCAGTCACACAGTTTACTCGCAAAGTAATGTCAGAGGATTTTTTTTTCTTTCTGTAGCAAATTATCTCTGGCCGAGCACAGATGCCAAATTGCAGCGAGCACATTCGGCAGACAATGGCCAAGTTTAAGTTTGGCCTCTGGGCAAGTTACTTTGAGACTTATTGTTAATTAGCTACAGCTGATATGATCTACTGCCAGTGATGTTTGCCATTTCAAGCAGCAGACACCCCACACCCAGTGATGATTTATTATGAGAAGCCTGCAAACTGAACGTTTTGTAGATTCCTCTTTACTAATAAAAAGGGCCAACATTTTGATTTGCTTGTGAATTCAGCCGCAGCCTGATCCAAATTGGACTATTAGAACCAAACCCTATACATAATGTCCAGGCCACAGATCTATAGTGTAACCCCACTCACCCCTCTGTGGGCACACAGCTGCTTCCTGTTTGACTGGCTGCCTGTGTTAACCAGGGAGGGGATGTGGGTCAAATTTCAGTGCAGTGCTCCTCATAGTGGCACAGCAAATGGCTGTAACTGTTGGCGGTCAGCAGCGGCAGCAGCAGCAGCACCCGCCTCCACCCAACCTTGTTGTCAAGAAGGAGCCACCTGCAAACAGCAGCTTGGGGTTGCTAGGTAACGGGTGGCAGGAGATGATGATAGTATGGTGGAGGGCTTGTCTGGTCTCCCATTAGCACTTAAGTGACTTCTGCCATTGTTTCCTCTTCTCTTCTCTTCTTCTTATTCTCTTCTTCTTCTCTCAGCTTTTTTCTTTTGCTCATCTTCTGACCGCAACAAAACTGCGTTTCCCTGTTCCCTTCTGGTCCCTCTTCCCCTCATTGGAGGCAACATAACACCAGCAGCAGAGGGGCCAGCGGGAGGAAGAGACTCCCAGCTCCCTTCACCACATAATGGAAACTCTGGCCTCATCTCCCGGTGCGCCGCTCTGCTGCGTCCTGCTGCCAGACTCTGACTAAGTGTTGCTGGCTCGGGGAACTGCAGCCTCCAGCCCGGGCTGAGTCCGGGTTCCACAAGTATTTGTCTACAGGAATGATTAGAATTAAAATACTGATAACTGAGTGAGATTGCCCAAAAAAAAAAAAAAAAGAAAAAGAAAAAAAAAAAGCTCTCACTGGAAACCTAGATTTCCAAAATAATTTTCTTTGTGACCCAGTTCTCGTTTTTGGTGCTTGTTTTGCATTCTAATTGAGAAAAAAATGTTCTGTTTTTAGACTGCTCACTGAGCTCACCACCTTTTTATTACAGGGACTCAAAAAGATTTTAGTCATATAATATCTAGCAGTAATAGACAGCGAGTAAAAAAAATAAAAAAATAATAAAAAAATTCAAGGCCCATTTTTATCTTCTTGAAACCCGCATGATAAATCCCTCTGAGGTTACAACATGTAGGGAGGATTCCTTTTGAAATCATCCTGAGGTGTTTCTATTCCATCAGCAGTACACAGCTATAATGAAAGTATGATATAAGGTCATACTTATTGTAAGTATGTTGTGTGCAAACAACATGTATCAGTAGAAAATTAATTATCTCCTGTCGCTGGAAATGGGGTACTTTTCAATTATTGGTCAAATTTAATAAGGAAACATCACCTTGAGCTCTGGTTACTGCTGGCAAACATTTTATAGGCCATGCAGTTAATTGATCAGGAGAGAGAAAAAAAAAAAACAATTTATAGATTAATCTCCGATGGAGAAAATCATTTGTTGCAACAACAGAGTTCATCATTACACATACAAGACCCAGCAGGGGGTGTGTATGTGTGTGTGAATGAATGTTACATGCATTTATTCCTTTGGCAGGTAAACCCATGACAGCAGCTGCCTCCTCCAGTGAAAATTTACTCCTCCCAGATCACAGAACGCACTCACACACACACACACACACACACACATTTGCAGCCTGGCAACAGTTTAGCAACAAGCAGAGGAAGCGAGAACACAGAGGAAAGGAAATGAGGGGGATTAATTAATGGAGGAGTGAAATTAAGAGCACTCTGCCTCCTGCGGTTCTGACATGACCCCCCCGAACACTCCGCAACCCACCTCCCTCACTGCACTTTGGTGACATTTGATTCACCGTATGTGAATATATGTCCTCCTGTTATCTCTGTTCGATATTGTGGCTCAGTTTCTCCGGCTGTTTGTAGTCAGGCGGCCAGCAGCTGCTATTAAACCAGGCTGCAGCAGAGAGGAGCCCGCGGAGAACATGGCAGACCTGCTGAACGCCCAGTTTTATTTCCGCACGCTGCCTCTGAATGAGCTGTTAAAATAAGAGAGCCAGGAGAGTGTCTGTCACAGCGAGAGCGGGAGCTTGTTTCAATGCAGTGCAAAATGGTACATCTGTTTTTGATACTTGTAGGTGTCTCTCAGTACTGTGCTTTGTGGAGAGGTGTAATTGCAGCCATGCAAAGAGTCAAAAGATGAGCAAATCTGAATGTGCAACAGGTGAAACTTAAAAGGACAGTAAATCATCACTTGCAAGACGATAACCAAGACCAAGATCGGGAGTGATTTTCTGTAAGCTTTTCACTCATTTCACCTCCAGTTTGCAGGTCAAAAAAAGCAATTCAAGTTAAGCATGTTCAGTTCAACATGTAGTTAGGACCTGATAGACACAGAAATGTAGCGATTTAAATGCTGGTCGAACAGAGTTTACATGTAATGTAGATGTCTGACATTTGTTTGACTTTTCAACCAAGTTTAGCTCATTTTAAAGCCAGATTCATAGCCTTTTTTTAACCTTAAAATTGTTAGTGAAATTAGTAAAGAAAATCACTCCTGACATACATTATCATCTTCAGTAAAGACAAAGAGAAAAGTATGATATTAATACAAAAGTCTATGCATTTTTCCCCATATTTTGATGTTTTAAATTGCTACATGTAACATATTTAAACACATGAAATGATAGATAATTATTCTAGATAATTAGATAGATAATTATTACACACTATTCTTGATGCACAGACCACAGGCATACTGTCAAGTGCCATCATACAGAGAGGACAGGTGCCGAGAAGGGTGTCGTGCATGCATCACTTATCAGAACTGGGTGCGGTGGCATTGTGCCGCTGACAGACGACCCAGTGGTTCTGGTTGAGACTGGTTTGATATACATGCTGTCAGTATACCACATGGGGAGTGTTGCCTGTCACCTCCTTGCCTTCCCCTTCCCGAATACATCATCTCCTCTCCATCAAAATCAGCAGAGTGAGAATCAATCTGTCACACAGGAGGACACACACGCTCACAAGTACACACTCCGGCTCCTGGAAAGACCGAACGATAGGGGGAAAGGAAGAAAAAAAGAGAGAGAAGGAGTGACAGTTGAGGTGAAAGGATGACAGAGAAAGGAGGGAGCGGTGATTACTAAAAGACAGCTGAGGAATGATAGCAGAGGTGGGGAAGAAATTTACATGAAAAGAGAGATAAAGGAAGGAGAGGCAGATATACGGAGAGCAAACAGAGATACCGAGCTAGGCACCGGCAGAGAGGAGGAGCTGTCAGAAAGATGCTATCATACAGGGTAAGATCTGGGAGAATACAACTGCAAGACGATATGGTGAAATGTAACAGAGGAAGAGTCGGTGAGAGGGAGATTGAAAGAGTAAGAGACTGAAAGGTCAGAGAGACGGAGAGAGACCCAGTGGATGATTCATGGAGTTCAGCCTGTCTAACTTCTGCCTGAGGGCTCGGCGCAGCCTGCCAGCCGCTCTTCGCCCCTGCTGCCTCATCTCACCTGCACACCCACTGCTGTCTATAATCTGTTAGATACAAGTAACTACTGGTTAGATGAAACGGGGAAAGGGTTACAGGTGTTCTGGGTCTTTTCTGTGAGTCAGAGATAGCCTTGCATGCTGCAAACTGCAGTGCCTTAATCAATATTTTTGATTTTACCTTCAAATTAAATGTCTCTGTGTGATGTGAAAGAGGTGGCCTGTAGCGCTGAGATCAATCAACTCTGCAGCCCTACAACCTGAGCTGTTTACCTTCTTTTAGCTTATTCTTTCGGCCTTGCAGCAAATTTCTGAGTGAGTCCGAGCTCTTTACATTACCTTCCCAGCACTAAATGGCAGTAGTAGTTTGCAGCTAGCTGGTGAAATTAGATCATCGTGTTAGATGTCTTCAGAACCAAGATATTTCTTTCTCAGGAGTTGGTGGATGAAAAAAAAAATAAAATAGATCAAAGGAAAATTAATATTGGACTTGATTCGTCAGGTGAACAGAAGACGACTCCAAATGAATGTTAATGTTACTCTGTGTATGCTGGACGTGACACTGTTTATTAACTAACAGCTTAATTAACAGCTCATAGCTGCAGATCTTTCAGCTTGTTTAGATGTCTTTCTGCCCCCTAGTGGCCAAAAATGTTTGAACGCTACTTTAAATTTTTAGGGCTGCAGATCCACATATGAATCTGATACATACTGTGGGGCTGGAGCCATAGAATATTTTCATTATTGATTACTTGGTGTGTTACGTTTTATCACGCCAAGTCTGCAACATGTCAGAAAATAGTGGAAAAAGTCTGCTGTCCTAGGTCAGAGCTTGATTATCAGAATAGTTGATTTTCTAATCTGCTAAATAATTTGCTCTGTCTCAGATGCAGTCAAGCCCCAACTGCACAAGCGCACACACTCCTGACACCCTCAATAGTTTGGCGTTATGGTCTCGGTCATCGCCGCCCAAGACTTTACCAGCTGCCTCCATTAATATTCAACGAGCTGTCAGTTGCAGATGTGGCACAGACAGCCCAGTTGCCATGCCTCACCCTTTCCCTCCGACATGTCATCTGTCTTGATAAGTGGGCATGGAAGCAGTTGATGATGGTTGTTGGTGGTGGGCTGTGGGTGAGGAGGAGGAGGAGGAGGAGGAAAGCATGCGGGGGAGTTGGGGGGTTGGGAGGTCTGTCTTTCTGTCTGTCTGTCAGGGAAGAAAACATCTCCTTCGCCCTTTACCACCGTGAGCGAGAGGAGGATACGGGTGTTTGTGCCTCTGACCTCAACTCGCGGCGCAGATGCCAGCGGTGCCAAAAATAAAGTGCATTAAAACTGGCAGCCAAAGCCTGTTAAGTGATCACCATGACAACAAGCGGAAGGCACGGGGAGACAACACCTCCGCTCCGATCCTCCCCCTGCCCTAAGAGGCTGCGCTGCTGGACTGCTCGCTTTCTGTCAGCTGGGCTTTCTCAGCGTCTCTCCTGTCGTTTATTTGCTCGCTCTCTCTCTCTCTCTCTCTCTCTCACCCTCTCTCCCTCTCTCTTTTCATCCTCCTCTCCTTCTCTGATATGTCTCTCGGGAGCTCTTCAGGCTAACAGGCAGTGTTTAGTCTGTTTTTATGCATGCTCGTTTTACATTTTAATTTCACTCCTCTCTGTCTCGCTGTTTCTCTCCCTCCCCCTCCCACCTGTTTGTTTTCCCTCTGTGCGTTCCAGCCTGTTTGTGCAATGGCCACACACCACTTTCTCATCCCCTAATCTCACCTTTATCTGCCCTAATCAGCCTCCTCGGCTGCTGTAATCCCACAGAGCATGTCTCTAATGAGCCCTCCTCCACCTCCCCACCGCTCCTTATCTCGAACCCAGAGTCTGACGTCATCATAATCTTTGGGATAACACACCTGCTCGCCACTCACCCATGCACAGAATGAGGTCACACTTAGGCATCCAGATATGGATCTTAGCAGCAAACCAGAGGAGAGCAAGTAAACATGAGATAAGGAAGTGATGTCATGAAATCACACAGAAACATCCCTGCTGTTGCAGGTCTTGTCTGGAGTGACTTAGGACCTGTTTTCTCAGCTTGGACACATCCGTAGCTGGTGACTGCATGTGAAGATCATGACCTGTGCAGTGTTAGGGCACCTGGCGCTCGCACAGGTCTATCCATCTACAGGCTGGTTTCTACGCTGCACTCCGCTCGGAAGCAGCATGAATATTGATGCCCCCTCACTTGTTAACATTGTATGAAGCAGGACTGGTAATTGTCTGTCTTCTCAAGGTGACACGTCTTCTTCAGAGGGATGTGTGAGAAGGTCAGCCCGCTGGGGAGCTCGGCTCTTCTCGGCTCTCTCCACTTTAAGCGAGAAAAGTGGTAAGAGGGAAGGAGAAAGAGTCAAGCGGAGACAAAACCAGAATCGCAACATGCACTTTGTCAAGTGCACTGAAGCGCAGATGTGAGTTGGCTGTGGGTTTGTTTCAAGCTTGTAGCGTTTTCTCCAACGCTCTCCATTTCAATGATACATGGCTCTTTTGAGGCAGGGCAGCAGCGAAACTCATTTCTAAAGGTGTAGCTTTTTTCTTTTTTTTTCTACTTCTTCTATTCCACAGCTGCTGGTTCCACTCACTATGTAGGATCCTCTCCTTTGAACTGAGAAATTAGAACAACCAAAGTGTGTGCACGTTGCTGTGCAGTTGTCATACATAGACACAAGGGAATATATACTTCTTGGTATGATGGAGTGCATGTATGTGCAACACCTGCATACAGTGTACAGTATGTTCTTATCCACCTATATTCTCTTTGTGTGTGAGGGTCTCTGTGTGTGATGTGAGTGTGAAACAGAGAGGATTCCTGTAAGTGAGGCTGTGGTCTAATCCAGTATTGAGTAGGTGCATTGATTTTATTTAGCAACGCTTGTTAGTTCGGAGAAGCCCTGCTTCCTACTATGTTCTAATCAGAACATGTGCATGCACAAGTGCACACAAATGTGTACACACATAGATACATAGCAGATGATTATCATATTTGTTTCTTTTTCAGGAAAACATATGGCAGAAGAGGCTAACTTGCTAATTGTTTCAATCTAATGAAAGAAACCTTAAAGGATCAGTTCACCCAAATTGCTAAAAACATTTTATCGTTCAGTCCTAATGTCTAAAACTTTAGAAAATAACGTTGGGTTTATGTGTTACGAGTTTTATAATAACCATCTGAAAATTCTGACAATCATGAAAACAAAATCTAAAATAATCTTGCTTTCCTCTCTGTCTTGTCTCCAGGTATTCGGCCCCAAATCATGAACGGGCCAATGCATCCGCGCCCCCTAGTGGCGCTGCTGGATGGGCGCGACTGCACCGTGGAGATGCCCATCCTGAAAGACTTGGCAACTGTTGCATTCTGTGATGCCCAGTCCACACAGGAGATACACGAGAAGGTAGGAGAGTTTATACACCACACTGCTGCACTCCACACTAGAACAGCAGAAAGTTGATGGAGAGATGGAGCCTGTCACTCATCCATGTCTGCCTCTTTCTTTTCCTATCACAGTGCTGATATGGGGAGATCATTATATTGGCTCCATATGCACTTGCCAGTTAAAATATAGTGGCTTCATTATGATTTAATGTCACTTTGTCGCACAGAGCGTGGTGCCTATATCAGTGCCATTGTTCTAATAGAGAGTCTTGTATGGTGGGGATGCAGTGTAATTACATTGGCTTGTAGAGGCTCTTTATTGCTTTTTATGCAGCGCCGTGGCTGCAAAACAATATATGGCCACAGAGATGGGTATCACAGAAGTGCTATCTCTCCATCTGCAGACGAAGTGAGAGCCGCTACATCTTTCTTCTCGCTGTTTTTATGAAAATGGGACATATTAAAAATGAAGCATTTGCATAGAGATCAATTCAATCAAAGACCTTGGGCGGTGAGGAGAAAGGGGGAGCGGGTGGCTTTTTGTTTGTTTTAACACTGCCTTATCAGGAAAAACATGATTGTAATGTTCACCTCGGCAGCATATTCAGCAGTTCACAGTAATAACTTGCAGCCTAGATACCCAGAGGGGCGGTGTAGATTGAAAATGTCCAATCTCTCCTTTCTGCTGCACGGATGCGGAGATGCAGCGCTGATGATTCCGGGAGTTCAGTATGATGTTGTTGGGAATTGGGGAGGGGGGTGGGGACGAACACCAGCTGCTACACTCTCCTCCATCCACACCAGACAATACAGAAACTCATGGGAAAGGCTGGTCAAGGGTGTCATATGAAAGTGGCCTGAGGCTATGTCAGGTCTTCCACCCGCTAATCCCTTATTTCTCAGGTGATAGGGGCATGATGAAACACACGGGTGAATGCTGATCAAGATCGAGTTACAGCACCACTTCAGTGAGACCAAATCCTGTGCGCAACACCTGCGCTCCAGCATCCAAGGTTGATGATCCCTCGTCCTTCTCAGTCGCTGTGCCTCATAGTCACACGTGGCTTGTAAAAGTTGGACGGTAGCCCATGTGGCATAGTGTCAACATTGGGCTAACACACTATACACTGCCTGACTCTGTTCATCCAATTGCGGTTTTAAGCTTAGGTCTGTAACTGATTAGGTATTGGTATTTGATGAATTCATGGTTTTGACTTACCTACAAACCAAAACCCAAACATATTCAATTTACTATGATACAACTGAGAATGTCAACCACAGCTTTAAAAAGCTGGAACCAGTGAATGTTTGGCATTTGTTGATTCATTTTCTTTTGATGAGCTAGTCACTTATTCTGCTAATCATCTCAGCACTGGTCAAAGGAATTTGGGAATTCTACTTATTTCTTTTCTTCCCAAGATTTAATGTTAGATGAGCGGATTGATACCACGAATGTGCATTAAATATGAAGCTACTGCAAGCAGGCACTTAGTGTGTTAATTAGTGCGTTTTCATGGTGCTTGTTTTTATTATTTAAGCTTTACTTTGGCATGTTAGCCTCAGTCATTCATTTTAATGGTCTTCTGCCTTTTTAGTCACATCTCTGCTTTGCTGCTAAAGTGGATTTAAAAGGTATGATTAATAAAGGATCGTGGCTTTCTCCTTATAACATACTCCACATCATTGTGTGGTGTTATTCTGCAGTGTTAAATGCTTTTTCTGTAGTATTTAATGCTGTGATCACAGCCACGCCACCCTACATGCTAAATAGCGCTAAAAAGCAACATTTTGAGCAGCACGTCCTCCCCTGCCAGGTGGAAAGAGTCTGTTCTCGGCATTCCAACCAGCTCTCATCCCCAATACATCCACACTGCTCACTAGTGGGATGATTTCATAGCCATAAAATCCCTCCCCAGAAAGCCACAGTCAAACACACACTGCAAACTTGTACCGCCAAATCAAAAGTCCTTTGCAACTGTATACCCTCTCTCTCTCTCTCTCTCTCACGCTCACCCTGGCCAAAAGGGGAGGTCTCGTTGTCATGTGAAGAAAAGCCCAGGCATCATCAGAAATGATAGATGTTAAAAGCAGTAAGGCTTGGGTTACAGTGGAGAGGGGGATATAGATTAGGTCAGAGTTTCCATTAAAATAAACTGCATTCAGAGTCGATTTCACCCAAAATAAAAAAATAAAAAAGGGAGGGGAAAAAAAGGCTGCATTGCTAAAAGACTCCTTTTGCAGCTCAAAAAACAACACTAGACCTTCAGGCTTAGCCCAGAGGGAGAATACTGTGCATTTCCACTGGATGGGTACATATGTATGCATGTGAGGAACGGTTTAACCTTGAACCAGTATCTGGAAAGCCTGGCCGGGACACGGCTCTAATAAAAGCAGTATGGAAATTCAGAGCTAATCTGCTAATCACTGTAAAGCTAATGCAGTTTGGCTGGAGGTGAATGCAGAGCTGTTATTTGGGTGCCGTCAGGGGCTGTGGCTGATACTGAGGGGGAATAGTTTAGATCCACATCAGACTGAATCACAGGCCAGGTCACCTTGTCCATGTCAAATGGCAGAGGAGCTGTTTTTCACAGTGACAGTCCTGCTGAGGTGACTGAATTCAGACTTCTTCTTTGTTATTTTGTTAAATCTGAGGTGAATGTTTGACCTGAGTACATTTTGAGTTGATCTACACCAAGAAGGGAAATCTCAAAAATCTGGGGGAAAGTTATGTCATGGGCTACAGACTAAGTGTTTAGATTTCTATTAGTGCAGCTGCAGAACCAAAAGTGCCACCTTGTGGTTATTTATAAAGCACTGTAATTTCAAAAAATGGTGAATAACTCCTAACTGTGACACGCAAAAACATGTTTTTCCTCTGGAAGTTTAGCTTTAATATGATTTCAGTTTAAAACAGAGCTATTGAACATTTATCATTTCAAGTACATGTTAATGAGGAAGTACTGAGATTACTCATTTGGCTTGGAAAAACACTTCCCATTTTCTCTTTACCAGCTTGTAGCCACTATACATCTCCCACTTAAGTCAGCCTGAGTCAATATTTATCTAATGGGACTTTACCATATGTACAACATGTATGACACCCTCTGTTAATCAAGTAAGAAATGTGAGAAAGGATGTGCAACAGGAGGGGTTTCTATTCCAGGACAGTCATACATGCTATAGGTGTTGCATGTGCAGAAGGTAGCAATGCGTTGAGTTTAACTACATATGTCTTTGACCCACCACATGCTGTCCTGCCACATCTTAAGATTTAACCTGCAGTCAGCTGTTGCCCTTACCTCTCTGTGCAGTCAATTGTTTGGATATTTTGTCCGTAAACACCCTCAGGGTCTGGGTGCAGTTGTGATGACCGTGCAGAACCGTGGCCCCTTCAAGACAATATAATGACTTGTTTCCACTTCCAGCTCAGGTCTGTAAGAGGACAGCGTGTTAGTGCCTCTGGTAACCATGTGATGTCTGTAGTTCAACCTCGCTGTGAAATCTTTTTCTTAAGTGTCCAAAGTCATGCCAGACATGTGATTTTCATGGCTCCTCTTGAAGGAATGTGATCTTGTGATTGTCATGGGTCCTTCTAAACACAAATGGGCTAATGGCCATGTTCCATAGCCTGCATGAATGAATGGACAAAACGATTGACAGAATAATGAATGAAATACTAAAAAAGAAGCTTACTTCTTATTCAGTTATGATGTCAGATTTAATAAATGTGTGTGTGTGTGTGTGTGTGTGTGTCTGCAGGTGCTCAATGAGGCAGTGGGAGCCATGATGTACCACACCATTACCCTGACCAGAGAGGACCTGGAAAAGTTCAAAGCTCTGCGTATCATCATCCGCATCGGCAGTGGCTACGACAACATTGACATCAAGGCTGCTGGAGAGCTGGGTACGAACAGTCCAAACAGTCTCTGCTAATACATAAGCACATAGTATCACATAGTATTTAGAGTGGAAACGGTCATGTGTCCTAGTGTTGTACTTGGATTTTTCTGTTCTGTTTAATGGTCTTTACATTTTTTTTAAAAATTTTTTCATGGCTAAGCAAGATCATAGCAGGATTGCACTGCTTTGAAGTTTACCTCATCCTGTGTTCTGTTGATTTCTGCATGAAGAGTTGAGTGGCTTGCCGCGATTGGCCGAAGGGGTTGTTAGAGGCGTTTGGAGGTCAAAGTAATATCATACAGAAGACAGTGATTTTGCTGAAAGACAAGCTGCTCTGGACATGTTTACAGTTTCCTCGTTTTTTTTTTTTTTTTTTTTTTTACTGTATGCATTTTAAGAACGATATCAAAGGCTGAATTAAAGCGTCAGATGAATGGTTCGACATCCCCACTGTGAGCCGGAATGTTCAAAGAGTCCGAAAGGGAAAGACACACAGAGAGGAGGGAGAGTTCAGTCTACTCTCTGAACCACCACCCATGCTCATATCAGCTGGCTGGTGGCTCAAACAGCCCTTACAGTTGACAAAGCTGCCATTTCCCTGCCAATGCGAGATACTGCGTCTAACTGCCACCCACTCACCAAAGGCGCTCTGCCTCGCAACGCAGGAGTCAAAAGCTATCGTGCCTGGAGAAGGCGGCGCTGATATGACTGGCTGTACTCAGGGAGAAGAAAAGGGGCCATTGATTGAGCAGGCTCTGGCTATTTTTTGCTGTCCAGAGACGGCTGTGCTGTTACTCTGAGATACAGAGTGGGATGAGGACATTAGAGGAGAGCGAGGGCAGGCAGAAGTGCTTAAGTGTTAGAGTAAAAAAATAAATAAATAAAAAACCTTTTGTGTTGTGGAGGATAGACAAGGTAATACCAAAGGGTCACAGGGTTTGACTTCCCTGAAGGCAACAAAATTATGAGCATTTTACTGGAGGAGATCTTGATGGAAAAGTGTCTAAAACTTGCTATATTATGCATGTTCACAGAATAGGGCTATGCAATAATTAATTATATCTTATCTTCACTGGGTCATGATGATATGATCATATCTTATTTTACAAAATTCTGCTACTGCTCCTTAGGCTTAATTCCAGTGTAACATAGTTTAGTTCAATTTGATGATTTCACAATATACTATATGTGGTTTAACATTGATTTGCCATATGGTAATATATTGCTTTCAACCAGTCTATCAGCCAATGGCCCAGTGTCTTTCACCAATCATTTTGTAATTAAACAGGATAAAAAGACTAATTGTAATTACGATATCGATATTTTCTTGCGCTTAGCTCGATCAGATTTTCAGCTCTTCTGCCCTGTGTGTTTGTGTCATTCTTCCTTTAGGAATCGCAGTCTGTAACATTCCCTCAGCGGCTGTGGAGGAGACGGCAGACTCCACCCTGTGCCACATCCTCAACCTTTACCGGCGAAACACCTGGCTCTACCAGGCTCTCCGGGAGGGCACGCGGGTCCAGAGTGTGGAGCAGATCCGCGAGGTGGCGTCCGGCGCTGCCCGCATCCGCGGCGAAACCCTCGGCCTCATCGGCTTCGGTGACTCAGTTATTCAGTCGTTTACTCCTCTTTGTTTCTTACCTTTCCTCTTATTTTTGTCTGTATTTTTTTTTCCGCTCCCTTTACACGCCTCCCCTTCTGTGTTTTCATATCCTCTCCCCGCTCGGCGTGCCTTCTGTTTTCCTGCCCTGATAAGGTTATTTTTCTCCCTCTGCCCGTCCCACAGATTATCTCAAGGTTGTCTGTTTCACCTCCCTCCGGGCTGACTTCCTTTCCTCTGCCACTGTTCTCTCATCCCACTGCTCTAATGCTCACCATTATATCTCCATTATTCTTTCTTCTTCTGTTTTCGACTCTTCTTCCCTGTCACTGTGGTCCCTCGACATCTTGCCCCTGCCATAATCAGGCCCCTCATGGTAGACTGGATTGTGCCTGTGTGTGTGTTTGTGTGTGTACGCTTCCCTCTCTGCACCTGTTTTACTGCTGATTGTTTGTGTTTGTGCGTCATTCTTCCCTGTCTCAACATCACTGGGCTTACAGATACTCTGTCTTCTCAAAAGCCTTTCCAGAGTGCCACCTTATCTCTGTGTCCACATACAATGCCCCCCCCCCCCACACACACACACATAAACACACTGCCTCCTCCCCCCGTACAGGTCCCAGACAGCTGCCTAGACTTACAGTGCCCAAAAAGCAGGTCCTGGCAAAGAAACCCCCCCAACAATCTCTCTTTTTCTCACCCAATCCTCTCACCTCCAGCCTCCTCTCCCGGTCTTTCTGGCTCAAGCTGTCTCCAAAACAATGTCCATTGTCAGCAGGAGGTTGGGGAGAGCGATGGCCTCCTGGTGTTTGTTTGTAGGACTCTGCAGATACAGCCAGCTGTGCAACTCCGCAGGCTGTGAATACACAGGCTGGGAAAAAAAACCCTCTGTCTTTGGGGCGACAATAGATGCTGGAGCACTTAAAGTACCAGCGATGCCAACCTTTCAGGCCTCTACACTCTTAAAGACAGTGTTGGGCTCGCCGACAAATTCATTTGATATTTCTTATTTTAGATGTTATAGTATTGATTTAGTTATTACTCCCTGGATTACTCCACAGAAGTGGCACTATCAGTGGCTCTTAGCTTCTGAAATAAGAATAAGCTGGATGCCTCTCCCTTGTAAATAATCATAGATGAGTAGTATTGACATCAGTAGTACTGCTGTCAACCCCTTGCTTGATTCGGTCATATTGATTTGAGATTTTGGGAATAATTTCGCCTCAGAGGAGCCACCTTTTCTCTTATTTGTCGGCTTAGAGGATGATTCCTACTTGTGATGAAAACCAGTTAAAGCTGCTATAATCAATATTATCCTATTATGTTAATGGATGAGGTATGGATATGGATCAAATGACGGTGTATGCACAAAACGGCATCACTCATGTGACGAACCTACAGATAATAATTGCCCGACTTTGCAGTTCCCCTCAGCCTTACAGAGCCGTGTTAGTGTCTTTCATCAGTTAATACACAAGTAAGGAAATCAATTGGATTGGAGTTTTTGTTTATTTTATTTAGAAGGTGTAGTAACAAATGTAATCACTTACTATATTTAGTTTTTATTGTTATGGTATGGTTATATACAGATTGTGCATACCTTTGCAAAATTGTTATGTGTATCAATAATAGAAAATATCTTCATTAATGTCATTATATTAATTGTAACCATATTGTTCAGCTGTCATAGTTAGATAATTAGTTAGGCACTAAACACACACATAATTTAATCTGTTCTGGTGAAATTATCCCCCGTTAACTGCGCAAGACCGCGTTCAATCATTTTTGACAACCTGCTATTCACATTAAAAGTGAACGGGCTCCTTTACAAAAGCTTCATTCTTCCCCCCATGTTGTCCTTGACCAGTCGGCGTTACATCCCCACCAGGTCGGACAGGATTGACAGATCTCTTGTGTTTTGGACACGCGTTTTAGTGCAGTCTCATCCTCACCTTGTTACTGTGGATAAATGAGCGCCACAAAGAAGAGTCTGACACCTGGAGGACTGTGAGGCGTCTGAGATCAAAACACGTTCAGATTAACCTGAGCCCCCTGGTTACAGTGTACACTCACTGTTAGTGGCATTGATTAGTGTGGGAAGAGAGAGAGGGAATCTTAGAAATACAGACAGGAGACAGACCGTTTTTGGTTCTCAGGTAGCTCCATATTAAAAGAAAAATCCACACAAAAACACTAATAGTTTTCTTATAATTTCTAGTGCAGCTTGAGTACAGCAGAATTGGGAACTGGAGATATTTTGAGATACCAAAAACTGTGAGCAGATTTTATTGTAAATCCCTAAAAATCAAAGAGATACCGTTTCTCTCTAAACCCACCACTTTGCACCAATTTCCAACAATCACACAGGCAGAAAATCGTTGTAGAAGAAGCAGAGATGCCAATTTCGAACCCCCACAACCCCCCACCCCTCAGCAGCCTCAGTAAATCAGATTGTACTGCAGCTGCGAGACGACCTGGTGTGTTTCAAACTGACTGGAAAAACTCATTCCCCTGCTGCTGCTTCTGCTGGTGCTGGTGCCGGTGCTCTTCTCGTCGTCTGTATTGCTCTTTCAACCTGCACTTGAATGCAACAAGTTCACGCTTGTGCTGTGCGCAGGGTCAAAAGGTGTTCTGGGAAATATTAAAAAAGAGAGTAACTGAAGCAGAAGTACACAGGGCTGGTTTAGGAACAGCGGATGCACCCAAAAAACATTTGTAGCTTCAGGAAGGCTGATTATTTATTTTTTATTTTTTAACTGTAATCAAAACGTAATGAACAGATGAATTACTAATAAAACAAATTTTAAATTGCAGCTGTAATCCATCACCACCATAAAAAAGACTAGTCTGAGTGTTTGCTTTAGTGTTACAAGGCTGTTGTCATTGACTCTTGATGCTATCTCTTATTGGCTGAGATTGAAAAATGAAAAAAAAAAAAAAAAAGAGAGAGAGAGCGATCCTCCTCGGCTGTGGAGCCTAAGAGCGAGACATAAAGCTCCATCACAAAGAGAAGACCTTGAGAGTGTAAAGGACCTTATTGATCCTTTTCACCAGCAACAACATCCAACTCTCCATAACTCTCTCTCTCCCTCTCTTCTTCTCTCTCTCTCTCTCTCTCTCAGCTTCTGCTGCTGCTGCTCACTGCCTACACAACAAATGGCTGTGAGAGACAGAATGTCTCACAGCCACAACTAGAAACAAGTTATCTCCCATTGCTCTCTTCCAAGGAAAGATTTAGGATGTTTAACATCGTCTTAAAGTTTTTTATTTCGCTCTTTTGTGATTGTTTGTATTGTGTATTCAGCAGGTATGACGTTAGGTGCTTTTAGCTGATTTTGCATTTGCAGACATTCTCCTAGAGCTGGGATTCTTTAAGAGTGGTTTGCAACTTGGTGTCGGTCTGACCTCAAAAAATTTGACAAGAACGGACAATATTTGCAGATGTCTTGCCTCAGAAACACTCAGCTGATTAGGATCTTCAGTCTCTAGTTGTGTTTTTATGAGTCATGGCAGGAGACATGAAAACATAGCACAACAAGGTTTAGAATCCCTGCTCTAGATAAAAGCATTAAATAATTACCCAGAATATAAACTTAATAGAAATGTATCTCTGCTCCTGTGTTTGACTGTGCCGTCCCCCTCCCTGTGTCCCCCTCAGGCCGTTCGGGTCAGGCGGTGGCGGTGCGAGCCAAGGTTTTTGGCTTCAACGTCATATTCTACGACCCCTACCTGCAGGACGGCCTGGAGCGCTCGCTGGGCGTCCAGCGCGTCTACACCCTGCAGGACCTGCTCTACCAGAGCGACTGCGTCTCCCTGCACTGCAACCTGAACGAACACAACCACCACCTCATCAACGACTTCACCATCAAACAGGTACGTTAATAAAACGCGCACGCACACACGTGAAGACGTGTCACCCAGACAGAGCTAAACATCTCATTGAGCAGCTGTGACCTGACCTGGGCTTAATGCACTGCTATCTAGCAGGTAGACAAGCAGAGCTGCTGGTGTATTATTACTCTGTCAGCCTGGAGGCTGTCCTAAAGAGCATTATAGTCGGTAGAAAGTGAGAGAAGAGAGAGAGAGAGAGAGAGAGAGAGAGAGAGAGAGAGGGAAAAAAGAGAGGAAGCGGCAGCAGCCTTCCTGCCTGCACATTCCCCACTCTTTATCTTAAGCTCCACCAAAGCTGGACACAAATTCATTCCTTTGCTCTGTCAAATGCAATTAGCGCCAGCCCACGGCTACAGCAAATATATCGACTAGGCTGCACAGCGGGGGGCTGAGAGCACAGCGAGGGGAAAGTGCTGTTCTCTGAGTCAATAACCGCGCACCGAGGCCCTGCCTGGGGTGACACCTGCAGGAACGCCGAGGAACTGCACGGGCCGAAGGAACATCCCCCCTGCGTTGCCGCTCACCGTTTTTCCTCCCCTCGCCTCTCATGCGCCCTTCTCTCTGAGATTTGCGAGTTACAGTACGTGAGGAGAAGTGGGTGTAGGGTAATAGCCTAACCTAGTTAACTCTATGTCTTTTCCGAAGCTTAAGAATCTCAGCTGCCTCTTAAGTGCTGCAATGAAAGAGCACTTTCCTCCCTTTCCTCACCAAAAATCTTGGCAGTCGCTCTCAGCTTCTAAAGTGGAAACGTGTGTGTGTGTTTTTGTGTGTTTCTGTGTGTGTCAAAACCACCAAGGCCTAATAAAAGACTGCCTGCCAGCGTAAAGGCTTTTCATGCCCCTGGATTTCAGCTTTTGTCAAGATTAAGGGATTACTTTCTTCTGAGCATATTCATTTGATTTTTTTTCCTCTTTCCTCCCTCTTATACTTTTTGTTGTGCCTTTTTTTTTTTTCCTCCACCAGCACCAACGGTTGGTGGCACTGCCTCATCTTTCGGCTCATCCCTCATCCTTCATTTCATCTCTTGGTTTTGGATAAAGACTGCTCTCTACCCCACATCTGACAGTATTTTTTCCCAGGTGCCGCCTGTCGCTAGATCTTTCAGGTGTCAGGCGCAAACAAAGATGTCATCTTTTTCTATGCCCCCCCCCCCAACCTCAATTTCCTGTCCTGTGTAAAATGTTTTAAGACCCTAAATTGCAGACATTCAATCCAGATTGATGTTTCACCATAGATCAAACAGATTAATTTGACAGGCTGACAGGCAAACACATCTGCTCTTTTATCTGTAAATAAGCGGTTATATCTCCGTTCTTCTGTGTTGATGTGTTTGTATTTTACACGTCTTGTGTACCACAGATGCGTCAGGGTGCGTTCCTGGTCAACACTGCGCGGGGAGGTCTGGTGGATGAGAAGGCCTTGGCCCAGGCACTGAAGGAGGGCAGGATACGTGGAGCCGCCTTGGACGTCCACGAGACGGAGCCCTTTAGGTAAGCATGCGCAGAAACACACACACACACACACCTCATGGCCAGAAAGATGAACGCCTCACTCAGAGAGACAGACTCAGACAGGGAAATAGATGGGTGTGCAGGAAGAGAAAGAAAGCAACAAATTACACACCAAGGAGACAGACAGTTAGACAGGCAGGCAGAAACAACTGCAGACATATGACGAGTTAAAGACACCTCATACTCCTCTTAAAAGGCTCCTTCAGGGCCCTGCAGGTAATGGAATTCAGGAGATGGAGTGCTCGCTTTACTCCCACCCCAGGAAACTAAATACAGTTAAAGCTGCTCGTGGGTGGTTGAGCTGCGCTGAGGTGCAACAAAGAGTGTCGTCTTTACGCGGCCAAGCCCAGACTCACCTCTGTTGGGGAAAAATGGGGTGAAATATTTGTGGGTAAACAGTTCAGCTAGAATTTTGACCTTCTCTAAAATAAGAGCTTAACTTTCTCAAAACTGGGAGAACTAACAAAAACTCGACCCTTAACTCCTCCTTAGTTTGTTCAAATTTTAGAGGAATTTCTGTAGATTGTTACACTCTGATAAATGCTCATTATATTTGTATTTGTATTGTAAATTTTAGCTCATAATTCTACTGTACCAGCATTTATTATCTGCAATATTTATCTAATTAATGTAGCAGACAGAGGACATGTTATATATGATTTGTGGTAAATTTGATCCATTTATCTTGTTTGTTTTACAATATGGCAAATTTATTTGTTAACTTATTATAAATTTATTTATTATAGTTGTTTAGTCCTGGAATTGGCCTATGTGTAATGAATTATTTGAAGAGCGAGAAAAAAAAAAATCTTCAAAAAAAACAAATATTTTAACAGTACATATTTTAACAGTGTCCTGTCACTGCATGTAAGCTTTGAGCTCCATTTCTGTTTCCACTCCTGCTCTCACCGGAGAGCAAACAGCTTGACATGTCCCCTGGTTTTCCACCTTTCTAAGAACCATGTTCCCCATCTCAGAGGGTAACTGGTGTTGATGTGTCGTTCACGCATCAGGGGCAGCTGGGGGAGTTTTCAGGCTGCTTGTTTCCAGCCGGCTGCTCGGCCGACTCTGGCTGCACGAGAAGACTGAAACTCAGCCCGAACTCATGCTCCGCTGACCCGATATGTCAACAAGGGGAGTGTTTCATAACTTTGGCCCTCCCCACGCGACACGACACTGATTCGGGGCGCTGCTGAGGCGTTACACACACATACACACAGAACCAGGCGAGGTGTTACAAGGACAGAGGAAGAGGGGGAGTTAGACCTAATCTGTTTCTGAGAGCCACATGACAGGGAAGAGATGAGAGAAAGGACGTTTTGGAGAAAGAGGAAGAAAGCAGTTGTGAATAACAGGATCTGACACTTTTACTGACAACTGTCACACAAATTGTACACAAACATCTGACATTTTAGAGGGAAATTGAATGGGAATTAGTCGCAATATCAAATGAGTCGATGCACATGAACGGAAACTTTTTCTGTATTTATTTCTCCGTGTGTGTATGTGTGTTACAGTTTTGCTCAGGGCCCGCTGAAAGACGCTCCCAACCTGATCTGCACACCGCACACAGCCTGGTACAGCGAGCAGGCCTCTCTGGAGATGAGAGAGGCGGCCGCCACCGAGATCCGAAGAGCCATCACCGGTATGCGGTCACACACAGGCCACATCTCAATTTTTGCTTCTCCAACATCTGACAAAACGGAGCATTAAATCCCTCTTTTCCCATCTTTCCACTGCCTCACTGTCAGGTTCACAACCCCCCACCCTCACCCACAACCCTTCAGCCTCATTCTAACTATGTGACCTGTTGCACGTCTTTCTTTCCCAGATGCCACATTTCCACTTCGGTAGGCCCTGGGCAGCCTTTATTAAATCTGGACATCTTAATAGATGTCATCATTAGCTTCCCGACGCAGAGCAGAGCCAAGGGGCCGGCCTCTGAGGGAGAAAAATAAAAAAAAAAAAAGATTGTTAAATGATCTTAATTTGCATGTGTGTATTCAAGCCTGATGTGTTTGTCAAGTCTGCACTCATTAACACTTTGTCGTCATCTGGTGGCACCGCCCCCCCCCCCCCACTCCACTCCTCGAAACAAGTTACAGCCCCTTAGTAAAGTGTGTGATTTATGCCTGGTGAGCTCTGCTGCTTTTACACTTTTGTGTGTTTGTATTACAGGCCGCATCCCTGACAGCCTAAGAAACTGCGTCAACAAGGAGTTTTTTGTCACCACGGCACCATGGGCGGTTATGGATCAACCGGGCGTTCACCCCGAGCTCAACGGCGCCGCCTACAGGTAGGAAACTGAACATGCAGACGGCTAGCTCTTTCTGTTTCAGAAATATTTCGTTAAAAGCTGTCACATATTTTTCTTTTTAGGGTTTTAATTGTTTTAAAGTAGTTCAGACAAAGGGTACTAAGTCATAAACCGGAGTACTTACTTAGGGTTAGGGTTAGGGTTAGGGTTAGGGTTAGTACTTCTTGCTATGTTAACAAAACAAAATCGTAAAAATGCCATTTAATTAGCTTTTTCCTCGATCCTCTCCTCTGTATTGATTTTAATAAATGATTCAATGAAGTCACCGTTCTGCTATAGATCCTAGTGCCCCGTCCCCTCACTAACTGCCCTCTGTAGTGGTAGAAAGGTAACTCTCTGTCCACCATGTCCCACTCTGGGCCCATCCTGATCTCAGCATGTCCACCTCCATGTGCTTCTTTCACGCAGCCAAGTGAACCAAACTCTTCCGGCCGTAACAACAGGCATCCCCCAAGACAAAATTAATGCCTAGATAAGGAGCAGGTAAATACGACCATCCGGGCCGACAGCCTCTTCTCTGGAGGTCCCGGATAAGACCCTCTCCCTCCTGAAAGCTCATCTGATATGTGTGTGTCCCACCCCCGCCCTCCCCTCTAGCACTCACCTGTCTGACTGAGCACAGAGTAGAGATGGATGGAAGCGAATGTGGGTTTTGAATGTCTCAGTAAGCATGACGTAAAGCCATTCAGATGCAGTTTTATGGATGGAGTCATGCTTTACGGTTTCTCCCTCTTCTGGGTATTTGGGAAAATTCTGTTGGATCTCTAAACTGTATCGTCCTTTTCTCCTTCTCTGGTTGAATGGTGTGATTTTTTTTTCCCCTCCTTGTACTTTCACAGCCACAGAATTCTAATATAATGGCTCTTTTCCCAATAGTCTCAAGAACTAAATCAGTAACTGAAAGTCCCTTTTGTGTATTTCTGTTTCTCCTTCATCTCGAGAAACAGAAAGATTAGATTTATAAGCACAAATGAGGAATTAAAAAGATTAAATCGACAATTTAGTGGCGCTGAAACAACTGGTTGTTGGAAAAACGTTTTGATAATTGATAATTTATCAAGCCACATGCCAAACTTTCGATGGTTTCAGCTTCTCAAATGTGAAGACTTGCTGCTCTTTGTCTGTCATATCATTGTGATCTGAATCTTTGCTTTGTCAGATCAATAGTTCATAATTCAAACGATTTGAACAAAAAACTCAACCCCAATAACTGTTGTAAAGTACAACCTTGAGAGCAAGTATTTTAACAGGTTGAAATGCAGCTAGTGTTCGTTAAAAAAAAAAAAAAAAAGAATGTCCTGAAAAAGTTCCTGTGGTGGAAAAGAGCCAGTGGTGTCACTAGATGTTAGGA
The DNA here is from genome assembly GCF_001640805.2 of Lates calcarifer. Classification (NCBI taxonomy): domain Eukaryota; kingdom Metazoa; phylum Chordata; class Actinopteri; family Centropomidae; genus Lates; species Lates calcarifer. The sequence continues at coordinate 12,783,629 of NC_066855.1, read as the reverse complement.
ATGTTCACAGAATCCTGTTTTTCACGGTGATGGGAATGTAGGTTAGTCCTGTGAGCACACTACTCTCGCTCTGGGAATCCCATTGTCTATCATCAAAACACTAACCTCTGCCCACCCCCTCACCCAGATACCCGCCAGGTGTGGTTGGAGTGGCTCCGGGCGGCATCCCGGGGGCGTTAGAGGGTATGGTCCCGGGTGGGGTGCCCATCGCCCACACCCTGCCCTCTGGTACACACCCCTCCCAGGCCCCGTCGCCCAACCAGCCCTCCAAACACGGCGAGACCAGAGAGCACCTCACCGAGCAATAGCAGCAGAAGGGATACAGAAACGGCAACATCTCACCCGACCTGTCGACACTCAGAACCAACCAATCACAAAGCAACCGACCAACTGGGACCAAGAGACAGTGAAACAACACAAGCGGCTGCCTGTTAAAATCAGTCAGCAACTGGGAACAAAAGAAGTGTTCCGGGGAATTTGTACTTTTAACATTTTAGTTTTTACTCTCTCTGTCTCTTTGGGTTCAGTACCGACTTTACTCTTTGATGATGGTTTTTTTTTTTTGTTTGTTTTTCTTCGGGACATGCCTATGATTGTGGACACAGAGTCCAGTGTTTTTAGCGCTCCGGGATCACCTGATGAGACTCTGTCCCGTCCGCCACCACCACCCCCCTAAAACCCCCTTCCACCTCAGAGCTCATGGGAAACATAGGCCCACATCTCGACGCACCAACGGGAGAACAAGAGAAAAAACTTTGGCATCATGTGCTACTGGACCTCTCCCCGCCCCACCTCCCTCCCTCCGTCCCTCCCTATCCCACCCCCACCTCTCCTCCACCCAGCTCCAGCCCCCCTTATGTAACTAATGTGTGTTGTTTAGGCCCCTCATTATGCCTCAGAAGATAATTTTTTTTTCTTTCAATCTTCAGTGTGAATGACTAAAAATGGATTATTGAATTAAATATATTTATCATTCGTCAAACAAAAGGAAGATTGCTCATCAGTTATAGTAATCTAGAGTGGGTTTTAACCCTTTCCTGGCAATAACACATTCAGTATGACCAGCTGTCACAGCTGCAGTTACATGTTTTCACCACTTGGTAGTGTTAGGGATTCCTGCACAACTGTGAGAGAAGATTGCTTCCATATATTGTGAGTGATTATTTTTTTGAAGCTGTCAGCGGTAAACACTAAATATCACATTCACTTTCTACATTTGATTGTAGCTGAATTTTATTAATATGAAGTTAGAGGGAGCTGCCGGCTAAGTATTTAACTTTTCTTTTTAGTTATTAAGACCTTGTGTGTGAGAGGGAATGTGGGCTGTGAAGAAGAGAGCATTTACCATAATCATTGAAAGGAGGAGGTTGGTGTGACTGCATCTGACTCTTCTGGACATTTTCTGGTGACAGCCAGCAGATAGCCGATCTTATCTTGGTGGCAGCAACAGCAGCAGCAGCAGCGACTCCCTCCCTTCTCTGGGCACATTTCACACTCTGAGGACAGGAAAGGGTTAAAGCAAACTTAATTTCTTAATGACTCAGGAAAACACTTTTTTGCAGATATTGTTTATTCCCAGAATTTTGTCTTTGAGGAAAAAAAAAAAAGATAAGACTAATCTGGTTAGTCTGGATATTTTCTCTCCTCCCTCATCCTCTCCATTGTGGTATTTTTATATACAAGGCGCATCCCACGTTTTTGGTGTTAAAAGAGTTTTGAAGAGTCCTGTTAGATTTGTATTGCCTAGTTAAATGTTCCTATAACCATAGTCCTATGTGATCCACCCCTCTCTCTTCTCTCGTTCTTATATTTTCTTTGTTCTATTGAAGGCCAGGTTCTTTTGGGGCATCCTGTACTCTGTAAGAGCAATAGCAGAAACTCCTACTTAGTGTCCCAACAATAGCAGAAGAGGCAGCCAGCAGTATGTTTTTGTTTTTAGTGTGAGTATTTGTATTTGTTTCTTGTACAAGGTGAACATTTAGCATTCAGTGCAGTTCAAATAAAAAGATACGATTCTGAGAACCAGCTGTCTGTACCGACTGCTTGATTTGATCAATATTCTGTGTGCACTATGTTATCAGTGCAATGTATTTATTTTCTGATGAGACACCTTCCTTTACTGTAATTTTGCAAGGAGTGTGCTATCCTCATGGTTTTGTCTTTGTCACCAGGGGGCGCCAAAGTGTCAACAGAAACAAGTGAGAATGAACTGCAACAAATGCTACAACAATGGTCCAGAAAACTAAGCCACGCTGAAGCTAAAAGTTCAACAACAAAACACAATCTCTGAGGGTTAAAAGGTGATTACATTAACTGTGATACAGTTTATTGTCAATGAGCTTTTCATTGACTGTAAATTTAGTTCTAATAATTCAGTCTTTGAATCAAGAAAACATTTTATGTACTTTTAGGTACATGTACTTTGAATCTTTGAAGACAAAGACACAGTCTTGCAAGCTGTCTGTTTTTTCATCCTATGCTTTTGTTGTTCTTATCTCCAATCTACTGCAGTGATGCTACAGGATGTTACATCTTAGTTACCATGGAAGAATGGAGAAAGCAATTCTGTGTAGAGATTTTGACTCACAAGGTCCCCCCGAGAGGATGATGGAAGATTTGATTTGGCCTGATTTTTGCGAAATAATACCTATTGCTATTTATAAGATTCATCTTTGCACTTCAAAGGGGTCCATCTTACAGTGATTTGAACTATATTTAGATAGCATGTGTGATAGACTCTCAAAGTGCCACATTAGACTATGATACATTCCCATCCACCATTGCCTAGTTAGTTTCTATGCATCTGCGACAGCTGCAGCCCGAGGCATTATGTTTTGGCGTTGTCCATATGTCCCATACTCAAAACCGTGATATCTCAGTAATGCCTTCAGGGAATTCTTTCAACTTTGGCTCAGATGTTCACTCAGTATAACTATGAATTAGGTTCAATTTCATGTAAGTCTGAGCCTAGGGCTAGGGCTGAATTCAATCAAAGGTACTTACCGCTGACTGGACGAGGAAGTAGTAAGCATGGCGGTGAGACACTGTCTCCATCGTTGATAGGGCAGATTTCCTTGTCTCCAGCAGACACGGCAGCCTGAAGAGAACAGCAAACCAAAAACACTTGTAGCATCAGCCTCTCTTATAACTGAGGTTAACTGTAGGAGTCCAACCCACAGATGCAATGCTGTTTAAAGCACTAGGGCAGCTTAAAGAGAACAGCAAACCACGATTAAATACTTGTAGCAATTAGAAAGAGAGGATGGTTTTAATCTGAAATAATATATAAGGCAACAATCACAGTATTACAATCAGAATTCAATAAACTGAATCAGCTTATACAATAAGGTATTAGTAGTCTATAATCTAGGTTTGTTAATAATGTAAATAAATCAACTATTAAGGAGAAAATCTGACTATAAAGGAGTGGACAAAGATGTACCCTGCAAACACTTTGTTGTTAGCCAGCGTTACTTAGGTTTTGTTGTTTTTGTTCCTCAGTTACAGGGGTACAAACTTTAACACAGCACAGAAAAAACAGTAACTTCAAAGCTACAAAGTAGACAAAGAAAACGAAAAGTTACATTACCTTTGTCAAAGTGGTCATTGCACACACAAGGCCTATCCACTATCCGCTCCAACTGACGCCAGGTTAGGGTTGGAAGCCATTTTTTGACTGCGTGCTTCACTCAGTTTCTTGCATTTTCCTCCTTACTAACAACAACAACTTTTGGTATGCGATAAAAGCCTCTTGTGATTTCTTGGTCTGACTGATTTAAGCAACTGTAAACGAAGTAAACAATATTAATTTCCACATAGAAAGTGGTTTAACAGTTTAGTTCAGGAGTTTGTTATTGTAAAAGAAGCAGCTCCCTTACAGGCCATGTTTTTTTTATCTGGCAATATGGTGGCCCTTGGTTTCTATTCTCAAGTCAATTGTTCTCAGTAAAACAGAAAACCATGTTCACATGGTAAGGGTGTACTAGGGGTGTCACAATTCAGGAACCAAAACTGAAACTATGACACAAACGTCCACAATCAATCATATCGCGATTCAGAAAGACAGGATCATATTACCTGAAACTGTTACATCCCCTAAGTCTTACTAATCCAAACATCAGAGGAATGAGAAATTTGAAAACAAAAGCAAATGCCAACAAAGAGGATGCAAGTGAGTCAAATTTAATATTAATGCACTCCATAGAAAGAGGCAGAGTGTTTGGTTTTCTCTTTTCCCCACCAGCGTCACCACCACCCACTCTAACATGGACATGAGCTACTAAATCACATGTAAAAATGTCAGTAAACTTGTATATCATTTTCCCCCTCCCCTCACAGAATGTAGGTTTTTTTATCTGTGCAAAATAAAATACTTCAAGACTGAGTGGATCAAACGAAACACAGATAAAACGGGGCAGAACAAAAAAAAAAAAAAGGTATTGCCTCCGTGCGCTAACTCTTCTAAACAAATAAATAAATCCAACATCAGAAGGGGTTTGCAGAGGGATCAGCAATTCAGGAAAAGAGGTGCTCTTTAAACTTTAACATACACACAAGGATTGGCATCCTCTCCGTTTTAAGCAAAATTTCTGTCAGGCGGTTCAGTAAATGAAATTTCTCATCTAGTGCAGCTTCGGAATTTCCTTAAATACAGTATATTTTCCTATATGTCCTAGTATTTCTCTCAGGTTGAGATTATATCTTTGAAAACAAATAAGGAGAAATCTGAGTATAGGAAGGCAAACTAAGTGGACTTGATGTGCTTTCAAAGGAGCAGTAATCAGGATTCTGTTTGTTGGTGCTGGTATCTTTTTCTCTATCACAATGCTCACAGAACACATGCATTATTACAAGTTAAAGATTTACATTTTGGAGAAAGAAAAAAGAAAAAAAGATTTGTAGATAATAAGGTACTCTCCCAGAGCCTACAGTGTCCAGTCTCTAGAGTTAAGAGCTCACACTTTCTCCTTTAGGTCCCCTCACTCATCTTCATCCTCCTCTTCCTCACCGTCAGAGAGAGAGGCACAGGGGCGGATCTGGCGGTATCTGTCCAACCACTTCTCCACCATCTGGGTGACCAGGGGGTGGTTGCGGCGGCGAGAGCTCTTCTGCATGGCTGCCAGCATGCCTCCTTCTGTCACGCAGCAGTCCAGCCATTCCCTTAGCAGCTTCTCCTGCTGCTCCTCGTTACCCATCTGAGTCCCAGACAAAAAAACAGGACATATTTAAGATGAGAAAAAAACTGGTGACCACATAGTCATACATCAGAAACCTAAACATCCACTTCACAACTGCATTCTGGAAGCAATTTGTGGTAACCTGATGCCAAAGTTTCTACATAAGCTTCATCATTTTCAATTTTTCTCCAGAATTTTCCCAGATTTTTGTAAAGGGAGAACATAATCTATTCTGGTAATACATAATGAAAATGCAAATGAATCTTCATTTGTGAGCAAGTAAACAAAAGATATTCTATGTCCAATTACACCCTGACATTAACATTAAATATCAAGATAAACAGTTAAATTGAAATATAACAGAAAAAAATACAAGCTGTTTATCACAGTGTCAGACCCTACCTCTTGTGCAGACAGGAAGTGAATGTGCAGAAGCTTCCTCTCACTGTCAACCAGTGGCAAAAAAGTGACAGTGACATCATCGTCAGTATTGAGGTTGGCGCCCGCACCGCGATTGTCGTAGCCATCGTTCTCCATGGCCACCAGGGCCGAGAAGTGGCCCCGCGTGTAGCCCAGGGCGATGGGGCTCTTCCAGCAGAAACTTTGCTCCCATAACAGAGGCAGGTACACACCTAGACAAACACACACACACACACACATCCCAGTGAGACCGACTGGGATCAACTGTACCTCCACGACACTCAAGCCACCTGGAAGGGAACGGGCCCTGCAGCTGTACACTCATATTACACTGTGTGAGAATGTCGGTCTGGGCCAAACACCATCTCAGATCTGACCTGACATCAGAAGTGGCTGCGTTTCAGCTGACTGGAAACAACTGGGCCATTGTGAGCAGAGAGCGGCTCTGCAGTGCTGCCCGGTGCCCTGCTTCTTCAGGAGTGCACCCCTCCCTCGCCTCTCTGGCAAACACACACTACCAATCAGCAGACACACAATGTAGACTAAAGCTATGGCTTCAGTCCTCCCCTAATATGATCTGTGAGACTGCACACTGATTCGACTGGATATGTACAGAGTCGTCAGAGATTATTTTATTCATCTGCTTAGTTTCTGTATACACCTCGAGCTTGTTCCAAGTGACAGCAGTGAGCAAAGGACATGATCTCATGCTCTGCTGAAGGGGCAGAGGTAGAATCAAAGAGGCTACATAGTTAGTACACTAAGTGGGACTATTTCCACAGTAGAAAGTGGCTAAAATGAAACTTCTCCCATCAAGGTTTGTGAACAGTCAACAAAATCAAAACTATATGCATGACTAGATGCCACAAGGTGTCCTTTTGTAAACCCATATTTTAAAGACCTATCACTCAAAAAGTAATATAATCCTTCTTTTATGAACTGATGTTAAAATCTCTCAGGTTTCTGCAAGTGCTGCCTCACCTTGAAAACGAGTGTATCCTAACGTTTCCCCACGGAAACTTTTGTAATATTTCACTCCGTAGACTATGATCGGTCTGCGAAGAATGTGTGCGAGAACAAAAATGTGGGTCTGCTCCAGGCTGGCTCCGGGCTGAGTGGAGGAAAAAGAGAGAGAAAGAAAAGGAAGCAATACATCATACAGGAGTTGTAATCATACAAACTTCCCCCGGTTGTACATTCAGTATCAATACGACTAAAAATAGTGGATGGAGAGGGCTGACACTGCCAAGCACTGTGGTCATATTGCAAAACAGTGTGTCCTGCACAGTGTGAACCTGCAACGCTGCAGCTCTGAGTAAGTCTACGTGACATCCTCTCTCCTCTCTCAGTTGTAGTATCTGAATAAGCAGAAAGCAGATTACATAACTGCTTTTAAATACACTACAGCAACAATGACATTTCATGTTAAAAGGGGGCTTCAAAGTCACCCACACTTAAGGGATGGGATATATAAAAGCTGATCTTATCCTCTGGATCTCATCCCTCTGTCACTGTCAAAGCCTCAGACGAGGTTATCACATGGTAGCTTTTGCTGTGTTTGTTTACACTGCCGGTGGAGTGGCTCTCTGTGCTAAATGCCTATAATCCCAGGTCACATGTTGGGGAGGAGTGCTGCTTCAGCAGGCGTGCCAGCCAAGCAGATGAGCTGTCTGTCAATCTACAACTCCATCTTAGGGTATCTATAATAACGGCTTGTGTGCTCCCTGTCATTCACACGCGGACCACCTTCCACAGTGCTACTTTTTCAACTCTGTCTCCCATTCTGTTCCACTTCAATTCACTTTACTTTATTACATGGAAGTTTATGAGCAACACTCCAAAACCATTAAGATAAGGCAGCACTGATATGTCCCGAGTATGAAGTTGCTTTCAGCGGAGGATCAGTGCAGTTACAACTAGGTTTTCATATTCAGACTTTTAAAGTGCAGACTAATTACTTCTGTTGACATGTGCATGTAGATCATATGATTCAAATATGTCTCTCCCAAGTCTTCATGTTGTTCGAAATAAAGTGGATTTAGTGTTTTTTCAAAGGTGGTTGAACTTGTGCCGAGTGCAGCACTGTGCTCACATGACTGAAACTGGAGCTCTTTACTGGCACGCATGCACAATGTAATGCAAATGTAGTAGTGCATGCCAGCCAAGCTATTTCAACAATCTACTGACCAGTGTAAATGATGCAAGCTGCAAGGAAATATAGAAAAAAATCTGCTTCATAAATGTTTTATGAGGAAGGAAATGCATTAAACATGTGTATTAGGCCTGAAGAATCACACATGTTTGTGTGACAGTAACTGAATGTAAATATACATAACTGCGCTTGTTTACAGGAAAAATCCACAGGGTGCCTTTCAACAGGAGAAGATTTTCTTTTTTATCTTTACATGGTATGTCCATCCAAACCAAACAAGGACACTGTATACACTTTGATCTTCTGGTGCCAAAAATGAGGAGATAAAGTTCCTGCATTTCAAAATGTGGGCCTGCCAGTTTAATGATCTTCTAAAACCCATCACCGTCACGAAATAATTAACTTGGTGTTTGAATTTCATTTGAATTTCCAACCACCAACTATACATGAAACTTGACATTTTGCCTGTGAGAACTTATCAGTTTGTATATTGTATTTTCAAACCTCTGTCCCCTCATAATAGATTTGGCTTACACTCACTTTACAGACCGACCACACCATACTGAGCCATTTTCTGTCTTTCAATTGATGTTGGACTGGAGGAAGGAAGTGAGTAAACCAGAAGGAACCTCATAATTACCTGGCTGGCCAAAGACAGGATGAACGCCCAATCCTCCTGCCACTGCTCCTCTCTCAGGGAGAAATGCAAACCAAAGCTCTGTGAGTACCACGACTCCCACTCCTTCCAGCGTGTGTAAAACCTGTAAAAAAAAGTTACATATTAAACAATTTTTAAAGTTAATTTCAGTCAAATGTTGGACTATTGTTAGCCTGCTTATACAATAGAAGTAGTAGTAGTAGTGTAGTGGTAGTATACAGCAGTTTATTTATCCTACTACAGTGAATTTCAGTTGATTTTTCTCACTTGTTCAGTTGAATGTTGGTGATTTTTTTTTAGCATTTTCAAAATCATCCATATACCTACTGCAATGCACTTTAAAAGGAGAACATCTCTTTCATCTCTTAGCTTTACCAAATAACCCAACTTCAGTAATTTTAATGTGTGAGAGAAGTTATGTAAATATCATGAGGAAATACTTCTATAGACTACAAGTCAAAAACCACAGTAACTGACAGCAGGACCGCACTGCTGTCAACAGACAACCAGGAAAAGGCAGCAACTTACACTTACACACATACCACCCTGGTGATAAAAATGTCCTCAACAAATGTTCACTTTTATATAAATGCAACATCTCTGTGAATAAGCTATGTTTTTTTTAAAATGTCAAATCTTGTTTGGGCCAAACTTCAACTTTCACTCAGTCTCAGTTTTTTTTCCTTCAAAAATCTAAGTGGATCTGTGCCTGCTTTATTTTTTTAAGCTAACAACATGCAGCTTCAGTATGCAGTTTTCATGTGTCAAGTTAACAGTTCCAGTATATTGTTGATAATAATGCAAGTCTGTTCATTCAGATTTTACTTGGCCAAGAAAAAATATCTAATTGTATCAAATGTCTTTAAGGGTATGATTAAAAATTGAGAAAACAGAGCAAAGTTTCCTTGATTTAAGTGACCACTTGGACTCTGTTTAGGGTTGGTTGTCTCACCAATGGGAACAGTCATGTAGGCTGTCATGGAGGGTCTTGCGGAGAACAGAGTCCTTGTCGTAAATGCCCCAAGTGGCCTGCAGAACAGAGTCCAACAGACAGTCTCCGGCCGTGCGGTTCCATAAGGCGTACAGACGACTGTCCAGGCGTGTGCCCAGCTCCAAAGACCAGTTGATGACGGGAGATTCCTCTTCCAACTCTAGACACAGTAAGACAGACAGACAGACGAGACAAAATGCACTGATGTGAGGTGAGAGGGAAAAAAATCAGCAACTGAAAAGCTGCTGTGTTGTTAAGTGTTGTCATAGTTGTTATGGAGACAACTTGAGTGTTGCAAAACCTGATTTTCCACATTTTTCTTTCCTTATTAAATATTATTAAACACACCTTAATTGATCTGTTAGCTACTTTCTGTGCAAAACCCAAAAACCCAGGGCACCCCTCCTTAGTAATCCAGTTTATAGAGTCTTAAATAGGTCACAAGACTCCTCTGGTACCTTCAGTACACAGAAACGTGCATGCATGTTCACAAGCATTCACACACAGTCCTGGGAGTGTGTCATTGGTTAAGTGTGTGGGAGGGAAACCAGTGAGCTTAATTAAGCTAATAAGAGAGGGGGCAGAAAATGAAGCAGGAGGTGGTGAGCTAGTTGGAGGAAGAAGATTACAAGAGCAGATGTTGGTTTTTAGATACAGGTCCCCTTCCACAGCACAACCAGATCATGAATCACAGCTATCCAAAATCCATCATGTCTGAACATGTGTGCCTGGAGTACTGTGAACACAGACTCAGGACACATGCAGATACCAGATATGAACATGAATAAATCTTGGGTACCTTTCTGCACGTCCCGGTCCAACACCTCATCAAACAGCTTCTCTTGGACAGCTGGCGGCAGGTCCTCTATATCTGCAAAGACACATGGGAAAGATATTATGTTTTCATGCTCATTATAAGCTAATGGTACACTGCACCAAGGGCAAGAGAAGCGCTGCAGTAATGACACACAGAGGGGATGTCCTTTGCAATTACATTCACTGGCTGACATTTTGTCAATGGTGCACTGTAAACACAAGCTCTGTACAGCATGTTGTATTTCTCTGTGTGTATTGAACTGTGCACACACACAAAGCCAGAACACTGGTGGCTATTCTCTGGCTCAATAGTGAATGGCACTGGCTTTGTTTGAAAGAGAGAGACACAGAAATAGAGGGGGGAGAGCCTTGCAGCTGGCCTCAGGCCAAATTCAGTCTGCAAAGAAATATTTGGCGTAACATGAAAAAAAAAAATCATATCTATCAGTGAAGCCTGCATAATCTTTCATCCCAGCGGCACTGGCGGCTCTGAATCACAATACAACTGGTAGTTCTGAAAAGCAAAGTGCATGTCATTTCAGTGAAGACATTATGCCACAGGGACGGGACACTGAGCTGCTGTTTCTCTGAGCAATGCTCTACAACGAGGCTGGGTGTCATTCTTCCAATTCTCCAGTGAGGGGGAAAACACTTAAGATGTCACATTGAAATGTTGTAAGTTTAAACTATTTAAAAGGAAAATTCTTGAAATGAGTGTAATACATTTTTCCCAATTTTTCCTTGCAGAGTGAATGTTGTTTATTCTATTCAATGTAAAATATTCTGACTGATTCATGGGGTGGGTGTTGTTTAATTTGTAGTGGTTATTAAGGAAAAACTTTTTCTGACAATGCAGGCCAATAAAGCTAAATTTATGAAGGGATAAACAGGGGTGGTGTCAGATTACATGCACACAAGAAAATCCGATAAGCGAAGTTATATGATCATAAAGATGTCACAGGTACCTGCAGGGAGGGTGAAGGTGACTAGGTCAGTGAGAAAGTAACAGGCAAAGTCTCCTTTGCGTTGATGTAGTGAAGCCGCGATTTCCCTGCGGATCTGCTCCGTCAGCTCGGGACACACCATGGAGGGGTATGCACTTAGCTGCCTGCTGGTTCACCTTAGAAGAGATACACAGTACGGTCACTGGGAGCTAGGTAAATAGACCTAACCTGTTTTCATTCATTCCTCTGTGACAAATGTGAACCACCATGTTTCCATACACAAACATGAAACCAGTATTACAATTAAGATTGAAGTGCAATGTGTGCATTATTGTATGTATTTGGTACATTAAGGATCAAATTCTGCCATAAACAGTGAAGACGCCATCTTTCTCTTCCAAACTCAGTAACTTGTTTCAGAGTGCAGCTCTCTGTGTCCTCTCCTAATCGTTGCTTGCCCTCCTTGCAAACCACATCAACTCTGTGGCATCAAGTCCATTAGGAACCAGTGACAGGACTGCAGCCAGGCTAATCCTCCACCTAATCCTCAAAGTGCACTTCCGCCGTAATTATAGGCATTACGGGCATCTGCTATATATCGTCTACTCTGGTGCAGAACAATTATAGACTGACGTGGTTGACAAGAGGAAGTCCAGAATAGCATCAAAATTACAGGAGCACTTCTGACGTCTTGTGTAGATGACCAAATAACTTGTAAGACTTTTTATAATGAAAATCATCCACTGATTCTGCTGCTTGTTGTATCCTATAATATGTGTGTGTAGAGGGTTTAATCAACTGTTAAATATAGTCATTTTATATTCTGGTTCCACTTGCTAAAAGAAAATAGCATAGCTTTAAGTCAAGCAGAGCAGTGGAGACAAACAAAAGCTATAAGTATGCTTACTTCTGTTAGGAGGATCGCTAACATGTCCTGCCTCTGGAAGCGAATAGCCAGATGGACCAGGGTGAAGCCTACATCAAATGCTGAGGACCGGTTGAGGAGCTGCACCTCGTCAGCGGTGAGCTGCCGGGCGATGTCGCCTCCGGATGACTTGTAGGCCTCTACTGCCGCCAGGTCTCCCTCGACAACGCCTGCAGCAGAGGGAGGAAGGAAGATCAGAAAATAGGAAACAAATGTTGGCACTCATACATAAAAATGGACCAGGGCTTCGATATACTGGTGTGTTTGCCCTTCCAGGAATTCATATAAACAGGCTATTGAAGTTAGATGGAGGTGACACACATCTACATTGTTTATGATCTATGTTTAAGGAATAAGGAACAGTTGCTGCTCTGAAAAACAATTCATACTCAGCAGCTGTCACAACTTAACTGCAAGCCTGTACATGAACCCCTGCTGTCATCACATGGCACATTCACTCAGTTTATTAGGCACACTATTTATATCAGTGACAAGACTTAATATTACAAACACAGCCCAGTATAAAGCAACACATTCAACAACATTACAAAAAACGACATCTGAACAAACCATAAAGTTCAATCAAACCCTCTGCAAATATAATGACCTTCATGCAGGTCATTTTTTATCACAGGTCTGGTGTACCTAATACCTAAGTGTACCTAATAAACTGGCCACTGAGTGTATGTGAATCTATGATGCCAAATAACAGTTTTTCCTGTTCAAACACATCTGCAAAGAAAAATTAATGTAGAAGACATGGGAATCCTTTTAAAACAGGCCTCTGCTTTGTAAATGGATTAGACTGGCTTTTGGACCAGCTCCAACTCCATGTCCTTGCTTGTAATAGAAGGAAGATGTAACAGACAGCTTGAAGGAAGTACAGAAATATCCATCAAACTGTGCTAACTCATCATACTGTTCTTAGTCACAACCAATTAATACCTAAACCTGGAGGGAATTTGCATGACGAATTCAACAAGAGGAAAAGAGTTCAATGCAAAAAAGAATTCAGAGCGAACAGAGCACCCTAGCTCTTGACGTCAATCCACAGTTCAGATGACCTCTAGATGTAGCCACTAGCTAACCCAGTGTGAGAACAGTTATCACACTGTCAGGCTACTACATAGCAGAACAGACAGAGCAGTGTAGCTTATAATGCAGAACTATCAGAGAGATGTGTCAGAGGACAGTCTGTGCAGATTAGCGTCTCCCCCCTGCGCGCTTTTGGACCTAGTTGTCTCAACATCTGTTGTGAGTGAAACGAGAGGCAGCTAGGTAGCAGAATGTACACTGGAACACTGGCTAATTTTAACATAGTGCCTTATGAGAGGACGTTCTCTCTGGCAGAGCAGAGGGCAGTTACCTTGTGAGAACCTGGATTTGAACATGCCAAGAATGACAGGTTTCCTTTTACACATGCTGGGAGATGTTTTGCAAACACAGATGCATGAACACATGCCGAATGACTTTGGCTACACTACAGCTACTACCATGTTGGACACCTTCTAAAAAGTAAAGAATATGGTGAGCTGTTTTAAAGGTGGTTTGCTTTGTTTTGGCTAAAGTCATCGTGGTTAAAACTAGATGTAAACCTGTGTCCAGACGCCACTTCTCATATGCAGAGCAATCCCACGATGAAAGTGTCAACATTAAGTGTACATGTGTACTGCTGATGTGTGTCGTTTCAAGGCCTTACACCAAAACACACCAGTGAAAGATTATTTCAGTTAAGTCACCCAGCCTTGCTGATTTTTTTTTTTCCCACATTTGGTCCTTTGTTACCAAAGCACTGGCAGCTGGTCAAGTAGTGACAACACACTGCTCTTAGAAACATTGTGAGATGTTAAACACAAATGGCAGAGGTGTCCTGATCGTCTAATGGTTAAGGGGCAAACAAAAAAAAGCAACTGTGAATAGTGTTGTTAATAATTGACCCTGCAAAACTTAATGTAATTTTGTAATCATTACTTTTTTTCCTAGTCTAGCAAATAAAAATTCAGCTGATCAACAAGATAATTTCCAGCACTTGGGGGCAAACAGAGCTCCTCCACAATGTTTTTTTTTTATAATCACACTAATCACATAAACTGTACACAACATCATCACAAGCAAAATCAAACTATATGCATAATATGTTTACACAAACTAACATTTGTGATTTCAAAACACGGCGGTCGCAGTCTTTCAGTGAAACAAAAGAACAATATTACACAACAGAGTCTGTTTCCTTTAGTGGGAAAGTGGGATCAATGGGATCATCTGATTTTGGCCCAAATACAGAGCTCTGAAAAAACATTAGACCAGATATGCAGGGGAAACAGTAGAGTGAAGTGAGATCAAGTTGTGAGGAAGTGCTCAGCTTGGTCATAATGGGCTGCTCCATTGAGGCACTTCCTCCATCGACAAACACTTTGAAGGGCCCAACTGTAGCATATACAATATAACTAAAACAAGTCAGCTGACAGAGCTGTGAGCATAAAAAGGCACAGCATTCCTAAAAATTAAATCAGAAGGCAGTTAAAGGTCCAAATGTACATGCAGAATATAGAAGAAAAGAAACAGTACCATTGTGACCTAAAAGTAATGTTTTCTGTTCCTCAACAACAAGCTGAATAGGGCAATCTGTACAAAGGTCATTAGTACACTAATCATGTGCTACCTTCGTGCTTTTTCGCTTGTTTTTTTTTTGTTGACTGGTGTTCATGTCTTGACAGGGCTATTTTTGCCTCCTGGAGGCCCCTCCTCAGCACATAAGCACCACTGTTTACAGGGTGTATTGACTGCGAGCCAGGAGAGCCTCTGGTCCACTCTCACTGCGCTGCCCAGACGGCCCATTCATCCCCACCGGCTGGGAAGCACTCCTACCCTCTCAGTTTCTCAAAGACTCTCTCAGTGGCGCAGCAAGGGCAGCTACGGGGTTTCAGTGATGAGTTGGATCAAATTCCCACTGGCCATTTAGTTACACATCTTTATAATGCTGCCATTCAGCATTGTTTATGCTTTGTTGATGATAAGTATCATCTCAGTACAGTGGATAGTTTCTGCCTGAAAACGCCACCATGTGAAAAGAAACCCTTCTCGCAGAGCTTGCCAAGCCCACGATATGCAAAATTCCGGTTGTACTCTAATATTTGGAATCTAAACAATCAGACATGTTGTCATTCATTAATAAAACACCAGGTGGATAAAACTACTCTGCGACCTTGGCCTTCATAGGGTTAGGCACCATCTGCTCTGTGATAAAATAGAACTAAGTGGAAAGTCAACGTTTGGCCTTTGGGGAGAAAAACAATCAAAGTGTTGCCTCTGACTGGAGCAACTCTCTCTGTTGTTACTCAGCATGACATCATGGGAGGAAACAAAAAAAGCTGGTGTAACAATAGAGGAAAATCGGGACATGAGTATGGACTCTTTGTACCAATACAACTATTCAGGTGAGTCACAGAGGGAAATGAGGACAAAAGTGTTCTCACACATAATCCCAGGCTAATAAATACTTTCACTATTTCTCATCATTACTATGGAATGCGCAGGGCCCACTACCATTAAACAATGTAAAAATTAAAACCACATCCATTTATCATTTTTATTACTGAATAATCCACAGATCTTTTATTTATTTAATGATGGATAATTTAATCTGTAAAATGCCAAGATATTTGAAATATTATATTCTCAGAGCCCAATGTGATGTCTTTAAATTGTTTGTTTTGTCCAACCAACCTTCCAAAACCCCAAAATATTTATAATTTACTGTTTTTATATAACAATGAAAATGGCTTGACTTAGTTTCATAATTATTGCTGGTTAATTTTCTATGGATCAACTAATCATCTGTATGAGCGACATGCAATAACATGAAAAACTCACCAGCACATGCATTGAGGAACAGCCAGTCTGTTTTCCTCATTCTGTTTCTAATCTGCTTTAGCTTCTTGAAGTCGACCTCTTGCTCCTCTTTGCTGCTCATGGCTGCAGCTGCGAGCTCTATCCTCTGGAAGTCCATTTTAACATTGTCTTCTCTCTTGGGCATAGGAGGTGACCTCCTTTGGCCCTGGCCTCCACTGCAACTGCCCCTCCACCGAGCCCTGTCCTGCTCATTGATCATGGGTGATGGCTCCGCGGACTCTGCAAGCTCTATAGCTTCTTGGTTGTTGGGGTTGGGGTGGTCACACACCACACACTTTGTAGTTTTGGGCCAGTTCTGGTAAGTGCAAGCTGTACATGTCCAGTGCTGCTGGTGGGTGTTGAGTCTGTTTCTGTCATTGTACTCTTCACAGGTGTCCACAGGTGAGTGGAGAGCAGGACGACAGCCTGCGTTGGAGCCTGAAGTCTGAGGGGACTCCGTGGGGCTGCTGGTCCTCGGGCGCTGACACAGGCACTGTGTACAGCGGATTGCCCGGGGCCAGTTCAGGTAGGTGCACATTTGGCAGGACCACTTATTTGCAATCTCAGCCATGCTGGCTGACCGAACCCTTGGCCTCGCACTGGAGTCAGGGCAGATGAGGAGGCTGCTGCCACTCTCAGTTCTGGGAGGGTCCCACTCCACACTAGGGTCCAGATCGGGGCTATTCTTGTAAGGTTCCTCTGTGATGATGGGACCCATTGATCGCTGTGCACGGCACATTGTGCACTTGACTGCAGATGGCCAGTTTTCATAGGTGCAGTAGTCACAGGCCCACTTTATCCTCTGTTCCGTCATTGTGGATCGCTTTGGTTGGTCAAACTGTAGTGATAAATCCAATTAGAAGTGAGTCATAACGAAAAGTTTTGGGAATCACCTCGAAGGTCAACAAACATGATAAAGCAGTGTTGTGTTAAAGATACACAAATCACATGAAGATATTTCATGGAGTTACTCCAAATATGTGTTTCAGCAGTTTGTAAACTAACTTGCATCTATCGGGCATCTTCAATGACACTGGCAGCCTGGGATTGCGGTGTGATTTAAAGACTAAAATTGCTTGCCAGCTGTTTATTACCAGTCGCAATATGAGCGTGGTTATCGGTCTGGCTCAAACTCATATGAACGGGAGGCATAGTTACTTAACTATACAGTTATGTTCCTATCTTTAGTGTTAGCTTGTTAGCTGGCAGGCTAACCACCCAGCTAGCGTACATAGCTAACGTCAATTTTAACAGTGTACAACATTTCATAAAGCGTACAATCGTGGAACATTTCACTAACCGGAATATTTGAGGGAAAATATGCCAAACTCTTACCGTTTTGCGGCTGCGCTCGTTTCTCAAGTGCTGCTGAAAACCACAACAAACCCTTCTTGTCCAGCCCCCCACCTCCTCTTCCTCCACCTCCTCCTGCTCTATCAAACCTTTCCCAAACCGAGTTGTTTCGACCCCTTTGGTCTCTCACATTTTTACCTTTATGGACACATTAACCTCTCACAGAATTAAACACAGCTTGGCAAAGCCTCTGTACTCCTCGAATCATGGTACAAACCCGCGACACTCCATGGTTTACATTGCCTCCGTGTTGTTTAATGGCGGCGACAGTGAGACAAATGAGTAGCAGAGCCAAAATAAACGCTAGCTTGCCTTCGTCACCAATCATCTGGCTCTTGCGCTCAATGCGATTGGATAAAAGACAGTACTGTGATGCTTTCATGAACATAAGGGAAATATTAGACTCTCGACTGAACGAGCATTTTATGAAAGGTTCAAAGGAACCGGGTGATTTTAATATCAGAGGCAGAAAGAGACTTTCTGACAAAAAATAAACACTAATACGAGGTTTGTACAGGAGTACACAAGAGATACATGCTTGCCTTGCATTATAAAATATATTTTGGTCGGTTATAAATCACCTTTTTATTGACCTCGGTTACATTATTGGTCATTTAAAAACGTGGTATTTTGTCAGACACACAAACATGTACATTATTATATATTTTAAATTAATACAACATTGATATCACTGTGGGTTTTCTAAAAAAAAAAAAAAAAAAAAAGAGAGAGAGAGAGAAGAGAGAGAGAGAGAGAGAGAGAGAGAGAGAAAGAAAGAAAATACCATAAAGTTAACACGTGTTGTGTTAGTGTTTCTAAATTCTTGGACACGCCTCCTGTCAAAACGTCACATCTTAAAAATGGCAGCTTACTTGAGCCGGTTACACCACATCTCGCTCCACGTTTCTAACGTGGAGAAAATAGCTAACGACCTTGTCTCTAAGTTCAAGTTTGATTTGTTTGCTACCAGATTGACCGACAGGTCCAGGCAGCTGGCTTTCAGAAAAGGAGCGGCAGTTTTCATCGTGAACGAGAGACCAAACCAGAGCAGTGTGAGATTGAATGAAGAGCTGCTGGGCATCACAGACAGATATTCGGGTGATTCACGGCGGGTCAACGTGGGGAAATACAACAAGGATAATTCTGCAAAGTGTCTCTACGATGTCAGCACATACTACCCGGTGGATACTGTGAGCAACGTGTGTTTCGAGGTGGAGGATGTGGAAAGGTCATTCAGGGCTCTTCGCCATCTGGGCTGCAACTTCCTGGTGCCTCCCACTACAGTTCAGGACGAGGCTGGTCTCGTCACCTACTCGGTGGTTAAATCCATTGTGGGGAATGTGTGCCACACACTCATTGACAGGACAAAATATGAGGGGATCTTCTTGCCTGGGTTTGATGTCGTGGAAAAGGACTGCAGCTTGGAGGAAGAGGACACCTCTTGTCCAATCACACATTTTGATCACATCACTTACGCCTGCCCCAGGAAAACAACCCACCAGGTCATGAGGTGGTACGAGCAGCTCTTTGGTTTTCAGAGGTTTTTCATCGATAGGTGAGAAACTGTGGGCATTTCAAAAAAAAAATTTACAGTCATAATTTATTCTGTTGAGTTTGATGCCAGAAATAAATATGACTTCTGTTCCTCTGAGTAGTGAAGAAGATGTGGACGAAGGTTTTGTCGTAAATCAGGAAGGCATTGGGCTGCGTCTAACTGCCATGAAGTACTGGAAATGCAGCAAAGCAGGTGTCATTCTTCCCTCTGTGGACAAAAAAGAGCCTGACTGCAAGTTTGTCATTGCAGAATCGCTGCCTGAACAAGGTAACAGCAGCCACTCCATCTTTCAATTTGTTTAATTTCTGCCATCATTCCTGATCTCACAGCTCCTCTGTTCCTTGTGTGCTTTCCCTAATTTTAGGCAGGAACCAGGTTGACACCTTCCTGGAGCAGCACAGGGCCCCAGGGATCCAGCACATCGGGCTGTACACAAAAAATATTGTTTCTACTGCACACACAATGGCTGGAGCTGGTGTACAGTTTTTCTCCCCTCCTCCTGCCTACTACTCTGAGGTTTGACTGACTTTTTCATACCAGTAGTGACTCGATTACTGCAAGGCATAACCTACATTTTATTCAGCAAGTTGAAAAAGATATTATAGTATGTGTAAATAAACTTTTATTTACAGATGCACAAGACAGATCAGGGTTGTCTTTAAATTGCAACTTCACAGAGTTGCACTGGTCTGTGAATTTGTACCTCCACCATGTAAAAAAACATGGTGAATCATCAGCCACCAAAGACCAGTCCAACACCCTACTTTCCACCAGAAGATATTATGACTATTATTAGATTATTATTGGACTTTAACAGCTCTCAGCCTCACTTCCTCAAAGTGATTTTGGTATGATTTTCTCATTACACAGGTATTGTCTTTTAGCCAGTCAGTTTCTATGGCAGATTAAAAAATGGTAAATAACATGTATGGGTCATATTTGCAAATATTTGCATATCCTGTGTTTAAGAACACTTTTACCTATGCTGTGTTGCTGTGACAGGTGGGAAAACAGCAGGAAATAGAGGAGGCAGGACACAACCCCCAGATGCTGGCACAGCATGGCATTCTCCTGGACACAGACCTACACCAGGATCCTTTATCACAGAAAGCATCCAGTGAAAACAGGAGGTAAGGAGCAGTAAAGAGCGATAAACTTGTCTCTCAACCATCAGTGCTGTTTTACTAAGATAAAGAATATTAATGGGAGTTTTTCAGCCACTTCCTCACTGTTTGGGATGATAAAATTTGAGCATCTCAAAACACTTATTTGGTCAGGATTTAAAAGATTCTATGAGTCATAGCCTCAGAATTACAGAGAAAGCCCTAGTTGCTAAAGGAACTGGTTTGTTATCCTGGTAAAAATGGCAAGATGTTCAAATTGTATTTGACCTAACTGGACAGAAAACCTCAGGAGATGTTTTAGCTTTTAAGAAAAAATGACAAAAGACTTCACAATAAATTCCATCCTATCAGTGAAAGCTAGGAGAACCCAGATGTGAGATGTTAAGACTAACCTTAAGTGTCTTTGCTATTGTTATCGCCCTGTCTCCAGATACCTTCTCCAGGTGTTCACCAAGCCCATCTTCGCAGAGGACACCTTCTTCCTCGAGCTGATCGAGCGAAGGGGGGCGACGGGTTTTGGCGAGGGAAACATCAGAGCGCTGTGGAGGTCGGTGCAGGCCTACATGGAGAGCGAGAGGCGGGATTCTCAAGGAGAGGGATCCCCAAAAACTGTTCACACTGCTCAATACTAGTCACTCCAAAATGTTTTTATTTTTTCAGGTTATTTCATTTTAATAGTTTACAAAGGATTTTTCCCACAAGTGTTCAGTATTGGATTTACTCAAGTTACTGTTGCAATGCTGACAAAGTACAAATAATATATTCTATTAATATTTTCTTTTGAACATGACTGAACAGATGACAGATGGAAAACTGCACTGTGAACAAAGTGGTGCACGTACAGATGGTACATACGATACTTGAAACATTATAACAAAAATGCACTTGCTGTAGCAGTAAAAGAATGTCTTTGTTTCCACTGTCAAAGCAAAAACTGACTGATGACTCCAGAGCAACTGTTCCTCAATAAATCTGTATCTCACCGCAGACCGTGAAAACCAATTACTGTCCTCAAAATAAAGCACTCTGTGTTTCTTAGAATGTGTGTGGGCCCGAACATCAGGATCAGAGTTCTTGAAATTTCTTAGGTCATCTTAGGTAAACATCGCCAGTGGTGTTATTACTTTCCTTGAGTATTTCTATATTACTCTACTTTTTCTTTACTACTGAGAAGGAGAACAGTTTTACTTGACAAATATATACACTTCTTAAGGACTGTCAGTGTCCATAAACAAAGAGGAATACTGACCACTTTATCTTAACTCAAGGGCAAAGATTTAAGACCTCTTCACCTCACTAAATATCCTGGATTTTTTTACAATTACAGTCTATTTTTATTTTTACCTTTTTTTCATTTCCCCTATCATACAAACATAATCACTGTTCTGAGCTAAGCTGCCATTTTTTTCCTAAATAACTCACTCACACAATCACTCATGAACCGTTACTGGAGGAACAGCTGCACCTCTTTCAGATGCTGGTGAGGTTTTAGCGATGTGCATGCTTTGGCAAAAACATGGCTTTAGAGCCTCTTAGAAGGGATCTCCAAACCCACAGAGATGTGCCAGTTCAATTAACTTGGCTATAAACATTATAGGCGAGGATTAGTGGGATAGATGAGAAGCAGTGAAATTTAGATGGCGTTCCATGAAAGCCATATGCTCTTTTTATGCCCCGACTGTGGTTACAGTGTCCCATTGAGTAACATCGGAGAATAATTTTAACCGCAAGCTTCAAAAAGTCAAGTTGTAAACGCATGTACTTCTGCATTTTGACAAATGGTGTCAGTGTTTTTCTTTTACTCAAGTGTCACCCCGTTGGTAGAGCTAAACTTTTGCAGCTGACTATTTTTGATCTTTGTGCTCACTGATAGAAAGTTTCTGAATTCTAAGAATGACAAACAAACAGAAATACTACATAGAGAATAGCTGTACACTTAATTTAACTTTTTTTAGTCATTTGTGGAGTGACTGTATTTGTCTAAAAATGTAAACAAAAAAAAAAAAAACAACAACTTAGATTTTAAATCAGAAGTGGGGAGTTTTGGGAGGGATGGAGAGGATTAACTGTTCATTAAAGTTGAGAAGGGATCTTACTCCTGTAACAGGAGTGCTTCAGCCATCTGTCTGCAGCCAGTGTGAAACACAGATGGCATACAGCATTCTGCATGGGGTCTCAGTACTGGGAGTTGGAAGCTCACCTCCTATTTACTGCTAACCATATGGTAGCTACAGTTTTGTTAGGAAAGTCAAAAAGAAATGACTATAGAAGCTATTCCACTTCTGTTACAGTTCAATCAATTCAAGTCAATGTGGCTTCTTTTCTGAAGCACTGTGATTGGTGGATACTGCCCCCTATGGTTTTGACAGCCACAACACACACTGGCAGAGTTGTTGAATTGCAAGACTCCCACGTAACTCCTGTGTTATAAGCTGTTTTGATCATCTGCTTACCAAGGAGCCTTTTAGGACTGCAAAACACAACATGTAAAGTTTGCTATGCTACAAATTTAATATTTGTTTTCCAAATCATTCACTCTTCAGACTGCTGAAACTGCTGAGGGTTTTTTTTTTTTGGTAAATACAGCTTGTCTTCACCCCCACACTCTAGCCTACATAGTGGAGGAGACAAATCCTTGGTGTCTTTTAACACAAAAGGCAGACAGTCTAAAACCGAGGAGGACAGTACAACAGTCTGACAGTCTGGGTAAGATTAGTGGCACACAACAGATGTTACTCCTTGATTAATAATAGTGTCTGCCAGGGGTGAGACTCAGCTCCCCACCCTTCTGAACCTCACTGTTAACTTCAGCCCCTACACAATATATAAGCTTACTGTATACAAAGTTATGAGATACAGGAATTTGTCTTTTTTCTATACACAGATCAGGCACAGGCCAATAGCTGTAATTTGCTTTATATCATGTTTATGATATAACCATGTGCCAACCATGTGAGCTCCCAAATACAAGGTTTAAAACACTTGTTATTGTCTCACAATGTGCACACATTATTTAAACATATAGAAAGCTAAACAAATGCACTACTATTATACTGTATATGAACAAGTTGTACTGAAAGTGTTTCCTGTCACAAGATGACAAACAAGACAGGAAAAAAAACCGCCAAAAACATCTGTTTATTTTCTTGTAAAATACTGTTTTTTCCTGCTCAGGCTTGCAAAAATACATTTTTTCAGAGTATGACTGGGACAAATATTTCTTAGTGGATAGATTTGAAGTGTTCAGAAGGTAAAAAGGTCTGGAACCACCCGTTTAAGTGATATTAATACTATGTACAGTAGTAGTACAGTAGGCACACTCCTTGCACAATATGTTTATTTAATGTATAGACAACTAAACCTGCATGGTTGAATAATAGCATACTGCATGCTGATGTAGGTTATGATAAAGCCAGAATTTACTTCCTGGATAGTGAACATCTGTTTGTAATGTATGTATTTATTTAGGAATAACCTATATTATACTAGAATTCATTTAGTGAGGGGAACCTGGCAATGTACATATAACACACATTACTTTCCTTCTACCTCTATCTGGCTCTCCTAATCACTCACAGTTGTCTGATTATCATGTTACATCACTGTATATTGTGAGAGTGCCTTGTCTATATGCACAGCTCAAAACTGTGATTACTTTTCATTACAGCAGGGTGGCTCAGACCACTAGTTACAAGAGCAGGGGTGGTGCGTGTTCGAGAAAGTCGTACAGAGATTAACATTTAACTTTCTACCACCATAAACTTCGGCTAACTAGCGTGAGAAGTTAGAAGAAGCCGAGTGATGAAAATAATTCACGTCAAACTGAAAGTTTAGAGGCACAAATAACTCACCGGACACCCCCCACCCCCTGTCAGAAATGGTATCGCTCGTGTATGTTGTCATAGGCTCATTAGTGTGCAATCTTGGACAGTAGTGCGCTGGGGTAATGTTGTAGTTTGCAGGAGCAGCCTGGAGCAGGACGTGAAGTGAACTGCGCGCTTTGCTTCCTGCCTGACGCCTTATCTCTGTCTTCTCTGCTAAAACAAAACTCGACATGGACCAACGAAACTAAACCAGCTGCCCGGTGCTGGTGGAGACCCGAGGCGCTCACTGAGATGCTTGTGAGTGGTAGTTTTTTTGGGGGGTGGGGGTGAAATATTAAGTTCTCTATGCTTGCTAACTTAGGAGCTGTAGTAGGAGTTCATGTGTGATGCTCCCTTGTGTTGTGATTCGCATGAATGGTGATTTTTATGCTGTCACATTTAATTACAAGTTCCCAGTAGCAAAGTAAGACTTCTTTATGGATACTAAACAGTTAGCTTAGCAACATTTCCTCATGTGTACTGGCTTACTTAGCTATGTCCCTTTTCATTTGACTGGGTTATTACTTACATATAATGCTGCTTGAACTGATCTTATCTGCCCCCCCCCCCCTTTTTTTTATTATGTCTTTATTACCCAATAGATTAATAAAGACACAGTGAGGTAAAATGTTGTAGGGAGGGTTAATAAAGCAAGTGTCACTAAGTTTATGTAAAGCTTTAACATGATCATAGAGTCTTTAAATGATTCCTGGTGACTACCAGTTTTCATATTAGTATCAACCATTTATCTTCTTGATGTAAGCACAGAAAGTATGCTTGGCTTGTTTGACATCTGACAGTAGGTGTATACTCAATCAGATAAGCTGACAAAAATAACCAAGTGTACTTTCTTTTGATTAGAAACATTTTACGTGAACTGGCTACCTTTGAAAGTTGTCACTCATGCAAAGCACACATGGCAAGATAGGCCAGTGTTGTGTGGTAGCAAATGTGTAATGCCTTCTAATACATTTTTAATGTGCACAGGGTGCATGTCTTTATGCCTAACATTACACTATGTGTTGGCCATGCCATTTGGGGCTTTCTCTGTCCCTCTTTCTCTTATGTTACAGTTGGTGCCGATGCAGTGGAATGTTGTTTTCTTATCTTTATCTAGTCAACCTTCCCCTCAGGTATGAAGACAGGGCTGGCTGACACACTATCCAACAGATTCTGCAATTTAAGTGCTCAGTGGGATCATAAACACACAAGCTTGTTAAACCTGAACTCCTCAGAGTGTCCAAAGGCCATGGTTAAGACTACTAAAGTACATAAGTGGCTTGGACATGCATGAATTATAAGTTAGATAGATAAAGTTGGAGACTTTCTGTTGAAGTACAAATGTATAATTTTACTTTTTGGACATGTGCATTTCATATTTTATCATCAGTAGCTTGTGGCCTTTCTGTCGAGTTCAAAATCCTGTTTGCTCTGTAGCCTGCGTGTAACATTCTGTGAGCTCCCGTCACACCAATTTCTTTGCCAAACTCATTTCCCTTTCATGAGGGATTTTGGAAAGGGGGTTTAAGGGACTGTTTGTGCTGGTTACTTGGACAAGCTCAGTTTTCAGGGCCTTTTCTTCTGAAACTGAGAGGCATCCACCTGGAGGGCTGGCAAGCTCATCTGAGAAACTGTTCAATGGTTTTAGCTCAAGTAAAAAAAAAAAAAAAAAACAGAGGCTGCCTATCAGAGCTCGCAGATGATTCCTCTTTCCTTGTCTACATCACTCAAAATATTTAGACATATTTTAAGGTTATCTAAGATTGTGTAGTATAGTGCCACTGTTATGACACCGTTCAAACACATGTGGGAAAAAAAATTGTTCCAGGCTTTCTGTTGCTGTGTCATGTGCATATGGTCAGTGAAAATGTTGTTTGGGGGGGGGGGGGGGGGTAAATTCCTGCATGTGGAACTCAAGAGTGCTCTTTCCTCTCCAGTCTTGATTTTGATTGAAAGTTAATGGGGCTGTGTCCTGTGGATGTGACTTATTCTTATTTGGGTCCATTAACATGCAATGTTATTCTGCTGTGGAAGCAGAAGGATGTTGTGTCTTCAGCCCTTTGTAATTAAGGGACTTTGTTAGACTTAGCATTCAAGTGGACAACATTTCTCTCCAACTTGGACAGGTTTGTTGAAAGCCTCGATTACAGAGCTCAACAAAGCTCTTGTTCTGGACAAATGTATACAGTGCAAGTGATTATGTATGAGATAATTAAACAGCAGGCCTGCTTAAAAACCTAGGCCTCCTTGGCTGCCATGCATAGCCATGCTGAGCCTTTGTGTTTATGGTAAGTGGGCAGCTGCGTGCTTGTGAGACCCTGGCTGTACCCCAGGCCCTCAACTGAGCCTGATAACTACTATTGAGGCCTCCCAGCCATGCTCATTTCTGACTATTCACTCACTGCTTTAAATGTAGAGTGTGCCTCCTGTTTGACATAGCCTAATTTCTGTGAGCATACAGACAGCTGTGGGCTAGCCCAGGCTGCACAATGAGTTTCATAAATTTCTTTTCAGTCAGTCAGCCATAGCTAAACTTGGGGGCACCTGCCCTTTGTGCCACCTAATTAATGACAGAACTAACAATGAAAGTTTGGAGTTTAAAAAAAAGTCTTGATTTTTCACAGTGAAAATGTAGTGCTACAAAAAAAAAAAAAAACAAAAAAAACCAAGCAGAAGTAGTTTAACAATTTGTCATACAATTATCCGGTCTTCGTGTTTCCCTGCATGTCTGCCTGCCTTTTATGACATGTTCTGTCAACACCACCACCATTATGGTATGAGAAACTGCTCAAATGTGCCTGAGTCCAAATATGGATTCTGCACAAGCCATGCAATTCAAAGAAGTAGGGCATCAGAGCCAACAGCTCGGGGGAAACAAGCTTTTTAGGAACATGCATATTTTCTCTCAGGGAATCTTTCTGTACAATGGGACAGCTAAAACTTTTACCCAGCATTCCTCTCAGAAGCAGCATGGTGATGAAGAGCAGCGCAAATCCCTCAGTTAGTTTTCAAGTCGGGTCCGTCTCAGGTGCTGAGCAGATGCTCGGATTACTGAGACGGCCACAATCCTAGGATTGTCGAGAGCAGGACACAGATCCAACTGTCTTTCATGCAGGAATGTCAAAAGGAGGATGTCTGAAAATTCAACTTAACATTTAAGCTTACATTAAGTTTTGTATCAATTTACACAGATAAAACTTTAATATACTAAAATGGTACGAACAGATACAAGATTCTAACAAGTTGTTAGCAAATGGTGTTATTCAGTAGGTGCAATAATTATATCAAACAGTGTTTTCCACCAGCTGTCCAAGTGCTATAAATTAGATTAGCATTAACTCTAATTGTCAGACACAAAGCTGCCAAATCCTTATGTAATGTTGGCCTAACCCATGGGATTACAGTCTGAGCAATGTATGGAAAAGCTGCTTTAATTGGGAAACAGAGCTTTCATGGGTGACCACAGTTTAGATGTCTATTGTAATGGCTAAGCTGACAGTCTGTAGTCTTTTTGGACTGGACCATAATTCTAAGAGTCTTAGAAAAGTGTCATTTACAATATGGCATTTCTTTGTCTGATTTTGTATAGAAAATACAGCTGGGTCTGTGCAGGCTTTTGAAAACTGAGCTGACTCTAAAGCAGACCTCTGCTGTATGCTTGACCCCATCGACTCTGTGGTTTCCTCTCGTGTCCTATCTAGCGCTTATATAGGCTGTGCGATAGCGCGCTATTTCTGACACGACAAAGTAGCGATGACTGAAAGGCTCTTTGCAACCACAAAGGAAGCGTGGAGTCCCATCAGCTTGTCCAAGGCAGCGTTATTGTCGTCTTTTAGGAAGGCCGCTGTCACTGCAGACTTTGGTGCAGTCAGTCAGCAGCCTTTTTTTGCATGTGATGGAAACGTCCTGCAATATTCTTCCCCTTCTCAGAGATTAGACTTCTCAGTTGTCATGGTGGTTGCTGCTCCAGTGCAGATAAAGAGCTATCAGGCTGCAGAAGTGTAGAGACTCCCACTGATTCCAGATAATAGCGCCATCGTTATGGAGGTGAGTCTGGGTTTTGACGTCAGGAGGGGAGCGGCACCCCTTGGGCAGAAATTCTAGATAAGTCATTTGACACATTATAGCCTCATCTGCATCTTTGCACAGCAGTTCGTGCAATATGAGTTGAATGCATTGGGTGTATCCGCTAAACATTGGAAAGCATACCTTGGAAGGCATTTGGTTTATAGTCTGTACAAGAAAAGGCAACCTGCCCCTTACTAGCGCTTCTCAACATGTTTTCTATTCATAAACTGTCTGAATGATTTTCAAAGGCTGTGGGGCAAGGTTAGGCTATTATAATTGTGTGTAAAACTTATGTCATGGAGTCGAGGAATGTTTATAATTATGTTATAAACCTCGCCCATCTAAAGTGCTCAGCTCAGATTTATGGGATAAAAACGTAATGCCTGAGCATGAGAATGATGATAAATTGTTGCAGCTCTCTATAACTAAAAGTAATGGATGATGTTTACAGTTTAAAGTTCAGATTGTCAGACTACAGTTTTTCCATTTTTCTGTGAAGGAAAAACATTATTTCTTTCCTTCTTTTTGAGTTAACATCTTGAGTAAACAAGAGCTTTCTTGTCTTTGCCAGTTTAATTTCTTTGGGTGAGGGTTTTTTTTTTCTTTTTTGTGTCAATGCCATCCATATCCATCACAGAGCCATTAAGGGTAATATATAAACAGCGGTTTCCTCAACCCCAGCACGTCCTGAGTTATCTGTTCTGTAAAACACAGATCTGTGTGGTTAATGGTCACGCACAGTATAAGCTGGCCTGACCTAGCCCAGCTCCGAGCTTTGATCTAGTTCTTTTCTATTCAC
The DNA here is from genome assembly GCF_001640805.2 of Lates calcarifer. NCBI lineage: Eukaryota > Metazoa > Chordata > Actinopteri > Centropomidae > Lates > Lates calcarifer. The sequence goes on along the minus strand of NC_066855.1, from coordinate 12,754,893 downwards.
ACAGGCCATAAGTTAAAGCTGCTGCATGTCCCTGAACCGCAGTGTTCTCCCCGTTCAACTCAGCTAAAAAACATCCTTGTGTTTAAAGTGTTTTCCTGACGTGATAAGTGTTAGTAATGGAAATCATATGCTGAATGCAAACACCACCTCCAGTATGTCAGCTCCCTTAGGGTCTTGTGATGCTGTCACCTCCTCCCCACACACACACACACACACACAAACTCACTCTCCACCCCACCACCCGCAACCCTCTGATGTCGCCTCTTTTGTTTCCCACGGTGTCTCATCTTCTGCACAGAGCACTCTTTTGTTTCACGTACACCGTATCTTTCTGTTTCCCTCTTTTTTTTTCTGCCTGCAGTTGTTCTGTCATTCAAACAGACACTCTCTGACCTTGCAGGCATCATACGACCGTCTTGCGTCTACTGCACTTTGTTTCAGTCCCCCTGCCTGACGTCACCCTCGAGTCAAAACTCATCTAGTGGTAGTAAAAAATCTTCTGTGATGATTATATAGATTTACATCTGTGGCTAATCAGCTGTTTTACTGTAATCGTGGTGCAGCACTAATGCGAGGAGGGTTGTTTTGATAACCGCAAGGTCAGCTATTCCCAGCTAGCCCCTGAGGATTCAATTACACAACTTTGACTTTGCTCTGTTCCTCTCTGTGTGCTTCAGTGTGGAACACTTTGAGGAAACTCGTTCTCTCGGATGACTGATAATCCTCCACACGGACAGGCAAGAACAAAACACGGTATAGAGTTCCACTTTTGGTGACACGCTGGAGAGACTATGTGGAAGTGAAAATGCAGCGTGATTTCAACTTACAGACCAACATATGGTGACACAGGCAAGGCCTTGCACTTTGCAAGTGTTTCCTAGGAATGTTTGCTCGCTCACTTGAGAATTAAAGGAGCTTGTCAAACCACTGACTTTCCTTCAATTTCTACTGTCTGTCTTTCACTTTTGCAGATGTTGAACAGGTTTCTCAAGAGGTTCAGGAATGATTGAAGGGCTGTGTTTGTCCGCAACTGTAGTCAGCATGGATTCACAGCACTCTAATGGCGACCCCCAAGTTACAGACATGTAGTCATAACTGCTGTGGATCCTGCTGCCATCTTTGACGAGGGAGCGAGCTACAAACGTTTCAGATTAACTTCTCAAATCACCACGTTTCAGAGCTCCCACAGGATCTGCTCTCCCCAATCAACCTGGATTGCTCCCCGCTTATATGGTCGACAGGATGTCAGAAATGTACTGAATTCTAATCCTGTGCTCATCTTTGTGTGTCCGCTCAGGATTGGGCCGAGGAGTGAAGCACATTCCTGGAGGAGCTGAGGGCTGCTGTCTTAAGCTTATGAGAAACCAGCCTGTTCACACCATGCCCGTCAAGATGGCCTCCAGCTTTTCTTGCCCTCACTGGAACGACTTGGGACAAAGATGTGTGTTGCCATGGTAATCATTTACAAGAAAACACTGGAAAAGAAGGGTGTCGACGATGTAACATCCAAAAGTACAGATTTGGGCCCGGTGAGAGGTTATTTTCTATTTGTATAAGCATTTTTCTGTGTGAAATGTGTCATTTTATGTTTATATGAAGCCCTGCCAACAGGCCTCAGCTGTGCTTGTCAAGGAGGAAGACGAAAAGGTGCTGCCCTAAATCAGGAAATTGTTGCCGGCCAATGATCACTCCACAGCAGTTTTATGACTCTGCATTATATTTTCCTATTTTGTCAACTTTAATCAGAGCTTAAATTTGACTTCTAACTTCCCTTGAGTCAAATTTGTTGGAAAATTCCAAAGAGTTGCCTTATTGAATCTCAGGAAGTGATGTTAAAAGAACTATCTCGATGTTGAAGACTAGGAATAAGGATTGTTTTTGTTACAATTACTGATAATTTCATCATAATAGCAGCAATTGTTATCACCAGGGTGTTTGTCATCTGGTTTTGAATCCTCCGTGTTCCATTTACTTCAATCACAATAACAATAGAGTATTTTAGTTCTGCTAGGCTGAGCAACTCTGACTCATTTTGTAATCAGCATCCATGCAGTAGATTCTTCTTTCTGCCAGCACAGAGTGAGAAAATTCCCCCACTAATATGGACTGAGTTTGCCCTCTCAGCCACGTGAAATGAAGTCATCATGCTCTCGGGCTGAGCGTCAATCAGAAGCATTTATGGTGGAACTCCCTCTTTGTTGATGGGTTGCACTTGGTTTCAGCAGCAAAAAATGCGCTGCAACGTACACTCTAGGGACCTGTTGTACAATTGACTTTCCAATAGCTTTTGATTTTTGCTTTTATTTATTCATTTTTTAAAAGAGTTTTCTGTGTTTTTTGGCGAGCTGACGGTGAGTCTTTTTCTACATTTCCGCAGTTCCAGGCACAGACCATGAGCCAGGGGACTGCACTTTTTACTTGTGGACTCATGGGTAAGAGTGTCATCTTCTTTCTCATCCAAATACAAATTCACACGTTAGAATAATATGGATAATTTTAGTAGTAAATAACCAAAGTGGTAATATAGTAATAGTTGATTTTGAAGTAATAGCTGAAATTTTGTCAAAAAAATATTATTATGAAATGAAATATGGAAATGTCCTCTTTAGGTACCTATTAAACAAGGTACGTCATCACATTGATGCCAATTTATGTGAAGTTAAAATTGTCTACAATGGCCTAACAGCACCAGAGATATTAATGAAATTGCTACTTAACTCATGAAGTCATGTCTTGAAAAATTGCACAGTGTATTTTGTCATTTCCCCAAGCCCATATTTCTTATTTTTCTGGGTCTACTCTAGTCAGTCAGTGTGCCTTACATCCCATTACAAACTGGACACAACCCGTAATTATGCACTTATAATGGTCCTCAGCAGCTTGAAGGGGGGCAGAAATTGTTGTTTAATGACAGCAGTGGTTTGGAGGGGCCTGTTGTGACATTTCAGAGAAATTATTGGCAGAAGTCAATCTCTGCTGAATGTGGTTATCTGGTCACATGGAATTATGTGAAGCAGGCCTGACAAGTGTTTCTGCCAATGTGCCAACATGCCAGTGTGTGTTAATGATTGCGTTTTAGCGGCTTATCTTTGCCAGGGATCTTATGGCACTCCTGCATGCTTCAGAACTGTGAACGTGATGACCTTGAGTTGAAAATTTGGTTATGGCTACAAAGGTTCATCTCCTTAATTTATCTTGCTGTTGGAGCAACAGCCTTTGCAGTCGTTGTATTGTAAGATTTAATTGTACTCTGTCCTCACAGTAACTTGGCAGAGTGTGTTAAACTGGCAAAGTCCTGGCAGAGAACACAGCAGTGCCAGTAGGTGTTGTTAACACTGCCCTTTGTTCGCTCCTGCTCGTGTACTGTAGATGGTATTTTGAGGATTTTATCTTTAGTGGAGAAGAATAGACCTTTTGCATACCAGGAATGGGCAGTGGCCTCGATGTTTAGTATCTAACTCAGAGTTGACTGACCAGTTCAGTTGGCTGACCCATTCAGCAATTGCAAGTGAGTTTCTGTTGTGGCAATAACAGGCGCTTTCCTGGCACGGTAACTGTGGTGCTGGCACGGAGTCGATCAGTAGTGGCAGGAAACCGGCTGGTCTGATTCGGAGCAACAAGAAACATGACGATAAACCTAAGTAAGATTGTTTATGAGGGCTCATTGACGTTTTATCAAGCCCAACTCTGTAAGAGACAAGGTTTGATACCGAGTCGGTCAGATGCTAAGCTACGCTCCCTTTCCCAATCAGCTTACAGACTGCGACAGTAAACCAGAGCCTGGAGGACAGGATTTGTTTTTAGTGCCAATTACACAAAGCAGTGAGTAGCGTCAATACAAAGTACACATGCTGGGACCAACACACTGACCTAGACTGGAGCAGTGTCATGGATGTTGCGCATATAGAGGTTGCTAAACTTAATCTCTCAGTGATGGTGGTGTTGCTCCTGATGAAAAATAGAGAGTGAAGAAAGGAGACTAACAAGCTAATGCTGGAGTTGCAGAGTTACTAAAAGGCCATTTGGCTGATGTCAGGACTCGAGTTTGACTTATATATACAAATGGTGGAAGTGAACATAAAAAAAGAACTGGACCAGTTTTGATCACACACAGCTATTGCATGTCCTCAGAGAACATGAGGCAAGGTTAAGTAAAATGTAGCCCATACAGGTTAAATTCATTATTAAAGTTCATCTCTTTTAAACTTTTTGTCAGATATAAAAAAGAACTAAAGCTCTGACTAAAAACTGACTTAGTGTTGGTGTAGATTGTATTAATAAGCCCATATATTACTTTCTGTATTTTGGGATAGGTTCTTAACCTGTCATCTAATTCTAAAGGTTATTTAATTAAAATGAATCTGGTTCTTTGTTGCAGAGACAAGTCGGTGGCGAGAGGTGGGTCATAGCTGTGCCATACAGCAGAGGCCAGTTGGGACCAGCCTAGAGAGCCTCTGGGACGTCCTGCCTGAGGTGCACAAGAGTTCAGCCCACTGGGACTGGGATGTTGGCTCCACTTCAAGCACAATCACCAGCTTGTTGCAGGACCTCAGCCTGACTGAGGCTGCGTCCTCGCACTCGACCGCACCGCCCAGCAAGCGGCAGTGCCGGTCCCTGTCTTGCTCAGACGAGCTCGCCAGTTGCCGTTCTACCTGGCGCCCTCAGGGCTCTCGTGTGTGGACGACAGTGGAGAAGAGGAGGTGCCACAGCGGAGGCAGCGTCCAGCGAAGCGCCGTGGGGAACGCGCATCTCGGCTTCCCGGCCATGCAGCGCAGCTCCAGCTTCAGCTTGCCCGCCCGCTCCAACACCCTGGAGCAGCCCTGCTTCACCCAGCGACTCCCCCGCCCCTCGGCTTTCACTGGTCTGACACCCTCCTCCTCCATGCCCCTGTCCTCCGAGCCGTCAGTGCAGCCCTTCTACCTCTCTCATGAACAGATCTGCCTCCCTGAGCCCCGTGGACCTTCTCCACCCAGCTCCCCCGACTCCACTCCAGAGCTGGAGCGTCGTGGTGGACAGGGGGGTCTCGCCCGCAGCCGCTCGCAGCCGTGCGTCCTCAACGACAAGAAGATCGGTGTGAAGCGCAGGAGACCAGCTGACACACACAAACAGAGGCCTTCACTGGATCTGGCAAAGATGACCCAGGTTGGTACTTAAAGGTGTCAATTTGTAAAACAGACAACTCAGAAAGACTCCTTTATATTATATTTAATCAGGTAAATATATGCTGATTAAATACTGCAGCCTCTGCTAGTTTATTTTAAAATATAAGGCCTATATATCATGTTTGACATCACTTGATGCCTAATATAACAGTATATTTAAAGTTGCACCTGAGTGCGTCACATAATTTATCAAAAGCAATTGCTAGTTGCATTTTATGTGGCATTTATTTACTGTTGGAAGTAACTACAGCCCTCTTATGTGGTCCAAAAGATCACTGTTCAGAGCTTGAGTCAAGGCCCTCAGGAAATGCTCGTGCCAGCTGGAAGCTCTGCTAGGTCCATCAGTCTCACTAACATTAGCTGGTTATTCTCTCTTGTTGGGGCAATTTGCTCCTTCCATGTTTGATAAACAAACACTTCCAGCTCAGGTCACGCCATTGTGTCTGTTCTCCCTCAGCACACCTCAAAGTGTTTTTGCAGGCACTGTCATTAAATGACTGCCATCGTTCATTCATGCAGGCCTGTTCGGGGTCACATTCCATTACGTGGGTGTGTATTTTCACTCATACAGCATGAAGCAAAAAGAAATGATCTAAACCACGGGCTCGAGCCGATTCACTTCTGAAGATGACCGCGCTTCCAACAGACGACGTGTTTTATCTCCACATCCTGGCAGCCGTTCGTCTCTTTGCCCCACAAGCACACAGACACACATAGTTAAGTTTCACGCGTATACTGGCTGGATCATAAACACACAGAGCTGGACTTGGCCCCTCTGAGAAAGTCACACAGAGTTCAGCAGTGTCTTAACAACAGCGCTGCTGTGACACGACAAGCAGACGCCACACACACTCCAAACAGGGACGAGGTCAGTGTGGAGAGAAGAGCCTTAGGCGAGGCAACCAACAATATTTTTACAGAGTGATGTCAGGGTGCTGAGATTGTTAGCATTAGATTTTTTTCCTGCTGTTTGTGGATTGTGTTCTGTGTTCCTCCATTAAAAAGAGACTGCTGAGATATTGGTTTTAAGCTCAGGTCGAAAAAACATTTTTTTTGCATTACATATCAGCTACAAAATGATTTTTGTTTGTTTGATTTAAGATCTTTTTTAATTTCTCTAAAGTGACTCCGGTTTAGAGGCAAGCCCTAGAGAAAATTACTTCCAGATATTTTGGCCCCGTTATACAACTAAACCCATAAGCAGTGCTACTAAGTCAAACTGAGTAATCATCTGACAATTGTTTTAAGTAATTTACCAGGAAAAAAATGCCAGTTCCAGCATTTCAAGTGTGAGGATTTGCAGCTTTTCTTTGTGTTACACGATTGTAAATTGATTATTTTTGGATTTTGTCTTTTGGTTGGACAAAAACAAGTTATTTGAAGATGTCACCCTAGGCTTTTAGGACTTGTGATGAGCAATTATAATAATTTTCTGACATTTTATATACTAAACTGTAATTTGATTAACTGAAAAATGGGGTGGTAGTTACTACAGTAACTACAGGTCTGAAATGTGTAGCTGTGAAAGTTCAGGTACTCTCTGTGGAAAAGATGTTCACTTGTGACAACAGAGTAAGCTTGCTTGGCACTCAGGAGCAAGGGCTTCACAAGCATCACCCTATCAGTATTCAAAGTCACCTTACTATTCAAAGATTGGTCACAGTGCTGAGTGCGTCTCTAAAGTGTCCTCTTCACCCACACGCCTCAGTGGTGTAGTTTACCCAGGGAGAAACTGCTACCCTCTGCGTGGTTCACTGCGGCTCCATGAATGTCAGGAAGTAGAGCAGCTGTGGCAGAGGTTATAGATCGTCGCACAGGGGAGATGCGTGTTGGGTAAAGAGATATTGATTTCTGTAAATTCAGCTCAGTGGGTGGATCGCTGCCACAACCGGGCCTCATGAGCTATTGATCAGCTTATATTGATGGAGAGTCAAGGTCAGTATGGATGAGGAGACTTTCTGCTCCTCTCTCCATTTCATTGGGACTGGGGGTTAAAGTAGCAGGCAAAGTGGACACTAGCTGCACTTATTCATGACCCCCATTGTAATGTGGCACAAAAGTTGTGTGAGGATACTGTGTCACAGCAGACTTTCTCCACCTGACACTCCTCTAAGTTAGAGCTTCACTTGGTGTAGTTAAAGCCGATGGCACTGTTTTGCCATATTCCAGACTACTCACAGCCTTATCAGTTTGGACCCATGATGTGGGCCAAAAGTCTGACTGTTGAGAGTGAAGTGCATACGCAGAAGTCAGCAATGTGACACTAGCCTGGTGCTGACAAATGTACCCGCTTGACCGGAGCCAAGAAAAACAGCAGGGCCCCTTTTGATCTACTGCTGCCTGGTGCAGAGACCTTTCTCACTGCTGTCTGGTTGGAAACGTGGATCATAACTTCACATTTTCAGCTCCCTTTTCCTCCAGTGTTATTCATAGCTCTGACTGCCTCGGTCTCTGTATTAACAGATAAGAGTTTTTGATGGTTAATAAATCCTGACTGTGTGACTTTTATTGTGGTCATAATAGAGCACTAGCATAGCTGTCAATAAACTTGTAACATAAACAACATGATCATAAACAGTTCAGGTAACTTCAGGTTATTTGGGGGAAAATGCTTCACTACATAAATATCACTATAAACTGAATTCCTTTCCTTATTTATTAATTCTTATTTAGTCAAAGTAAGCCAGTAGAGGATGGCACTTTGTGCTCTTGGAACTTGAGATGTCCTCATTTTCAGTTACTTTACAAATGAAATAACTTATTGAATCATTAAAAAAAGCATTGATTAATCTTTAATCTATCAATTAGTTGCAGTAGTTTGGACACTTGGCTGTAAGCTGCATCCCCAACAGTCCCATGCCTGTTAAGTATTACATAAGCACACAAGTGACAGGAGGTTTTACAGAGGCCCTATTCTCCTGTGCCCTTCTGGCCTAACACCGTAGCGGTCAGGCATGAGGCAGCTGTCCTGCCTTCTCCACATTAGCTGTACACATTGGATAAGCCTCTGTCATAAAGCCTCCCGCTCCAGCACGCACAGCTGTCACAGGACTCGCCCGCAGCAGTGCTGGCACATGTGGATTTGCCTGAGGAAGTTTCTGGCTTTCCCAGATGTATGTGCTCATTGTGTAATGCCAGTGAAAGGCCAATAGAGTCAAAAGGCCGACATTAGTGATGCCTGCCCTCTGGGTATCTGGCCACTTGCTGCCTGGGTTCCCGTTGGACCTCGGCTCGCATAGCCTCATTTGTCCAACAACCAGTTGCTCCAGTGTGTAATGCGGGCTAAATTTATACCCTTTAAATCTTGTAACTTTTTTATATTATAGTGGTTGTTGCCCAGTGTCCAGCTCTGACCTCACTTACTCGCCCACATACTATATGAGCACAGTGGAGGGATTGTTTTCATAAGATGGCTGTATGTCTTTAGTTTTGTTTTAACTACGACCCAGTTAGGACATGGGTCATAGTCCAGGATGAAGGAAATGTTTTTGATTTCCTCACCAAATATGTTGTCACCATGGAGACTATGGACTCCAACCAGACCAAAGATTTGACATATTTGTTTAAGTGTATCCTTGTTTCCCTGAGAACATCAATTATATGCTTCTAAAAAAATGGCCTCTCGTTCCTTCCACAGAAACTTCGGAATTTCCACAGCCTTAGCTGCCCTGGAATCACAAGCGAAGACAGCTGCGAGCCCAGCCAGGCCCTCCCCACCCTCACGAGCAATGCTCGGCGCGACACTGACGACTCATCTGCAAACGAGCACGGCTTGGAGGGCAGCCAGCCTCCGACCAAAGAGGGAGAGATCACCGGGAACGTATCGTCGGACCCCACCATCGAGGAGGTGGACTGGAACTCCACAGAATGCAGCGATGTAGCACCAGGGACAACGAACGGGAAGGACAGTGAGCCTCTGTGGGCGGGGCTGTGTAGCATGAGGAAGGACGTGTATCAGCTTGGAGGCGAGCTCGACATTGAGCAGATCGAGAGGAACTGACTGCCTTCCTCTTGGGGGAAGCTAATTTAGGGGACTGAAAGTTTATCACCGGGTGGTACAGTAAACAGTACTGATAGTCTTAAGGACAAAGCAAGTGGAAAGCTAACGCAGATCCAGCACTTGTATTTTTTCTCAAGGAGAGATTGAGCAGGAGCTTTGTGGGCTAAATGCCCATTTTTGGGGACTTTTTGTAGTCAGAGGCTACTCCCCCCACTGTGCGGTATCTCAACTGTGTCTCAGGAGAACAAGGAAGTCAGGAGGATGAGTTCGGGTGGAGATAATAGAAGTGATAAATATAGAAAAAATTACGTATAATGTTGGCTCAGAGACTGGGGTCTTTAATGTTTCTCTGTAACCCTGATTACCTTCACTGTACTATGTTTGGAGAGAATTCACAGCAGGTTTGTATAAATTCTCTGCACTAGAAAGAGTGTCCCTTCCTCTGACGTTCTTCAATAGTACGAGGGTACATGATGGACAGAAATGGAGACTACTTTGAGAGCTACTGTTAGCAAAACCCCTTTCACTCTTACTGAGCAACAAGCTGCACGCACACACCACCTGTAAAGTATATTGAAGAGCTTAACATTTCACACAGTAACATCAGGCTTCTCTGTGAGATCTATGCTCCCGTTTGTTTGAGAGAAACTTTGTGATGCTAATAGCGTTAATATTCTTTCTTTTTACGATTTGTAACTACAAAGTTATGTAAAACATGAGCATATTTCTATACAAATAAACACAGTTTTAAATGTGTCATTTGTAATCACATTATTTCAGTGTTTTTATTGACAAAATCTGGGATGCCATCTCCGGATTGCATGTTAATGTAAGGCAGAATATGGGGGGAATGTTTGATGCAGTGCAATTGCATATTAAGTCAAACGAAAGATGCATGTAATGTACCCTCTGGGCAGATTGGACGGTAATCACTATGCAAAGTGGTAGTGGGAGATGGGACAGACCCGGGCTAACTGGTTAGCATGCTAATTCTATTAGAAAAAGTGACAGAAATATGAGCAAAACATTTGTGTTACTGTCCACTGCTGAAGACAACTCTTGGTAAGTAAAGGAATGAAGTTTGATGCAGAACTTTTTTGTAAACAGCTGTTAGTGCTAAAATGGGCTATGTAGCAACAGCAAAAACGTTCATATAGCACCTTTCATATCACGTTAATGAATCTAAAACAAAATAGTATAACAATGGCAGGGCAAGTACTTTTGATAATTTTAATATATCTTGCTGATGATATAGTTTCAGTTTTAGGATATTTTCTCATAATGTAGTATTTTTACACTGTGGTTTTTCTAGTCTCACTTAAGTGCAGACTCTGAAAGAGAGAATTCTTTCACTACTGGTATTAGCAGAGCATATGCATCAACAGCAAGGTCATTGTTTTAGACGTCTTTAATGCCACAATGTAGACTGACCCAATTAAGTAGCAGGAAAAGACAATCACAATCGTAGTAGTGGTACTACTGATGAGCCTGTGTTTGTGTGCTGAAGCGGGGAGTGAGTAGGGAGGACGCCAGGCAGGGGTGGGAAGTCCGGTCCCTTTCCTTTTTTTTTTTTTTTTTTTTTTTTTCCTTGATGGCGGGTGGTGTGGTGGAGCTGAGCGGTGGTTCACCCCAGAGACCTCCCTCCCTCTCTGTGCTGGGAAACAAAAGGGGCTTTTTCTCTGAGGAGCACGGTGACGTGGGAGGCGGCTGTGAATGTGGGCCATGTGTCAGGGCTGCTGCTGCTGCTGCTGCTGCTGCTGCTCCGTTTGTCTGCTTCCCCTACCCAACTCTGGTGCTTATGCAAACCTCCAGAAATATACTGTTGTTAACATTCTGATTCACTGCTCCAGTACAGCTGCATACCACTTCTGCAAGTCTGTTCAGACTTGTGATGATGCTTGACATTCTTTGAAAAGTGCAAGGTGCGACTGAGGGAAGAGAGTCACCTCATTAAAGAGCGGTTGAGTAATTTGAAGATTGCTTGACATGCTATTCAGACTCAAATATCACACAGAGCATAATTGTGGGCTTAAACTCGCCTACAAAGCCAATGCATATCCTTATAATGGACTGGGTTATTATGCTGTTGCATGAGAATCTGTATGCTTGCACAGTGAGGTCATATTTACACTGTGTCAGAGCTGCCTGTGGTACAAGCAAGTTGTCTCTTTTCACCAGTTGAGCCCTTTTTTGGGTAATGAGTCGAGAGGGAAATGGCTAAACAGAAAACTTGTAAACGTGCTGTGTGGCAGACTGACACATGGAGGGCCCCCGGCCTTTAATCAGTAGACCGACAGCAGTGAAAGGAGGCTGTGTTCTGAGAGAAGATAGGAGCACAACAGGAGGGGCAAGCCATGCCAATGTCCTGCGCCGCACTTGTCCACAACCCCCACCAGCACTGACGCAACAGGGTGGTGGGTCACTCTTGAACTGTCGCTGGAGGTTATGCACGGTCTTATCTGCTCTAATGATGATGGGCATCACATTTCAGTTCAGTTTTAGGCACCAGGTGTCCCACAGTAGATGCAGATGTTTCAGATGTATTAATGGTGCATAAAGCCTTTGTTTGCTTTCCTGTAGTGACAAGGTCACAGCACCCTATTGTTATTATTCTTTGCAAAGTACATTAATTTTATTTATATTTCTATTTTAAAATTACTGCCAAAGGTTTGTGAAAGAAAAAGAGAGAATATCATCCCCCAAGAATATAGCAAATAGAATTTTGGAAAATTACTTTTTTTTTTTTACGAGAGGAACTTTTCATATAAACAAATTCAAACAGTATGTGACATGAAACTAAATTCTGGCACTAGCTAGTTCTTGGGTTTGCTGCCTACCTCCGCTTGGCAGCTCAAATGTGGTCAGAGTGAAAAGCAATTTAGCAGTACCACCCAGCCACAAAACATTTCCAGTTGAGCAAGTGTTGCCTTGTGTGAATACTGGGAGCACAAACTTTGAGTTCAAATCAAGTCGAAAACCTAACATTACTTTTCTGTTTTGTTTTTTTCTTGTTGTTGTTTTTTTTTTTTGTTGCATGCATTCATATGCACTGAATCACTACACTATTGTATTTGCAGGTACTTGGTGTGTTTAATGTCACCCACACACTTTTTCAAATTCATGCAAGACCAAACCACAAACTGTGTGTGAGGTACAACTGACTTTTTAAAAGCTCAGTCGGTGTTATGTCTGAGGAGTGGCAGTCTGCACCCACATAGAGGAGATGTATCAAGGTCACACAAGCCCCTCTCACATAAAATAGTCGTTAACGGTTGTAAAACTCGGTCCAGGAGGTGTCCCGTCAGCAAGATAATTGTAGGATCTAAGGTCTGAGCACTCCGACTGAATGCTTTGGCTTTTACAAAAGGCAACTGGACACCCTCACAGGAGAGAGCCCCAGCAGGGACAGACAGCTTTAAAATTGAGGTCAGCTGTTAGCCTTCAGACCTTTTGCAGACCAAGACAGTTAGTTTACGCTGCGTGGTGACATACGACCACCCTGTCACCCGGATTATACATACGCACGCGCTCGGGTGTGACATCATGAGGGGTCATGCTTTGTGTCTGGGGAGCCAAGCCTCTGAGGCTTCAGTGGACAGTTGAGCAGGGGTCGTGTCCCTGGAGGGGCCCTGTGACGGCCGTGACCATGTCAGCAGAGTACAGACTGCTCTGTGTATGAACTGAGACACTTCTCAGATTGCTTGTAAAGACTCTGAGGGAGGAATGGGGTGGGGTCTGGCAAGGGGGGTGGGGGAGTCAGTAAAGGGAGGAAATTCAGACCTCGGCTTTCAAACCCCAGCAAGTTCTGAAGTTTCAGAGCCTTCCCACGCCACCAAGTGCTGTCAGCACGGGTGCCCACAAGGGAAGGAGAGTGATGAAATGTGGGGAAACCGTGTGGCTTGGCGAGTAGGAGGGAGAGGCTTCCAAATGGACCAGCGCTCCACACACACACACACACTGAAGGGAGGGGACAAATAGCTGGCTGCTGTCAAAACAGGCGGCATTTTTCCATGGATAACGGTGCATTTAGAGCTGCAGGTGTGTGGCGATGTCTGGTCAGCTGACCTGCTATTTCCTGTCAAACAGGAAGACCCAAATGAGCAGAGATGTGAGTTCAAGGTAACACACAGCTGGCGGTTGTTAAGGTGGGTTAATGCAGGTGCGTTACAAGAGCAGCAGTGTGCGTGCCATGTAAGAGGAGCCTAACCCAAACAGATGACATAAAAAACGTATATGAACGTTTGCTCAGAGACACACTCCAGAAGTGTGTGTAGAGCCAACTCTGTAAAGATGTAGAGCGATCTCAAGGGCCCGAAGATTTTACTTAATAATCGTTCCAACAAACTGAATAAAAAATACACTTTAGTTTTTCATGTAAATACAAAAAGGAGTCAGTGCAACTCATTGATTCTGCTACATGACACATAAATAAATCACAACTTTGTTGGATTCGGTTACAAACTTTACAAACACAGTAAGGAGACTGTAGGTGCTGGATGCTGGAGATTAAGCAGGACACATTCAACATACAGCCACATTCTTCTCCTGCTCCTGACAGACACATGCTACAGGGCTACTTTGAGTCCCTGAGGTGTCAGTCAACATAAGATGAAAATGAGATCATCAGCTTAAATGACTTGAAGTAGTAGAAAGAGAGGAGGGAGGTAAGGGTGGGGACACTCTCACAGTCACAATTGTGTTCTAGTATGACTGTAGAGGCCGATAATAATAGATGCACATCTTGCTGTGGTGTGCTGTGAACCAAGTTAACTTGATGGGAATGACGTGTGCACGGCTATGAACAATTCTTCTGGATTAGCTGATTGTGATTTATTGTTTAGTCTTTAAAATGTCAGATTAAATAAGGATGAATGTTAGTTTCAAGTTCCCAGAGTCAAATGTGTCATCTGCCAAATACTTATGTTGTCTGAAAAACAGTGAAAAACCCAATGGGATTCAGTTTATAATGATATGAGACAGTGTAGGTTTGATGAGGACTTCTTTGCCAAGAAGCATCAGCCTGAAGGTAAACTGAGGTCAGAGAAATAAGAACTTTATGCTTTAGGAATGAGTTTTTATATAAAAGCTTACATTAGAGAAGCAAGAACCCAGACATTTTTGGCATTTTTGTTGGATAAATTACTTAAAAACAATGATTAAAATAATTCTCTATTAATTTTTCTGTTGACTGATTAAGAGGCTAATTGTTTCAGGACTGTGTTTACTTGAGAGTAAGTACACTTAATGCATGTTAATGGTCAGGTTAACTGCGGTTACAGAATACATTATGACAAGACTAAATGTATTTCAGATGCCAAAAAAACAAAAAACAAATGACAAACTAATACACCAGTAAACCTCCAACTGGAAAAAAAATCACTACAACAACAGCTTCAGTCAGTCAAGGATTTGACCGCGTATTAAGTCCATCGATACTGTCCTGTGGCAGTGAGGTCATACATGCCCGGACATGTCTCCTGAAATGAGGTCATCTCTATTATTTGAAAGGTAATCTTGCTTCGCAGGCTGCAGCCACAGTGAGGCAATCAATGTGCTGCACTCCAGGGGGAATATATCAGTGTTTACCTATCATGGCGGCCTGCAGAGGTAAACTGTTGCTAATTTGTAACTTGTGTGAAATGGGTGGATGACCTCGGGCCTGGCCAGGGAGGTGTGGTTAACAACTGGACTTAGATGAAGGGTTTTGTGTGTGGTTTGTGTTCAGCACCTAGTGGTGACGAACCTGCTAAGAGAAGGTGTTGGGGGGAAAAAAAAAACAAACCTGTGGCCTATATCTCTCAAAATTACTACACTTCCATGAACTGGGGAAAAAATAACCGAGTTGAAGCCAAGTGAATTCATTCGAGAGTAGTCAAATACATGTTTAATAGCTCCATATGAGGCCAGCGGGCAGTAACATAATGGACGAAACACTAAGTCAAACAATGTGAAAGCTGTTAGAAAACTAGGTACCAGCTGCTAGTACTTTGCCGTGTACATTAATATGTATTTCCAAATCAGAAATAGGAGTGGTACACCCAGCTCCAACACTGTTTCATAATACTTTCAAGCATCTCATTACCTTTAATTGCCCAATAACATTCAAGCTTGTGTCAGCTAATGGTGAAGTGAACCAGAAAGACCCTCAATGAATCACTTGGCAATGGGCTTTTGTTCTTGATGAAGCTATTTGGTACACTGAAACCTTGGGGGCAGCAAAGGAGAATCGTTTGTTTTACGCCCCACTTCCAGAGGGCCTCAACGATCCAGCTGGCATACACAAGCCCAATAACCAACCCCCCCCCCCATCATTTCATTTATCCTCACTGTAGACACTGAAGTGACTGCACTCTGTCTAATGAGTGGGAATTGACAACGACAACTATGAAAGAACAACCCCCAGCAGAGGCGGCTTACAGTCAAGTAAATAAAGATAAGAAGTTGTAGATATGCGATTTGTCTCTCTGATGATGGAGCACTCATTTCATTTTTGTTTACACAGGGAGAAACATGAGCCCAAGCACCAGCCTAATTCATCACACTCGGCCGAGCCCCGCATTTATCATCTCTCAGACCAGCTCACTTCCCTTTTTCAGCAATTTGTTTTTATAAAACGAAAGCTGCTCTGATATGGATTCCAGTTTAAACCAGAGCCAAGGCTAAATTTTCCCCAGTGCTTTGAGGCCTTGAGTCCTCTTTTTTTTTTTCTTTTCAAAAACATTTCTGTGACAATGGCTGAAACAAACTGGCAAATTCAAGGAGACAAATGTTTTTAACAGCTCACAGACCAGTAAAATAGCTTTATTTATAATAGTCAAGGCCAAATGCTCACATTACTGACTACTCCCTGCCACTTTATTAAGATTGTGCATGTTATGTGTTAAAGGAGCGAGAACAATATTGTCATATAACAGGCTACTTACATAAATTTGTTTATACTAAAATGAACTACAGCTACAACTGTATCCACACACACTAGCTCCAAAAAGAATACGAGTCTGAACAGACAGCATGACTTTCCCTTCTAACTGTCTGCCAGCAGCTGGTTACAGGCACATTCATGTCAACTTGAGGTATCTTATCTATACCAGTCGTGCACTGACAACTGCACCTTGCAGCTCTGAAGGGTTGAAGACTATCTCTTGCAGACCTGGGTAATACTTGTGCAAATTTCATTCTAGAATACACTATGTGGAGCACCAGATGGGTGGGTGTTTCCCACATTTGACAGTACAAGGAGTTGTGACGGTTACAGGATATACAGTGTTTGGACGGCGTTTTAGTTTAGTTCTGTTTTGACATGTTTGTTGAAATACCTTGATGCAGCACACCCTTCCCATCAGGAACAGCACTTAGGGCTCTATGACAATACTACCGGGGCACCATCCTGTATCTCAGTTAAGTGGAGAGTTTTACCGGCATCCATCGTCTTGCGCTCAGTGCCCCCTCTGGCTGAGGATCACGTCCACGGCCTGGGCCAGGTTGTCCACGGTGCCGTCAGCCGTCACAGTTGGGTGCCTCTCATCGCTGGGCCTGAGGGGAGGAGAGGCAAAAAGCACACGCTTAAGTACACGCAACACAGGAAGAAACAGGAACAAACAGTCGCCACACAAGGGTCAGTAAACAAGAAGCAGCAGCAGTTTGATGCTATCAGTCACATTAACAATACTGACTGTATACACTGGAAAAGAGCAGGACATGATGGGCTAAGAAGAGTCAGGAAAGGCAAAGCTCACACAGAACCAAGCAGGATTACTCTACAGGCTGTCTTGTAAAGCTTAAGGGGAGAGTTCAGTAACAAATAAAGTCTATGTCCTTTCAGAAGGATCATAAGAGCTCACTTATGATCAGTGGTAAAGTAATAAAAATTAAGCTTTTCAGTGAATATTTGCTGCCTTGCCATCTCCACACTTCCAAGGTGTGTGCGCAGCTGCTTGCCAAAAGCCCCTGCAGGGGAGTGAATGTTTTCTGGTCTCTATCACCAGTGGTCACACACTGTTCCAGACTTCTCTAATATATCTGTAGGCAACTAAAATAGACCAACTGAGGACTTTAATGAGAACTGCTAATTTGCCCCCCACCCAAAAAACCCAAATCTAAAAATAAAAGCAAGAGAATAATTTAGTGACTTAGGTCAGTGGTTTCCAACAAGGGGATTAGGACCCAATTATAAGATACACAACAGGGGAAATAAGAAGTAGGAGAACAAAAACCTTTTTCTCCAAATGTTGCTTTTTGGCCACACTAGCAGCGTGGCTCTATGGAGATGTCAATCTCAACAACTGGATATATTATATTGGATTGTTTTACCTCTACAGGCTACTAAAAATATTCAAATGATCTGAGAGAGGGGGGAAAAAAAATCATCCGTTACTATAAGTGCTCATGGTTCAACTGACAAAGGGTAGCCAGCAGACAGTGGAGGTGACAAGTCAAAAGGTGACAAGCTTTATGTGTCCTATTATTGAGTCTATTTATTAGGGTTATAAGATTGACTGTAACTACATGTGAATATTGTACTAATAAAAGAAATAGTGAAAAAAAACTATAAATAAACAAACATAAACAAACATCAGGCTAAAAGGCTAAAAATATCACGAACCACTGGCCAAGGCCGTGGTCATAATCTTGTTTTAACCTGGTTTCCTAAATAGTGGAAAGTCTTTAGGAGGCATGGGACAGCCTCAGTCTATCTCTCCCTGACTGTTGCCATTGTTTGGCTCAGGGCCCAGTGATGGATGCAGATATGGCTGTTTAATCAGCTGGTGGAGGAAATGTGATCCATTTGGCATGGCACCAGGCCCAGGCCAGCACGCAGGACCCTTTTCCTCCCCATCACATCAAAAGATGGACGACGCCCCCTTCATTCATCTGCAGGACTGCCCAAGACCCCTGCTCATTTATGAAGTGGTTGCCTATAGAGCCGCCCTCCGTGGGCTGCCTCGACCAGGCTCTGTGTGCCGCCTCTGTTCCCCTGTCACGGGCTGGAGCTCCAGATGGGGAGGCTTTGTCTGGCCCAGGGTGCGCGGCACACACCGCCATTAATCCTGCCTTCTGAGAGCTCGCAGAGGACCCTGGCAAATATTTGTAAGCCGCCCAAGTGTAGCGACAGAAAGAAGAGGCCTGTGGGGTGGGGTAGGGGTGGTTGAAGAGAGGTGTTGAATACTGAAGCTGCAGTGAATACGGGGGAGCGATGCCATGTGTTTACGCATGTCTGTCAGCCGCCAGCGCTTGGGTTATGTGAGCTGGTCCGCTAATGGTCGAGGTGTTATGTCTCCTGTGCTGG
Source organism: Lates calcarifer (assembly GCF_001640805.2). Lineage (NCBI taxonomy): Eukaryota > Metazoa > Chordata > Actinopteri > Centropomidae > Lates > Lates calcarifer. The sequence goes on along the minus strand of NC_066855.1, from coordinate 12,736,445 downwards.
ATTACCCCCGCACCCTTTTCTGCCCAAGGACTGATTGAGTTCACACACGCACCCACAGGCACGAACACACAAGCAAGTTAGTCACATGGCTCTTAGGTTTCAAACAGTGAAGCCAACAGCATCGAGCAACACTGTCTCTCTAGCCTGATACTCCAGTAAACCCACCCCTCAGCCTTTACTTTTTAGATATGCATGCATGCATGTGTGTGTATTCGTTTTGCTGCTTTCCTCCCATTGCCATGAATAATGTAGGAGTAACCAGGTCAATGTGACCATGCAAAATTCAGCACAATGCAGCTAGTGTTACTGATGAGGTAATGTGCCGCTCGCTACGTGTCCCTCAAGTCAAAGACATATCAATACACGTGAGGAGATAGGTTTGGTGACCGAGCCTGATGGACAGTGCACGGCCTTCATGCAGGGATGAGGTCAGCTATGAGGTAGGCGGTGAAAGACAGCCAAGAATTTAGATCAGCACAGCTGCCACCACGTTGAGAGACTGAAAAACTTCACGAGAAAGTGAGTAAATGATAGCAAGTTTTGGGTTGTGAGTTGGCAAAAGGACTACAGAAGCAGTATAGAGTGTTGAATGGATACGATTCACCCAAGGTGAAGATGTCACCACTCTAAAACTAAAACCCTCTCTTTCCAAACAACACATCACCTACTATATTAGTGATCAAGTAATTTGAATTTCAATGTGCTTTAAAAACAGGTACATACACTTTTAATCCCCTCCAACAGCAATGACATGACAGCAGATTAAACAGTTGAGCAAACTGGACACGAGAGCATGGGTATCACATATATACTACTCGGGCAATATAAGATAATAGTGGCATAGAGTGTCATATGGAGAGATACATAACATGATACTTGGCTCTATAAAACGTGGAGATACATTTTTATAAGGACAGGCCGTGCCTCCATGAAATGAAAGTGGATACGAATGACTCATACAGTGAGTGCGCTTGTGTGTGAAAGTAAACTGTGCATTTACGACAAAGAGAGATGAGGTAAGATACAGGAACAGAGGAAAAGGAGGCTGTTTAACATCAGTACATGAGGGCAGTGTCGTCCTTGTTTTGCCCCAGATATACTCAGTTCATTGTCACGGTAACTGACCGCAGGGTGAAAGGCACAACAACCAATCAGTTAATGCTTAACACGACTCCACAGACTCACTCACGTGCACAACAGAAGCAAACTGTCACTCACACCACTCACACACACACACACACACACACACCTGATTTCAATTCACACTTCTCTGTTGACCTCCTCACCTTTGCTGAGTGTGCCTTTTTGCTCGGCACCCACACAGATAAAGCAGATAAGGTGCGCATGGGGGCAGAGATGAGGAGTTTAGCGTGAGCCAACAATACATGAAACTTCTCAGATAAATGTTTTGGTCTGAAGGCATTGACAGAGCAAGAAGGCAGAGCAATTTATGGGAAGCCTGGCTAGAAACAGTCTGTTTCCTAGCAGCTGGATTTCAACACACAGAAATATCTTGTTTTTTAGGAAACTTTGAAGCTTTGAAATAACTGTGAATTCCTGTTGTTGACACTGTTGATCTTCATTTGGGAGTAGACAAAACCCAGTACACTCCTCACGGAAAATGACTTGCTCTAAAGTTACTTAAAATGACTTGGCCAGGCAATAAGAGTTGATTTATAGTAATAAGCAACAAGTAACAGCTCCAAAGAGGACAAATCATTTGTGCCTAAACTGCAGGTGCATTGGTTAATGCAAAGGTATTTCATATGTAAAAGCAAATTGTGTTGAAAGTCACCCTGGCACATGCAAAACACAAAAAAGAGGAACAGGGATAAGGAGTGGAATGTAACCAAGAGGGATATGACACTGACAAAATGCTTGTTAAGCATGTAACCTAAAAATTGTACTTGCATTAAGTTTTCATGATGCTATTTCCTCTATAAAATCCTCTGGCCCAAATAAAGAAAGCTGCAACACCCTCTGTATTTTCTAATGCATGCCGTCACCTGGCTTTACAGTGGGGAATGACATTTATGAGCTACAACAACGCCGAAAGGAAAAGAGTCGGCCTGCCAGCGAGAGACGGAAAAACACTCAACCCAGTCCATTGTGTAGAAGTGCGTTTTTCATACCAGACTAGTGAAGGCACCATCAGCCAAAACACTGCCTTCTCTAACACTAAAGCAGACTATATAAGCATAACCTGGAGGAGAAGAGACTATAACTAAAGCCTTTATGTTCAAGCCAAGCCTTGTGGGTGACATAAGATACTAACACAGGACAAAGCTTCCTCCGCTCAGCGGCTGTGTGTGTTTTCTGCAGCTCAGTGATGTTGCAGGACTCTTGGCCTTGAGGGTGAGAATGTGATCAGAGTTCGACTGGCTGGGTTATAAATAAAAGGTCATGGGAGAGATTGATGCAGTATCAGAACGAGTGGAGGAGGAAAAATTAGACGACTCCAGCCAGTTGATACGTTCCAGCCTGGTTTTATCATCATCATCATCACCATCAGCATCCACTTAAGCTTCGCTTTTGCTCTCTCTCGTCTCGTCTACCTGATATTTACAGAGCTGCAAAAAGACACACATAACACCCTTGAGGTAATACAGCTGCAGCCTCTTGTGAAGAAACGAGCCTAACTGAACTGGGAAACCACCATGTTACGTGCATGTTATGGCAACAGAAATGACAGATGCTAAGCTGGAGCCTTCACATCCTCTGCTGAGTTTGTGGCCATGTAGCAGCCGTTATCACTTTACTGTACAGCGGCTGTATAATGTTGAGTCATGATCAGCAAACAGCTGCGGTATAGTTTTTCACGCTTCACACAGACAACGATTTTTTCCAATCTAGCAGGACACAAAGGGGATTCCCTGGTTGCAGCATGAAGAGCCACGTTATTTTTTTTTTTTTTTCCATCCTGTTGCTCTCTGAAAACCTCATGTGAGCATGAGTGATGTGTGTGTGTGTGTGAGAGAGAGAGAGATACAGAGTATCCTGAGCTGTCAAAACCACCCACTGGAAACTTTCTGTCTTTCCTAACCACAGACACATCCGAGGCTAAACGAACAGGACGTAAACCTTCACTTTCTGTCTCTCAGAGACATTAAAAGGACCTCACTGGTGCTTTTACAGGTTTTATATCAAAATCTTGTACAGTACTGCTCACAATTTCAAAAGCCTGCTGTGTAGTCTTAGATTTTAGATATTAGATTTGTAGTATTTGCCACCGATTTCCATTCACTCCTGCATTTGAAAAGCAATGACCCCAACAGTACCCCACCATCAGCGACAATCCTCAATTTCCAAATATGGTTTTATAAGTGGATTATAAACTAGATGTTATTTCACTTAATTAACTGTTCTGTTTCTATATAATCGAACACCGCACTGCTTTTCTTTTGTTCCACTTAAAAAGTTTGTAATATCCTCTAGGAGTCGTGAAATTAAAAGTTAATATTTCACCATTAAAAAGTCATCACAGAGCTTTAAATCTGTTTCTCTTGATAAGAGTGACTCTTGTTTATTTGGCCAAATCCTTACAAGAGTAAACCTCCTTCATCATTTCACAGCTGTCCTATCAGGGTTGTGCTCAATATGCAGCACTTCATGTGACCTAGATCTAACCACACTTTTATTCAGCGTGTTATTATTAGCCGTGCCACTGATGACTTGCTGAGCATTCATTTGTGACTGCGTACCTCTATACCTCACTGTGTATGAGTGTTTTGTTAGCAGAAAAGGGCTGCTGAGTCACCTGCTTGTAATGCACAAAGTGCACACACTCATATGCAACCACACACAAACCGCTTGGAGAAAAAATGGGCTCCAGAAGAAACCAGGCAGGGGCCCAAGTCCCCCCAGCCAAGCAGCCTGTCTATTGGTAATTGCAAGAGGGATTGGATCCCCATTGAAACGGCTAAGGGCCTGTGTTCATGTATTTAAGAGGCAGTGCTATGTTTCAGCCTGCCATCTGCGGGCTTTAGCTCTCCGATTCTCTCCCACTCTCACTCCTTTTCTTTCTTTCTCTTTCTCACACGGGTGGAAAAGTACCGTCGAGGGGCTCAGTGGCCGAGGCCCGACCGGCTCCTTTGTCTCGCTGTGGGAGTCTAGTCTCACTGTGAAAAAAGCTTTCGGTTAATTATTAATATCTCATTGACTTATAACGCACGGCAGGCTTTAGAGGAGCCTGCAGGCAGGGGGAAGCTGTCACTCCGGGGTGGTGAGGGATGGTGGGCCAGGACCGGGCACCCACTGAAATCTCATCAAGCTCTTTAACCTCTTTGTGCAGCTACTGCCACATCCGTCCAGAATCTGTACACAATCTGTGGTGCCCTGTTATGTTATTATCTTTGATATTATCTGATCCTGATATTATCTGACTTTACCCCTTTCACACGCATTTTAGCTTTTAGCACACATGAATCACTAAGTATTAATTACAGTGACCTAAAATGACCAGCCACTGAAAACCTATGCTTTGGGAAGCAAAGCACTCACAGCTTGTAGGATTAAAAGGATCATCTTGGATGTCATGTCAGTGGCGTGGGTGGATTCTCCATTTGAATGCTAGAAATATTCCAAACACTCCTGCTAAATATTTCTGCCAAAATATTAAGAAACAAAAAGTTTCCACTGCTTTCACAATTAAGGTTTACCTTTGCATGTAATTATGTTTGCTCAGGTCAATTGTTTGAAACGACCATTAACAGCAAACCATGCTCGCATCAAACCACATGGCAATATTTATGGCTGTGTACACAGCAGTACTTTGGCTAAATGTGGCTAAATATAGTTTTGGCTAGCCATATTTTGGCTAAATGTAGCAAAATATAGCTTTGGTTAGTTGTATTTGCTAATGCTCACTGCAAACAATAAACTCCCTAACCATGCTAACAAACCTAACAGATAAATATGGCTGTGTACATAGCTGTACTTTAGTTAAATATAGCTGTGTTTACCCATATTTTGGTAAAAATATGTGTGTGTGTTTGGAATCAGCAGTGGTTTCAGACATTTCTGTGGACATTTTGGACTTTTTTGCCATGAGTTTTGGTCACCATTGAGTCACCTCTGTCACTGTTATGAATCCAAGCTGATAACAACTGCTATCCTCTGTGAACTAGAGCAGACAAGCCTCAAAACTGTTTTGAGTGAAATATTTTATTGAAAGCATAGAAATATGAATGCAAATGTTAGGCAACCGAAAGAAAAAAGGAAAAAAAAGACAAAGCAGTGTTGGGTCTCGTGCCAGCAGAGTGCTGGCTGGATGAGGAGCTCATTCCCAGAATTGATTGTGTTTACATTCCCCACAAAGCTGCCAATTCCAATCCATGGGAATGGGATGAAAACATAGATTAGACAGTAAGTTAATTAGCAGGACTGTGTGGCATTGTGGTAAATGCTGCCAGAGACTTCAAATCTGATGTAATCCAGCCTATATGTTTAAAGACAATTCAAGAAAACACAACTTTTTAATTTTAACACTCACATGCATTTAAAAAACGTATTAATTTTTGAATATTTTATGCATTCCCAAGGCACTTTAAAAGGCTTTGAAATGAACAACCCACGTTCCTCTGGAAAAGAATGGAAAAAGGTGGGAGCGTGCAGCCAGGAACAAGATCCAACCAACAAAACCCAGCTTTCATGTGTTATCTGTTAAAATGGAGGGAAATCCAGCAGTGGAAATGGAAACCTTATGCAACATGTATTTTCCTATTTTGCCATGCAAATATCCTGCCACAACCCTGCTCCTGACTAACTAAGGAGATGCTGGTCAGACACTGTGCTTAGGCATATCAATTATGATGTATATTCTAGTCAGGATTCTTGAATTTCTTGCCATTATATCTTATTTTGACATTATGCATGCTTGTATTGTATAGCAGAATAAAGTTTTGTAAAACAAAACCAGTGCATGACTTATATTTATAGATGAAATACTGTATGTATTTTGTCTCTACTGCTCTAGGCTCACAGTGTTCTACCTTGGGGACAGCAACTAACCAAACACTGTTTACTCATCCTGCCTGTTTGCCACAGAACAAACAAAACCCAAGGGGTCACACTGCTCTTATTTCAGTTCCTCTGATGATCAGGGGGGACCTGGACACAAAAGAGGGTCCCTACAGATTGTGCTTCAGTTCAAAGGCCATATTGTGCACATAGTATGATTCACTGGATTGATGTAAGCAGGTCTCTGTGGCGGCTCAGAGGCAAACAGACCTCGGTGACACGTTTAGAAATAGTGTAGCTGTCGAGCTGACAAGCTTCTAAGTTCACAGCCCACAGCCTTAGCGGAGAGGAGTGAAATGAGATAACTTCACTTCCTTCCCACACAGACAAATCTAATGTGCTAAGAGTGGTTAACAGGACAAGGCGTGGGATTGTGCTGTTGTATCAGACACTATAGAATGCCTGCACTCTTGTCTACTGAGAAAAACAGCTCGCAAAGGTCAAGACAAAGCAGCAGTGCAGAGAAAGTGCAACTCAAGCATAACCTGCTCTGGCACATTAAATTCAGTGTGTGTCAAATTAAAAGACATTCTCAGGGGTGAAAGAGATTTCATAATTATCTGGGTGGTACATACAAACAAGACCTTGAAATATGGTAAGTCATATACATTCCAGATGGTCACTCCCTGTCTGAATGGGCACACACCTGAAACCATGTACATTATCATAGCCATTGAGGCTATAGGACACCAGTGGAGGAGTGAAAGATAAGCTAGGCTGAAATACAGTATGTGCCTGAGAGCCATCCCAGGGGCAGTGCTCCGTTTATAAAGGATATTAAGCTGCAAGCACAGCCATGCAGAATACACGGCTGCCCTGTCAAGGTTCAGTGTCACAGATCTGCATAGGACAAAGCCCATCCATAAACCTAACACTGCTGTGCTGTGTTCAGTCTAATGTCCGTTTGGTTCACAAGAACGGAGATCTGATAGGTTGCTTATGTCAGAGGGGGAGAGCATCACCTTTCTGTAGACACACATCCAACCTGTGTATTTATTCAGGGTGGAGAGATTTTTCATAAGCGCGTGCACAGAACAATAAAAACACACGTATTGCATGTTCCATTTAGTGTAGACAAGATAAGAGAACTTACGCTAAAATGTACAAAGGATAAACTGGAATAGAAAATTTAAAACAGTAAAACAGACTTCAAACTAGCAATAAATAATCAACTTCTGAGGCATGTCTTAAAACATTTAAAGGCAAAAGTCTAGCCCAGATGTATCACCGTCATAGATCATATTATAAAGCAAAACATTTGAAGGACTTCTTTTTCTTTTTTTTTCTTGTGAAGCGATTTGATTTCCTGTACTGCAGAAAATACTTTGAGATATGAAAATACAGTTAAAGTTGGCACAATGTTTTGCAACCATTATATTATATTAAGCTGATAGCAAAGATTTTTCGACTGTGAGAGCTGTACCTCACTCTTCTAATCTGTTTGCTCAGGCTGATGGGCCATTGACTTTCCTAATGAGCTGTCCTTCCTTCTATTTGCTGCACCGATAATGGCTTTATTTGCATGACTTCATAACGGGTACCAGTGGAAATCTGCGCTGGATATCCCCACTCATCACAGGTTACATGTCAGCCAGCCCATGTTGCACGCTGGTGATTCCTCTGGACCTGACCTGAACTGGATCTGATGAGGATGATTTTACAGTTTATTGGTGCCAGGAGGTGTCGCGAAGGAAGTCTGTCTGAAGTTAACAGCTTTCCGTGCCCTCTCGCTCTCAGAAATAAACTGTAACATTTAATACCACTGCCTGATGTCTATGAAAAAGACTTCATAGGTCACATTAGAAGACTTCACTTTGGCATCAAGCCACATACTTTTCACACTCGCTCTACATCTGTCTCAGACCTGCTGGTTCTGATGACTCTGATTATAGGAGTAGCAGTTACAGTGATAGCTATGGGTATTTGCATACCGACCATCTGGTGAGACCTGTGTGTTCTAACTGATGTTATTGGGTGCACAGAACAGCAGCTGTTTTTGCATGAGAATAACAGCTTTGTTGATAAGCTGTGTGCTAACCACTGTACTTTCTACTGCATGTTACACAGTTCACAGCAGGCATGGAATGGAAAAAAGCCTGTATAAATGTTTTGCCATAGTCATACCATGAGGCTGTAATGTAATTTTCTTCTACATATTCTTATGGGAAAAACAAATAATGTTGCTAAAATTAGCATCCTGACTATCAAACTCCAGAGTGGGGAAAAAAAAAACATTTATGTCAGTCTGCTATGTGTGATTTGAAGTCAAAGATATCAACCAGTTAGCAAAATGAACTACAGAGAAGTGAAACAAACCAGCGGCAAAATGGCCGCCAATACGTCAATCATGGCAGCTCAATCTGAGGAAAATCCATTATTACCTCAAATGCAATCAATTAGGCAAATTAAAAAGGAGCTACTGTTTGTTTGCCTCTGGTTTTACTTGTTGCCAAACAGCTATAAATATGTAACATGATATAAAATAGCTAATTTAGTTAGTTTCAGCTTACATTTATCTGGTGCAACTACAAAGCTAGCAACTGAGATATTTTTGAAAATGTGTGGAAGCTCAGTATAATGAATAATTCTCTCCATTCTGCCATCATGGTATGAGCACAGCATTAAAATAATGACAGGATTTTTTTCTTTACCATGTTCATTCCCAAACATGCTAATGTTAGCAGGTTTGTTATTCTGAATTGAGCTTGGAGTAGAAGTGCAAGTGTAACCCACTGATGGTGTGGAAAAAAGCACTGAAGGAAAACTAATCTGTATGATAATCACATGGCCACCGAACCCCTGCAATGCCTCGCTTCCTGTTGCATCCCTCTATGACAGCCGCAGACAGAAAGTACACGAACCAGGGTGCGGTTTCTGCCTAAGTGGCTCATAGTTTGTATCATCAGGGACTAGTTCTCTCTGGAGAGGTTTAATCTGGCTCAGGCCTGCTTGGAAAACAGTTTCCCAACACTCACATTAGCAGTCAAGCATTGGCCACAGGGAGAGGTTTACAATGTAAACCATTTTGAAGATGGTTGCTGCTGTGTGAAAATGTTTGCTGTGCTTTCTCTGCCAGAATCCAACAGGAATCCAGTAGGGACTTCCTCTAACTCACTGGCCCTCATTCAAAATACCTTTATAAATACTATGTTGGTATTTGACACATGGACACGCTGTTTTCTCCTCAGCAGAGTTACAAATGTCAATATCAGGGGCATATGTTTAAATCAAAAGCCTGAAATTCCACCATCTTTTATTATCACAGGTGCACAGAGAAATAGACAGCATACCAATGACTGAAAGATTCACAAACTAATTCAGTCAGCTAGGAGTAGCAATTAAGGTGGTTTACAAATAGTACATGAAGGAACTGCCTGTTGTGAGCCTGCTTTTATGAAGCTTCAAAGACACCCAGTTCTGTGCTGATGCAGTTTCATGACGATAAGAACAGGAACAAAGAACAGAGGACTAGTCAAGGCCACAAACCACGGGAGATGACTGTGTAAAAAGACAACAAACGAGAGTGAGCCACAGGACAAAAAGAACAAGAGCTCACAATCTGAGCACACTGCTGATATTGCATTGGTAACAATTTCACCATTAAAACGCATTGTAGGGCTAGGTATCATTCTACATTGATAGGTACTGGTGCCAATTTAACACTTTGTTTGGGTTTACTACTCTTTATTTTCACATTAAAATAACTACATGGAATGTAAATGGGTCACTCCTAGGGACAAATCCATAGAGAATAATCACTCAACTCTACAGTTCCTCTCAGCTCAACAGAGCATTTCAATGTCTTTCAGCTCTTGAAAGATAAACTCACTGTTTGCAACCTGCTCATTACCACATGACACAGAAAAGTTATTGACGAGCTGGTGAAAACAGTGGAACATTTAGCAGCTAAAAGACCAGATATTTCCCTAAGCAGTGGATGGAAACCAAACCAGAGCGAAAGGTGGCCAGGAACCTGACTCCAAATGAATGTATATATTGTTCAGCATCTGCTAGATGTAGTAGGAAACTATTTTCTTGTATGTTCAGGATCTAAACTTCATGAAGTTATGTAACTGCTGTATTTATGGCTTGTTCTACTGCCATCAAGCGGCCAAAAGATCCATTAACACAGCTTTAATACCAAATTTCGTTAATTAAAGACACATTTTTCTACATATATTTTTCTAGTCTAACAGCTTTTCCTAGAGACAGTCAAGCTTTATCAAAATGATCAACAATTTAAATCAGGAAACATCTGTTTGAAGATTAAGCAACAAGACTAAGAACCTGACCAACCATTTGGTGCTGATTTGCAACATGCAGTGTTTGCAGATACTCTGTGGAATGGACAGAATTCAGTATTAAAATATTGAGATTTGATATGCAGCTTTAATGTGACTAAATTCAACGCATGACTACAGAGCTGAGAGGCTGAGCAGGGGTTGGACCGGAGCGGCGTTGGCAGATTGTTCCCATACAGCTGATTAACATCAGCAGTCACATCTCCATACTCCCAGTCTAATTTTCAACCACTTTTTGGTGGCAGGCCCCTCTTTGCAAACCTGTTCTACATTAAACAGCAAAGGCCTCTCTGGCTCCCCTGAGGGAAGTGCGCTAACTTTTGCTTGTTATTTAAGAACAAGGGAAAGTTGACTGCTAACAGAACACCCCACCCCCATTAAAATGACCCCTTTATTACACCTATAGTCTTAACAACCGTTATTTGTTAAAAAAAAAAAAAAAAAAAAAAAAAAAAAAAAAAAGCAGACAGTGAAAACATACCAAATAAGTTTCTGGATCTTACAGATCTAAATAAGGCATGAAGGATTTCAGATTTTGTGCAGTCCTTGCTGAGGAACAGTATGTCAAGTCAAAAGCTCTTTAAAGTAAGTTGATATGATTAGATTTGTCTGTGATTTGTATCTTTTTCCCCTTCCTGTCTTGTCACCGGGCCTGAGGTATTTGAAGCAGTCTTTTCTCCAAGCGTGATGGGAACTGGGGGCCTGTGCAGCATCTGGTTGACTTGGAAACAGCTGTGTTTTCATAGATCTGACTGAGGGTTTATAGCTGCTCCCGGCAAGCCTGGGATCACTGGGCCTGTTTGGCTAAACAATGTTAAATCTCACGTCTCCCCATCACTCAACAGTCCCACAGAAATACTGTTAATGTCACTGTTTCTCTTCTCGTTCTCAGGGAATGTATATAGTCTAATAAGTCTAGTGAAGGATCTGGGATATCATGAGGTGTCTGTGTTTAATGAGCAAATGACAGCTCATTTTAGAACCATATAATCTGATCTGCTGCACAATTTTTACTTCCTATCACTGGCTGAACTTCAGATACAAATATATCTACAAATATAAAAGATAAGTGTCTTTTGCTAAAGCTCGCACACAAACATGATGCAATTTATTGTGCTGCAAGAAGAAAAAATGACACTATAACTTCACAGCCTTGAATGCAGTCCTAAATTTAGCCCTTTGGATTTTTACTGTATTGCTTTCAAAAAAACAGAACCTGTTATATAATGACTTTTAATCCACTATGGTGCAGTATGTCTGTGTATGCATGTGTGTCTCCGTATAAACTCCATTCAGCAATCAGTACATAAAACTAGACCACCACAGCTGAAGCACAACACGGCATGTAAGACAATACTGATTTCCACATACGTTCTTCTGGGGGACTCCCACAATTCCATGAGCAGTGATATCATTTAATCTGCTTCATCCTGTGTTTAGTTGAATCTCTCAGACACTGTTCAGAGTGTTAGCACAGTGGAGCTGAACTGAGCTGCTGGGAAAAGATTGTCAAGTCACATAAACCAGATGATTTCAGCTCAGTCCACAGAGAGTCTGCATTTAAAAAAAAAGTTGCGTGATACTGTTGGCATCTGGACACACATACCACAGCACAGATATGTACACATGCATGCACGTACATGCCAGTAACGTACACAAAAGCACGGAAAAGTAGAAACGCACACACCCACATGTCATGCATATAAGAATAACTCTGCACAGACAGAGGACAGGTTCTCTTAGTACAGGATTAAAGCTGACTGACGCTCAAGCAGATTACTCAGCGTTCTCTGGTCACATGACCAAGACCTGCATGCCAGTACGCTGCAGTCAACAAGCATGATACTCTTCAGACTTTCCATTTTATGCAACTACATACTTGCACTTTTTATTCTACTATGTATATTTGGAATGTAGTGTATTAACCAATCTAGAATTACAAAGCAGTACTAGTATAGCAGTTTACAGTGTAAGAGTAGTTTAATGTACACCACCGCAATCAAATACAACATTAACACTTACAAGTATTTATGAATAATTTACTCTGAAAAGAGCAATTCTAGATGAGTATATTTTGCGGTTAAAGTAAATTTTTATGTTATAGTATTGGTGCTTCCATTTAAGAAAAAAATCTAAATACTTGCTCCACTAATGCTTCACAGGAAGTGGTTTGAAATAAGAAAAGTGAATAAAAGAGGTTTTCAAGCACCATAAGTGTAAAATTTAAAAAAAAAAAAAAGTTCAGGATTTCCCCTCTATTTCCATAAATATTTCTTAAGTACACATATAAAAGCCAGGCCTAAGTGGTATTACATAGGGAAAAACCATTAAAAACAGTTACCACATGACTTTGAACATACATAAAAAGTGTAGAATACATGTGATATAATGTGTAGTTCCATAACAGCGTCCCCTCCTACTTCCACTCACTTTTCTCCTTGCTTCATGCTGTAAGTACTACACACAGTATATCTTCTAAAATAATCAACCATATGTTTCTGTAATTACACCATAAGAGAGGCGCCCCAGTAATCTCCAGATTCAGGACCATAAATCCTTCACTGACTACGACCTTGTGGGCGATGAGCATTCAACATGTGGAGAGAATAAAGCTATTTTTGGTGGATTCTCAATCAAATAAACAAATCTGGAGGGTTGAAGAATGAGGCGGTTGGCTCACAGGAAGCCTGTGTGCTATGGAGGAAACTCGGATTCACAGTACTGGTGTGAGGCTGCCCTCTTCTGACAACTAGATGAATAGATTGTTTTTTCCTGATTTTACAGCATGATCAGACTAACTTCACAGGATATAACTTCACTGCATAAATAGAAAAAAAAAAAAAAAAAAAAAAAACCAGCAATCTTTTACCCCCAGGCCTCAAAGCACAGACTAATCCAGAGAACAAGTTTGTCAATTATACTCGAACAGGGAACATCCTGGAGTGGTTAAAGGATTATTTGACTAACCGATGTGGACACCTGTTGCCCAGCAGCAGCCAGTAAGGAGTCATGTTCAGGTTTGGATTGTGTCAAGGAAAAAAACATGGTTCATTCTGACACTCTGTGGATTCAGGACATCACTGACCTGTATTTGCCGGTCCTGACTTGTACACCTTTCATTCCGCAGTGCTGAGCCCCACCTACATCATTCACCAGATCGTCTCCGATCATCAGTGCCTGCAAACGAGGAGAGGTCAAAGAAAAGAGAGATTATTAGAACTTTGTTTGGGAACTCTGTAGATGCTCTGCCTCTTTCTACACGTGTGTGTACATAACATATGGAGATAGGAGGCTGTAACATTAACAAGTGGTCCAAGTTGGCATAGGCAGGGTTCATTTGACCTCTCTGGTACCTGCAAGGAGACATGGGAACAGACTGTACAGATCAATTTCCCATTCCACTGGTAGCACTAGTACACTGATGGGATGGCACTGTTTCATAAATTCTGATATGTACCTTTACTTTGCCAAAAGTGCCTGCAGTTATTTTCTCCTGATGTTCCTGCCTCCTACCTAAGGATCACCAGTGCTTGGCAGATCCATTTCAGCCTGCCCTGCCTGTTCTTTTTAAAACTGCTCAGCTGCCCTCCCTCCACCGACCAGGTTCCTGCTGTTACACGAGCGCAAGTTGGACACATGGAGGTTGGTGAGGTGAGAGTTGACCACATCCAAATTAGAACTGAAGAGAAGCATTAAGTACATTTACCATTTTTGTGATAAGGAAAAAAAAAAACTTGTTTTAAGTGCTGCAACAGTGCAGAACAGGAGTGGGTTTTATCTCAGCGTAAGTGCGTCAAGAGAGAATAGGAGGGGGCTGTTGACTGACTCCTGTGGGAACCCAGCATAAAGAACATGAACAAAGAGAACCTAAACCTGTACTTACACATGGAGGAGGAGGAGGATCAGGGTTACAGAAAAAGCCTGAGCTGGTAAAAAGAGCTCCTCAAACACACAAGGAGTGCTTTCTCGATTGAGTGTGTCAGATTGGATTCTCTAACTGGAGTCGAGCTGATTGCTCTGCGATAGGAATCAGACTTCTGACTTGACAAGGATTCTTGAGTTTTGTAAAGGAATGAAAGAAATGATATCGTTCTACAGAAGAAGCAGTCAGGTTATCAAGTGAGTGACTCAATGAGCAAGAAATGTCCAGAAAATAAACCCTTGCACCGCCATCTATGCATGAAAGCCAGGTTGAGTAGCTGAAGGTTTTGGGAAAGGGAAGAAGATGTAGCCACAGATATATCCATGTCTCAGTGACAGAGAGGAAATCAAGAGAGTGGAGTGAGGCTTAGACTGAGATGAAACCAGCTTTCTTAGAATGCCAAGTGCGAGGCCCAAAAATAGATGAGCTTAGAAAGACGGCCGTGATTCCTTGGACTTGGGATCCGCTGAGATGAGCAGATACCAGGGAAAGACATTAAACACATGTTCAGACACCTGCTGGGGAAAAAGGAACAGCAGAACAATGCTCTCACCACACCACAGAAACTGCTCTGAAATGTCTTGCCAAACACGACACAAGGAGGAGTGCTTTTGCCATTAGGGAGTGTGCTTGGTCAACACACTACACTATTCAGACACCAAGCAGGATTTGTCAGCCTGTTTTAAAATCACATAATCATCAAAGAGTTTTCTGTTTGTCTTAAGGGAGAACTGTAAAACATAACAAGAAGTAAAAATATTCACTATTTGCACAACAAACCTGTCTTAAACCTGTACATGCAGCATCACCTGTTGCTACATACCTCATGTGGTTGAAGTCCCATGTCACTGAGAACACTCTGAAAGAACATTGGGGATGGCTTTCCAATGACTTCAGCCTGTAAATCACAGGCATACTGGAGGGAACAGAAAAGTTAACAATAATTATTGTTAAGGTGTACAGAAATGCTGTTATCTATTCTTAATGAATATATCAACGCACATCAGTACTGTACCTCCAGAGCCTTCATGTAAACCCCAACATCAAGTTTCAAACCATCTGTCTCCTTGTAATATCTCCTATGAGGAAAGCAAAGCAGCACAAATATCATATCTAGTTCTGTGAAGATATTACATATTTCATGTTGGGATTATTGCTTGGATTAAGGAACACAGTAAGGACAACTTGTATATCTGCTTACCCTTGGCCCAGAGAGAACAGCACTGGCTTCTCCAGGCCTATAAGTACCCTGAATGCCTCATTCAGGTTCTGATAGGAGAAATTTTCAGCTGCATCTCCAATGACCACACAGTTTGGGTTGGTCTTGTCAACACTGTCAAACTCGGGGAGAACTCCTGCAGGAGAGTAAACACACAATTCATGATTTAACACTTTTTAATCAGATGTAGTGCTCTTCAGGCTTGGGTTATTTAATGGAGAACTTTAATGGAGAAATGATTTTCTATATTTTTTTTCAACACATTCCATGAGAAGACCAAAGTTTTGTCTGTGTAGCCAAAGCCTGATTTATCTGATTGCCCCGTTTCATAAACTGCTATTATTGTCTTAGAATGACATGTTACTTTATTGTAACAAACAGGATTCTGTAATTTATTGGGCACCCACATACTCCATCCTGTTGCTGGAAATACTCACTTTCTGCACAAAATCTACACCAGAAAATAGCCCCAAATGGTCTATTTATTCCTGTTTATTTTTGTAGAAAAGAGGTGTCTAAAAGGCAAGCTTTCAAAATCTAAATGTATTGAGAAATAGGCTACTACATTGTTTATTCTGGCCTTTTCATAGGATTTGTGGATGACAAAAATATAAAATATCACCAGTCTTATCCTTTAACACAAGTTCCAGGGACATTTATACTGACATTAAAACATGTGTCTTTTATGTACAGCTTATCTGAACAAAAGGTTTGTCTGAACAGGTAATTATTAAACATTTAGCTTTGTTAGTAAGTGTAAGTGCATTTTTGGAACACATTCAACTGACACATGCCCTGAAAACTCTGGTGTAATGGCATAAAACTGTCATCCATAGATGCCAGGTATAGCCCTTAGACTGTGTATGGTATAGCCCAGACAGAGTCAATATCCCATGAGTTTTGACAAATGAAAAACATTACCATCATACACCAGCAGGTGAGGCCGTAAACCCCTCTCCTTGAGGACTGCTAATGCTGCAGGAGCAGGAGAGAAGACCTCAGACACAGAGATATCAAAGCCCAGTCTTTGGAGCTTGGCGACAAACTTCTCTCTAGTGGCCTGGGTCTCATTGGTGCAGAAGCGCAGTTGCAGGTCAGATGCCTTGAGCCTTTAAAAAGGGTCAGGAGGTCAGATTGAGGATGGGACACACACCTTATGTCATTGTAAACACAGTGATACAAAGACACTGGCTGTTACCACACTGTTGAAGATACAAGGTAACTGTTTTAATTATATATCCACACAGACCCATTAGGAGGCTCAAAAAGATGTGACTACCAAATAGTGAATAACCGAGTGCATGCACTTTGCTCCACAGGCTCAACATGCAACCAGCTAACAGCGTCTGAAACGACTCGCTAATTATTCACTCACTTTTTCACAGCTTCAATGGAACCGGGAATGGCAACCCCGTCGCCCTCCCCGCTGTCATATAACACGCCGCACATGTCCAACACAACACCTTTCAAACTCTTTGCACAGCCTGGCCAGCCCGTGTCAGCCATGACGAAGTGGGAGCCTCAAAGCGCATGCGCGTGATGTCAGGCAGGCTGGCAAACTCTCGCAGTGGAAATTACAAGTGAATTTAACTTTTTTTTTTTCTTTCTTTCTTTCTTTCTTTTTTTTTTTTTTTTTTTTTACCATAAATACTTGAGGTATCTGTACTTAACTCGAGCATTTCAGTTTCATGACATTTTATGCTTCTACTCCACTACATGTGCCTGACAGCTGGTAAATTTAGCATTTACATACAAAACATGAAATCAAGCAATCAGTCAATTAATCAATTAGCTGATTAGTCAATTATCAAAAACTGATTAATTAAAATGAAAAGTAATTTTCATGCAATTCCACCAATTTCATGATTTGCTGGTTTTAATTGTCCCATATTACAGTGGACTGAATCACTTTTAAGGTTTGAAAGTGCTGCTCGGATAAAACAACAAACATTTGAAGGTGTCACTTTGACCTCTGGATAGCTGTGATGAGAACTTTTATAACTTTCAAACAATGAATAGACTGATTAAAAAATATTTAACTCATGATGAAAATAACTTTAGGTGCATTTTCCGGATTTGACACATTCCCCGAACTTCTCAACAAAACAGTTTGTCGCCTAGTGGACGTTCATCTAATGATGTCTGTGATTATAATCTTTTGAGATTTGTTCATGCAATCATGGGAAAAAGTTGCAACATACGGGGGTGGGGTGGGGTGGGGGGTGTCATAGGAGGCGCGTCCTCTGACGTAGCCACGCACTCAACCATCGCCACGGCGTAACACAAGCCACACAGTCACATAATCCGCACCGGAACCTTTGGCTCCAGATAGCGGACCAGACAGACACCGTTAAAGAGGACTTCACGGGATCTTTTAACTTCGCTTCACTACTTTCTGGTACTGTTTGACACTCCTCCATGTCTCTCCTTTAGTTGTGCTAAAAACTCTTGCTTTATAATTTAGTGACAGCATGGATGTGTTAGCTGTTAGCTTGCTAGCTTGGTGCTGCCGACAGGGAACCGAAGGTCTCGTGTGTGATAAACATTAATCTTTAAAGCGTTTACACTCTTTAGCCGAAAGGAAACATGTATTTGTTTATGTGGACTAGCCGCCAAGTGGCATATTTAACCAATCAGTGACAGCTAGAGCAGGTTAAAAGCAACCAGCCATGATATGTTATTATATAATACATTTAAACACAATGCTGTGGCAGAGCTGCTCCGCTTTCGAAGACTGTCTATCATATGATTGAGACTTGGACTTAAGGTCTTTATTTAGCTCATGGCTGTAATGTTGGTGGGTGTGTGTGTAGGCAGCTCCCCAGCGACCTATCATGTCTGAGGAGCAGGTTACATGGTGACAAATTAGCTGCACAGGTCCACAGTCCTTGATGTAACCCAGCCCAGGTGCTGTCTGTTTGCTGTGAGTATTTAGTCACTGTTCAAGGTTATTGATATATACTGTCCACTCTTAGGTTTTTTTTTCCATTCAGCAAGCCTTTTCCAGCTTACTTCAAAACTGTTGCTCTTCTTTTTGCCAACTTGAATTCCTCAGGTAATATACAAACTAAAATGAATGATCAGCAGCAAGAACAGCATGAGATGTTACAGTACAAGATGATACTAGTGAAGGGGAAATTTAAAACAAGTCTACTTTGATTGGGACCAAACAGAAAAGTCCAGAACATCACAGTTGAGTAGCCACGCTGCTGTGGGATTATCTTTTGTTAACCCACGCCGAGCACAAGTCTGTTCATGTATTGTGTTGAATGTCAAAGAGAAGCGTTGTTCAGCAGACCTGTAAAGCCCATGTAATGTGTGGAATCTCACATAGTGGTGTATTAGCTTAATAGGCCTGATCTTTGTAGCTACAGTGAAGCTTTTTAGAGACACTCCTTTTTTTGTTATGCTATTTTTATTAGGAGCAGCATCACTACCAATAATGGAAACAGGTTTTACAAGTTTTTTGTAAAAGGGTGCTCCTATCATTTCTTCGGTTTTGGAGAAAAGAATGTCCCTTGATACTTGGAACAAAATAACTCTACTTTTATCATCTTTTATCATAAATACAACACTGCTGCCAACTGAGTTATCTTTTTTGTGCTTGCCCATGTAGTCATAGCTGCATACAACCATGAAGGGGATGATTTTTCAGCTCAGCCGCAACCTGAGCCGTGCTGCCCCAGTTCTGCGATGCAGTGTCCAGTCTGGTGCACGTCCCGCCTCCACTGCCGCCTCCAACCTGAGAGCCGAACGGCCTCTCACCTCGGAGGAAATCTACGCCCGCGAGGACAAATATGGAGCGCACAACTACCATCCTCTGCCTGTGGCCTTAGAGAGAGGGAAGGGTGAGTTCAGAGTGACATACAGCTACTAAAAATAATGTATCATTAATTTATGGATATGCATTGTCCAGCACTGTTTTTCCTTTAATATCTGGTAATTTCCCTCAAAATGTTAAGAATTGTCATCAACACTTCCTAAGAGCTTTGTTTTTTTTTTCTTTACTTCAGGTATCTATGTGTGGGATGTGGAGGGCAACCGGTATTATGACTTCCTGAGTGCTTATAGTGCAGTAAACCAGGGACACTGCCATCCAAAAATCATAGCTGCACTCAACGCCCAGGCCTCCAAACTCACCCTGACCTCCAGAGCATTCTACAACAATGTGCTGGGAGCCTATGAGGAGTACATCACAAACATGTTTGGCTATGACAAAGTTTTACCCATGAATACAGGTAAGGAAAGCACCAGACATGAGTCATAGTGGGGAGTAGCTTCAAAAGTTGTCATGAGCACACTTGTTGACATTTGTTTCCCTTTGTAACAAATTAGGTGTTGAAGCCGGTGAGACTGCCTGCAAGCTTGCCCGCAAGTGGGCTTATAATGTGAAAGGAGTTCCCAAAAACAAGGCTAAAATCATTTTTGCAAGTAAGCAAGCATCTTATGTTTTTGAAGACTACATCACAATTTTGGCATTTGTCCCATTTGTCACCTTATCCAGTGATTTGTAAGAAAATTAGTACTAAACACGTGCATTTTTATTGGATCATTCTGTATTGGAGCTCAGGATAATCAGTGAGCTAAGATTACCCAACATTCCTGGCATTTGCATGTTAAGCAATTCTCCAAACTGATACAGCATAAGGTGACCATTGGGCCAAACTCCAAATAACTTACTTCTATATCTACATAAAATTTTCTGTATTATGTAAGCTGAGAACAATATAATAAACATGCTATCTCATTCACTCTCGTCCATTAGATGGAAACTTCTGGGGCCGCACCATGGCAGCCATCTCCAGCTCCACTGACCCCAGTAGTTATGAAGGTTTTGGCCCCTACATGCCAGGGTTTGAGCTCGTCCCATACAACGACATTCCTGCACTGGAGGTACAGGTTTTGATTCTGTTGTCAACATACACAGAACATACATCTGCCATGTTTTCATTTGGTTGAGTTGTAGAGAGACAGTACAGTGGACTGACATTTCTGAGCTGTGTGGAAAAGTTTCTTCACCATCATCAACTGCTGTCAAAGTGCCTTGTAAACACCAAAATCAAACAAACAAACAAACAAACAAACAAACAAAAAAAAAAAAACGGAAGTTTATGTTTCAGCCTCTGCACACCAGACTTTGGGCTCTTTTATATAACAACTTGTCAAATGCACTAAAAGTACACATTTGGATCTCATTTGTGAAATACATGGTTACACATGATGTCAAAAGCAGCAAAAGTTTCGTCATACTTACATTCTGTGATAATGTGCTTGGTAGACGAATCCAACATGCAGGACCTTAGCGTCTGCTGCTAAATTACTGCATTGCATTCACAGTGGTTTTCTCTCCTGGCAAGAACAACCTGTCAGACAAACAACAAAAAATACATCAGCTGTTATGGAGGCCACTGCTTATAAAATTGAATTTAAAAAAAAAAAAAATAAAGGATAAGGTTTACCCTGCCTTGTAGTTGAAGATGGACATTATATTAGCAACATAATCATGCTCCTAAGTTAAAAAATGTTTATTTCATAAGATCCTCTACGACTAGCTGACTCGACACCCTCATCGTTTATGTAAACATGAGAATCGAATGACTAACTGAAGTTTCATGTTTCTACTGATAGTGTTATCTTAGGACAACTGCTGCCTTTCTATGTAAATTTCAGACACTATTGATTGACTGAAGTAGCATGTATTTATTAACAGGGTTATCTTGGACACAGATAAAAATGTCTGACTTGTTTTTTTTTTTTCCCCCACTTTTCTCCAGAAAGCCCTCCAAGACCCAAATGTGGCAGCTTTCATGGTGGAGCCCATTCAGGGTGAAGCTGGGGTGGTGGTGCCCGACCAGGGCTACCTGACCAAAGTCAGAGAACTTTGCACCAAATACAATGTAAGTCAAGTTTTATCTATGTATGTAGCCCACAGTCTGTACAGCATATGACGTATATCCTTGTATATCCAGTTTTTAATAAACATACTGACAAATTCCATATGAATGAAAACACATGTAGTGGCTTTGAGCTGAATTACCATCTGGTTTTTCAGTGACTTAAAAACACAAAAGCATATTTGGCATCATCCACTCCAACCAACCACTTCAATTATAATGCCTCAAACTATGTGTGTTTTGGCAACAAATCATCAAGCTACTTTCTGGCATATAGGTGTACAGCACACCTGTCAAGACACAACATTTTGTAGTTTTTATCATGCGGCCTGGAGCACAAGTGCAAGTTATATTTGGCTAAAATAGTGTCTCCCTCTGACCGTGAATTTAATTGAGGGCAAGACACATTTTTAACCACGTATATAAGTTTTCTTATCTGGTATGAGGAGTAGAAAAGCACTGGGGATGGATGACCTGTGCTTCACAAGGGCAGAAAGGGTTTAAGTCAATTAAGTCAAATGAAGAGCAGCGGTGTTAAATTGCAGACAGACAGGTCCGTTCTGTTCAGCTAATATTAGTCACTAATCATTCACTGTGGTCTGCCATGCCAACAGTTTTTAGATAGCAGAATATGAGAACTCGCAGCTGCTGTGTAGCTTAACTGTAAGTCATTTGATTGTCTTGTTCAACTCTTTTGTGTGGAGGGATTACATTTTTTCCAACCTTTTCTTACTCAGGCTATTTTCACAGAGAGCAGTACTGTCTTTTTCGAATATGATACAAAATCAGTGTTTCTCTTTTTATATAGCTGTGTACAGCATTGTGCAATCCCTGAATGTGTGACGACGCACCTTAAATGTCTTAGCCAATAATGAGATTCCATCTGTTAGGCTGATTTTTAAATGTATGAACCCTAGGGCTGTGGTGACGTCTGTAGTAAAAGCAGTATGCATCAGGGGTTTTGAGAAGACTACTGAAGTTCTCTTTGTTTTGTCCAGGTGTTGTGGATTGCTGATGAAGTGCAGACAGGCTTGGCACGTACCGGCCGGCGGCTGGCTGTGGACCACGAGGAAGTCCGTCCAGATATTGTGACGCTGGGAAAAGCTCTTTCTGGAGGAGTTTACCCTGTAGGTATTTTTGTTGTTGCTCAGCCACACTTCATTATCACAGTACAGATTTGTGGACTTTGTGTTGGACGGGAGTATAGATCATAGCAGTCATTTAATTTAACCTTTGTGTTAATTGATTTGTGTCTCAGGTATCTGCTGTGCTGTGTGATGATGAGGTAATGCTGACAATCAAGCCTGGGGAACACGGGTCCACATATGGAGGTAACCCTGTGGCCTGTCAGGTTGCCATCACTGCACTTCAGGTCAGTGTTTAAGTGCTCTTTATTATCATTTTATTATCATTTTGTCTGACATCAGAACACAAACATACACACACCAATAATGTCATAAGTTCGCTCTCTCTTTCTCTCTCTCGCTTTTTTAAACTCTTACTCTTCTTATTTGCAGGTGATTGAGGAGGAGAAACTGGCAGAGAATGCTCTAAGAATGGGAGAGCTGCTGCGGAGCGAGCTGAGAAAACTGCCCAAAGATATTGTGACAACAGTCAGAGGAAAAGGCCTCCTCAATGCAGTCGTCATCAAAGAGACAAAAGGTACAGTCATGTAAAATTTGTATAACAGCAGCCCTGTTCGTAAACATTATTTAGTAAGAAAGGAAAAAATGTCAGCTAATGATCTTAATCAAGACCTATATTAAACCAATCCCCCACACACATGCAGACTACGATGCCTGGAAGGTGTGCTTACGTCTTCGCGACAACGGACTGCTGGCCAAGCCCACCCATGGTGACATCATCCGCCTGGCCCCTCCCCTCATAATCAAAGAGGACGAGATGCGCGAATGCATCGATATCATCCAGAGAACCGTCATATCCTTCTAAACAACTCCAGTTCAGCTACTCAGTAACACATAAGCATCCTTCAAATTGATAATGCACATTAGCTGAAAGTTTGGCCTGTCAAAACGTCTTTCTAAAACATTTATTAGTTTTATTATCATTTATTATTTTACGTGCTGCAAAGATAGGGACTCTTTGAGTGGCATTACTGTAGAAATACAGCATACAGAGACCATGTATAGAGTGTGCTATGAGGATACACTGACACTTTTACAGAAAAACTGCTGTAAAGAAAAGGGTTACGTTAGACTGCCTCAGGAAAGACTGCAGCACAGCTGGAAAACATCAGTGGTTTTAATTTGAATGTTCTGTTTTTACACTGAATTCGTCTAAATAGATGGATTTTGAAATTGTTAATTCAGGTTAATGCTGGTAATGAGTGATGTAAATAATAAGTGTTATATCTTTAATGAAACATTTTTTGTTTTCAAAAAGGATAAGTGGTTTACTGGATGAAGTATGTCTAAGTAAGTTACAAAGATTTTGTCAACTTTCTCAACAGAGGCACACAATTGAATTTGACTTTGTATAGGGCTTTTGTGTTACTACAAGTTGACAATACACACATGGAAATGCAGCTTGCTTAAATGAAACCTTGTCTACAATGTACCATAGCTTACTAATGATATATGATAGTTTACAGTTCAAATAGATAAGTTACAGTCTACTCAGCTACTCCTGTCTGCTAATATAAAACCTGTTACATAAAAGGTCAGCTGTTCTACTTTCAATCCCAAGAACAGTGGTCCACACACGTCTTCAAAAAGACATCAAATGCTGATCAAGTTTTCAGATTCCAGGTACTTGAAAGATTGTGTAAAAGTTTTGTATTTGCACTTGAACTCTAACAAAGCGAAAAGTCAAGTATTTTTAATTTCCAATACAATTATGACAACATATTATAGGTATCTGTTTTATTTTAATTTAACATTAACTCTGAATGTTACTGTGGAAGAAATACTTTCTGTGAACCTTGAAGAACTTAAATGCTGCAACAGCAAAAATAAGTTTTTGCTCTTTTATGTTGTATAACTTTGTCTATTTTATTTCACCAAGAAACATGCTGCATAAGGATAAATGTTGGGAGGACTCATGCTGCGAGCTGAGGCTGGTTTAGTATGAAGTATTTACAGTAACTGTTTAAACTTTCTGGTGAACTGTTGTTAAACAGTGTAAATTCAGAGGCTATTTCACCTTTAAGTTGTTACATAATCCACAGTTTCTCAAATAAATTATTGCTAGCTTAACTCTTGTCTTGCTGTTTGTCTAAACCAAACAAATGCAATACTTGGAATTTGATGTGTAAGGATTCAGGTTCACTGAATCATCCAAGGTAAGCGCTGATTCAAATCTGGAGCTTGTCTGACATTAAAAAAAAAGCCATTCGGAATTAGCAACCTTTTTACTTTTTCTTGAAACATGAATCATGTTCCTGAGTAAAATGCAAAATGGGTAACTTTATAACAGAATGTGCTCCATGTTTGAGTTCTGCTTCGACGTCTTTGCTTACCACAAAGCAAACACATCATTTCCAGTGCCACATAGTCAAATACCGTGTGTTTGTGCACTTCGTCCTTTACTTTGCAATGATTACAGATGTAACACTAGATGGTGCTGTGCCCTCACTGTATTGAAACTAAGGCTTTAGGGTAGTTAAATGAAGTAGCACATACCAACACTTATTGGACAGGTGTTAAACGCAAAGCTTAAAGTGACGATGGAGATAAGATCATTAAGCTCACTGATGAAACATTTCATGACTTAGGGACAAATACTTGTATGGAATCACTGCATACTACGTATTATGAAGCGCGACTTGAATGATCCATCTTTCAGTCTCTCACAACGCTCCAGACCAGCAGTGCACTGGGACACTTACATATATTTGACATGGGATCTTGCAGCAACAACCGCAGGCTGTATCCACATATCATTTCTCAGACAACAACAATATAAACAGCAGCATGAGCAGAATACTGTAATTCAGGTCTGAAACACAGCATAAGTAAAAATGTCATAACCATATATATGTGGGTACATTTAGCATTTGATTTATATGTTAATTGAATTAAAAGAAAGAATGAAAAGAAGCAAATGTATTTATTTAGAAATCTGATTATATCTAGAAAATTTCTGATGTGAAATAAGGACTTGCTGGCAAACCCTCACTGAATCATTGTGGTATAACAAACTCAAACTGTGAGATCAACAGAGCCTGACAAGTTCTCATTAGTCAGCAGTAATTAACAAACCACATGGTCTCCCATTTTCTCACTCTGCTTATTTAAAACCTGGAAAGTTGTTTAGAAAAAGTTAGGCGACAGACAGCAGGTCTCATTTTGAAGCAGGGGTACAAGAAGACATATTGCATGCTGTTAAGGATCAATAAAATCTACTCTAATTAGTTTAGTGCTTTGCACTTTTAATGGCATACTCCTGGCCAGCTCCTCTTTAAAGACTTCATATTGAGTGCATTTTTGGCACTTTTATTCATCCAGTGAAGGCTTGATATTTTGTAGGAATGCATTCCTTGACATGCAGTATAATTACACACATTCTAGACTGGCAACTGCAGAGTATTCCCACAGTCTGATTTATTGGTTACTGAACCGCAGCATCAGATTTATCCTGTTGAACCAGATATCAAACAAAAAAAAAAATTAACTCAAGGTCCACTTACTGGCGCTTTCAGCCACATCCCATGCTGTTCTTTAGTGGATGGAGATTACAATAATGGGTGAATTCCCTCCACATGGGACACAGTAAGAATGTACCAAATGACAAGTGAAAACAATGTGAATGCAAAAGGGATCGCTTGTAATGAACCCACAGAGAATTATTACCTGAGTCTGCAGCTTTAAGGAAGTTTGTGGTGGGTTTCAGCTCATTGTTTAGCTGTCTGGCTGTAGCAGACCTACACTACCTGCTCAGGGATGAATTTAGCGATTAGCTGGAGAACATAATGGAGCACTTAGCAGTTACAGAGTCAGATATTTTCCTCAGTAGAAAGTAGAGACAAAAACAGCCATAAGAGAGTGAAAATTGGACTTACATTTAAAAGGTAGCCAGAGACACGACTCTAAATGGATGATTATTTTGCTGCCACATCAACTTAAGTAGTCCGCTTTGTGTTAAGAACATGTATTTGCAACACCCACATGGCCAGAAAAATCATACTGTGGGAGCGAAAAAACAAATTTTCCCTCTGAATTGTAGAAAAGTAAAAGTATAAAGTAACATCACCTAAATAAATAAATGTAGTTTCCACCACTAGTTGCAAGCTCTAACCTTCTCTAACCTTCAGGCCACTGTTTAATGATCAGGTTTTTGTATTATCATTCATTGTGCCAAAGCAGGGCTTGTAGTTCAGGGTGGAAGGGCGCACAGTCTACGACGTAGGACAGGTCATTATTTCATATGAAGCGAAGCAGAGAGATGAGCGAGGTTCGGAGTTTGCTTGTGAAATATGAGTGGAATCCAGCCTGGCAGCAGAAATGAGGGTTATCGCTGGGTGACACCGAGCAATGCGCTTATGTCCTGCGCAGGCTTTGATCCTACACTCTGCGGAGACCTGCATCCCACTCAGCCATGATAGGAAGGTGTATCGTATTTCCACAAATGAGCTCCAGTTTTGGCAAGGGAGTGACAGGCCACAGACTCTGCGAGGATCTGGGAACAGGGAGGTCCGGGCTCTAGCAGGGCTTTGACAGCCTTGGCCAAACCTAAAGACGCTCCTGTAAAGCTACTTGATTTTCCCTGCCACACACCCAGTGCCAACAGTCAGCCTGGTCTTTTCTAGCATGCAGTGTGAGGCAGGCTTCACAGAGTGGTGTGTGTGCCACTACAATTCCTCAGACCAAGAAGGTCAAGAGAGGCTCATCCAGACTGGATAGCTGCTCTCGTTCCAGTCTTTCAGCCCTTTGTATCTCGCCCCCTCTTTGTCTTTCCTCTTTTTTTTCTGCCTCTCAGTCTCACTTTCTTTTTATTTGTTATCTCTCTCTGTGTCCCCCTCTCTCTTCCTGCCCCTTTGTCTCTCTCTCAGCCAGCCCATTTGTATTCATTCCTTACATAATGAAGAAATCAGATTGTGGTACTTAGTGAGGATGTAATCAAAGTACAGTGCCTGAAATTTAATTCAGGTAAAGTTGCAGTTAAGAAAAGGATAAATTATAAAGCTCTGAATCCATTAAATGTGTGGAGAATAAGGTGCCAGCTTGAGAATTATGACTGATGCAGTGCTGGAGTAGGATAAGCTATTCATTTTTTCCTGTAGCACCACAGATAAATCAGAGAAAAACGTTAGGCTCGCCTGCCAGTGCTCATATTAACGGGCCTTTTACATTAAGTTTATGACATCTGAGTGGACTGATAAAATACATGTACATCTTAAAGGGCAAATGACACATAATCCTTATAGAGTAATGTGCGCTGGCCAATTTTCTCTTCCCCCACGTGCCTCTTTCAGTTCACACCAGAGGGGATACACACACACACACACACACACACATATATATATATTGATCGAGAACAGCAAGGTCCTCAGAAGGACGTGTTCCTCCCTGCAGATCTGAAGCACACAGTGTGACTCTCAGACCAGTCATTTCAGTTGTCACACCCTCACCTGATTTATTTGTGGGTTGGAGACACGCCTGTGGTCCCTACAAATCTTAAAAAAAAAAAAAAGGCAAACATGACACAGTCACGGTTTTAGAAGTCTCACAACAAACCAGATCTTCATGATCTCTATATGAAATATGAGTATTCGCAGGCAAACAACACATCACAGGTGCCATATACAAAAAAAAAGCATGGGTCACATGACCAATGAATTGGCAGAAAATTAAATTATATACCAAAACCAGCTACTCTGAAAAAAAAAAGTGAAACAGTTTCACCCAATATTAAATTCGAGTGATGTTTTTAATGTAATTTACATGTCTTGTGCACATTTCATTTACATAAAGATCAACATCAGACTGAGAGTCATCACCCCCCAGTGAACATACAGGAAACTGCTAACTCACAGTGAAGAGGATCTGGCACATTAAGTTTTTTTTAATGCATCTCTGGCCCTGTGGCGCTGAATGTAAAATGCTCGGCTATAACTCTTCTATATGCAAGAGAAGGGTGACTCATCTTTCTGTTGTTCATGTCTCTGGACAGCCTCCCTTCACTTTCCATTAGAAAATAAACTCAATTACAAATTGGTTAATTGTATTATCCACAGCTGGGAACATAGCTGTCCGTGTTTTTGACTGGAAAGATATAATTAGAGTCAATGGGCTACCACTGGTTGAGCTTTGCCTCAGTATAATGAATGAGGAAAGGTTCACAGCAGAGGCAAGCGACGGTTGAAACCAAGACCCTGGGCGGTTAGAGTCTGTTGCCAGAGTGTGATTCATTCAGCTGAATTCATGTGAGTCAGCACTATCGGCATTTCAAAAAGTATATAATGAAAAGGAAAGATGTGCATAAAATTAACTATAACAAGAGAGATACTCGTAATGAGTCGATGTCAGCACCTCAAAGCCTTGACTGTGTCACTATTCAGCAGCCAGTGTTAACTTGTAACCTGCTTTAACCTGGATTTTTAGCCATGAAAGCTACGTGTCTTTAAAGATAGCTGTTTGGTCTGCATTCAGCTCAGTGCTAACATCAACTTGCTGTATCCAAGTGCAGCCTTGCAGAGAAGCTAGCATGGCTGTGGACACTTCAGTCCTCAAACTTAGATTCAAATTATCCCCGTTTCACCCAATTCCAATTAAAAGTCTGGCGACTTGACTCATAGATGGCTGGGTTTCTGTGATGGATTGAGTTTTATTCTGATATATTTGAAATATTTAAGTGGCTGCAGAGTCTGTTACAGAGTTTAAGAGTAAATCTAGTGGTGCCGGTAAATGTTGGAGTTAGTAAAATTGTAGTTGAAGCCATGTGCCTTTTCCATTTTCCTCTTACATTTCTATGCGTGTCGTCCAAACAGTGACAGCCCTGGGTGTGTGAAGTACAACAGGCAACAATTAAAAATCATCTTATGGTTTTCTTTTATTCAGATATGACTGTTGGAGTGATAGTCCTATCTCTGGGGTTTTAAATCTGATGCAGTTTTATTAAAAAACTAATTTTAGGTAAACTATGGTGGTGCAACTTATTCCTAATGTGACTGGAAATGAAATTTCCACTGATTTCAGCTGGTTTTGAGTGCAGCTACTATTCCAGTGGGAGGTACAAGGCTTACATGTGGCAGCCATGACAGTGAGACCGCAGTAAAATGAGCACATGCCACCACTTGTGGCCATGAACTACGCCTTTGGGTATTTGGAGGGATACATAAGCCGCAGACAGCACCAGCCACCATGGCTTTGCCTTTTTGCCGCCCTCCTCTCCCTTAAGGTCAACCAAAGTGGCGGTGGGCTAACTCGGTCAATGGCCATACGCAAACTGATGCCTCCGTACAGACTTGGCTTCTGGGCTGGAGACTCACCAAAACAGCTGCAGACAAAGCCTCTGTGTTTACAGAGTTCATGGCTGAGGCTAGAGAACAGGAGGAGGCAGCAGGAAGGAGGAGGAGGAGGAGGGCGAAGGGGGGGGGGGTCTCAGCTTCCACTGCTTGAGGTAAAAAAAAAAGGAAAAAAATGACCAGAGGGAAATGGAACCATGATGGTGCCCACAGGAATTCAAGTCTTGGGCTTAAAAACATGGAGCGGTCATTCTGCACATCCTAGGAGAGGATTCAGACACTGTTTACGTAACGAAGGAGAAACTGTATGACACCCGGGGAATGAGAGGAAGAAAAGGGAGGTGGGCAGAGGTGAAAGATAAATTGGCCTTGTACATATGGTGCTCGTTCCTTTAACAAAGGGCCGGGATGTACTGGGCTGAGTGTAGCTCAGATTCAAGGTGGTGAAAAGAAAAATGTGTCTTGGTGTGTGAGGAAGCAGAGACGGGAGGTGTCTTTCCAGGAAGACTGGCAACCTAAAGTATCACACAGAGACTTGCGGTGACAAGGAGACTACAAGCTTGGGTCGGGCAAGCTGCCACAGAAGCTCTCAGTGTCATAAAGGATAAATCATGGCGCTAAGCATCGCTGTGGCACTCTCCGTCTGATGCAGCACTACCTCTCTGTGAGCGGCAGAGCCGGGCAAACACAAAATATCACTTTTTAACCTCAGCAGCTTCTGTCAACGTCTTTCGCGATGTAAGCCATCAAAGGTATATTAAAGTGGTGCAATAATGCACAGCGCCAGTTTTGTTAATGCCAGCATGGTGCAACACTGTGTAAAAAAGGCTGCCCTTGGCCCAAGGGCGCAAGGGCTCTATTCTCATCAGCAGGCTTGGGTGAAATGAATCAGCAGTGTTGTTCCTGTTCGATGTCAGAGCTAATTAATTACTAATGAGGGATGTCAAATTTCATTTTATGAAGCCAGTCATTTAAGTGCAGTGGAATTAATGACTGTGGACTGTCTGGTGTTTTGGTCAGAGACAGCAAATAAACTGAGGCTGGTAGGTCATGTATTTCCACAACCACAGGCCTTTCAATGGCTTTTAATCATGGGATCTACATGTGTTCCTGCAATACTTTAATATAGAATTATTGATGATATACATCTGTTAAGTCAGCTGGTATAGGCCCCAGCGTGCCCCGCAACTCTTAAGGATAAGCGGTATAGATAATAGATGGATACATCTGTTAAATTAGGTGCAATAATGTTGCAATGTCAGTACCAGCAGACTATATACCTCTGAGTTTTCTAGGTGTGTAGGACATAAAACGAGCAGTGACACCTCCAGCAGACAGCAGCACAACCAGAGAGTGATGCTTTAATTAAAAGCTACGCCATCTTCTTAAAAGCAATCCCTCTTGACACATGGTAGGTAGGAGGGAACACACACTCTGAAAAATGATTACAAGAGCGGTTGACATGCCAATGACAACTGAGTCTCCTCAGTTTGTCAAAACATGACAAACTGTGACATTTCTTATATGTGTGAATGTGTGGGACTCCTTTTGAAGACAGAGGAAGCTGCCACATTCACACTATTGAGCACATTCACACTTTTTTTTTTTCATTCTCTGCTTCTTTCCTGTATTAAAAATCAAAACCCTCACAGGTGGGACACTGATGAATACAATCGCACTCGCAAAATTCTGTCATTACAGCTTCCTCTGGACTTTAAACTTTCCAATTCTGGCTCACGCACTTCCAGAATTCAAAGACGTTCTGCGGGGGCTTTGATCCTTAAGTGTCCTCCACAATCCTGCTGATGCTGCACATTCAGGCCTCACGGTATGTTAGCAGCACAGTAGCCCTCCACTGGGAAAATTTAAAGCACCCCCCCCCCCCCCCCACACACACACACACACACACATACACACACACACTTCCCCTCCGCAGCACAGCTCCATGGCCCGGGGGCTATCGGCACACACCGGTTCTGACAGCCCCGCACTGGACCTGGTGATGCTACAGGACAACACAGCACAATATCCTCCCTGTCTTTGCAGTGGCCTGGGGAGGGATTAGCCACTGTGCAGTACGCTGACTCTTCTGGGTTCATAAAAATCCTTCCATTTTCATTAGAAATGACCCTCTGTGGTGCGATTTGCAGTGTCCCAGGAAGCGCTGATATACTCAAAAGACGACAGGGAGAGAAAATGAAACTGACCTAAATTATTAAAAGAATTAAATCTTTTTAGACATCTAAGTCACATAAAAATGTTATTTCAAAAGAATTTAAGCACTTTATATAAAATGGGAAGCAGACCCTGACCACAACATAGTAAGAGTTATAGAATATCGTTGAAATGCTGTTTAAAAAAAATGTTATTTGGTCAAATTTAGCCCCTCTCTCTCTCTCTCTCTCTCTCTCTCTCTCTCTCTCTCTGAGACTCCTTTCATGCTTCTCCGCTGGAACTGGGTAGAACATGTCTAGCTTGAAATCACTGACCTTTTTGTTAACTGCGATTTAATGGGGTGATTAGGTCTACTTCGCACTGTTTTCAAAGTATACATCCATCTTGCTAAAAGTGTTGACACTGCAATAACCCTCCCTTTCAGCAGGCTCCTCACAATGCCCGCTTGCTTACCAGCGAAACACCAAACAAGCACACCCTTGACATTTTCACGCACCACTTTATGAAATCCATAAATTCTGTGTATTTATGATTGGGCCCGGCCCGGCGCTCATAATAAGGAGTCGTGAAAGGTCTGCCTGGCAAAACTTTGACCCGCTGACCAAAAGGAAAACATACAGCGGGTTCCAGTTATTCAACGGGTGATGTCACACCGAGGCATAGACCCGGATTGGTTCTTTCCATGTGCGTTGGCCTTACATAAGTCTCAATGAAAATGTCACTCCAAAAGCATAAAACCTTGACAGTACAAGGACAGATCTGTGCCTGGTGGTATTCCTGAAGCAGACATACCCTGCAGCACTGGCTATTGTTTCAAACACCTACAGCTCAATGAATCAATAGTGTCTATATTAAAAATTGATTGAATGTCTACATATAATGTTAAAGGACACTGCAGCCCCACTAAACAGAGCCTTTTAGCCTCTTTTAGCATGGTGACTCTGATTAGGTCACAAAGCATGTGACCTTTACAGGGTTTGCATCCTGTCACCTACCAGTACTGGTTTATTTTAACCAAGACACTGATCTTTTCCTAACCTTACCCAAGTAGCCTTAGCTCCATGAACCTTAACAGACCTTAATCACAGAAGTGTAAGAAAATGTACATATAATGTGTTATAGAGAATATGTAGCAAACAGGTTGTTTTGGAGGACACTAACAAATGGTCTATTTTGTTTACAGTGATTGTGACTTGGAATGCAAGGGAATTCTAGAGGTGGCTTGCTAAGTTGGTGGAAAGATTGAAGTGGATGCAATCAGACATCCATGCAAATTGAACATTTTTCAATTTCAGTAAGAAAAAAAACATAAACAGACAAGAGGCAAAAGGACAGGGATCTGGAGGGAAATAAGAAGAAGAACTAACACATATATTTTGCAATACTCGACACACACTAGCTATGGCTAATCTATGTCCAGTCAGTTTACTGGCTGTTTGAGGTGAACACTCTGGCATCCAAATTTGCCCGAATAAACAAAGGTAATATTTCACTCTACAGGCACCTTAAACCAACTCTCAGACCTTGGCAGAGTAATATACAATCAGACACTTAAGAGACAGATTCCTACAATGTTGCATATTGGCCAGTCACTTCCCCACATTGTGGCCAGTCACCTTTCTGACACACAGTTCAGTGGTTTGTCTCGGGCAGACAGGGAGGCTCTGTAATGTTTCATAATCAAGCTTATCCATCCGAGCGTGGAGAGCAGCTGGACTGAGCTGATATTAGTATGCCCCTGGTGTGGCTTGGTGACAGAAGCTGGAGCTCGCTCTCTCTACCTCTCATTGCATGGTGTCAGATGGAGAATTTTATGTGATAGAGGGTGGAATGAAATGTGCCGCCGCTCTCCAGCAAAGTTAGATTAGCTTTGTAGCTTTTACTGTTTAGAGATAACTGATGGTCAAAGCGCGCATCAGTCAAAGCTGGGGAATACTCGCTCAAACAGCCTGTTTGCAGATGCAAACGTGATCTGATTTGTGGGAAGCACCAACATGAAATTGGACCACCAGTTGACAACAAAAGATGAATGGAGATTTTTTTTTTAATGTTTGCAGTTAGGATTTTAAATCCAGTCCCTGACAGTGGGTTTGGGAAAAGCAGGTGGGCTGCTGATGTGGAGCCTTGCTGTAATCTGACAGACTGTGATAAAATCAGGTTTGGCATTTGGATTGCTGTACCTGGAACAGCTTTCTCTCCCCTCCACCATGACAGATGCTGCAATTAGTGATAGTGACGACTGCCAACTGCTGACACAGCTTTGTATCACCCACCCATCTCCACTCTGTTTGTACCTTTTTTTTTGGGGAGGGAATCATTAGCTTATCTCGATACCACGTTTCCAGCAGAGAACAGCCAATCACAGAGACGGCTCGGGCTCAGACAGGCATTCTCACCCAGTGGGTGACTGGTTTGACATCGAGTCGATTTTCAGAGCCGGACTCAGACACTTTATCCAAAGTCGGTACAACTGCAGACTGTACCACAGCCATGGAAAATACTATCTTCCCATTGGTTAGCAGGTGATTGTTATACAGAACTCCTCAAAAAAATCTCCAGAGGAACAGTTTAACTGTTGTTCTAAGTCAACCCACAAGGTACACTATACCAAACTGCAAGTTTTGGTATAGTTTTATAAGTTGCCAGCTCACTGGCGAAGCAGACCTAAGAATCAGTTAATCGAACTGCAAACAAACGTATGATGATTTAAACGCATTCTGTGCTTTAGCTTACATTACGAGGCCTGATAAGCACAGTAATACACTATAAAGTGTCCTGGATCAATAACAGAGTCCCTTTGTGGTGGTGTTTGCCTCCACCTCATCTACTTTTTTTTATATCTTGTCATGTTTCATTGCTTACCTCTAATACATTCAATAGTTGTCATTTTATCTCTCCGCTAATGCTTTGTTTGGATTCAGGGGGATTCACTAGTTGCTAATATCAAAGTCTGTGTGAATAAAATTATAATCTCTGTTTTCAGATGTGTTTTTAAGTGTCACTCACTGGATGTTATATTACAGACCCTAACTTTTACTTAGATGGGCTTTCCTGAGGCAGTGCAGTTGACAAAGAAAAAGCACACAATAACAGTTATACTCCCTCTCCAGCCTGACAACAGTAATTTAGAGGAAAAGTCAGTGTCTGAGGTAGAAAAGAAAGGGAAAGCAAAGGAAGACCGATGACCATAACACCTTCCACAAAAATCTTATTGTTGTCCCCAAATGGATTGGGGTTGAATTTGCATACAAATCTGCTGCCAGAAACTATCCAGCCAAGGATATCACAGTTGTACAAGCAATGTGATTGCCTTTTTAAAGTGTTTTTCTTTTAAGTTACTTCAGGAAAGACAAATTTAAATATGTATATCAAATTCTATCAGATTAAAAGCTCGGATACAACATCTATTTTGGTGGAAAGGTGTTACACATTACAATACTTGTGATACTTTAATGAAACAAAGTTCTGTGTTGTTGTTGTTTTTCTTCCCAACCACATGCTGAAACAATGCTAATTAGGATTTAGGGACTAATTCCCACAAAATCTGTTTTGCAAAGGCTTATTTTTCCCCAGCAGCTGTGAACACCTCTCCACATAAACTTGCAGATTCACTCACACAACAGAGAAAAAGTTAATTACTGTATTTAAAATGATACAGCAATTTTTACCATTTATCACAGGCCATTTCACAACATGGTGTGACAATTTATTTGCGCTTTATTGTTGTGAATATTATGGTAAATGTGCAGGGAAAACTCAACGGCGGAGATTTAAGAACAAACTTACTGTTGTGTCTCACAAAGCTCACTTTCAAGCTGGTGGGCTGAATGTGAACACATTCCAAGAGCTGAGGGGGGAAAAAAGCACAGGACCAAAATGGTCCTACAGTGGATATCCTTTTTTCCCCTCCTGCCTCTCTTCTTGTCCGTCCATTAATAGTGAATTCATGGGTTGCCAAGTCTGGGCCTGAACTCCAGGCAGATAACAGGTAATGTTATCCACCTTGACATTTCCCCAGTTAAATGTAATCTCTGGAATTTAAGCTACATTTCTTCAGACACACACACTCTCCAGAAATCCAGTTTTTCCTCCTCTTTTGTTCGATTTAATACGGAGACAAGAATGGCAAAGCCGGGGATAGACGAGGGAAACACACCATCACAGAGGCATGGCTTTCTAAAACATGCTTTCACCCTGTTAGGCCAGGATTTCTGGTGACAGAACATAAATGGGCTGCATTACAGAGGCTCTCCACCTCACCTCTACATACATTTTTTTTGGTGTTGTTGTGTTAGTGAGGGAACCTGAGCGATAGGGCAAGGATGGGGTCAGCGGCTGAGTGAACATCACTGTCTGCTATGATGAGCTGCAGAAATTCTTGTCATTCATTCACCACACACT
The DNA here is from genome assembly GCF_001640805.2 of Lates calcarifer. Lineage (NCBI taxonomy): Eukaryota > Metazoa > Chordata > Actinopteri > Centropomidae > Lates > Lates calcarifer. The sequence goes on along the minus strand of NC_066855.1, from coordinate 12,700,090 downwards.
GAGTAAGGCAGAGGAGCATCTGTCCCATCTGCTCTTTCAAGCATTGAGGCTTGTATCAGGCAAAGCAAATGCCAGTGTTTTTGTTGTCTTTGCAAGCTGTGAAGAAGTTCTTTCGGACTGATGCTTATCTCTTCTTTTTAACCCAAAATAACACGGGAATAGAAGCAACACAATTTCCAAGAGTACAAAGAACTCGTCAAAGTCCTTGGTGGTGAGAGAAAAGAAAGCTGCCGAGCTTGTGTGGGCAGCATTAGTGAACATCCATCCCCGGTGAGGAGGGGTTCAAGGACCCCAGCTCTTTGTTAGGATGTGAAAGATGGACAATGCCACTACTGTGTGCTGAGAGCAGGAGCCATGCTGCTGCCGGTTCCATAAGACTGCCAAAGCTTGTCACAATTATGCCTTTCTTTTGTTGTAGCCTTTCGTTTTCTATAATTTTCCCCTGACTCCTTCTTCTCCCTCGTTGCCCCTTACAATCTATTTGCCCTTTTGAAATCTCACCTTTCACAGTGATTTCTCCCAGCACCTTTTCTCCACCATGGACCACTAGAACCTGATGTCCTGCTTTAATCCACTAGAAATGTCTTGCCCTTCAATGTAAAAAGAATATTGGCAATTATTGTGGGATAACTGGATTGCTGGTGTCAGGGGTGTGATTCTATATGTGAAACTAGTCAAGTAATTTCTCTAATAATAACGTGTTACTTCAGCAGAGCTGTAGATCTGCAATTTGGGTTTGAGTCACACTTAGATTTAAAAAATGAGGACTGGACTAAACTAAAATGTAACTAGTGAGAGACCTGAGTTATTTGACACTTGACTTGAGACTTGAAAGCAAAAACGAGATAAAAAGAGATATTTCACTTTCACAATTCACTTCAAAAACAACTCTGACTTGATTAAACTTTGATTTGTTGTGAATGATTTAACCTTTGTCTTTGACCTGTCTCCACTGATCAGATTTGGCTTAGCCTTGTCTTGAAAATTGGATTAGTCTCAAAGACTTAAGACTCAACTTTCTAAAATGATTTGAGATTCAACTTGTACTTGTAAGTCTCTGATGACCAGATATATGACCAGAAACTTGTAGCTGTAATAGCCTTGTAACTTGACTTGGACTTGTCTCAAACAACGCAAAACCAGACCTGGAGTTGTTGCAACATCTGACTCTCACCTGTGTAAAATCGTGAGATTTGACTTGGCCTTGGCCTACTCATCTGCAATGACTTGACTTGTCATAAATGTTCTGAAGGTGGACTTGGTCTCAAATGACTTGACACTTGAAGCTTGCTGTGATGAATCAAAGACTTGATTTGGACTTGTCTCGAATGACTTAAGACTCCATGTAAACTTATCTTGAATGACTTGAGGTTTGACTTGAATTTACCTCAAATGACTCGTGACTTGATTTGGACTTGCCTCAAATGTCTTGAGATCTGACTTGGACATTCCCTCAAAAGCACCGACACTAACTCTGGTCCACAGGGTACACAAGCTGTGTACAACTTGATAGTAGTCACCCTGTGGATATATTTACAGTACATCTGCCAATAACCTGGGCTTGTCTCAAATGATTTGAGACTTAATCTAGACTTGTCTTTACTTTGACTTGCCCATACAGACAGCCCTTGGCCACAGTGAATTCAAGCTGTGTGCATCTTGATCATGGTCTGCCTGCAGATTTATTTACTTCACACACAGCCACCAGTCTCTGAAGAGATCTGCTAACAAGAGAAAAAAACTGGAATAACATGTACAGTGTATAAAACAAGGAAGTGGTGCTTGTAATTTCAGATGCACTTGATGTGCTAATGAAAAAAGGATGCATAAAATGCTTCACATAAATGTAGAAGCAGCCAGCTGTGGAATATGGCACCCATTAAAGTAGAGAGCGTATTTTTTATTGAACAAAGCCAGGACGACCGCTGAGGAAAGCGTGTGGCGGCTTCGTTTTACTTCAAGAAACTTTTAGGAACAACCCCTGAGTCCCATATTGAGTACGCTATAAAATGTGAATAGCTCTCCGAAAGAGGTACCGTGGGAAAAAAAGAATTGATATGAGAAAGGGTGTGTATATGAGCGTGTGTTTGTAGAGAATGTATGTGTGTGAAAGAGAGACAGAGCAAAAGTATAATGAAGGCAGTGGAATCAATGGCTTGTATATCTCACTCTTGCAATCTAAAAAATAAGGTATATTTAATTGAGTTAGTGAAATGAAATGCCACTGCAATATGCAGCATATTGATTTTATGTTTCTGTATTCAGCCCGAGTGGCTATTTGTTTCAAATAAAAAACAGACTGAGAGAACAGGGACCAAGCTGCCAGATCTCACAAAGACAGAGCAGATTTGAACAGGCAGTGGAATTGTTGTCTGATTCTGCTTTGTCATCACTGAGCAAATAGATGGTTTGTCCAATGATTAAAAGAAAAACAAGAGTATTCATTTATCTTAACACTACTGACCATTGACTGATACAGCTGTGTCACATGGGACATTTACTCAGCATGCAACTTTTCTTTCTTTTTTCTTTTTTTTAAATTTTGCTCTGCCGTGCTAAAGGAATCCGTGTTGCCTTTCCAGACGCCTCACGACATGAATACTGCATTTAGTTCGACCCCACACACTGACATTATTTATAAAGGCAATCATCATCAGCAGTGAAGTGAACCCTATCTGCCTGCACCAAGCAGCTGACCTCCAATAGTCTTCTTTGTGTTTATAACTGAAGCTCTTTGTGGGTTAATACAGGACAAACTTAATCAACACGTAAGTGTTTATTTTTTAATTTGTTACGAAGTGTCAGTTCATATATTTTGCACCTCCTGTGGTGTTAAATAATCTGCGAGATATACATTTTCCCATCCTCCCCCGGCTGTGTTATTATGTCCTGTTTCTGCACTGTTTCTTCCCTCAGCAGGCTTGAGGAAGATCTCCCCTCTTCCTTCCAGACTGTCTCTGTATCTTCATTGTGTGGTTGATGAAGCTGTCAAAGAGACAGTGTCTAGCCAGAGTGATGAGACGAGACAAGGGCGATAATTTGAGTCAGTCTCACCTGCAGCTGCTGGTAAAGTCAGACTGAATGAATGTGTGTGAGTTCTGTGTGTAAATCTGTATGATGGAAACTTCAGGTGCTCGCTTTTATCTTAATCTTCACAATTTCTGTGAAGAACAATTACAGTCCCTCAGCCACTGCTGAATAATTTGCTTTCGTACTTAAATTGCAGTATTTGAACATCCAAATACTTTTTGTTACATTGCCTCTGGACTCTAGCACATTGGATTTTAAATGTGAAATATTAATAATATCAACTGTACATTGAAGGTGATATCAGACATACTGAGTGAGTGTAGTAACTGTGGACCTATTATTGTCCTGAGAAACCATTCAAAATTTTGAGGAAAACGTATGCACAGAAAATGCTACTCCTGCTATGACTGATCATCTAATATAATAATAATAATAATACAAAGAAGATGAAGAAGAAGAGACCTAGAAGCATTTGAAGAGGACGACAAAGACCAAAGCTTAGAAGGCAAAGATAAAGACTATGACGAGTAGAAGACCACAAAGTAGAAGAATTGCAGCCCAGACGTGCCCCCCCCCCCCGATTTATCATTTATAGGCAGTTTATAAACATAATAAGTGTTTCTAATACATTCCAATGTAGTCATAAGAAAATACAAGAACATTTTAAGTGTTTATTAATGTGCAGTATTTTTTTTAACAATTCCAGTACCTGTTATAAAGAAATATTTTATATAATGACACCTGTTCTGCTGTCATTTCTTATCTGTTTGTATACCATGCATCATCCAGTTATGCGTGATTCACAGAAAGAGTTGAAGTTGGGGTTAAAATAATAAGGAATGTGTTTAATGTTAAAAAAATAATATACCTCAGCTGATTATCATTTATTTAAAACTCTCAATATTAAATGAAAGCCATCGAAGTTCTATCAAATTTCATTATTGACATCTGCCTAAAACAAAAAAGTGTCAATTGGAAATGATTAAAAGATTAAATCTGCAAGAATCAGATCCTTGAGCTGAGTTTCAAAGCTGGGGTCATTGTTTTACTGCAGATCTAACAGGCTGGAGTAAAGAGCCAAAAACAACGGAAAACGTGTGACTGTCCAAATTCTTACGAACTGCACTGTATCTGTAAAGTAGGTCAGGAGAAATGAAAAGTGGAGCTGGGGAGGATGGTTTGTGTGAAGTGATGAATAGAAGGGAGTTCAGCTCAGTATGAGTCATCATGGGTGGTGAGGTGGTCGGCAAACAGCCTTCCTGTGTCAATAATGAAGGAGGGACTCTGTGAGGAGGGGAGCCATCGTGAGGCAAACCGAGAATTATCAACTCACGGCAGCTCACAAAATGAAATGGAAAATTTAAATACGCTCTCACCTTTAAGGGTGGTGGGAGTGACACTCTCAGAGGTAAAACCAAATTCCAGTTAATTTCCACAACGTGAAAGCAACACACACACAGACACACACACAAACAGCACAAAAGCATCTGGCTCAAACCCTCCTTACTGACTTTAGGTCGTTAAGGTGCCGCTCTAGCTTTCACTGGAAACAGCCCACCAGGGTTGAACGCCTTTCCTAATGAGCTTCTGCACCACTGTCAGCACCACAGTACATGTTTGATGGCAAACATTGTAATGCATTATTCTGTTCAAGTGAGAAACAACAAACAATGTGAAAGGGGGAAAAAAAAACATTCCAGGACACACAATCAGGCCCTGCAAATCCAGAGCATGAATAAAACATTAGCAGAGGAACGGGGAGGTGTCTCTCTGTGGACTTTTTAGAAACTCTAGCAGGCAGCAGTAGGTGAGAATGCACAATGGGAGATATTATGAACAGTTTTTGCTCTGCAGGTATTCTGCTATAACTCGTGGCCATGGTTACACAGAAGTTTGGAGATTTGACTCTAAATATGGAATATTGGGAGATTTTGCGACAGCACTGTGTAAGCTTCACAGCTTCCTGTGTATGTTATTATTAAATGAAAAACAACTTTCTCAATAAGCTTTTTACTGCTTGTGATGAGATCCTACATGAAACCACTATTTTCTGCAAAAGATAGAACAATTTTGGTTACTTCACACGAGAGATTTCTGTATTTATGTTTCTGCCTGAGCCTCTCCCACTGGTTTGAAGTGGGTGGAGCTGCATTTTTGGTATTAAAGGTGCTATATGAAAGTATTTGCTATCACTGCATAACCGGCATTGGCATTAACAGCTGTTTATTGACCAGTCTAGAAGAAACGTTATAATGCAAATTCAGCATCAAACATTCACATCACACATCATTCCTTTACTCACCAAAAGCTGTCTCCACTAGTGGAAAACAACGCCAATGTCAACTCTTGTTTTGCTTTGTTCTTTAGCTTTCCTTCTTTGCCACTGAATATGGTGAGAGTGGGTGGTGGGGGTTGCCAAGAGCTTTAGCCACTGCTGCATGTACTGTTCCATTCCACTGACTACCTTTTCAGAATACGCCCTCGAGGCAGCACTATTTCTTCGTCCTGTCATACTGGACTGAGGGCAGACTAGATCTCACTATTGCCTCTTGAGGTAAGTGGTATTACAAGATGGGACAAGCCAAAGCTAGTTGGTTAGCATGTTTAGTTCAGTAGATATCTATGCAACACAATACACAGATGTCTTTGACATAACGTCAATATTGTTATTTCTTCACATTCTGTACATAATTTTAGTTAATTTTTGAATTTTTAAAAATGAAATACTTACATACAGCACCTTTAAACTCTCTGAAAAAACTTTGATTGTTGCTTATTTAGTCATTAATATTTAAGGTTATAGAGAAACACATAATGTGTAAAACCACGTTTCCAGGGGCTTTAAATGTGACCTTGCACTTGCATTTGCATTTACTCATTCCATAAAATGTTAATCTCTGCCCCCATTACTTTATACATTTCTAACTGCATGTTTCACATTGTTTGTAAGTGTTTTACGACTGAATGGTCCAGACTGTGGAATTTCAGCAACCATCTGCATCCAAAATATGCAAAATAGATTTTTGTGTGCAACCAGATGTGTGATTTACTCTCCACTGGCATAAAAAACATCATTGGATGACAGGAACCACAATAACATGATGAAATATGAAAGTATAACCATAGCCCATGGGTACTTTTCCTGACCGTCTAGCTCTGTGAGGGTGCCGCGATTCTATCTGCAATTTTCCTCCAGCCCCGTGAAATCTGTGAGAAGTTTGCTTTTCCACTCAGCCCGCCTGCACCTTGGTGACAGGGCTAGCCAGAGTTTACATCCATGAGGGGGCCCCAGGTTTTCATATTACAACATCAGAAATTCCTGCGGGCTTGTTGCACAGTGCTCTGACTGTTCAGAGCTCCTGCCAAGTCCATAGTAACAGACAAGCCTATATTTAGCCGTGTTTATGGGCTGTTGGAAAGCGCTTAAAATAGTTTGGAGGGAGACACTTCTATAATGCTGCCCCACAGGGGTCCATCAGACTTGGGAATATAAAATCTGCATAAACACAGCTCTTATTGTGCCATGACTGAATCTTGGCACTTGAACATGGATTTGATTGTTTACCCATTTCTCTGTGGCAGTTGTGAAGACATCCAAGAACTAAATTGAAAAGTCTCTAAAACCTCATTGAATCATTTACTCCCTAAAGGTTGTCAAACAGGATTTTTCCTGCTTTGCTGGTGGATACAGGAGCTTTTTAGCCCGTGGCTATGAGCTCAACCTGATCCAAAACACTGTGGACTTTTAATGCAGGCTTTGCACCAGTGCTCTTACCTAACAGGTTCAACTCTCTAACCTGGTCCAGAGGGAAGCCTGGAGCTTTTGAAAAAAAAAAATTAAAAAAAAAACTGGTAGCAGGCCAACTCCATACCTACAGGAAACAATGACTGACAGCCCTCAACATCAAAGGTTTAACCCCTAGTCAGTTTGAGGCAAGAGGTTCTGAGGCACAAGCAGAGGAACATCAAAACTCTGGGGTCTCCAGCCTGCAGCACTCACACATACACACAGCTCAGATAGATGTCAACCATCTTTCTACATTTTAGATGAGACTTTGAACAGCCTGCACAATCAAAGGCTCAAAGAGAATCATGCGAAGCCACATGGGCCGCACCTCCAACAATAGACGTTTTTAACTCTCAGCATTTGCAGTATCTTGACAAGTAACCCTCTGGAACTTCTTTTAAAACTTGCCGTCAGTATGTAACTCAACATACTATTGTCTAAATCACTTTCCTGGGTGATCCTAACTGATATGTTTACAGCCTCTCATGAAGTAATCCATCTAATGAAGCATTGCGTGTGCACTGTTATGCAAACAAAACCCACACGCAGAAGATGGTGGAACTTGCAAAGCGAGTGAGCGATAAATCCCAGATCAGGCCGCAAAGACAATTGCTGTTTAAGCGCTGGAAGGAATCAGAAGATTGCTGGAAGCTGAGATAATGAGATAATGATGTGGCAATCAGCAGGTAAACTGGTGGTATGAACAGAAATTCACACTATTGTAAACACAGGAGCATATCAACACTATATTTAGACTGAATTCCATAGCTCCTGTTTGGATTATGCCATCTCTTTGTTGATATTATGGATACATATCACAGCCAGATTTTCCACAAGTGGACAGAAAAATGTAATCAATCCATCCATGTGCTGGCAATTTTCTTGACAATCCACTCCAGTCCACTGATCCACGCCTAAATAGAAAACCTCTCTCAGTCTAAGCATGGCGTCCACAGCCGCAGAGTAGACCCTGGGCTGCAAAACACCTGCTTCATACACTCAGCAATAACCTCTTAACCAGCTGCAAAATCCACAACCAGTAAACATCAAAATTCAGCCTGAAAATTGTTTTCCATCTGCAGGAGTCATAAGGAGGTGGAAATTCAGGCGTGCACAGATATTGGGAGCAGAAAGGTGGAATAGTTTTTTGGGGAATGCAGCGGGGCTCAGAGTCCCATGGTGGTCCGGACTCCGTGACCCTTGTGTGTGATGGTGTGGGGGGACTTTTCAGACAGCGCCTAATATCAAGCCAGCTGGAACCAGTTCTCAGATTGTTCCTGGCTTGTTCACTGTGCTGCTGACAGTGAAGCCAGCGCCCTGATTGCCTCCCTCTTTCCCTCCCTCCCTCCCAATACCTCTCTGGACCTGAATAGCTGCTCCTGTGAAGCACCGAGATGCTGATTATGCTGAGCAACGCGTGCTGGGAGAGCACCAATTACCCTGATGTGCCTTTTCATGTTTGCACATTGTTGAGCAGCACATCGACTGGTGTCCCAGGTGTACACAACAGCGCACATGTCTGGAGACGCAGCGCCAGTGACAGCAGAGGTGACTTTCTGAGAGGGATGACAGGGAAAGACAGAGGGCACAGTCATGACTGTCACAGGAGACATCATGAATATGAATATGAATATGAATGTGTCGAGTATAAGCCAATGAAATAGGTTTTAGCCAACTGACGTTATGCCTCCACTGAATTAGAATAAGAATAGAGTGAAAAGCAGCAACACCTTACTTTTCCAAATATTCCATAATTTATGAGAACATTTTTGAGGGCTGCCACTAATGATTATTTTTGTCATTTAGTGTACACATAGTGAAAAATGTCCATCACAGATACCATCTTCAAAATGCTTGTTCTTGTCCAACCAATAGTCTGAAACTGATTTTCATCATTAAAGCAAATCTCAACATTTGAGAAGCTGCAGCAAGTGAAAGTTTGGCATCGTTGCTTGATATATCATTTTAAAGGTGTACTGCATACTGTAGATTTTATATGGCACAATATTAAAGTTGGGAGACTTGTAAGAGACACATAAAACAAAAGATTTTTAAAAAATTTATATGACTTAGGCCAGGATATCTTGACTCTTAGTCCCTAGTATTGGTCAGTCTTCACCGGATCCTACATTTCCCATTATGCATCTTTTGATAGACCTCCCATGCATGACAAGTAAACTGAACTGTGCCCCTTAATAAATCATATCAGAAGAATTATACTACAAAAAAAATCCTCCAGCTCATTTTCACCTCCCCCCCACACTATCTTGGGGTTAAAAATCTGGCCTACAGAGCAAATTTCATCTTCACACATTAGCATCAACCCCGCTCCACAATTTCTAGCTCAGCTTTCACAAATTGACTGCACTTTGAAGTGAGTGACTGCAATAAATAGATGACCTGGTGTCAACTCTGTACCAGTGCCCTGACCTTTGAGATCCTCTGTGCTGTTAATAGTCTCATTGGCACTGAGCTGATGCAGCTTCTCACATTCCCAACAACACCAGAAGAAAAAGAAGAGGAAATATGCAAAGGGGAGCAAACTGCAGCATTTAAATTCAGAACTGGTAGCCTGTTTTTTTTTTTTTTCCTCTCTTTTCTTTTGCAGCTGTATGCTAAGCTGCAGGATAACTGCATTCCATTTTGTGCATCAAATCGTTTAGTATCCATTTCAGAAAAACAGCAAACTGTAAAGATTTTTTGTACAGCTTTGTATAATGAATACATGAAATTACAAGTAGCTACTGAATGATGATGTGTACATTAGGATGAGTGAGAAATAGTCTGTCACACGTTTATCCATGTTAAAGTCCTTTAATACCATAAGATTAGGCTGACTCGCGGTATGCATTTGTGCAAACTCACTGGAGTAATCATATACTCATTTGGTAGAATCAACAAAGAGAGTACACACACAGTACTGTATGTTTCAAAGGATTTTCTATAAAAAAGCTTTGAGCCAATGATGTCACCTTGTTCATATCTGATAACATCTCTGCGGGCAATTCATCTCAAAAAGTGATTTGTTATTGTCTCCACAGGGCACAGTTTCAATCAAATAGTTCAAGTGTTCAGTAGGTGAAGCAGGTCCACAGTGTCAGTTTTACTCTGGGTTATAAAGCCAATGATTTGCTTCTAGGCTTGTTTGAAAAAATATCAATTTAATTTTCAAGGGTTGCCGCTGGAGGAGGTAGCAGCCGTAAAGCTCCATGGAGCTTCCCAAAGGGATCCAGCCCATAATGCCTCTATCTAACCTCCTGGGTTGAAAAACAATCATGTGCGGGCTGGAGGTCTCTCCGAGAGTCTGTCTCCAATAATAGCACCTGCCTCTGTCTGCTAGAGGCGTGAGAGCGCCGGCCATGTTGGAGGGCTTTACAGGAGCGCCCTTTGTCATTGCCAGTCCTGGCAGAGGAAGGGTTGAAACACTCGAGCAGAGCAAGCTCAGGCAGGGTTATAATAGCATGAAGTTGGTGTTTTCATCAGCTGATATTGTGATAAAGGCGTTGTGACATGCAACAAAGACCTCCGTCTGGAGTCAAAACTGGGGAGGTTACAATAATGCACACCCTCAAAGGTTCTGCTCTTCATATTCCTTATGTTTTTGAGCTTTCTGTTGGAGTGGTGGTCTATGACAGTGAGTGGCAGTGTGAATATAAATGGATGCTTCGTCTGCAGACGAAGAGGCAGGGGCAGATATGGCAGTGTCAAGGAGAATTTTTAAAATGTTTCCAGGAGCCTATACTGACTTTCTTCTTTTTTATATGGCTTTTTTTTTCCACATCAGCCAAGCAAAAAATGTTTCTTTCATATTTCTTTCATATTTCTCTTTTCATTTTTCCACAAAGGTTTTTTTTTTCATACACAAATTGAAGCTGTCTGTGAATGGAAATGTACCCACAGTCTCCTGCACTTGCCCCTTTAGAACAGAAGAGCATGCTGGTTATGTCTTTGCTGTTTACCTACTGAATACAAATGGAAACTGTCAGCGGGGTATGAATGCAGTAAGGACGTCAAAAAATATTTCTCACCACGTTACCTTGTGAGAGTCAATGTTGAAACCACTCAAATGAGAAGCTGTGAGCCTTAGTGGTGCTAGGGAGCATCCTCTAGTGTTCATTAAGGGCGAGCGGCAATATCCAAAGAATGTGAAGTAAGCACTTGAGCTACTGGCTGAGCCTTTCTGTGGCTACAAGAGACTAGAATTACTACCTCACAGTTGTTGTACCTCCACCAATAAGTCAAGTTGCAGGAAAAATGGCTACATCTCCTCTGTTCCTGAGTTATGGTGTTGAATAACAGCCAGACAACATTACAATGTTGCAGTGAAGTTGACCTTTGACCTTTTGGGTATGAAACGTCATCAACTTATCATTTTATCCTACTATACATTTGTGTGAATTTTATCAAAACTAGCTTGTGAGTTACAGCCAAAACAGTGATCTTGCCCTTTGACCTTTAACTACCAACTTCTAATCACTTCATCCTTGAGTCCAAGTAGACATTTCTGCCAGATGTAATAACAATTACTCTAAGCATCCTTGGGATATCGCGTTCATGTGAATGGGACAGACGTGAGGTCATGGTGACCTTGACCACCAAAATCTAATCAGAGAACGTCTGTGCCAAATTTGAAAAATAAACATCCCCCAAGGCATTCCTGAGATATTGTAGCCACGAGAATGGGATGGACAGACAACCTGAAAAACATAATGCCTCTGGCCACAGCTGTTGCTAGTGTGGAAGCACTTAAAAAAAACAAAACAAAAAAAAAAAAAAAAACAATGCTCTGAGTTAATTTAGGATTCATCATTAATCAAAGAAACTGGTTTGATTAAAGATTTCAGGTTAAGAATGTGAGGCTGATAGATGATAGCTTCTTAAGGGTCCAAGATCAGCAATCCCATGTGTGTTATTTAGCTATAAATGGAATATACAAACACAAGGGATTATCCACAATTAAGGATGCATCCTCGTGAATATTCATGAGCGGAGGTTGCAAGTGTAACAGAATCTGGCTCTTTATCAGCTCTATGCAGATTCCTACCTGGGGCTTTTTAAGGACTTCAGAAGTCTCTTTTGATCCTCTGTGGTATCTCCTTAGTCAATTTATCTTTCCTCAGACTTTTATTTTGACATAGATTCCTTTGGCAGATTATTTTATACAAATCATGTGGGCACTCTTGTACAGTAAACAAACTTGAGCCTGCTTTAGATGCTTGCATGCCTCAGGTAATGTATGAACAATCCTTACCAGACTTGCTTAAGTATTTACTTGTTTTAAAGCATGTAGTAGCGTGACAAATAACAGGTATTGGCAGGAAGAGACTGATATCTGTCTCCATCTAATCTTGCACAACATCCTGTGAGTGTGTGACAGTTTAACCAAGCATGTGGCCTCGGCACACTTTTACTCAGAACATGATGAGAGGCAAAAAAAAAAAAAAAAAAGTGGCCATATTTCAAACACTCTGCAGATGTTTTCCACCGGCAAGATGGACAGAGGGAGACAACCACGCTAACTTGTTTCATAAACGAGCAAGTCTGTCGATCCTGCAATTTGTCCCCTCCTCAAAGTGCTTCCTTTGTCATGTCCAACAACTTTGTTTTTAGAAATGCATGAGAGCATGGTTGCCATTGCAGCTGCACAACACAACGCTGACCTTTTCTCAGATGAATGAGCAGGAAACTCTGCGTAGATGTTCTGAGACACTCTGTACCGACTACTCAAAAACTTGGCGACCTAAGAGGGCATCAACGCTGACCAGAAAGCAGTTTCCAGTGGAATGTAGCCTTCATACTTTCCACATTAAAGAAACATGAGCATAGAGAACATTCAAATCCACATCTTCTTATTGAAATCGCACTGACAGGCAAGAGAGCCCCTCACAGGTTTGTATGCGGTCGAAATGCCATTTCCATTAACAAACCATAGCATGCCACTGCGGTACAGTGGATGGATCCAACACTCTGATGTTCTCCATCAAAGGAAAGAGAGCTCTGATACAGCAATCATACTATGTATAACTACACACAGTTGCTGCACAACAGCTATACATTTCTAAACAAGAAAGAGACTTTTGTTGTATGGATACTCACCGTAGTTCATATTATCTGAAGTGTTCTATAAGTAGTTAAAGAAAAAGCTTCACTCCCTTAGAGGATCTGTCATTTGAAAAATGAGTTTCTATCACTGGACCATGCATTTTTGACCTCTCATCTTATTATTTTAAACTGTCCTTCTATTTCAGATTTTTTTAAATTTGTAACTATTTTTTTTAAAAGTCTACTCTTTCTTTTAAATAGTTTTCAGTTGTTCTCTCTAAGAGCAACATTACATGCAACTACTTTAAGTAACAGCTTCAGAATAATTTTGATGGTACAGTGACTTGTAATAGGAAGAATGGTGCCTCTGGTGCGTCCGCGCCCCCAAACGCCTGTTGTTGCACTCTGTAACCACTAACACTCACACACAGAAGAAGCTAGCTTGGTAATTCTTTCTTTCATTTATCAACCGCTTTGATGAATTTTCTGTTTGTTGCCTGAGCGATCAATAGGCTTTGTTTTCTGTGCATGAGCTGTTAGCTCCAAGGAGCACACTGCCGCAATGTGTGGCCGCTGCTGCTTTAATGTATAGAACTTTCAGCTGCTATTAAATAGAAATAACTTGTTATTTTATTTATGTTATCTTTGAGTCTATGTATTACTACACCTTTTCTTTGGAAATCTGTTCCACCTGCTCTTTATTTTGGTCTTTTCTCATTTTAAATTGTCGCATCTTGTTTTCGAGTGATTTACCTGTTATTATCAGTCTGCACAATGAAGAGGGTACAAGCCAATTTCTTTTTTTGTCACTGCCTAAGGTGTCAAGAATTAAAATGATCATCAGACACAACACTTTGCACACCGTGGCAGATTGACTGGTCTGATATGTCAGGAATTTAAGGCATTGCTCCTCAGCATTCTAAACAAATAAACATACAGCAAATTAAAAAGTTTTAAAACCCTAACTTCTTATAAGTTTGAACCCTGTTTCTTCTATGAAATGTAGCATATAACTCCTCTGGTCCATGTCTCCTCATCTTTTGAAACTGCAGTGCTGGTTGCAGGTTTATTTACAGTGTCCCCTGTCTACTTGTAAACAAAAATGAATTATTTCCCCGGCAGCAGATATATGCGTCAGGATAAGAATCTCAGACAGATCAACTGCTAAGCATACAGCGGAAATGAAATCTAAACCAACACTTGGTGATAAACAGCAGAAAAACAAAGAGGGTAATAGCGCAAAGGTGGGACAAGTTACAGATGTGGTTTCGGTCTAGAGTGCACCTTCATCAGATTTAACTCAAGTAACATCAGTAGTAGAGTAATCACCCCTCTTAAAACCACTGAAAAGCTTACAAACAGGCTTTAATGTGCCTGTATATGTAAACTGAATCAAACTGGCAGGCAGTTGAGGGGAGTTTGAGCCCACTCTGCCTCTGTTGTGGGATACAGAGCTGAGCCCACTTTGAACTTTATGCCCCAGTTTCTCACAGCCGGACACAGCAGGCATCATCCCACTGTTCCCCCATGAAAGCAGCTCGGACCAGCCATTATCCGCCAATAAAGCCTTTGGCTATGCTGTGTGGTGGCCAAAGCTCCGGGGGGGACGAGATAAGACGTGAGGGTCGAATTTGGCTCTCAAAGCTGCAAATCTTTTTTACATGCCCTCCTCCCGGCTCATGCTGGAGACTGTTGCTGTCTGAGCTAATTGGTTGAAAGCACTCTCCCGGCTCACAGCTATGAAAGGGAAAATGAGCGGCGGAATCCGATTGGCTTTGCCGGGGGAGTCCAGAAAATGACAAAGAGTTGAAACAAGGGTGGAGAAATTAAAGGGAAAGAACAAAAACACTGGTCTAACAATATATCAGGATCCAAAAATGTGTTGACATGCACTGTGCGCAGAAAAATGGATCAAAATATTAAAGCAATATTTCACCATTTTGGGAGGATTATTTTCTTTCTTTCCGAGGGTTAGATTGAAGCCACTCTCGCAACACAACAGTAACACAAGCAGAAACACTCTCCAAACACACGGTCGCTGTGCACATTGCTAGCTAGCTAAAAACTACTGTCCAGAGCTATTGTGATGGCTGTTTGTGGCACAATGAGTCAAGCAGCCAAATTTGAGCAAATAAAGCAAGGTGTATATTTAATCTGAACATATCTGAACCATTTCAGCTGCTGTCTGAAAGTGGTGACGGGCTTTTAATCTTAGAATATGTGGTTGTACTTTCCTGGAAATGTTAAATCAGTCTGTGCAAAGATTTTTAAATTGAGTTTTGTGGGAAAATTATGTGTTTGGCGACTGTAAATCAGAGCTGAGGAGGAACTGAGAAAATGTGCTGTCACACTTAATCCAACTTTGTTAGAAACATCATGATAGTATCAATCCATGAGCTGCATTATGTGTCATACCAAAATCTTAATACCATAAAATTTGGATAAAGAGATAATGGCAAAAATTTTGAATCAGAGCAGGAAGTGTGCAAGAAGCTGTGTTTTGGAAACAGCAGCTTGGAGGGGAATAATGACATTGGACATGTGCCCATGTCTGTTTCAGTCAGCAGACTGAGCTGCTGCTGCTGTGAGCACTGCTGCTACAACACCTGAATGAGTGTGAAACAGCAAGCTATCACAATAATGCTCAAGAGAAACAAGGTGTGTGTATGTGTATGTGTGTGTGAGTGAGAGAGAGGGAGAGAGAGAAAGAGAGAGTGTGTAGATTTGTGGGTGTTTGCAGAGAATGGGAGCATTGATTTGAAGGTTACAGCCAGTTCTGAGTATTCGTGAATCTCTCCATAGCTTGCCCTCACTTGAAAGAGGCCGACACTTTAGAATACAACAAGACGAGTCAAAACAAGTTATTTGACAATGAGGAACCCGAGTAACCGCCCCTGCGGCAGGTTCTAATTTAAACTGTTTTTTAAATTATCATTCCCGAGGGGAGTCGCATCTGTCTGAGAGGTCACCGTCTCGGACTCTGCTTCAGCTGTGATTTTTCATTTTGACCCAAACAAATGGGAACTAAAAAGACATGATGTATGACAATTAGTCTAAAGAAGAAAAAACTGCTAACAATCTCAATCAACTAAACAACAAAGAGACAATAATTAAGAAAAAAATGACACATATCCACCTATTTTCCCCATTTATATAATTGGGAACTGAACATATTTGAGTTTTTAACTTATGATTGAACAAAAAAAGCGATTTGAAGACATCAACAGATGACTCATTAATCATAAAGATCATGATCATTACTTGCAGCCAAATCTTAACCCCACAGTATTTCACAGTGATGTGCTTCCTGACCAGTATTTTCCATTTTACAGGTGAAAGTGAGCATAATAAGCATCAGCCAATATTTTTTATGATGAATGCTCCATGTCTACTTTCCATTTCCTTCCCTTCTTTTTTTTTTTCTTAACTCTTGCCCGATCCTCCCATCCCTCCTGCTCGATATATTCTCTCAGTTGTGAATGAATGGGGCTCAGTGTTAATGGAGGATGTGAAGTCACCCCTTTGGCAGGGGAACACAGGTTGGCACCTGGACGGAGCAGCTGTCTCGCTGTCTTGTGACTGACAGATTGCAGCTTGGGAACAGGGACAAGCAGCCACACAGCCGGGCCCGACAGTGTCCTGGATACAGGCCATTCAATTAATCTCCACCACCATCAGCCTCACAGCCATTTTGACTCAGCCGCTGCCCCTGGTGCAGATTTACTCACCTGTGTTCCCACTCTAGACCAGTGGAGTGGAGCCCAGTTAGACAATATCCCCCTTTTCCATTTCTACAGCCGAGGAGAAACACAGACACACATCCAAACTGTTCAACAATTCAGCTTGAATGCTGAATTAAACACAGAGCTGTACATCTCTTTAATTTAATAGATCAACGTTTGACAGGCCTCATAACTTAAGTCCGGCAGGAAGTATCTCTCCTGTAATTTGATCAACTAATCTGTTACACAGAGGATGATTTTGGCTCTTGCTTGAATATGATTGGCTGTACTCTCTTGAATCCTTAACCTCAGGACTCTTTCTTCCATTCAGCTCAGAATCTCAAATTACACTGCATGTCTCCACGAATGAATTACTGTCTGTCAACCAGCTGATCTCAGTCAATTTTCATTTGTTTTGGCGTGTTTGATTCAAACACTGAATTTGGATGATGAAGACTGTTTAGGTTTAAGCTACATTTTAGAAAGCTGAAACGATGAAACGATAAGTTGACAGACTGAAAATCCATCAAGTAAGCCAATGTAATGCTAAACAATTGCTTGTTTCAGCTTCTTGAATGTGAAGACTTGCTGCTTTTTTCCCCCATCATAGATTGAATATGTTTGGGTTTTGGACAGCTAGTTAAACAAACTAAGCAACTTTAACAATGGAAAGATGTTAACTCAACTCCTGATTGGCATTTTTCACCTAAAACATCTTTTTCTTTTTTTTTCAATCATTGCTAATGGAAATAAGCACCAACTCTAGAATGTTTTAGCGCTCATTACCAATTATATGTGACGCAAGTAGATCAGTTTTGTTTAACCAAAAAAAAAGTAAAAGTTATGTTTTTCACTCCCTGTTAAGTGCTAGTGTCCCTTTATGAACAACCTAAGCTTGTCCAATTTTATGCGCTGCTGTGCACAATAGACTCAGCACCTGCTCTCACTTTACTTGTCATTTAGAGATATAATAGCTCGCTGTGCCTCATAAGTACACACAGTAATGGAAGTTATCTTCATGCTCAATATGCATCTTAAATTTCCTTGGGAAAATTCATGGGCTTTATGACCTAATGCTCTTTGAAAATCTCTAGTGATGACAGAAAAATCCAATTTAGGTTCCTCATGCAGAGGTTTAATGAAAAGGCTGCTGTTAGCCACTCTGCTGGGCTATCTCTGCATGTGTTGGGTAGAGGTATCCTGCAGTATGTTAGCCCATCAGGACCATGTTAGTTTTTCCATGGTCAAATGGAAATCAGTCATCACGCTGTTGTAAATTACACAATGCAAGGTGCAAATTTTTCTGCATTATACCAATTATCTGTGTTTGATCTGTGACCGGAACAACGGAGAGGCCGTGTGGCTGTGAAATCAGCTTTAATCACACTTATTTGCATGGAAATGGATATTGATTGGCGGAAATAGTCACGGAGCTATGCCCACTGCCGTGCCACTGAAAACATTTCTCATTTACTCCTTATCCTGTGCTCTCAGTGACACCAGCAATCAAAACATGAAGAAGGTGATATTGAAGCTAAAAATGTACAACAAAGTGTGCAGGTCCTCCGAGCACGAATTCCACCAGCAGGGTAGGGGTATGCAAAGGTGAGGATATCAAAAACCGGATACGCTATCAAACCGTTTCATATGGAGCAGAGGAAATGTGATCCCCCGTGGTGCACACCCTGAAACACTGAGCACAAGATTTGAAGTGAGCTGAATGAAAAATAACATGTGCATCCACACTCTGGCACACAGCGATGTAGTGCAGAATTCACAACTCGGCATCACTTCAAAAGCCTCTATGTTGTCTCCCTCACTTCAAACATAAACATCACAAAAATATACTCCTCAAGCTGCGTCAAAACCAACGGCGCGGGCTTGCTGTTGCCTGTCAAACAAGTAAAGAAATATGCTGAACCAATGGCAGAAAATAATACAGATTTGACTGACAGGTTTTCATTACTCGGTAATAATTACTTCATCATAACCCTCTTAGAGTCTACAGTTTATTTGCATGACCATGCCATTTAAAAAAATCTCATTAAATCCAAGCAAACGATATGTACTTCTGTTTACCTCCAGCCATCTCTTAGTTCATGTTTGTGTCTCGGTTGCTATTTGAATTCCTTTGTCGGCTCATTAAAATCTTCAGTCCAAAACCAATGAGGTTTGTTTCCTGGCATCGGGCATGTTTAAAAATTTTCCTCAGGATGACATGGGGTGCTAGAGGAAGAATTTCATGTCCACTAAAAATAGTTTCTATTTCTCATTTTATGGAAATACACATATTTCCACAATAGCCTGCTGAATTGATACTGGCAGTAACACTGTCATTCTATGAGAAGAGCCCTGTTGCCAATCATTATAGGATATAGTAATAATATCTACACAGCATATGAGAAATTGTGTGACATTAGCGGAAAATAAATGTATTTGTAACCACGGAAACAGCCAAGGAACACTGTGAATGCAGAGCGAACCTTTCAAATAATATCTGAGTGCTGAAAGCCAGGAAAATGTGACATTATCATTTGCTAAGTTATACATTCGGTCAGCATTGGCCCATCCCTGGAGCTCTCACACTGACTGACTATCTGTGCTATCTGTACTTTTGGAAACTCTAAATTGCCTTTTTCTTTCGCAGCAAAAACAACACAATTAAAATCTCGAAAGCGAGCAAGTTCAAGGTTACGAACGCTGACAATTAGATGGTTTCTGTTCACTGAACTCCTGAAGCCTGTTAAATACATCAGTTTGCGTGGACACATGAATGAACAGGCCTCCAGTTTTCTGTGATACGTCAACACCACAAAGCCTTTTCATCACGTCAACTTAAAAGCAAAGAAACACATTCAGGGACAGGGATTGGATTTTTTTTTTTTTTTTGGCTTAATCTTTGTTTCTGAAAAGCTTGAGTTGTGCGTGGGTGTGGATGAGACATTGAAGAAAAGGATACTGTGCCTTAGGACTGCAACTGATGACTACTTTCTTTTGTAATTAACCCAACAATCATATGTCTTTTGATTTATTATTTAGTTTATAAAATCAATACATATCATCATGATATTCAAGAGTACAAAGACACTTCTTCAAACTGCTTGTTTTGTCTGACCAAACATCCAAAAGCCCTGAGACATTCAGTGTGTTTCTTTCTTCCAGCACATGTTGTGTTACATATATTGTGTTGAGTGTGTGTATTTGGATATCTCTGGAAACTGTGTATGTGTGCTGTTATTTAAAAAAAAAAAAGGGTGTTGACCCTGCCTGGTAAACTGATGTATGGCATCCTTTCTAACACTGCAGGATTTGGCTCTATTGGCTCTCTCCAGAGACAGGACCTCTTCAAGAAAAGAAAAAACTTTTCCACAAGAAGCAGCTACAAACACAAGCATGGCCTCATAAATCAAACATGTCTTTCAAGAAGAAAATTCCTCTGTTTTCCCTCCAATGACTCTTGGAGCTCAGCTTAGTCGACGTGCGGTGCGGTTTATTGATTCTATTGAGTATTGCAGCAGAAATATTCAATTTTTCCATTCATCCACTGATGTGAAAAGAGAAGTCTCCAGAGCATGGAGAGGTATGACGATGACGATGGAGTGTGGCAGCTTCGATCGAAAGTCCCTGTTTGCGGAAGTGCTGAGGCAGCACTGTTCTCTGTCGGAGTCAGGTACTGATGTCTCCGTCTGATTGTTGAGTCAAACATCTTAAAGCAGATTACAGCAGATTAACACACATAGTAATGTTTTCCTTTTTTGATCTGGGCTTAGCACACATCAGCTTTAGTCATTTGAACTTAGAGGAACCCCCCTACCCTCAGAAAAACATTAACTGATGGGGATAAAATTAGCCTGCTCTGTGTCAGGGCATAGGGGGATTTTGCATTATTTATTCATATGATGTTACTCTATATCAAACCAGACTTGAGTTTATTTAAGCTCTCTGTAGAGTCATGTCTCTTCCACTACATCTAAGAATTTAGTTCTTGTCAGAGGAAAACTTCCAAAAGCTGGCTTTGGGGATTTTTGTATCAGGTTAACCTTTTAGGGTTGAGAGAACTTAACAGCTGTCAGGTTTAAAACCACTTGAAGGAGAAGGCTGATGATTCTTACTGTTAAAGAATCGCATAAAAAAACAAAACCATGGTGAACTGATCGCATTAACACTGTCTCCTAGAAAGTATATTTACATACTATTATACTATTTGTTTTGCCAAATTTACAACAATCAAGTCGCACAGAAGTGGTGGGGGTGTGTGGTGGGTACATAATGTAAATGACTGACTTAAGCCAAGAAAAGTTCCTTGCGCAAAAGAGCAGCTACAGACTACTGATTTAACATTTCTCTCCCATAACACTGTTGGACTCATATTGGACAGTTTAATGAAAAAAAAATCAAAATTGATGCAGTAGAACCATCTTTTTATTCTATGCGTTCTAATTTCTTGGAGCCCACTAACAATGCACTGGCAGTTGTATGACAGTGATCTATGGGAATTTTTTTTTTTTTGGGGGGGGGGGGGGGGCACAGGAAATTTCTTTGTTTTTGTTGCAATACCATTAGTGGCCACCGGGACAAATCAGCAACAGGGCTGTGCAGCTCTACCATATTCTGTTTTCTTAATAAATCCAAAGTGTTCAGTGAGCAACCTTCATAGGAAAAACTTTAGAACAATAATGGTCTTTAGTCCCAGCTGATACTGAGCCAAGACCACACTCTTCCACTCACTGTGTTATAGTTGCTACTAGAGGAAATGGTTCTGCAAGAATGGATATTGTGGGGAAGCAAAATTCAATACTTTGATTCATCTTCAGTAGGAATTAATGGAGCTTGGGCTGAGTGCCACAGACAGGATAGAGAAGTCAAAAAGTACTAAGAGGCAGACAACTGCATTTTTTTTCGTCATGGAATTTACTGACAGTAAGAAATATATGGAATAATACCAGCCTTATCCTTTAAATGCTAATTAGATTAGCATCAAGATATAGACATTTAAGGCAGAAGGCATGATGTTTGTCCCTAGTTTCTCATTGCTTCATTTGGTTAAGAAGCAATGAGAAACTAGGGACAAAGACAAAGAAATTAAATATATGATATTATTCTTCATATATTGGACTTTTTGTAACAGTCTGTATCTTTATTTTCCATGCCAAATCTTCCAAGTACTGATTTTTAGGCAGATTGCCAATTCTTTCCTGTAGTATTTTTTAAAAATCTTATCAGTAAATACATTTTTCGCCTCTTTTTAATTTCTGCAATTGCATTCTGTGGTCTTTGTTTAGCCCTCGTATTGGTGCTGAATAGCTTGTCTAAATATCATTAGGGTCAGACTGTAATCACCGCTCAGCCTTGACACACACAACATGGAATGAAAGAGATGAGTAATGCCCAGGCTGGAAAGAACCACATGGCAGCAGCTGCCTGAGCTCCTGGGAGTTCAAACCAGACTTAGCAACAAACACAAAAGGACAAAATAAAGACATATCATCCCTTTTTCATCTCATTTAAATGGAAACAGTGAATCAGTTAGGCATGAGGTCAGCGTTTACTCCTTCTTCAGAAATCCCCGACATGATTTTATCAGACATCTTTTCCACCCCCTCTCACTAACAGGCATGTGTAAAAGCTATTATTTCTAATCTCATTTGACTGTCCTGCTGGGTTCTTTGCAACATTTTAAACTCTTCCCATTATGCAGAAAACAAAAAAACTTAAAAGACACCCTGTTTGAGTTTGACAGTGGTGTGCTGTTCATAAAAATACTGCCTAACAGGGGAGCGGTGGGGGGTCTCGCTCCACTCGCGGAATCATTGCTTTTCACTCCTGATGATTTAAATTGGGTTGGATACCGCTTCCTTCTGTCAGTCCAGGTAAGATTAAAACTAAAATATTGCAAATCCTCAGACACAAATGAGTTTATTACAGGGAAACAGCCCAACACTACGGAGTCATTCTTGACTCAACTACAAAATAAAAGCTTTTCAATTTGAATCATTTTATCTCCAATTTCAAGCACATATGAAACCTTAGACAACCTGACTTCACAGACTATTTTCTGGTTCTTTGATCAAATTTGGAGGCTTAAAAATCCAGTAGTATAACGGAAAACTGCCACGCTATGACTTTGATCTGCTAGCCAACAATACTGTGAAGTGATGACACTAATGTGATAGCTACAACAATGTATTACACCTATATTGGAAGTAACTATTTCAAGCAATACTGCCAAATGTTAGCACTTTGATCTTTGGCGTGCTGTTTTTGGGAAAGCAATCCTGGAATGTGTGTGACGAAACAAGCAATTGAATGCCACAGCCGAACTGAATTACCTGAGGTTCTGGTCCAAATATCTGGTAATTTCGTTCTCTGGAATTTGCTTGAAGGTGAAAAAGAAAACTTACAAAAGGCTCTCGGGAACAAGCACACACAGACCCACACATGAACTCACACATTTCCTCCCACCGGTTTCCTAATGTGTGTGATGAAACACACTAAACAAACCTGGGTATGCAATTTTCTAAGCTCAGAGCACACAGAGATAAAACAAACAAGACCGGCTACGTTTTTTTTTTCAAATTAGTTTCCTTTGCAGTAATTTCCACCAAGCTTTAGTATAGACAGGGGCTGAGACAGGCTGCTGCTGAGAGGCATGTCTGACTGCCGACATGGGGCACACTACAGGCGGGGTGACTCATATTGTCTGTATGACTTGCTGAAGAGACAACCAACCATTACACATACACTTCATCACCATCACCATCAGCGCCATTGCCATCAGAACCAATGGGTCTTACTAGTCAAACAGACTGGGATCGTTCGTGGGTGAAATATATAGGAGGCAGTCGCAAAAGCTCATACTGTGAGAAGATGGAATTCTTGAAAATCTATAACCTCCCCTGGGCTAAGTTTTTATTGCAATAAACAAAAAGGAGACATACTGGCAATAATAGATGTTGGAGGCTTTTGAAACTTGCATGTGGAAAACAGCAACCTAATGAGAGCTATTACGATGCTTCTGATGATGATGATGATGATGGTGATGATGAGTGACTCAGCGACAGCACTAAGAAACCCGCGGTGCCATCACCGAAACACGATATGGGACAAGATATTTGCCAGCCACCTCTCGCAGACAGAAATGTGGACGCACACAGCTGCACCGCGGTCACGCTTTGATTCGTGTAGTTGCTGAATCGTCTGGATGTGTCAGCGTGAATCATCTCCCACATTTCCTGGTCCACATTCATCTCCCTGTTAGGCTTCACAGAGCAAGAGATGGGGATGATGTCAGTCTGTTGCTGAAACACCAACAGATACACATTCTGAAATGGATGTGAGATTATTGACCTTTACTTTCCCTGGTAATTGCTGTGCTATCTGTTATATTTCTTTGTCTGGAAGGCAAAAGCCTTGTTATTGCCTAAAATCTCTAATATTGAGCTCTTGCAGTTCTACTGTAGATACCGCTGACTCACCAAAGGTTAAAGAAAAGCAAAGAAAACCTAACCAATACAGAGACATAATATGGCCTCCTATAAATCTTTCTTTGCCTTAATGGTCTGAATAACCAGCCAGTGAGCAGCAGCTGTTTGGCTGTCTTGGTGGCCTCTGTCCCCTCCCCCCACTGTCACCCCCCCTCCCTCCCTCCTTTAACACTCTGAGAAAAAAGCACCACAATAATCTAATGATGGTCCACTGGAGACTTGGGCAATGGAAGGTTTATGGTGTTCTTGTATTTACTTAGTTCCTACAGAGATCTATATTGCATTTAGTGCAGGAGCCATAGATAAAAACCAGTAAATGCTGAGCCTAAAGGGTCAGTTCACCCAAATTAGAGAAGACATTTTCTCATATACCTCTGGTGGTGTGTAGCCATGCAGACAGCTCCGGTTGAATTTCCCAGTTTTCTGTCTCTGAGTTTTCACCATGATGGATGTGAATGGGGACTTCTGTGGTGCTCACAGCTTTGAAAAATTTCATTAAGAGAGACGTCGGCATTACCCTATGTTCTTCTCTTCTGATTCTGTTATGAGAAGATGAAAACCAAAAATGCATCAGTCTGCCTCTCAGTTCTTTCTGACTTCTCTAGTCTGTCTGGATCCCCTGGATAAATCCCATGAAAAAAAAAAACAACCATTAGTATGTTAATCACTCAGGTAATACTTTCTTGCTTCCCTACCGTGACTGTAGCCCAGTAGTTTCAACTAAGGATGTAAATCTGTAAAAACAGGTTGCAAATATACCGTTTCTTTTCAGTTTTTATGGAAGCTAAGTAATCTTCTAAACAGCAGAACACCTTAGTTTTTAGCAAACATTACTCATGATGACATAAACAGGAGTGAATGGTACATTTACAGGGACATACATGTAACAGTGGAGGTCCACGGCACAGAGTGAAATAGATCAGGCTTGGCTTTAGCTGCACATACAATACTTGTTCACAGGAGTGACTCATTGTTACTTGGTTGGTCTTCCAATTGGATTTCTTGATAAGAAAAAGAATACAGAATAGCCTACCACCACATGTATCCGTGAGAGATTTCACTGCTGGTTACTCTAAATCCACAGCAAACTATTATTATTTATTTATTTATTTTAATTAAAGGTGCTTTCTACCAAAGAAAGAGATGTTGCTGCTGAATTTTATTTTTTAACACAATTTTCCCCCCTCTTTTTATGAAACAGCTGTGGAGACTGGGCCGTGACACAAGGAGAGAGAGGGCGGGATGTGACATGCAACAAAAGGTTCCTGGCCACAATCCAACTGGAGCCCACTGCAACCACTACGCAAACAGGACGCTCCCGTGAATATTTTTAATGTGATTTTTCTATATGGGCCTACTGTGAGCACCATGAATGAAATTAAATTAATCTCTATTGTACCAGGTTGGAGTCTGAAATCTCACCAAATAAAACCAAAACTATATCATTAAGAGCAAATGTGATAATATGTTCTTTTGGAAATTTAAGTGAACTGACCCTTTAAACGTGTTTATTCCCATTATATTACAATGCAGCACAGGTCGTTTCCTGTTTGTAAAGATTATAGGCTAATAGTTGTTTTTAGTAACAGACCCCTGCTCCCTCCCCCTTTTGCTCCCCATTCACCCCTCACCCTTACACCACACCAGCAGAAAGAGAGAGAGAGAGAGAGAGAGAGAAAGCGAAAGAGAGAGAGAGAGAGAGAGAGACCGAGAGGCTGACTCCCACATCGGGAGCTTGAGAGAGAGAGAAGCTGAGGCTGTCACAGTGCAGAGAGTCTACAACTTGTTCACATGTAACGGAGGAAAGGGGGGGGGAAATATTACTTATAATTACACGGACTTACAAATGCCATTAATCCCGTGACCGGTGACCGGAATGGAAATATACGAGCCGGGAATGAGAAGTTGTTTGATCCGGGTGGTCGTGTGAGCGCTGCCGGCTCCAAGAAAGAAACTCATGGTAGGTGTTTTTTTTTTTTTTTAACATTTTATTTCACACTCTGATTTCTGCACGCCGCGTGTGCATTTTAATTTCTGTGCGCGCATTCAACCCACCCTCTTTTTTTTTTTTTTTTTTTTTTTTGGGAAATTTATGTTTCGTTTTTGTTGTTAAATCTGTTATTGAGTCAGGCGGTTTGTTCAGTGTCGCTGAAGTTCATGCCCTCGGTTTTCAGGCTGCATGACTGTGTCTATGGAGGGAGCGGGTGCAGAAATGGAAAAGTTTTTGGGTGATTTGACTGTATGTGTGTGTGTGTGTATGCGTGTGTGTGTCCTGCATAAAAGCGGAGACGTCGCCAATATAACGGGCTCCTTTCAGCGGAGAGGCGCCCGCTGCCCGTAGAGAATGAATGGGTCACTATGTATTCTAATCTAACTCAAGAGTTGACTCAGTTTTCCTCGGTTTTTAAGTGGGAGAAAGAGCTGCTGCTTGTAGAAATAACAGCACGACAGACTTGCAAGTCGTGGACATGTAACCAGGAGACCGCTACCAATCAATATCGGAAAAATCTAATCACGTCGCCATCAGTTCCTGAGAGGGATTGCATTTGTTACACCATTCGGAATATAGACATTTTGGCATTTTCTTTGTGATTGTGCAGAAATATTTGAGCTTCCATTCACTGAGATGCGTTGTTAGGGCTCTCCAACCGTGAGAGCCAAAACAAAAGGATTTCCTGCTGACCAATAGGAGCACGGGAAGCCCTCAGGAGGGATGGAGTGGTCCTCTCTCCTCTTTGTCCTATACCTGAGACACCAAATAGACCACAGCCTGCTGCGAGGCAAATATTAGCCTGACTGGGAGTGTTGGCCAAATGAATACAAGTGTCCTTTTCTTTTCTTTCTTTCTTTTTTTCTTTTTTGGAAATTCTGCCTGATTGCAAACACAAATGTACATGGTTCCTATTCACATCAATCCATATTATGAAGACTGGTGTGTTCAGGTTCTGTGGAGCCATCAAAGCACCTGCTACTTAAAACTCCCCCACAGTTCACACCACAAACACCCTTAATTGACTCCTCAATTTACAGCAGCTCTCAGATCAGGGCTCAGCCGCATTCAAACGCATCTCAAGACGTAAACATCCACAGTACGCCTCTGCAATAGGCTATGGATTCATGTGAGGGCTGATAAGTTCTGGTTAATTGTTGAGACATGCCCTCAGGGTGCATCACATCACTTCAAACCACCCCCCTCTTCAGCCTCTTTACTTTCAACTTGAATAACTTAATGTGCAGAGTATTAGGAGGGTTTTTAATTACTGTACTTGAGCTTTCAATTAAGCACACGGTAGCAGCTTGCCAGCACATTAGCCATAAGAGTTTCACACAGAAAGTGAACTTAATCTGGGGAAAAAGCCTGACAAAAAAAAAAAGGCAGAAGTGGAGGGAATTTGTGGAGAGCAGTAGTGTTGGAGTTGATAATTGATTAGTCGAAATTAATCAGCAATGGAAATGTCTGATACATACTGCGTACTCTCAGATTCCAGCCTCTAAAATGTGAGGGTTTGTCTTCTTTGTGTCACTGTAAACTGAAATTTTGGGGGTTTGTACTGTCAACCGGACAAAACAAGCAATCTGAAGACATCACTCTTGTGCTGTAGGAACCTGCGACGGGCATTTTTTCCACTGATTTGTTCATTTGTTTGTTTGATTGTTTCATTTTATAGACCAATTGAATGATAAATTAATTGAGAAATGACAAATAATGAAGATACTAATTACTTGCAGCCCTGAAGAGTACTTAAACTTTTAAAACACACATTTCATAATGATGCACATATAATGTTTACATGGTTAGACACTGTGTGTGTGTGTGTACTATGTTAGAGTGTGTAGCTATGCTTGCAAGATGACACAGGGCCTGCGTGGGAGGCTGGTACATAGGTGTCATAAATGTGGCGGGGATTCTCTTCCTCGCTGCAATATATTATTATGCAGTGAGTGGGATGGATGATTAGAATGATTTAAATGCCACGAATGGTTGTAGTGTGCGTGGCTCCTCGCAGAGCACGCCGTTTGCGTTGGAGCTCATTTTCATCTCTCCCACCACAGACTTCTGCGGAGTGACTGGAGCACTTTGATGAATTACTCTGTCCGAGATAAGTCGAGCCATAATATTTCTGGCTGATTGTTCTTGATTTAGATGCAGCGCTAACTTGGGTCTTTGTAGTAGGTTGATGAAGTATTCATTTAAAAAGAACTTTAAGTAAATAAACAATGAATCACGCTGCCACACACTTGTCAAATCTGCATGTGGAGCGGGGCTTTGTGCAACACAGAAGAGAGCATGCAAAAAGAGACAGAACTATGAATGAATGATATGTATGTCATAACTGTTCTATCAGTTATGAAAAAGAAAGATGTTAGAGTTTTTCAAACAGACTTTGATTACATGTAAATGTGACCACAGCAGGAAGTGCAGCTTTTCCATCATTGGTTTTCATTAGCAATTCCAGTGTCAATGCCTCTTTTCAGTGCTAGACCAGCTGTAGACTCTTAATTATTGCAATACAGACAAAGAGGGAATGTCTTTGTTATTGAAATCTTTGTCAGAGATTTCTCAAGGGAGAGGAATTCAGCTTAAATGGCCCTTTTAAGGCCACTTCATCACAAAAACTGGGGAGAATTTGGCAGCAAGCACGTACAAAACTGTTGCCCTTTTCAGATTCATAGATTTAAGGTCATTAAACACTGACAGTGATAAAATGTATGCTATGTTTGTGCAAATGTAGAACCGCAGACTGGATTAGTGCAAGTTCAAATGAAACAAGATGGTTTTGTTTTTTGTTTTTTTCATTTTGGGAGGGAGGCTTCTGGGAATTAGCTAGCATTATCTGACCATCTCGTTCCAATGTTGTTACAGGATTGTCCTTGAGTAATTTGAAAAGCATGCACAGTGGATTTTGTGCAGCCGAGCAGCTTTTTTTTATTAGCAGAGACACTTGGGGTCCAAATGAAGACTTTCATGTGAATTGTTTCGCCATCCTGCATTTAATGTCACATAGATTTAACACGCTGGTGCTCTTGTTTATTCACTGTTTTAATTTCCAAAAGGAGAATGCTGCGTTTATTGCGGCCCATAAATCTTAGGAAACGTGCTGATTTGCAACTAGATTCACATTCTGTTGAGGCCCTGGCTGCGTTATGATTCATCAACATTAACTAGAAATCAGAAGGCAATGATAAACATTGTGCTGCATGACCTGACGTGCTGCCAACTTCCTTTTGCTCCACATTTGCTTAATTTGTCTTTTGTGAGAACACAAGCTTGTCTGGGACATTTTGCACCAGACAGGGCAACTGACTGTCCCACAGCCTCAATGTCTCATCCCTCCCAACCAAAAAAAAAAAAACCTCTGACCAGTCCTTTAGATACCCTGCGTCCCCTTGTTTTCCCAGTGACTCACACATTCTGGCCCTGCTCTGATAACTCTGACACCTTCCCCCCATCCCCTCCCCTTCTTTGGGATACGTCTCCTTTTTCAGCCTGAGAGCCTGAAGCAGCACTCTGTGTTTCTCAAATGAAGCATTTGACCTCTGTTTTAGGGGTCTTTTATTTTAGTCACCGCTGCAGGAAGCCCAGTGTCAAGTGTGCATCGAGGGGGCCGCAGAGCGCAGCTAGACAGGGCTCCTCTGGGGGCACAAGGCACACAGACTGTCCATATGGACCCTCAACCTGTATGGACGCAGGCAACATTAACACAGAACAAGGTCAGCTGACTGTTTCAAGAAAGACACCCTCTTTCGTGTCTCAAGACTTTGTTGCAACATTCCAGACTGGTCTACTTTCCAACCAAGTGTTGCTGCTTAAACAAACAGCATGCTTTCATAAATTACACTTGATGGCCTTGAGCAATTCTGTAAAGTAGCACTGCTGATGAAAGTATTTGGGCATGTTTTGAAAACTGATCTTACTGGCTCACTGTAATTCTTAGAGATTATTGGTTAGAGTTGAAACAATTAGTGACATTATGAACAGAAAGCTCTAAAATGTGAGGATTTGCTGTTTTTATATCCCTGTAAATTGCATATTTCTAGGTTTTGGACACCTAGTAAGACAAAACAAGCATTTTGAAGATGTCATATTGAGCTGTGGGAGTGAATAATGAACATTTTTAATTTGTTTTTTGACATTCTAAAAAAATGTTAAATTAAGTGGGCAAAATAATCATAGAATAATCAATAATTATTGGTTACAACGCTATCATTTGAGGGTTATCATTGATAGTTAAAAAACTGACTACTGCACATCCTGAACCAACTTGAGTGGATACATACAGTCCTCATCAGTATGCAGATAGGGTGTCTGCATCGATAAACAAACCAGCCTGTCAGATGCTGTTGTGTTCTGTGTGTCTATTTTAAAAAAAAGAGTTAAGTCTTAGGCTATTCAGCAGCCTATCAAAAGATGTCAACTCTTAAAGACGCCGTCTTTAGCTCCACGCCTGTCACCAGTAACCCTTTGTTGCATAAATGTTTCATAGACAAGGCTGCTGTTTTTGTGAGCTTACATCTAAAATGACAGCAGGCTCCAGTTTTAGACTGAATGATCTGTTCAGAAGACGGTATCCGGCTGCTTTCCGGCTGCGCTCAAGTGTAGGAGTTGGGACTTTGAAAATAATGGTGCATGCAGGGACCCAGTGATGGATTGATCCTCCAATGAAGTTATGTTATGTATTCCTGATGAGAGCAGTGGATCACCGGGCGGGATTTATGTGGCTGTGGAGGAGCAACCACTCCAGAAGATGCTGTCTGTCTGAGGAAGTGGTCTGAGGCTATTTGTCATTGTGATTGATGAGCTTCTAGTGATTAAGCTAACATGCTGAAAGACATTAATCTGCTTTATCTTGTGAATGACTTGTATGGTTTTATTCTCCATTGTTATTGGCTCTAGTAAACAAAGAGAAGAGTAATTTTAACAGCATGCAGTACTTGAGACTTTTATAAATTGCTTCTATAACATGTTACTCATGAAGATCTGCATACATGCTTTATGGAAATATGGTGGCAGTTGCAAACATACTAAATTTCCAACGTCCCACAGGGAAAATATCACTTTTTCATAATATATATGAAGCAATAAGTGCATAACACATAATGAAAACAATAGGCCACACTTTTAAAAGAACACAGGTTTTCACACATGTTTAACTTGTGATTTACGTTTCTCCAATAACATAAGACCCTGTGTGCAATGTGGACATCATGCTGGGACTTTGAGGTGCCGAGTAAGAAAGTAAATCTGGCATCCTAGAGTTGCTGTGTGCCGCTGCCAAGTTGGGGGTCATTGCTTGTATTAATGACGCATGGGAAACTAAACTGGCTTTTATTCCCCTCACCATCTGTACCCAGTTGTGCCACATAGATGGAGTGTGGTGAGCGAGAACAGCTACGAGTTTGATTTATGGGACTGTGTGGTGAAAATTTTACTTATCAGGGAAAACTGTACATTTATAATTGTGAAAATATCTCTATTTACAAAACACATTGCTGATTTTATCTTGTCATTGGAAAATAGTGTATAGTTAGCTTATAGCTTATTATTTTTTTAATTTTCCAGAAAAATATCTGGATTTTTTTTTTTTTTCCATAAAGCTACTGATTGTGACATGAGGCATGCCTGCCCAGGGGGCCGTGGAGGAGTTAAAGGGGGTAATGGGGCGGAGGGAGACACGTAAAGTGAAGAGATTCAGCTTGAGGTGAAAGGCAATTATGGTACTTCAAACCCCCCTGTGCCTGATGTCTGCAATTTGTGTCAACATTGACTCTTCTCAAAGTCATACCTCAGTAAAATCTTAAACACACAGACATAATATGCATATTTTTAGAATCAGTGGGACTGACGACCTTCCGAGGATTTCATTATCTCTGATGTTGGGATAGATGGCGAGGTTGGGCATACAAAGTGTAGTTTGCATCCGGCCTCTTACCAACAGTCAACATTTGTTTCCTTCAACCATGACTATAATCTTTCTCTAACCATAACCAAGTAGTTGTACTTGGTGGTAGGTCAGGAAACGCTCTTATGACTTGGTTTTATAATGATAGTTTTAAACCACACTGACAAACTACTAATTTTATTGTTTTGGTTTGAAGACAGTCAGTTATGCAATGAAGAAAAATGGCTAGAAAAAGGAGAATTACCTGTCGATTGTGCACCAGAGGCCTAAGTTAAGTTTAAATCAAAAGGAATAATTTAACTACAGAAAGGCTGTGCATCCACATTTCTGTGTTCTGTTCCGTACTATTGATTACTTTTATACAATGTTCACTTTTTGCAGAGAGAAAGCAAATTGAGGAACAAATAAATAAATAAAAGGGGGAGCCCTATTCACAGTCTAATATGGTTCAAAAGTAAAATCAGGCATAAGTATCGGTTATTGTGTATTACTGGAAAATATTCATGATTCTGCTTTTACCCACATGACTTCTAAAATCTATATTTACGCCACCACTGGGTTATGGATGCTTTCATGTGTTGCCATGGAATCCCTTAGTTAAGGCTTATTATTTTGGGTTAGGTTAGCAGAAAGACCCAGTATTAGTGGTTGTGTGTGACTCCAGTATCTGTCTTCCAGATGTCACTCTAATGGGCCTCAGCAGAGACCTGTGGGGACCTCAACAATGTACAGCACCGCAGAGAGATGTGTTCATTTTCCAATTACCTCTGGCTACTCCTTTTAAATGAGCAACTGTGAAGCCTTTCAATACCACAGCCATTTCACTGTACTGCACTGTGTTTTTTTTTCCTGAATGACCTACAAACCATTGAGATTGTTCTTGATAATTTCACACGGCTGACCGCTTTTCTGTCTCATCACTGAACCACAGACAAGTTCAATTTCTGTTTACGCCATCTTCCAAGTAATGTAACTGAACATGTGGTGGCACCGGCCTTGGGGCTCATTTAACCCTAACAAGAGCTCTGCTGGGTAAACAAAAAAAAAAACCTTGCATGCACTTGCCACCTAGCCATATGTCTGTCTGAGTTCAAAGGTCAACATCGGGTTCCGTTTACCAGGCAGCCTTGAAATGTCCAGCAGAAGCGTCAGACGCACCTGCAGGGCTGTTTACATTTTTCAGGCTTTTTGGCAGAGAGTAGACACTCTCTCCAACCTGGCCCGGGTCACAAGGAATTTGTTCAAATGTTATTTTCATCGCTGCAGCTATCATTTTGTGGGATTATCCCTGCCAAGTTAATTTGGAGCAGGAGTTTTATATCTGTGCAGGCAGCCGCTGCCAGTATGAACCTTTTGGGGAACTAGAGAAATTTCTACACACTGCAAGATGGATGTGCTGTTGTAGTAAGAAAACCTATACCCCTCCCTCCATTTATCAGGATGTGGCCAAGCAGGTAGAATTGTGATTAAACTGTTTTTTTTTTCCCCTATGCTGCAATCTACTTCCAAAGCATACTGAACAGGACAGATATATTATTATGATTTATGCTAAACTCGACACTCAAATTACAGTGTAAGTGATCCCTCTGTTAAAGAGGTGGAACATATTGGCAACCTTAAAAATGAAGATACCATGCAATTAATCCTCGGTATTAAAAGGAGACCTTTTTACTCTCACCTTAATTTGGAGAATTAACCTGCCTGCCTGTCTGTTAAGCCTGAAGAATTTGTCCAAGCCTTCATTATTGTGGAGTCACATGTATAATGTAGCAGGGAGAGGATAAAGCACAGCATCTTATAAGTTGAAAATCCACAGGCCAAGTTAATATTATGGATCCACTGGGATGCTGATCCAGAGCGGCAGAGCAGTAAGCCAACCGACTCGGTAATAGCCCACGTTTTGTTAATTCACACGTTTTCTTGGCAGTCATAGGCCAACACTCAATCCATGCACATATCCCTATCTTGGCAGGAGGCTCGGCGCAGTTAGAGATGGAGCTCTGACTGTTAACTAGGTGTGAAACACTACTGCACAGGATAACTACTCATCTCCTGGAGAACCTCACAAAAGCGGGGAATTAGAGGCATTCTGAAAACATCACAGCCTGTGGTGGTGCTTCTCCTCATCATGACACATCCAGAAGTCACAGATGGAAAAGTTTAGTCTTTAATAATTTGGCTGACTTTTTCTCAGCTCACTGAGTGGAGATGGTGACTTGCTGGGTGCCAACAGTATCCAAGCTGTATCTGCAGAGAGAAGAAAATTTCTCTGATTGTACCAAATTGCTCCTGAAATCCTCACAACTGCAGGATTTAAGGAAGATTTCACTTTTGTTTTTTTGGGAGATAATCAAGTTTTCCTCTAGCTTTAGTCACAGTTTGATAAGTAAACAAGTTAATTTGATGGGAGCTGAGAAAAAGCTGAAGAACAGCTCAACTGGAAAGGAAGTTTCTCTTAAGCCTTGCTTGATTTAACAAATGAGCTCTTAGTTTCCTCACTTGGCCATTCAGTCCTCAGTGACTTAAGCTTATGTGAGTCCAAGGTACAATCAACCATCTTCATCTATCTACTGGGCAACTGAATTACAAGCAACACGACACATCCCAAGTGTCTCTCTCATTCTGTAGAGATAAATATATAACACCTCTAAACACCACAAATCTTTGTGTTAACCTAAGTGCAGTTGTAATGATATGTAGTACAGAATTTTATATAATCACACAGTTGGCTGCTAACAAGCTGAAAAGTGTTTGCTAGTTAGGCTTAAGTATGATGGATGTAAAACATTTAAGTTGTAATTTAATTGAATTCCCTAAGCTGGAGGCACAGAATGATCAGTCACAATTGAGTATAATTTCAGCGCTGTCAAGTAAAAGACTTCTAACACAGCTTTTTAAAAATCATTTAAAAACCCTTTTCATAATCAGTTAGATAAACTCATATGTCAGGTGATCACCACTGTCTGTGGGATTCATCCTCTGGGGACCATGAATGTGTATGGAAAATTTCACAGCAACTCATCCAACAACCAAAGTGTTGGGCTGACAGACCAACACTTCCATTCCTGAAGCTATGCTGTTAGCATGACTAAAATGACTTAAATGGCTAAAATTGATAATCCATTATCAAAAAATGTCTGCTGGTGAGAACAATAATTGACTAATGGTTTCAGCTCTAGTCACAAGCCAAAAAGGTTGGGAACCACTGCCTGACAGATGCAAGATTTTCGCCCAGCAGTGATTCATCAACTAAATAATGCACAATAAATGCCTTACAGTTTAGTGTTTACCAGCCAGATCAGTCATACATTTTTATAGCATGTTTTCGGCCTCTCAAACTTTTATGTTCACTGTTACCTCCTTCTGTTGGGAACATACATTCTTTAGCACTTTGATCCCTGTTTCGAATTTTCCAACTTTATTGGTTCTCATGATAGTTCCACTGAGTGTTTTTCAAAATGTGTACTGTATTTATGTGTTGCACAGATGTGCCATAAACTCAGATTTTAGTAGCGGTTTACCAACTTGAAGTGCAGTGTGATTCCAGAGCATAGAACAGTGCTTGCAGATGTGTCCTACAAATGTCGAGGGCATCAATGGGCAAACAATGTGTGGATGGAAAAATACCCAACTGTAAAACTGTTTTAAATGTAAATATAGTCATAAAAGTTCCACAACATTTTTCCTTCTTTTTTATGCAAGTGTTATGGTTTTCTCTTAAATTTTCTTTGAGCCGATTTGGATCTGAGCCATTTATGTCGCTCCGTGGGCTCAGACGCATTCCACTGGAAGCAGTTAACATTCCCATTGGATTAATTACCAACTGCTTTTCCCCCAGGTCTGTCTGCTTCTTGTCAAAAAGGAAGATTAACAGTAGACTGAACTTTGGTCAACATGTAGAGAGCCTGCCTGTCAGGTCTCGTAAAGAGAGTAGGGGAGAGGGGGCGAGCAGGAGCAGGTGTTGGTAGTGTTGAACAAATGAAAAGATGGTCGTCTGAAAGAAGAGGTTAATTTAGGTAAAGGGATGGCTTCTAGCATCAGCAGGTGTTAACAGTGTTGCTTCCAGTATGTGTCTCTCTTACTCTTATGATTTAAGGTTGACGCTTCCCTTGTCTAGTTGCAGTGTTTGTGGGGGAACTTGTTTATTATCCACCTTCCAGAAAAATATTTATGTTGCTGAGTTGCTAATGGTGCTCTGATATAAATGTTACAGGCTGCAATTGCCACCCACGTTATTGCCGATTTTGAACATGAGAGATGGACCTCAAGGGGATGAGAAACCGACTGGCATATATTTCATAAATCCCAAAAACATCCAATCCTCCCACGCAGCACTGAGCGTCCATGAATCGAAGTGGTATTTCATGACTTCTCGTCCACTTTGCAGTTTTTTTTTTTTTTTTACCCCCGCATCTTACAATAACTTTCCTCTGTCAGTCAGCATTAGGAAACTCTGAAACTCTGTGTCTGCTATGTCTTTTATTTCAACCTACATCTCAAACTCTGTCAGCAAGACAAATATAAAATTTCACAAAGAATACGAATGAACATCAAGAGACTGCAACATCTGACCGCTGACACAAAACGCTAGGCAAAAGATAAAACGGAGAAACTGACTTAAAGTGACTGGAAGATCATTGTTACTCTTATTCCCCCCAAAAAATAAAATATCAAGTAGGAACAGGAACAGCAAGAAAAACAAGGATGTCTCCAGAATTATTTGAATTCATCTGGGTATAAATTTTCTAAAGTTAGATAATAAGTTACAGACACATCACATTTAAGTTCATCCTGATAAATTATTCATTTGGTGCTGATGTGCGAACACAGCACTGTTTTGCATATGCACCTCAAATCTGAAGCCCTGTTTCATTCACACAAGAAATGCTTGATTATTTATTGTGTAAAAAATGCA
This sequence comes from Lates calcarifer, assembly GCF_001640805.2. Taxonomy (NCBI): domain Eukaryota; kingdom Metazoa; phylum Chordata; class Actinopteri; family Centropomidae; genus Lates; species Lates calcarifer. The sequence continues at coordinate 12,663,209 of NC_066855.1, read as the reverse complement.
GCTCTTTGAATGAAATTCTCATTGTTAATTCATAATTAGATGTAAAGCAGGTTCCCAACCAAGAGAGGGTAGATGACCTTTAACCTCTCATATCTGTGAATTATAATTTGCAGTCCCAATTTCGCCTCATTGTATGCTTTCCCTGCAGAATCCAGAACACCCCATGCTCTTTACAACATATCTATTTCTGCAATCAATAATTTAAATAGCAGCCATTGTTTTTCTGCACTTTTTAATGACACCATCATAAGCACTTATCCACCTCAGAAGGAGCCCAGGCTGTGGGAGGCTGCCAGTGAAATTAAAATAATGAATAAAAGATAAGACGGAAGAAAGTGCTGAACTGGGAGAGATCCCAGCTGAGTAGCAGCTATGAATCCAGGGCAGAGGCCACGTTTCCCACCACCCTCCACTGCTGTGAGAGCATCCGAGGGCTGTGTTGATAATTTGACCCGGCGGTTCCTCGGTCGGGTCACGGTCAGGTCCTCTGCTCTCCGGGGGGGGGGGGGCTGCTGCCTGACTTCCTGAAGATTAGATTCTGATCGTTTGGTCAACAGTGTGTGATCTCGGGGAATGTGATGGATGACTTCTCCCTGGATAATATGATCCATGAATCCACTCTGAGTCAAAGTGAAGACTGATCTTCTCTTTCTTGCTTGTGTTACATGGTTGTGATTTACATGATTGGATTGGGCTGCAGCCCTTGGGGGAGCCAAAAAGGAAGCGACATATTTGACAGGTCATAGGGCTCCTGCTTGCTTAATTATCAGCGGGCTCTGTGGTACATTGTAGACATGTAGCGCAACACAATCCTATTTTCAGATGTTTCTCTTGTACTCCCAAGCTATTGGAGGATTAATTTCATGCTTCAGTAGCTTGCTTTGGTTGTCGCTTCATTTACTCCCACCAATGATGCTTTTTCTAATTGATTTCATTTATTCAAATAGACACTCTGTAGTTAAAGCTCATAATTTTCATTTTTATCATGTACTTAGAATCAGTATTCTGCTGATTATATGAATACAAAACCTGGGTGAAAATCACAATTTAAAACACTTAGCACAAACATACCAGTGTTAAATCATTTTTTGTGTTTCTAGAAGGACACAAAAGTGCATAATCAGCTGTTATTTATTTCCTATTACTAGAAGCATTTTTCTGAGATGTAGCCATCACAAGAGGTCCTAATTTACTGTAAATTGCAGTAATCAATATTTTCTTGCAGCAGGAAACATACACTTTTGGGTGTGTGGGAGACATAAAATCTAGTGAAAATCTTTAAGATTTTCATAAAAATCATACCCCGTCTTTGATACTGTTTATGGTTGGCAACAAATGTATTTACATTCAGTAACTGCCTCATATAGTATTTTTATTGGTAGTGGCGGAGTCTGCCATTCTTAGGAGGGATTCAGATTACCCTCACACACAAGGGATTCACAGGTTATGATGCATGCATGTAATTCAGTGCACTGACAACCTCACTGTTTACCTACTGCCACAGCTTCACATTAAAGTCATTCAACTTGCGAAACACAGAGTGGCTCATTTACTGCAGATTATTTTTCTTTTTTTGAAGGGAGAAAATAGAACAAGAACGCTCTGCCACAACTAGTAGCTAGTAGATAAGGGACTGCAGGTGAGATACACTCATCCAACTCCTCAGCAGGGTAACCAACTCCTTTCATTGTGCTCTGCTGTTGTGCAGAGAACTACTGCGTGTGCAGCGTGAAATCAGATCCCTTTTGCAATTATTTCTGACTGACTTCTTTATTAAAAAGACTGTGAGTTGTTTTTGGTTGTGCTCTAAACTGAAACACTTGCTGCTTCTCCATTGTATTTCCGGCAAAATAGCTGCTCATAAAGTGTTTGCTGTGTCAAACCACACTTGCTGTTACCACGGTTACCAAAGGCATTGGCAAATAAATCAGGACTGAAATTGTAAAGATCACAACTTTTAAGTACAAATAAAGAACTCTCCTCTAAAAAGGATATAAAATTATATAAAATATAAAAACAATATTAATAACATATTAGTACGAGTCTTCTCAAAATTAAAATAGCCACAATACTGCAGGAGGTAGTGTCAGTGTCATCAGCAGCCATATATCATCAGCCCTCTCCAACCAATCATGAGGTTGCTTTAGCGTCACATGTCAGTCTCATGGCTCCATCACCCTTGCGGTGGCCTCGTACTGAACTTTAATTATTGTGACTGGCCTAGTGGAAAAACATTTCTCTCCAGCTGACACAGCGATGACACCCTCTTTGTTCTCCACCCCCCCCGACTGCTTCTGTCACGCTCTTGCCCCAACAGTACTTCCTGTGTTGTTACTGGATGTCAACCACAATCCACTTCCCGTCTCTTGAAGATGGTGAGAGGTCACGGTAGTGAGGATGAGCAGATGGTTTCCTCAATAAATGCATGTTTACAGCCCGTCAGCCAGTATTGGCTTTTACAGTCAGCTCATCAGCCACTTGTGTAGAAAAAGCCATAACGGGAAACTGCCTGAGTCTGCAGGCAGTACTGACATTCTGCTTACAGTCTGAACTGAGTCATTAGCTATTTGCTCTATTCTTCTCTCATTTGCTTCGGAAGATCTGTAAGTGCTCGTAAAGGGGAGGAATGGCTTGATAAAACTTAGTGGACGGGCTTGTTCCTGAATGACAAACTGTCTCTTCAGTTTGATGGTGGATGGCTGAAATCAGTCTCTGAGAGTAGGTCGGGAGCACTCCTGGGCAGCAGCACACAGGGACTCTGTGGACAGAATGTGCTTTTCTATTCTCAAGGTCTCCCAAGTCTCTCTTTATCACAGGGTTTTCAGTCCTCACTCTGTCATTTGTGCTCATGTTCAATATTCCCACACTCCTTGAATGAAGCAAAAGTACCTAGCCTGCTTCGTCTCTTTCCTCCAGCTCTGTGGTTGTGAGGGCGGGTTAGCAGCAGATTGTTGTTTATGCTGTGCACCTTCCACTTCTGCAACTGTTTGTTTTTATTACAAATAACACAAGAGTCAGGTAAATTCCATGTTTCTGGCTGCATAGGGAGGAAACAATACTGTATTACTTAACACACCTGCGCAATGAATCAGGGATAATCACTTGTTTATATTGTGTTCTCTTGTTTATCAGTCAGTATTACACTGAGGCACCCATGCTGTCACATCCAGAGAATATGAATATGCTTACTCTCTTTGTCTGATGACATGTTGTTTTCCTCCTCCATCATCCACTTGTCTCTGGTTTAACTCATGATTATAAATTGGGTATCCAGTGATTAATTCGTCATTGAGGATTTAACCATTTTTCCACTGACTCTTCATGGTAACATGGATCAGGCTTGCTTGAGCTTATCGACTCGCCTCATATAGCATTCCACTGCGTTCCAGTCCACCTCTAATCTGCCCGTTGTGCTTGCGGATAGGAGAAGTTTAAGCTGTCATGCAATGTAAACAGCACTGAATAATAAAAGATACTGTGACATTTAGGAAGACTTCTCTAAGGACAGAAACATATACTGAGGAAAACTGTCTTAACAGAATGTCTTCAAGAGTTTCCTGCACTATTTACCAAGGAGAAAACAAGCAGGACATGTTTGACTTCCACTGTAAATGGGTTATGCCACTAGAAAAAGGCTTTAATCTTCTCACAGTAGGAGATGAAGACAACAACACAGGGAGGTCTGTGAGGATAACCAAGATATTTTAACTATTTTCTGTGATATGGAGCAGTGAGTTCTCTGTAGCCTGGGAGAGAGCACTAGCTCCTCTGCTTTGAATCAAAACAAAAAAGGGGCATTTCAGGGGCCCATCAGCAGGCCATGCAATTAATTTCCTCCATTTGAATTGCCAGAAAGCTGAGAAAGTGGGACATTGTGCTCTCCACTGCACAGGCTCCTTCTCCAGCCAGGTATAATGATCATTTACTGCTGTCATTTGAGGAATAAATGATTAAAGGGCTATGGAGTGTTTTTATCATTCCTATTGCATAAGAGCATTTATTGTGGAATATGACCAAAGTTCACTGAACGTATTGGAAAAACAATATTTCTACCCTGCATTTTCGTTTTCACAATCGATGCCAAAGAAAGCAAATTTTCACAACAGCATGAGAAAAGCTTTAACCCTTGCATTGTCCTCTGGGTCAAAGTGACCCAGTGGCCGACAATGTGCCTTTGTGTGCATGTGTGTGTGTGTGTGTGTGTGTGTGTGTAAAAGGATTTGTTGTTGTGCATGACATTTGTGATTCTGAAGCGGTTATCTTTTGTTTTTGAATAATAATAATAAGAAAAAAGTATACGGAATACAAAGGGCAATACGGAGGGCAACGGGAGGGTTAATCTAACCTGTTTGAAATTTGGATTTCTTCAGCAAATGGCTTAATAGAAGTAAACAACAGTGAATTTTATTAAGTAAAGATAATCTGTCCATCTACACTGTAGCTTTTCAGACAAATAATCAGTCATCCCGTACTGGCAGCAGTAACACAAATCAAGAATTGTTAAGGTACAGCAATTAGCTGCCAGTGTGTAAGACTGGCTGGCTATTGCACAGCAGGGACGAACAGCCAGACGTAGAGGAGACAGCAGACTTTAAACAAATTTGCTTGATTGCCTGTTTCACTGATCTATCTCTGAATGACAGGGTAGACTGTATGGAGAGGTCTCACTCTGATGAGTTATTAAGGCCGTGGCAATTCCATTTGCACCACACAGGGAGGGAACCATCAGCACAGCATGCAGGCAATTACCACTGATACCAGTGTCTTTGAAGTTAATTACAATCATTATGAATTTGAGTTATCTGTGTGTGTTAATGTGTTTGATCTTTCCAGTCAGATGACACTTGCACTTAGAACTTTTTGACTTGCAAATTCCTTAAGTGATTTAAGAATGTATTTCTTTTGGTAATGGCCATATGTCAGAAAACACACACTATAAAGGGTTTGTAATTTGTACCTAATCATATTATTTATTCTTAATGAATCATTTATTACAGGTTTTATAGGTCAGTAATAACAACAGCTATTGGATTGCTGGGCTGTATTAAACCCTTTTAGCTGATGTATATCCTCCTTTAGCATAACTAGCTAAACTTACATGTCTTTTAGCTAGCTCTTTCATAATATTGATGGCTTATCAGAAAGCCAGAAACTCATGACCCTAAACAACTCACTCACTATCTTTAAGTCTATTCCCAGTCTAATATTGGCAAAAACATCATCCAATATTTGCTTATTGCAGTTATAGGTCTGTGTCTCCATTAGGTTTGTCCCCCAGAGAGCACAGACAAGTAGAAGTTTATTTTCAAGTAGCCTGGGTGATGACATGGAGCACGGTCAAGTTTCTCAAATGTCCTGTTTGGACATATGTTGGTCAAAATACTTCAAAACCCAGATTTTAAGGATCTTTATCAAAAATAACTACTGACCAAAATATAAATTAAAATTTTTTAGATAGGGATACTCTGATAGTAATCCAATGCTACTATTAAAATTAAAAGTAAAAAAATACAGCACACTGTGCTAGAGGAGGAGATACACTAGCCAAATGGATTTTTCACAGCCTAGCAACGCAAACGTTTGTCTGATTAATGCTTACTGCTGATCTATAAAACATGTTGGAGGTGTGGAAATAAATGTGTTAAACATCATTCTTCAGTGAGGAAAATGTTCAAATCCACACTTTTTACTATTATGGATTTGAAGGTTTGTCAGCTAAAAAGGTGGATGATGCAACCTCATGTCCTCTTTGTCCACTGCCCTACAGCCATATTTCTGTTCAAGTTAAGCTATTTCATCATGTTTGATGGACAGAGCAACGTATTTGCTTTATGAATAGAGCAGGTCTGTCAACCTGCCAGTCGCCCACTGCTACACTTAGTTGACTGATTGATTTAGATGCGAGTTCCCTTGAGAGTGACATTCTCTCGTCAATGACACAGTCTCTTTTTCCTCCTTTCCCTCCATCTCTTTATTCTGTTTTAGCGCTCTCTCTTTCTCTCCATCCTTAACCCGAATGCCCTCTTCCTTCCCTCTATCTTAAATAGCCTTGAGCACGAGCACCCCATTGACTCCAGCCTTGATGAAGGACGCAGACAGTCAATAACTGCTAATGGCATGACGACTACAGATGAGCGCATATGCTCATCAATAACAGTGGGCTTGTTACGAGACTATCCTGAAAATGTCATTCTGCTTTTAGCACTTTGATTATATAGTTCAGTGTCCATCTCTGTGATGAAACAGGACGTCTGACCTGCAGTAATTACATTTCTGTTAAAAGCAAACCTCTTAGTCCTTTTGAAGCTTTCATCACTTTGGAAGGTTTGAAAATTTGTTCAAATGGAACCACACATCATTACAGAGTATTTCGCTAACAAGGAGCCCATGCTTGTTCTGGTGAACTTTACGCACGAGAAGCACAGATACACCATCTGTGATGTGTGGGCAAACTTTAATTGAAGTAGCTATCGTAATTTAAAATCCATTACCCTCACTCTCTCTTTTTTTTTTTACTGGAAAGTGATTAAAAATAATCCTGCTCCAGAAGATCATTTTCTGGCTAAAAGCAAAAACACATAAATATCTGACTGTGGGTTCAGCTTTCCTGCAGTGAATCCTTTATTCTTTTGCACTCAAGTTTTTCACAGACTAAACTTGCAGTCAGACAAACTTCTTGAGGGCTAGAGATCAGTCTTTTCAGAGTGGGGCCTCGTTTTTTGTTGGTTTTTTTTTTTCCTCCACCTGTCTCCTGGAGAGGCTGTTGCTGTGGTGTGATGCTGAGGGCCCAGCTGGGGGTAAATGACATTGCTCGAGCAGGGAGGCCGGCGCTCTCCAGCTCGTCCTCTTATCGGCTCTGCCGCAAGCTCCACGAATACAGAATTGAGCAAAGGGTGTGTGTGATGGGGGTGGGGGTGGAGATGGTGGGGGATGGGGGGCAGACAATATCAGCAGCTGTGAGGAGGAGCGATGACTCACTTCCGTAGTGCCCTTATCTTATGATGTATGCGAGCTAAAGCAGGTTGCAGGTATAACATATGTCAACCTCATGGTTGTATCCATGCAGTTTCAAGTGTGAAGGTGTGAAACATTACCAGAGGCTTCAACCATATTCCCTAACATCCCACTCATCCTTTTGAAAAGTCGCCTAGACCCTCAGCTCTGTTGGCATTTTGTCATTATGCTGTATTGTATTCACTGCCACCATGTTGGCTCAGCTCCAGACACAAAGAAAGCCTCAAGGATAAAACTAGACATTGCTGCTGCAGGAGCATTATCATTAGGATCCCCAGTTCTTTCACCCTTTAGACATTGGCCCTCCTTTTATCTGTGGGCGACTGTTGATCCATGTGACTTCACAGTGAGGAATACCATTTTCTGATAATATAATCCCTTCTCCGGCCCAAACCGGGTATCTCTTATATTCGTGTCTCTCCCCAGGAGAGTCTGACATGCAGCCTCGTAGTTACTAGTCTGAATGCATCCCTCGTTCTTATCGCTCCCTCCATATTGTGACTCGGATGCACAGGGAGGATGGGAGGATGGACTGTGAGGTTGGGGAGGTGTTGCTGTGCTGTCTGATTAAAACAGGAAGTGGACGAGGAAGTCAGGGAAATCAATGTAATCCTGCATGATGTGATTTTTTTCCCCTCAGTTATTAGTCACATAATAAATTATGTCCAAATAGACTTCCAAGAAATGTTGACATTTTGAAGTGAGTTGTTACATCAATATTCCGAGCAGACAGATTTCATTCATTATTTTTCTCTGCTGTCAATTTATTTTTCTTTATTCAGCCTGAGGTTATATTACAACTGCATAAACACAGCTGTATTATCATTTAACTGCTTTCACAAAGAGGCATTACGTTGTTCTTTGAGACAAAGGGATGTAACGATGATATGGTCATGAGGTATAAAATGTGTATTGGGACTAAAACGGAAAGAACTGCAGTCTTGGCCTTGGTAACAACTTGGTTCCCAAATGAAGCAGATACTAAATGCAAGTCAGCATTTGAACAGGATGTGACTGTCGGTCTGTTCTTTGCCACAGTGAAACTTCTGGGGGAGCTGATGTTTCTTACAGCTGGTGTAGATGTGGGGGCCTCAGCTACACAGTAAAGCGTAGGCGGAAACAAAGAGTTATTTAAATATTTCTGAGCTTTTGGGAATTGCTTCATCAGCCCAGATATGATTGTGAGTCACTGTTGACAGAAGGTCAGCTCTGGTTTCACGTCTTGTCTTTCATTTTCCTCTTACCAGGAAGGTGTCAGTGGGTGAAGTGGGCTGTTCTCCACAACCCATCATGGACATCAACTGTCTGCACCATCTTAAAACCTCCTGTCTGGCTGGCTCCTGCTCCATAACGCCTCCCTGTGTCTGAGCTGTGACACTTGGGAATCGCAGGCTGTTGACACCATGACGCAGATGGACTACAAATACAGCCTGCTGGGCTCAGCAGTGGACAACTACCGCAAGAGGCCGTTGCTCCTCCAGGTGGACGACACGCCCATGAACCTGTTCGCAGTCCTGGAGGTTAAACGGGAGCTGCCGAGGCGCTGGAGCACCCTGGGCTGCTTCCGCAAGATCCGTCTCTACAGCTTCCTTTTCGGCCTGGCCGTCACGTTCCTCATCATGGCTTCGTACATTCTGACAGGAGACAAGAAGGGCCTCCTCCTCACCCCTTCCCCTTACCACTTCAGCAGCCTGGTCAGCCCGGGACCTTTTGCCTTCAACCTCTCCTCAGTCAAGGACTATGCACATATTAAACTAGTGGTCAAGTCTATCACATCCAAGGTGGAGTTTCGCAGCAGTCGACAGATGCCAGAGCTTAAGTCACTGGTTAACAGTGAACCACATGTGAGTAGCCAAAACACACTGTGTCTTACTTCTCATTTAATGTATTCAAAGAGATCTTGAGGGGGTAAATTCTATCAAAAATGTAATTTTCTTATCAGATAGATTGTGTAATGAATACCTCTGTGTTTTATAGTGTAAATGTTATCTCTCTTTTAATCAGAATACAAAGCATAATATCACAGTGTGATATTGATCTCTCTTTTAATTGACAACCACAGATGTGTCTTGAAGCTTAATTAAATGCTTAGTGAAAAGGTGATTCAAATCAGTATTCAAGTCTACATACTGTATTCCTGACATACATATTGGGTTCAACACATCCATGCCGGTGCAATTCCCCACCGGCCACAGTTTCTAATTTAATTTATAAAGAGATAGACCCACTCTGAAAACCTTGTATAACACTTCATGTCACACCAGATAATTGCATATATGTCTCTACCTAATTTTTCTCAGAAGGGATTTAAAGCTCAAAGTCATCCGACAGTCTTCAAACACAGTGGCCCTGTGGCTTTCTCGCAGTGTCCGTCTCACCTCAAAGCCTGGTTCAATTAATTGCTAATCCTAATGATAATGGCTTGTGCCAGGGCTATTTGCAATATAACTAATTTCTTATTGAACAAGCTAATGAATAGGAGAGTGTGACCGCGGGACAATCAATACCACATCTGTGGACGGATCCGGCATTAATTGTCCTCAAAGTAGCCGTGTTTCACAGGTAGTGAGACACGGCTACATAGTAACGTGGGTGTTTATTGTGTTTGATCAACAAAAAGTACTTTGAAATAAAACTACAACTGTGACTCGGAAATGTGTCAGCTCACTTCTACAACTGAGGATTTAGCCTTACTGTTTACTTTTAAGAGCTGAGGGTGTGTACATCCATACAAGCAGTTTCAACTGGTGAGGACCAGCCTGAAGACAAAAAAGCCTCCAAAACAAGGGAAAATGGCTGCAGTACAGACCAGGCAGAGTATCAGCAGGAAAGATAACAAATGTCTGCAGATATCTTACCTTGTCTAATTACTGTTGATGTATAAAAATAGCCACAATTTCCACATCCACATGTGTATGTAAATGCTGTCCTAGCCTTCACAGTCAATTTCTGAATACACTTGTCAGGAAACATGTACTTGGATCCTACACATATGGTGTTTGACTATACCTGCCAAAACTGTGGGCCACACATAAACAAACCTCTTACTTTAATGTAACTGTGAAATGACTGGACTATATTTATCTCCCATCGTGTAACCTTAGCAAATGATAATCTCAGGAGGCTTTGTCTGGGATGTTTTGATGTATTTGGGAAGTCCCTTGACTCAGCAGCTTAACATAGCCACCTCTCTTTGCCTTTACAGTTGTTTTCTGTTATCCCCCGCAAATTCCTGTCTGGTGTCAAGAACCCCTGCTGGTATGAGGAATACACTGGGAATATCACCTCGGACCCATACAGGACAAACTTGTACGCGCGCTACTCGAGGCGCTTCCGGACTGTGTTTCAGCACTTGAGGAACACTTTCAGAGAGCACTTGTTTCACCACGATGGGAAACTCTACCGCATGCGTTGCCTTCCTTATTTCTATATCATTGGCCAGCCAAAGTGCGGCACCACTGACCTGTATGACAGACTGAGGCTTCACCCAGATGTCAAGTTCACCACTTTCAAAGAGCCACACTGGTGGACCCGCAAGAGGTTTGGTGAGTAAAGAAAACTATAATTTGCCATGGTAGAGGCCTCCAGGCTGGCATACAATAATGAGAGCCCGAGAGTATTAAAAGTGTGAAATGTTGACTCTCTACAGTGTATCATTTTGGCAGAGCCATACCTCAGGGAGATTGAGAAAAGGGGTCTCATTCTGAGAGGCAGGCCTGTCTGTTTCAGGAGCATAATTAAATTTACCTCCTGTATTCTTACTGTCATCATATTGTTGAGATGTGTGGATGGTGATAACCAAATTCCATAATCTCTATACATTTCACCAGTTAATTGGGTGGAAAGTCTTTAGAGTATTCACTGACAATTTCACATTGTGAACAGATTTTTCTACATCAAATATACCAAAAACTGTATCCACAGTTTTTTTTTCCTTTTTTTATTTTTTAACGTGGAACCTAGCTGGATGTGAGATCTGAATGTGACATGAATGAAGTATCTCTGATGCATGCAGTTCAATCTCCCAATGCAATTACCCAAGAAATGAATATTCAAGACCCATCTTGTGCTGTGCATGTGAATAAACTTAAGCTGTTTATTTTCTACCTGAGAGTTGTTAGCCCCAAATTTACAGCTCTGATGGTGTATTTACAATCGTTACTGCCAGCTCCGTTTAACATTTTGAATGCTAATCGTCTTTTTTCTCTTTCCCCCTCCTGTGCGTTTTCACGCCATCGTCAGCCTCTCGCCAGTGCAGCTTTCACATCTCGATACATAGGTGGTTGAGCTTGTGTGGTGACGGTGCCTCATTAAGAGCTCTACGCAGAAGGATCTAGACAAACTCTACTTAGTCATCAACTGTGACATAGATTTGTTTTTGTGGTCGAAACCACTTGCTTTGTACTCACACGTGTGGGTGTGCAGTTTCCTGCGCTTCCTTAACAAACAATGTTGCACTCAGTCCTTACGACACATCTCCAAACCTCAAACTTTGCTTCAATCCTAGTTCTCACCTCATTTTGCAGCTTCCTTTCTCCCCCTTTGCACGCCATGGATTTTATATTCTCATTTAAAACAGTAACAGAGCAATAATTTATTTGATTAGACAGCAAATCATATTATGAGGGAGCTGTTTCATATTTTACAAATTCTTAAGAGGCATATTTTCATGTTTTTTCTCCCTATTTTGTGGAAATATTTGCCAATTTAGCTGCTTTAGACTTAAGCATTATCTGTTAATCACTACTTTGTCTCAGCTCAGATGTTTGAGACACACACAGCCCTCTTCCAAAATTCTGGCTTACACTGTTGGCTTTCATTTTCTGTCTCTGAACAGGTGGCAATATGTCATTTACGCAAACAAAGAGATAAACCCTCAAACTGTGCACAGAGAGGTATGAGCCGCCTATGAGCGGCCTCGCAGCAGACATCTGGTAGTATGGCGGTTCTGTCATCTAAATGTGTGGATGCCATCGTGTGTTTCTTTCACCATGTGCATCTGTTACGTTAAAAGAACCACCAAACCACCACAGATGGGATCAAAAGCCATGCGAGGTCTGGGAGTGAGAATGTATTTGCCCAGAATGAACTGAAAAGTCTATGCATCACATATATCTAACCCTTACTCAACTTGCTTTGTTGTTTTGCCCCTTTAGTTTGATTTATTGTCTTTCCTAAAGACACTTGCAAAAAAGTCTGTATTATTACATTTTTTTCAAAATCAAATGTATTTGATAATTAGTGTCCAGACTAGAAGTAACAGTTTTAAAATAGGCTAAGATTCTAATTTTATCTGTGATTTTTGCTCCCAATGGAAAGGAAATCATCATCCCCGATACCTACATGCGTTTTTGTTTTCTTTTATAACTGAAACAGCCATTAAGACTCATAAATAATGGAGCATCTTCAGCAGCTCAAGAGGCAGGCAACAGGAGTGCGAGTCAGTGTGTGCATGTCACTTATGTGTGTCTACATTTCATGAAGTAATAGTATGGGAAGGGAATTATTATTTTATTTTATTTATTTATTTTTTTTTTGAAGAGCAGTTAAACTGTAGGGCACCGGCACCGATCTGCCTCAGTCACGACTGACGGTTCTGTTCAAAGTCGGCTCAGCTTATAAAATCGAGGAAGCAGATTAGATGACTTTATAGTGAGTTGAAAGATATGTACATACAGTGTGCAGATAATCTCATAATTCTCCTTTAAGAACAGCAGCTGCAGTATCACTTCAGCGCAGCATGAGGACTCAATTTTCATGGCGATTTCTCACCGTGGATGAGCGCTATTCTTCTGCTCAGCAGTGACTGATATATACATTTTGTTTTGCCCGGAGCTATCTGTCTAAAAATTACTTAATGATTTTAATATTTTCACCCGGGGTTTTTGGCATAATACTTGTTGAGGGTATTACATACATTATTGGCCACATCTTTTGAAAATTCCATCCAGATCCTCACCGCAAATATCAAAGGAGGCTTAACTGTTGCAGCCAAAGCCATCCTTTTGAAGTTCATCCAGTTGCTGACTATGCCCCTAATCCCACTGAGACTCACAAAACCTAATTGGTGGATTGATCAGTCTGCTTGCAATACTTATTTTAATGTGCCGTGTTCGGTTGGAGTTGATGATTATTTGAACCTCATAAAGCTGCGGGATGTGGATGAGTTGTTTGTGTTAATTTGTCTGCCTCGTGCTTGTGTGTTCTGCAGCCTTGTGATGTCGCGTGGCGGCAAATGCAGCTGTATCCCAAGGACATAGGTGCCCCCCCCCATGCTTTCATCTTTCCTGTCATTTTCTTTCGTTCCCTCAATCCCTCCTAGTGTTGCACTCGGGGCTACGCGCTGGTTAATCAGCACTTTTCTCTTAAGACATCCTCTGAGAACACTCTGCATTCAAATGGTCTTGTTTTTGTATTTATTTATTTCATTCTCCCTCGAGGCTCCACTCAGCCGATGCTGTGAAAAGGTGATTTGATGCTATCCACGCTGCATAACTTTCTTAGAAGAACAGTTTGAATCTTAAGCAGATGTGTCTGCCTTATAAACACAGACTATTTGAAAATTGCGTGACGCTTCATTCATTTCAAAAAGCACAGAGATTAAAAGAAGAAAAAAAAAGAAAGAAAAAGCCCTGAAGCGAGACACACCAACACCATCACACCTCATACGAGTGTGACCGTTCTGGATGAATAATGATGCAGCCTGGCTGTTTGGAGAGTTTACTAGAGTTTTCTAATCATGTTTCCCTTCTAACTAGAGAAAGGTGTTTTGCTGCGACACCATCAAAGCGTCACTGAAAGTAACAGACGCCTGAGCTACCTCATTATCCTCATGCTGCATGGATACCCCTAAGTCCTACGCTGAATCTCCACAATTGCCTTGTAAATTGTAATTATACTGTAGACCACAGTGGCTGGGATGGAAAACCCATTTGCTAGTCTTACATTTAAAGCATTAACTTGACATTGCCCTTTAATTGGAAACAGTGAAAACTGAGCGGAGACAGTATTCCCTGCTGAATTTGGATTGGATCTGAACATGGATTTTATTAGGTCACCCTGCAGTCAGGACAACACAGAAACCCTAATGACCTTATTTAGTGTGATCACATAAACACATGAAGGGCATAGGCAAACCGGACACATGCTTGACGCACACACGCCCATCTCAGCGATGCAGATCCCCACCCAAACCATGTCTAATCTGAATATCTGCTGCCTCATACAGAAAAACATATGTCTGCCTCCACTTTCTGCAAAATATAAGATGTGACAACTTGCCAACAAGAGTAATTATGCACTAAAGATATAATTGCACCCTACAGAGTGTATTTACCATCCCTGTCTTCTTCTCCCGGCAGGTATCATTCGTCTCAGCGAGGGCTTCCATGATCGATACCCAGTGGAAGACTATCTGGACTTGTTCGATCAGGCTGCTTACCAAATCCAGGGCAACCTCACAGCAAATGCCAGCGGAAGCCCCGGCAAACCTGACATCATTATAGGCAAGCAAAGTTGCCAGTTCGTGGTGGTAAACACTCTATGGTTAAACTTAGGGGTGTAACGATTCTGAAACTAAGATCAAAACCGAGATACAGAACCCCAACCCACTGCCACTGCTGCAGGTGCAGCCTGTTGAGCCCTTGTGGCAAGCTGTATATTTTGTAAATTACACATTACACCTATTTAATTGATTGAAATTTAGTGTTCAGGCATGTGGTAAAAGTTAAGGTGGTTAAATTTAACTCAAGATGGATAATAACCCTGACATTGCAGACCCCCTCCACACACATTCAAGTCATCAGTGTGGGAACATTTGGGCTGATCTGGGCATATTTTTAATTGATCAGTATCAGGTAAAATATAACCAATCAAATTTCAATCTTTACTGTGTTCTATTGTATTTTTTCCACCCTAGCCCACTACTGTCTCTTGCTCTCAGCACAGCCACCCCATCATGAGTGGGAGGAAGGTTTCTGTAGTTCAGCAAATCCAACAGGGTGATATATGTCTTCTCTGTTAGCCGATCTCAGTTTCCTCAGTTAAACTTCCACTCAAATCATAGAAATCATTTAAGCCTAAAAAATGAATGGTTTTGAACCAGGGCCCTCAGCATTTGGATCAAGTAGCTTGTGGAAAATGAGGTGTGCCAAAGGCTATAGTTGTCAATTCAATGTGTCAGACATAGTCCACACAGTATTTAATCAACATTTTAATTATAGGCTGATCCCTAATATTCAAAAGCTCAGATCTGGGTCAAAGAAACTTGATCGGGATTTCCCTGCTCTAGCACCTCGTGGGATTTGGCATAAAGACTGAGACTCCACCAGTCCCTTGTTAAGTTTTTACATGTCACCCACTGCCTAACCCTGACCTTTTTAAAATATTAACTCTAGCTTTACGATTAACTCTAACCCACACACTAACTATCAAACACAGCTTTTCACATTGAGTAAGCAAGACACCACCTGAAACTCAGCAAACCTTAGAGTGGCACTTTATGACAAGATTTGTCTGTTCCGATAAAGAACCGCTGATGTATTATCTTAAGTAGTGCGTGTTAGTAGGAAGCTACGAGAACAAGATACAAATGATAGCCTGTAAAACATGGTCTACCATCTCACTAATAAGATTTAGCTGCACAAACATTTCCTGTTCAGCATAATTTCTGCCTTCCTGTTTTGTCACATCATGTCAGTGAGCAGCTTCCTCCTCCCTCCCTGCCTAATCATATTAGTTACCCAGGTCATGTATCAGCGCTGTGATCTGTGTGTGGAACGTGGACTGACAGTACTCCATGGCCTCATCAGGCTGCAGCCAATAGCGTTTCACTCAGGGTGACCCGACACTTGCCTGGAACTTCACTTGTAATCTGGCCTCCAATATTACAAAGCTGCTATTAAAGCAGCAGGTAGCGAGGCTGAGGCACAGGGCTTCTCTGTGGCAGCCACTTTCACTCCAGAGAGTGACGGTGATTTTTAAAAGAGCCGGTGACTCAGCCCTAAAGAGAGGTCTAACAGCTTAATAATACTGGACTTCCTTCTGCTTCACTTAGCCACTTCACTGAAGTGCCGTAGAAAAGAATCATTGTTTTTTTTGTGTCAGGACAGCAATAATATCCGCAGCGGGGTGGAGAAGTCTTACAAACCTCCTTCCTCTATCTGCATATCCTGCTTCCAACCCCTCTGCTTCCATCAGTCTCTGTCTTTTCTCATCGTCCAAACACAATCTCAAAGAACTGCTCAGCTGCAAAGAAAAACTGATTTAAGTTTTCAACAATAGCCTTTTCACACTGGACTGAGTTGGTGCATTGAGCACAGCTTAGCATGCTGCCCTGTTTTGTTTCCCTCTTTAAATAAATAATCCCTGTTAAGGGGGGAGTGTGCCAAAGCCCCACTCAGTATTCACACCATGCCCTGGGAGAGCCCAGCAAGGTGCAGGCCTGTGGCCAGGATCTTGGGCTTCTGACTCTCCTCAACCGCCAGCCAAGACCAAGCCGCCGTGAAACACCAGAGGCACGCCGGTCTGGCTCCTCCATTTGTTTGCCCTATTACAGCCTTTCCCCCGTGGAGCAAAATAAACCCTTTTAAAGGACACCGAGACCTTTAAATAGACCTGATCACAGTGTGTATCATTTTGGGGCATAACAGCATTAGCAGCGATCATGTTTCACTCTCACCGTTGTCATCACAGAAAATAGGACCTGGCTATCATCCTTCTCTCACAGAAAAGGAGGTAGATAAGGCCCGTGTCGTGTTCCCTCCAAATACATCACAGCTTCACTTCACAGATAAGAGGATAATGAAGGCACAGACAGCCTAATGAATCCTGGATATCATTTCTCAGCACAGCCTGATAAAGTTTCTGCTCTCAAACTGTTTGAGAAACGTCTTCTCACTCGTTATGAGCACCAGTATTGTCACTGTGTGGACTGCGGTGATTCCACAATTTTGCTCACAGCTGGAGATGTAGTTACTACCATTTTTTTTGTTTGTTTGTTTGTGCACTTGCTCAAGAATCCCTTTTTATTGACTTGTTGCATGTGAGTTGGGAACATGCTGCGCCTGACAGTTACATCCTCGATTCAGAGGTGTTACAGAAAGAAGTTGAAACAAACTTCCATATATTTATGAAGAAACTTTTTATATGAATTTTTTTAATGATTGAAAAACTGACAATCAATAATACAAGACTCTAGGCAAATATTACATCTTAAAAATAACTTTTGCAGCGCAAACACTCAAAGATATTCAATTTTTAATAATACAAAACTGAAAAGCTGCAAATACTCACATTTGAGAAGTTGGAATCATGAAATACTTGGCCCTTTTGCTTGAAAAATGACTTGACTATCAAAATAGCTGCCAATTAAATCCTCAGTCTATTGACATTGTTTCAGTTGTAGTTTAAGCCAATCTGCTGTTTTGAAAACACATTTCATGAAAATCTATAAAAACTGAAAGCAATGAACCATGCATATATACAACTAAACACATCAAACGCGGATGGGTAAAACTATAAACATGTTTGTACATGTTTTGTTTTGTCTGTGCTTGATTGTGCAACTAGATGGTCTGGGTGAGTGTTTTTATTTGAACTCCTGTGGGTGTATTTTGCAGGAGAAGCCAGCGCGTCCACAATGTGGGATAACAACGCCTGGGTGTATTTCTATGACAACACCACAGAGGGAGAGCCTCCCTTCCTCATCCAGGACTTCGTTCACGCCCTGCAGCCTGATGCCCGCTTCATCGTTATGCTCAGGGACCCAGTGGAAAGGTGGGGGTAATCTGTTTCACTGCCTCCCACCACACGTCTGCCCTGTATCTGTAATGATGCAGATACAGTTCTGACACGCACACTGCCACCTTTGTGCCTCCATCATGACTGTTTATAGTGCAGATACAGACAGATACTTTCCCTGTTTATAGGCAACAAAAGACCTGTGGTCACAGCCTTTTACCCAGTCTGGCTGTCACATAAGTTTCATTATGACGCCTTTATCAGACACGTGGAGGGCTTACTGCTGAATGCCTGCAAGGCATTCGGTTTAAACTGGGATTACTTTATGCTGTTAATGTTGATTTTTACTTCAGAGAATGTCTGAACATGCTCTCTATAATTGCCTTTGTCTGTCAAATCACAGCCTGTGCAACCTTTCCCAAAAGCAATTCTAGGGGAAATGGAATTTTTATTGCGGGAGACTTGTTTACAGCCCAGGCATCTCCTCGGTACAGACGCTGTCTAACATCTCAGACTCAATTGTGACAGAGCATTTATAAGGTTCATGTGTCTCCAGCATTCCTTTTTCATAGACTGACATTAATAAGATAATACTTACAAATAGTTTGGCCTTTGTTTTATTTTACAAGGCACTAGACACATTTACTGAGTCATGGGAGCTGTGATTAGCAGTCAAGTGAAGAAAACTTCCCTAAGAATTGAGCTTACTGTAGATACATAACGCTCATTATTTTGAGATAAAAATATCAATAATAAAAATATACAGATATATATCTTTTTTTTTTTTGTTTTTTTTTACTTAGTGTGGCTCGGGTGCATAATCAGTAGCTCATTTGTGCTTTCTTCCACTTTGTTTTACTTCAAGCACTTTCTGAGCTGTCAACATCACAGTTGTGTCTTGTTTACTGTAAAGTATAATGATCTGTGCTTGTGTTGCTGCATGAAGCATTTTTTAATGCAAAATATGGGTGACAGTAAGTTTGAAACTGCCTGCCTGTTTTAAAAACCAGCATTTCTATACAACCCAAAAACACAATTAGTTTTACAGTCTGTACATTCAACAAAGATGAAATGTCTCATGTTCACATTTGTTTACCGAGCACCTCTATTGTCTTGCAGGCTATACTCTGACTACCTTTACTTTGGTATTGCCAACAAGTCTGCAGAGGATTTCCACGAGAAGGTGTCAGAGTCACTGCAGTTATTCGAGGGGTGCCTTACGGAGTACACAATGCGCTCCTGTGTGTACAACACTACTGTCAACAATGCCATGCCAGTGAGTGTACCCTCCCCTCATGCTTTTGTCTCACAGCCCTGCAAAAAAAATGTCATTTTGTAACCAGCCTATTAGCTGGTGGGAAGAAAGAAATAGAAAAGGAGTGAAAAAGACAGATGGAGTGAAATCCACACTTAATTAGCACATGCTAATGCTTGCAGGACCAACTTTATGAAAGGGATTGGCAACACTGTTGAACCGTGGAGGAGTGCAGCGTCTACAGCCTCTCTTTGTACTAGAAAACCTAGTTTAGCAGCTTCCTCCTCACTCACAAAACAGACCAAGTCTTAGTGTCAGCCAGTGCAGGGCCCCAGTGTTGGGCCCCTGGCCAGCTTTCCCCACAGTGCCCCGAGGCAGACTGGCTGAGAGGGGGGAGGAGACAGGCCCGTCCTCTTTTGGCTCCCCCTCCAGGCTGCCTTGTATTCAGAGGTCCTCCTCTCCAACTGCCACTGACAAGCTTTATGACCCTCTGGGAGCATGCTTACTCTCCACCGCTGGCCTAATTGTCCATCCACTAATATCTTCTCAAAGTTATTAGACCATGTGAAAAGCATTACAGCTGTCCTTACAGCAGTCTCCCATGCCTGTGGCTCCTTGATAAAAAATTTTAGAGCTCTGATCAGAGTCCGTAGAGAAAAGACAAATTAACACCCAGCATGAGAACATGATTGACCTTCACTGTTATAGGAAATTGATTTAACAAAAGGAAGTGTTGCTTAGCTTGTTATCATTTATGCCTTTCAGTTTTGATAATTCCTTTCCCTGTAACAAGGTATTTTGTTTGTGCCTAGTGTTCTGCAATGAATTGCCACATGGGAATCTAAAAATCCATTTCAACAACAATAAGGCTACCTGCAAATGCTCTCAATCTCATAAAATATAAGTGGCCAATTTATTTTTTGGGCTGCGACTAAAGATTGTATTTAATGAACTGTGTCATTGGCCTATCATATAATAGTTGAAAATGCCCATAGCAAGTTTCAAGAGCCCAAGCTGAGGTCTTCAAATTGCTTGTTTTGTCAGACCAACAGTTCAAAATTCAAAGATAATCAATTTACAGTGATATATGAAATAGACAAAGGCGACACAGCCTCACATTTAAAAAACTAGAACCAGTCAATTCTACTTGAAAATTTCTTATCACTGGATCACAATAATAGAGTGAAACAAAACACCAGCATCATGTAGGAGTATAAAGCGCATATCTGCTCCACTGGCACGTAGTGATGCAGGTTTCTGATTCTATAGAGGAAACGCCATCTCTTCTCATATCCCTCAACTACTCACACCACATGACATCAGCACATGTTCACATGCCCACATGGTGCCTAGCATTACCCAGCTGAATGCATGGGGGAGATGAAAGAGAAAGCAGGTGAAATTCTCTCCCCTCCATCTTTCCCTCCCTCCCTCCTGTTCATCTCCTCAAAGAAGCTAAAGCATGCACGCACCACCATGTCCTCTCGGCTGAGGAGGAAATTTCTTGGACAGAGGCCTGATTGCCTCTCATTGATTCTTTTGTTTTGTGTCCTCAGGTCAGATTGCAAGTTGGCCTGTACATTGTGTACTTGATGGACTGGCTGACCGTCTTCAGCAGGAAACAGATTCTGGTTCTGAGGTTGGAGGACCATGCCTCTAACAGGAAATACACAATGCACAAAGTCTTTGATTTCCTTAACCTGGGTGAGTGACCAGTACTCGAACAATACAAATGATGAACACAATACAAAATAAATACAAAACGCATCACTAAAGACAACTTGGGATATGTAATGTTAAATGTATATCACTGATGATAGGGATTCACAGATCTAAAACAGGTGCTGATTAAACAAACTTGATGTACAGACTGCTGATGTATGAAAATGTATGTTGATGTGTAGGTGGTCTCAGACAGTTTCACACACTGAGATAGATTTTACAAGTTAAAAAAAAAAAAAAAGCAGATCAACCAACGTGGTATCACCAAATGGCGAATGAATAACACACTAATTTTCTTAGTCACTTAGCACGTCACCACTATACATTTTTTGATTTTTGTGTGTCATTTCACACCACATCATTTCTGCATGGACTAACCCCAACCGTAACCCTAAGACAAACTGGGTTAAAGGGCACGCAGGACTTAAAAGCACTGAATGACAACAGAAAAGTTTAAAATGCTTAGACATGACACATGAAATGTCCTTGAAAGTGCCGTGCTATTTATACACACTCCTATGAGATCACCTAGGATCAGCATGTAGCATCTGCCAAAAAACTTTGTTGGCAAAAACCAATAAAGTAAAAACATCAACCTTCACGGACACCCATTAAAAAAAAGTACTTGGCGTACAGTAGAGCTTAGTTGCTTTACAATGCGTTTCTACTTTGAACTGGAACCATGTAGTACAACTACTGCATTTAAGTTGTGTACAGCCCCCACTAGCTTAGAAAAGACTATTACATTTCCTTCAGAAACACCTTCCATACTTTCAGTATCAAAGGTGCCAGCCTTTCCTTGGCATATACAGTACAGCGCTATTAGTAACAGGCCAGTGTATATGTGAAAGAGTCAAACACAGTTTTGACCTGTTGTCTGGAAGCCTCCCTTAGTTCTGTCTCAGTGGTTCAACCCACAGTTTAATTGCCTCAAAGCTCAGACTTAGCCCTTCAAAAGAGTTGCCAAGGTTCGATCACCTCCCAGAGCGCCAAATTGTCTGCTCAGGGCAGTGCTGATTATACATAGTGACATTTCAGAGTCCTTTGCTTTGTTATTTCTTCCATTTGTTTAGGACTGACCAAGAAAGAAGGGATGTGAAAGAAGTGTTTGTGTTTATTTTACAGGACCACTGTCAAAAGAGATAGAGTCAGAGATCACAAGAAGTCCAGCATCAAACACCAGGAGGCCAGCTGACAAAAACCTGGGACCCATGCTGCCCATAACTAAAGAGATCCTGCGGGATTTTTACACACCGTTCAATGAAAAGTTGGCCAAAGTGCTGCGCAATGACTCTTTCCTCTGGGAGAATAACTCTAAACTTTGAACAACCCACCTCCCTTTTAGTTAAATAACAAAGGAGGAAGAAGAAGAAGAAGAAGAAGAAAAACCACTGATGTGTCAGTCAGCCCCTTCATTTGAGTTTCATCTCTCTCAAGTGCCCATGAAAAATCAATGTTTTTTTATTTAAATTATTTTTTAAGTTATAAAAGCAGAGATGAATCAAAGATAGAAAATAGCACAAGAGAGGGTGATGATTTTAAGTGTGTGTGTGTGTGTGTGTGTGTGTGTGTGTGTGTGTGAGTGAATGCAAGAGAGAAAGAGATGTTGACAGGTCTTGATTGTTTTTCCTCTTTTTTTGTGACCAGGTGTACAAAATTAAATAGTGAATTCAAAGAAATGAAAACGGAGTCCTGTGTTCTATTTTGAAGCTTGAGTTGATTAATTAAAAGATAGTCTGCCTCAAAGCACTGAAAAAATGACACCTAAAAGTTTTTTGTTCTTTTTTTCATCCAGCACACTAAGAGACTTGCATTGCGGCTTCATCATAATTCAGATATGTAGAAAGTTGGTAATGGCAAGAGCAGCTGAATGGCAAAATCTGTAATCAGATCACAAATGATCAGTTAAACACCACCGCCCTCTAGTGGTCAATATATGTAGTTGCAATCTTCATATGGCCTCAGCTGCTGCTGCCAATAATAACACACCAAAGACTAAAAATAAAGATATTAAATGAGATAAATGCTGTATTCAAATGCAAAGTTCAGTCAAGGAAGGACTGTGTCAAGATATTAAGGGGTTTGCTGGAGATTAAGGAAAAACTAGTTGTTGTTATTTTTTACTTAACTTGAGTGAGTCAGTTTGCTGAAAGGCAGCCATGTAATTACTCTGAAGTCTTCAAAATAATTTCCTCTCCCTCTGTTGAAAGTTTGTCACAAACATTGAATAATTACTAATTAGTAACGGTGGCTGAATTAAAATGTTTGATTGGATTTGAGGGTATTAAGTCTGGTAAATTAATCCAAAGACACCTTCGACAGAGACACAGCTATCCACAGCTATCCACCATAACCCATAGAAAATCAACAGCAATTTCATGCGTTAAAGATACTACTGAATGATATACATTAAGTGCATACTGAAAATGTAGTGTATGATAAAGTTGGAACATACCCATTCTCTACACCAGGGGGCAGACAGTGATTAAGAATATACAGCTGAAACTTGGACATAAGCTTTTGGTGACATGAAGCAATATTGAAACAACAGCATTTCTCTAGCTTCAACAACATCCAGTTGATCTATTGAGCTTTAAAAACAAAAAGGTGCCTCAAATTTAAACAACAAAAAGAGAGGGGAAAGAAATCACCTGTTGATAGTAATGCCTCTCTTTTCCGACAGCCTTTTCACCTTCCTCCCCAGCCTGCAGATCAAGACAAACTGACCCACATACCACTGGAAAACCTCCTTTCATAATTAAGAGCAAACCCGGCAATCACACAGATTTATTAAACAACATGGAAGCTATTCTTCCTGTCACTGTTTTCAGAAGGGAATATAGCTCTTTCACTGTACAATCTCAAAATGCCCGCAGCTTTGACTAAATCCTCTTCACTGAAATCAAGACAACCTGTCTGGAAAAAAGTGACTGCAAATAATTTGCATATTTTGTTTGGAGTTGGACGGTCCATCTGGCTGGCTGAAGAGGTTCCGCTTCGATGAGAGCCTCCAACCAACTTCAATTTCCTTGGTATTCACAAATATTATCAAAGCTTCTTTCATCCTGGTCTGTACTGTACCAGAATACAGTGACTGACAGGAAACTGGACAAATACCACTGTTGGAAAAACTCCATAGACTTTTTGAAAGACTCTTTTAGCTAAAGACCAGGCTATTTTATGTTTCTCTGCATTGCCTCGGAGTTGAATTTTGGCCTCAGTAAACCAAAACTACAAGTTGTTGTCATGGGAAATGACAAATGCTGGAAGTATTCTAGCTGTCTGTTTGACAAAATAATAATTCAGTCAACGAGTTCATGTGGAAACAGATTTATGATGCTAATACAGAGTTGATATTTGGCATCTAGGCTATGACCTCATTACTTCCCACAAGGATACACCAAGCTCAGCACAGCAGACACTGTGGAGTGACAATAATAAACGTCACCCCAGGGGGACTTAGTCTGAGAGCCCACAGGTGGACGCTGTGGCGGTGATGGAGTTTATGAAATGCTGCAGCAGTAGCAGCATATGTTTGCAGTGTACAGAAGAGTTTACAAAAGAGCAGGGCAGGAGCAGCAGAGCAAAGGTGACCTCAAACTATGAAGGGAAATATAGCCTACTATCTGGTGAGCACCTTCAGTGAGTGGCATGGGCACCAGCCTCAGTGTCACCCTACAAAACACCTCCAACTATCTACTGAATTCAAATGGATAAACCTAGACCCAGCAACCTGTCTCACATGCAGCATCCATTCCTACATGGAAATTAACTTCAGTTTGTAAGTGCAGCAGTATAAAGCAAATTGTTACTTAAATAGTTTGTTTTGAGTCGAAGTGTTTCTCTAATGCTTAGCTGAGTAAAGATGTGAAGATGTGTGACATAAGGCATAGAGAGCCAGAGGGGAAATAATTACATACATGGACTGTACAAGACAATAGTCATATCTACATCCCTAAAGCCAGTACACAATATTATCCTTTGCAACAGTGAGCCAATAGAAAACCACCAGAAAAAAAGAACGTACTCATTAGTATTCATCCCATAAATCAACAGCAGAATAATATAACAATGCATGTGCCAAACATCAAAACACAAGTTCAGCCAGAAGTACAAATATGGCTAACCGAGCACGAAAACACCAACTGAACGGAGCAAAGACATTCAAGACATCCTTTAATGGCATAAGCTTACCTTGCATGAAGAGAAGAAGTGATTGCCGTCATCTCGGCCGCAATAAATCCTTCCAAAATGCCTCCAAATTAAAGTGGAGTTTGGTCCGGAGAGCTAGCTAATAGCTAAAGGCACCAGTTCTTAACAAGTTGAATCCGTGAATGGCGGCAGTACCAGCTTCAAATCCGCTCTGAAGAGAAATATTTGGACAGTTAGCAGGCTTGCATGCTTATAAAATTTTATATGAGCGTAGCTACTAGTGTTTTTTTTTTTTGTTTGTTTGTTTGTTTGTTTTGTTTTGTTTTTGGCACAGGTACCTTAGGAGCTGTTCGACAGAGCACCGACGATTTATATAGACCGCCTCCTGTGACAGGTGCATTGGATATATGTTGCAACAGGTAGTTTGTCCCGTGTGAGTTTAAAGTGTAGCCGTAACAGAAATGCCAGAGGTCAAATTAAAACTTTGTTTTTTGTTTTTTATTTGTTTGTTTTGTTTTGTTTTGTTTGTTTTGTTTTGTTTTGTTTTGTTTTGTTTTGTTTTGCATGTTTGATTGTTTTGTTTTTACAGTTGAGGGATGTTTTCTGAAATAATCTGCAATAAATTATTTTGTTAGTGAGTCAATAAAAAACAAATAACCTACCCTCCTTTTTTGGACATTGTGGACATAATGCAAGGATTATTGGCTTCTCTCTCATCACTTTGCTGAAAGCGTTTGTATTATTCACATTATTATTCACACATTTCACTAGAGGACCAAAACCCAACAATTAACCTATCCCACTAAGTACCCTATTGCCCATGTAGCCAAAGCCTGATATAATTTATTTTCTATGCAATTGGGAATATTGTCTCTGGACAGAAACATTTTTTTAAGGATACGTGATTGTGCCAACACAAACATCTAGCTTATTGCTGTGTAACACAGACCTCCATTGTTGTCCAAATCCCATTCAAAACGCACAAATGACTCACAGAATTGGATAGGCTCCTTCTGTACAATAAACATGTAGTTTATTTTGCATCAATCTACATACATTGTCATAGTGTGACAAGGTGTAAATTGACAAAAAATCTGTTTAAACAGCAGGAATAATTTTTCTAATGGCATCAATGCTAAGAGCATTGCAGGAGTGATTTTAAGCTACTGCCACCTCCTTTTCTGAATAAGCTCTCTTATCCTTGTTGCTGTATAGATCTTCTTCGTTTGAAAGCAGAGAAGACCTCTAGATGCCAGCAGCATGACGAACGGAGTCTCTGAACCTGTAACATGGAGGCAGGGTGCGTTTCAGGTCGCGTTTACGTATGGGATTCACAACAGCATGTTGGATGTTTTCAAGAGAAACTTTCTCCCCAGGTCCATTTCTCCTCTTGTCAGTTTGGATAAGCTCTGGTGCAAGGGCTTTAGCAGAGGGTGCTCTCTCTCTCTCTCTCTGACGTCTTTCCCAACACTTTTTTTTTTCCTCTTTATCAAGTCTGTCTTAACTCCTCTGCTCCTCTCCCTCATTGCACTTTAGCCCTCTGTCAAATTAAACTTTAATGAAATTCCATTGTGGTGTACTGCTTCTTAATGAGGGGGATGTTTGTTACTGGTCTCTTAAGTTATGTCCCGAGTTTAGGACCTTTGACCATCAGAGTCAGGGTAGACCATCAACAAAGTGACGATTACTACATCTCCAGCTCATAAGTCTCTCATGATCCTTTCAAAATGAAAAATCCTCTTTAGGATCACAGTTCTCTCACTGTTGTCAATGATTAACAGAGATTTTCTTGAGATAAGGAGAAAAAAAAAGATCTGAATAAACAAGTTTATGCAACAAACATTTGCAATCCATCACGCTGATTGAGTGCTCTGATAGTTTGCCAGTTATATTTGAAGAGGCTGCGTGAGGCCGAGTCATGCCCGCTGATGATGGAGCGAGAGAAGAATGCAGGAAACAAACAGATCTTTATTTAAAAAGCTGTAGTCTGGATTGGATGAGATTTGTTACTAATAATGAAGTGATTCTTCTCTTTTACATTACATACAGTAATCCAAAAGTAAGCAGAAGATATTGAACTAAAATGTCCTGAAAGTCCTTTTCAGCTCTCTTCCCTAACATTTGTGGGATATTAAGGGTCCAGCCCAAAACATCTGTTTGTGATATACAGTGCTATGCAGTTTTATCTCTTTTGGACACAAATTGTAGAAGTGGTCCCTGGCAATGCTAGTGATTACTGATTGCCCCGCTTATTTCTTCACACAGTCCACTAAGCTGAGCTAAGACGCTGCTGCGATGGTATTGTCAAACAGCTTGCAGTTATTTGTATTTTTTGGGCAGTGAGCATTTTCCATGCTCTTGTAAAGACTGTTGCCCAGGCTCTTTTAAAACTTGTTTTTTTGTTATGCTACACCTCCAAAGCTTCAAATATAAGTCCTTTTCATGCATGTTTGCTTGCTAATTATTTGTCCTAATGGTTCTATTTAGCACTGGCAACCCTCAACGTGACTGAGTGTATCAATTCAGCTATTTTTATCAAATCGTTAGCAAAAGAGGATGCGCTAAACCAGATGTTTCTCTTTGTTTTTTCTCTCCTCCCAGGCCTCTTTTGTCCTTGCAATTGTGTCATTGTTCCACAAGGTTCAGTGGATCAGGGGTCATTGCTCTGCATCAGCTCTCACCTCAGACTCCTGCCAAGGATTTAACAACAAGGACAGTACAGAATTCTAATGCATTTGCATCTGTGACTGGGCGGATCATCTCCTCCAAGCAGCCAGATGTCCGTCTGCTTTACTGTCAGTTTCTTGAATACAGTTGTATTGTCAAATCCTCAGTGATGCATTGAGGAACTCCTTGGTGTTTTAGAGACTGATAACCTTTTCATTTTGTTATCAGTGTGTCACAGTTCTGGATGATTTCTCCTTCTCCTGAGACAGTACAACAGGAATAAACATTTGTACAGCAAACAAACAACTTGGCAATAAAGCACACACAACAGATAAATGTTGCATCAACTTTTATTACACCTGATTGTGCTCATATGCAAATTAATGGTTCCATCATGATTCACTTGCCATTCAAATTAAAAACTGTCACTGGTACAGTATTAGATGCGAACATCTGGCCTATTTTGGTCACATCCAGCTGGAACCTATCCCAGCCACCGTGAATATGGACAAAGAATTAGAAACCCAGGTGTTCAGGAAGAGAGCATTTTCAGGGAGGAAACGGAGGGCGGCTGCGCTGAAATGGATCCAGGCCATCATGCGGTAAAACTGACATTGTTACTGAACAGCTTGAGGTCTAAGTGTGTGATAAACAGATAAAGAGCATTTTCATCACCCAAAGGTCTCCAAAGGGGAGACTTTGAGCAACCTTTCCAAACCACAATAATAAATTGTCCAAAATTGTAGGACTATGACAAGTGTAATCCCTTCTGCAGGGATCATAAAATACTGTTAGAACTTGACAGAGCCAAGTAGAAAACCATAAAAGTAGGCTGTAGCAAGTGTAAAACACAGATGTCTCAATTGGCCTGAATTAAAACCTTACTGTACAGATTGACAAGTAATTATTCACATAGCAGTGAAAACATTTGCTTTAAAAATTTTCAAAAAGTAACTTTTACAGATAATTGAGTTTCAGTCACGAATCTTCAAACTTAAAACCTGCACTCACTGATTTTTTTTTGGCCACTTGGGGGCATCTGAAACGAGCTGTAAGATTGACACATTATCACCTCTTATGTTGACATTGCAAACTTGTTAGCAAACTGTAGCACATCCAGTAACATTAATTTGTATCATTTTATATCTGTTTTGCTCTTCACCGGCTCCTGTGGGAAATGTCTGGCTCCTTAGCTGCTAACTGCTCCACCATGTTTACCAGGTAGTTGTTTGCTTTGTCTGTCTGCCGTCTGGTGCTGAGCGAGTAGTGTACAGTGGGATTTTAGTCCCTTTTTTGCTGAAAACAGATGCTTGCTGTACCTGGAAACAATACTGATGAGAGCATGAGCATGTGAGAGTGAATCAAACAGTGAAATTACGACGCACTGCATAAAGACAGTGAGTTGAAAGATGCTAAAATGCTCTATTGAGATGAAAGGAGCTGCAATTTTGAGTGATAATTCTCTCATCCACATACAAACAGTCTTTTGATCCACTGGTAATATATATAAAAACTGATTATAGTAGCTTTAATGTGTAGAATATTTGGGAATAAGAGTTGAGTTCCTAGTTCAGTTAAGGCATGCTGGCTTTCTATTCATCCCCTCTCACACTACCATACATCAAAGTATAAAATTCATGCCATTTTGCACAAGCCCTAGAGTAAAAATGGTAGCCACAGGCTGGTGGCCTCTTTGAATATCCATGCGTGTATGATTTAACAAAAAACTTGGATTCTGTGTGTGGTCATTACAAAACCAGAAGAAAGAAAAACATTTCACTGAGCTGTGCTAATCAGGATCAGGTGTGAAATGTCCACAAAAACAAAATTGAATGAAACTGGATCAACTGAGCCTGTTTCAAATCAATAAAAGGAGAGAGAGTTTAATACCTGGTCTTAACCTTCCTTCACAAAACATCTGCTGAGATCCGTGTGAGCATTACACACCAACAAAGAAATACCACCAGCTGTTATGTGAGGCAGTCCTGCTGCTATAATCAAGTTATAGCACTGGCTCATTTGACTATAATCAAACCAATATAAATAGCTTGCATCTTTCTCTTGACTGGAAAACAGGATGGGATTTCTGAGTTCCAAGAAGGATGCCACGAAAACATAAGCTGACACAAACTTCAAGACTCAAAGCATATTGCTTTGCATGTGTGCCGGTCTGGCAAATTGACCATCGCCACATTTCACACAGTTTCCATGGACACAGCAGAAATAAGATCCAACACCAGCTTTTTTACCTTCTCCTCTGATCACACAACGATCACAAATATTTTACAGCCACAGTTTTGGAAGCGTATACGACCTGAACTAGGCAGACATATATTTATTTTTGGATGTGTTTAAAAATCCATAACAATGCAAATATGGAGGCTGGATTACAAGAACTTTCTGTGTAATGTGCATGTTGACTGCAGTCATTGTTTTTGGTGGATTATTAAATATAAGATTCTGACATGCCTTACAAGCGGTCCTACTGTATTTTATCCTTGTTTATGTCACTCATATTTACATAGCACCAACTTTAAAGTCAAACACTGACAGCACCAATGTCATCCTTGTGTAGAAATTCAGCACATTTGTCTTTCAGTATGAGGTGAACTGAGATTTAGCTTGCAGATGTTTGCAGAATATAAATAAGAGATTCATCTGTAATGAAATGCTTTAAAGTAGTAAATCCAAGGTTATGATTCTCCACATTTGAGATCCATAAATGTGTCATATTACATTTTGGTGGACAGGTAAATAAATAAATAAGACAGAGCAGGTTTGTCCCTGTCCGACCAAGGGGCTAACCTGTTTGTACTCAATGAACTCTTAACATCAGAATTCATTACAAATATTTGCCACAAGCCTGTTTGACACACTCAAGGTTGCATTTGATAGATGATAACAAAAATGTGTTTGCATGCATACGTTTTAGTCAGTGTGTGTACAGACATTGTGAGATAACACACATTAATCAGACTCTCCTCATAAAAAAAAAGCAAAGAACTTCACATTTTTAAGCTACTCTGGATTCATTACTGACTCTAATTTATGTTTTGTTTAAAAAACAGAGTCTAGTCAGCGTATTATGATCCTAATTATCGCAAACGTAAAAAGGAAAAGTTGCCCTTGCCATGTCTTGCTGAACAGTACAATACCACTATACATTATTCTTTCCACCCTCAGATTCTGCATCTCAAGCCAGTCCCCCTTTTCATCAATTACAAGGTGCCAAAGCACCAGCAGGGAGGTATTTGCCACTGAGCCTCTAACCTGTCACTCTGGGCAGTGACGGCCAATTAATGAGAATTCAGCCAGGGATTTTCTCCCATAAGAGATTATGGAGAGAGGCAGGAGCCATCACTCTCCTACCTTGGGTGTTCTTCGCTGAGAAAGACAGCTATTGTCACAACACGCCTGCCTCCAGCTGCACTGCTCCACAGCCCGATAAGCGGCTGTTTGATCCTCAAGCATCAGACCATAGCAGGTATTTTAATGCAGACATTCTGGCTTTTTCAGACAGCAAGTTTAAGGAATCATTTCAAGGGCTTTAATAAATGCTAACCGTGTCTGAGTAACTTCCAAAAATGCTGTACATACATTCTGTGAAAGCCAAGTGTGTAGTGACACAGATTACGCTAAGAGTTATTTCACAACCATGAATAGGGTTTCTGCTTGCTATGAGCAGTTTGGGGGATATATTTCAATTTGACTATTGCATAACATTGACAAAAACAAAAATAGATTTAAAAAAAATAAAGCAAAAAATGACATTATAAACACTTGGTTATGGACTGACTGTGGTGGTAGTTTGCCCTCATGTCTGACGAACTACATACAGACTGCTGGGCACACTACCTACTGCATGAATGACTGAATGTAAATCACAGCTTACATCCAATGTGGAATCATCCGATACAGACAAAATCTCTAGGGATACTGGGCTGATCTTAAGCCAACTTAGCTATGTGGTTTTAACTTCCTAAACTTAACTAAATCTTATGCATAAAGTGTGCTTCCATCCACCTGTTTTCTGTGCATTTTTATATATTGGCTGTATATTGGCTAAAGGCTGTAAAATGTTAAGAACATACTTGGACAACAGAAAGATAAGAAAGAAAGACCCTGGTCAGACAGCTCTACCAATAAATGGAATGAACCACAGAACTAATTTGTTCCTTACACAAAGCAGCAAACACAAAGCCATATCTGCTTCATGCTCCCGACTGCCCAGGCATCTCAGCTACAGCGTATTCATGCGTTTGGAGACATCTCTGAGAGGTGCAGTTATTATAGGGTGTGAAGGGGGAGGGGGGGGAGGAGGTTTCATGTAGCAGTATCTTACAGAACTCTTGGCCGCCTTCCTCTCATCCCTCCTTCCGTTTCCTCCCTCCTTCGTCCTCCCAGACAGTTTAGGATGGGTGTAGTCTAGATGGGGGAGTGGGCGAACAGCGAATGCCTGCCTAGCTGGCCGAAAGACTGTGCCAGCCGAGCATGGAGTGTTCCAGCCTCGAGCTGTCCACCCACTCCAGATCCTGTTCTTCTGTGACTCGCCTGCAGCCTCGACCTCCTTTACCCTCTGTTCAGATGCTCATTCTGTCTCAGGTGTAAACAACCTTTTTGGACTTTTCTCAATGCAGTGTCCATCCACATCAGTAATGTGTGATGAACCAATGCATTTAAATTGGACAGTACCCAGGTGGGGCACTAGGCTTGTTAAGGGATTATTATCTTTGCCTTAGTTTGTCTTGCCTCAGGTTGATGAAATGTCAAAAGCTGTACTTATTAGTTGTGCGAGTGCTCCATGGAATCCCCTCTCCTCATGACTAAATCTGTTAAGCCCAAGGCGAGACATTTTCTCTGCTTAGCTCTCACTCTAAAAGCCAGAGATAACACACTGGGATTCTTGTGGTGATTTTTTTTTTTTATTTAAACAATCTCACTTCAAGAAAAATCTTCTTAGCTGAAAAACTATGGTTTTAATCAAGAGTTTGACTCCTGGCCCTGGGCTTTGTTATTGTCTCCTAGTGGAAGTGAGGCTCCGTCAGCTGAGAGAGAGAGAGAGAGAGAGAGAGAGAGAGAGAGAGAGAGAGAGTAAAGGAGAGAAAAGAGCTTCATGAGGATCAGGCAGCGCTGATGTGATGAGCTGTGACACACGGGGCAGCGCTCCATCCCTGTGTTGGAACATGCCTGGATGCTCTGCAGAGAGTCTGTTCGGTTAAAAATGTCAGCCCCCGCTTGTTAATGTGTAAATTACTGCAGAGTCCGAACAGGTTTTGGCTGAAGCAAGAGCAGCCTCAGAAAATGAGGCAGCTCGAAGAGGAGCAACAAGTTAATTATCTTTCCCGGCAGAAGGGATATTATGTGGTGTTAGCTGACATTCAAGGCAATAAGTGCACTTTTACTAACAGCTGCACACCCAGTGCGATCTATACCGCTCATCTGAAAAGGGCAGATCACTGCTACTGTTTGTTTGGGAATTATTTCAACACACCCCTACATGGATCAGGAAGCTCGCCTCTGCTTCTCCTTTGGACATACAGAATTGTAAACTAGTTAAGAGCTGTTTAAGTCCCCAAGTTTGTTCCCCCGCAGGAAAGAGGAAACTTTCCTCTGGTTAAAGCAAACGCCTGCCCCAGACAGAGTGGGAGGGAGATGGAGATGAAAGGAGATCCTCAATGTGTCAATGCACGTTTCCCAGAGAGATTTATATCCCCTTTTCACTTCTACCCACACGAATAAAATGACTGTAATGTGTCAGCAGCGTGGACTGGTTTGAGTCTAAAAGGGAAGAAGAAAAAAAAAGTTATTTCGGAGTCACCTGCCAGCATCTAAAGGAGAGAATTGTACTGTCTGTCTCCCTGCCTCTTCCCTCTCTTCTCCCTCATCTCCTGCTCTCTGTGCTTCTCCCTCCCTCACTGCATTTTTCCCAGGCTGAGGCGTCCATGGACCCTCTGGCTCCGCTGCTTTCGTCAGTGACTTGGAGCGCACTGAGAACTTTGTGAACTCCCCGTGTTTGGAGCGGGAAGGGAGAGGAAGGGGAGCAGTTGATGGGACGCAGCCCGGCAGCAGCAGCAGGCTCCTCTGGAGACGGCATCAGGACTCTCAGCTGGAGATAATCCACCCCACCCCACCCCTACCCCAACCCCACCCCACCCCACCTCGGGTCATGGCAAGACAGCGCCTCAGCCTCCTAACCCCCCTGGCTCTGCTGGGACTCCTCGTGGGGCTCGCAGACCTCGGCCACGGCTCCGCCGGCGAGGATGAGGATTACTACATGCAGGAGCTGCTGACAAGAGAACAGTACAACAAGGTCCAAGTGCTGGAGAAGCCTGTGGCCTCAATACCTGACAGGCATGAGCACCCCAACCAAAACCCTGCCAAGAAAGTGCCCAAGGGAAAGGCAGACAGCAGCAGGCAGATGGATAAAGCTACAGCTGATGCCAAATCAGGTAAAAGCATTGAGGTCTTTTTGCAGGACAACTTCATAAAATGCTGCTTTTTAGGCTTTCTTTTGTATTCAATCATAAATCTTTATTCTTGTTGAGAAGTACCCTACAAAATAATCATCATCTCACCCACTGCAACCCATGAGCAATACTGACACCAGTAACACTCTTATGGTAGAGAGTTTATAAGACAGAAAACTTAAGTTCTGCTGAAACTTTTAGTGAAGTAAATTTATGAGTCAGTGTTGCCACTAGATGACAGTCTATGGCTAATCATTTCAGTTTTTTAAGGCAGGTTTTGAGTTAAGTTTTCAATAAAATAAACAAGAGTGTTTTGCATGTATAAATAAGAAAGGATATTGCTCAGAATTAAGTGGTAAACAGTGACATTTAAAGTGAAATGAGAGCTGATGTTGAGATTATTTTGTGAGGAAGTTGCGGCTTGTTATTGCTCAGAAAGCTATTGTTAAATGACTTTTTTCTTAATGAATGCGCCTCACACAATTTGATTGATACAAATGGAAAACCCGAGGCGTCTGTTTGAACCTCTGGGACTTAAGAGAAGCAGCTGAATTCAATTCACATGGTGATGGATGTGCAGAGAGAAAAAACAACAGCAACAATGACCTCTTCAGGTAGTCCTCCTCCTCCTCCTCCTCCTCCTCACTCCCCACCCCCGTACGCATAGATCAGAGCCGTGTTTCTGTGTGGCTTCTGCGCAACAGCAGGATTAACAGCCTCACGCACGGCAGAGGTCAGGACTGCATTACATGCTGGAGCCAGAACACATGTGTAATCCACGTTTTCCCAAAAGCAAGCGAGGCACGGCAGCGCTGTCCAATTATATTCCATATAGAAATGTACAGCTCAGAGCTCTCTCTCTCTCTCTCTGTGGGACTCTCGGCACATGCAGTAGCAGGTTTGTAGGTATGTTTGAAATCCTGCCAGGTGATCGGAGGACAGTAACAGGCGAGAAAGCTCTCTGTTGGTTGGTGGCAGATAATTTAGAGCAGCTGTGTCGACAGTGACCTCATGTTTCAGGCATCTGGCTTCACGTGTCTCGGCAGGGATACCTGCTGCAGGTGGTACTAGAGGAGGAACATAGGGAAGTCACTACCTCCCTTCGATGAAAGTTGTTTGTTTTATCTGCATCACACTTCATCATGTTAACAAAACAGACTGTTGCTTTTATGCACCCATGAATACCAACTGCAAGGACTTTTAAGTAACATTATTTACAACAGTTTATTTGCATTTGCATGCAATTTAATGTCTTTCAGGTCATTGTTTTGGTTTTGCAGCCCACAACTTTATTGTTCTGGTTCACTATCAACAAATTAATGTTAATGTTGCTCTGTGTCTGATGTCTAGCTTAGTAACACGTTGTTTCAGCTTAATGATACAATGTATCTTGTATCATTTGTATCATAAGAGGAAAATAGGTCAGAGAATTACATATACACTTATTTGAAATCATGAAAAAATGGGTTCAATCCAAAAACCTAAAGAAACAAGGTACAGATTTTTAAAAAAGTAAACTGAATTTGGATACATTTGTGATATATTCATTATTTTACTCTTCACTTCTTTAAATGTTTGTGTTTATATCAAAATGTCTACTTATAAGATGAAAAACCCCAATCTGTGTATCTCTGCAATTCTATATAAGCAAATAAGAGTAAGAGTGTAAGTTTAGTGGAACACAACGTCTAACTGATCATATCTCTGCGCTTTCTAAGTCCACTGAGCTGAACCACGTGTGCAGCTCGGAGCATTGTTGAGGATTTAACCTGTCCCCAGAATGAGACAAGGATAAAGACTTTCAGATGTGAGAAGGATTGTTGTCACGTGGGGCCTATCTTGACCTGACACTCAGTCTGATAAAAAGCACACGCCTCGCTTCCATCTTCAGTCCCTGGAATGTGATTCCCTGCCCCCGTCCTTCATCCTTTTCATAATTGATTTGAACCTTAAGGCTGTTATCTCATAAGTATTATCAATGTACAAATGATCTTAAATGAGAGCACAAATTGCATTGCATCACCGGCTTAGCCACCATGAGGGAGAGACATACAGTATACTGTAACTGAATGTGAGGAGCACAAGAGTTAAACGTTTTCTAACTCTGCGCCCGGAGATTGTCTCTTGGTTCAGTCCCTGATCCTGAATCCATCCATATGTGTAGGACTGAAGTCAGCCAAAGCTTCTTTCTTTTCTGTGTCGACACAGCTTTCCCCCCTCTGTGCTGACAACAATGAATCAGCAGTTTCAAATGTAATTCAACCTTTCACAGCTCTCCTGTGAAAAGATAACACATATATGATTCTATCCTTGTATTAACCTGATTTCCTCCTTTAGCGAAAACACCCAACAAAAAGGCAGAGAAGAACAAGAAGAGTGCTCTGAAGACTCCAAACAGCATCTCAGAGGGAGGACAGTACAGCTCAATGAAAGAAGGTGAGTGAGGAGCCAGTGACACTCTCACTTGTAATGCGAAATTCATGATCTCATAAAAATTCATCTTCCCTCCACAACGTGCAAGGATCATTTCTCTGCTTTCACAGGAGCTGTTAGGATGGGAAAAAAGAAACAAACTCTCTCAGAGATGACAAATATTTTGGAAAGGGGGAGAGTTTTTCAGAAAGCATATTTTCCCTGAGAGGAAAAGTCTGGCAGTATAAGATGATGCTCTCAGAAGTGGAGTCAAGCCACAGAGGCACTGATGTCCTCGCTGCCTATGAAGCATTGTGTTTGGTTTCCATGGACCACAGTATATTTGCTAAACTGAAGCCAAGATGCCCCAGTGGCCTTCCTGTCATGTTAGATGACGGATTAAACTCGCTTGACTGAAAGCGAGATCTGGGGCAAAGCGGGGAAATGTACTCTGACCTCAGACTTCCCACAGCTCCGAAAACACGATATTGCCCACATTACACTTATTTGCATAAGGGGGAAGCTGTATTTAATAATGCTGGGAGGTTAAGATTGGGTGTGGTGGGCCAACTGTAAATTTATGTGTTTATGTTGAAACTATTGTGAGGAACCTACAGAGACAGGCAGAGAGGCTGCCATTTTTAATTTGCCACCGGGGGGAATGGGAGCAGAAAGTTGGATATTCTTGCATGTAGGAAAATGGGAACTCCGTGCCGACATGCCTGGCACAAAGAAGCCCACACAGTTAAAATCTGGACAGCTCACACTCCCAAAATCATGTTTTCACGGCCTGAAACTGTGACTCAACACCAGTCTGTTTTCTGGATTTGTTTTAGCGTCTCCTGGTAGCAGCCGATTTATCAGGGTCACAGTCTGAGGTCCTTGACCTTGTACAAATCATTCACTTTCTATATGAAAAAAGCTCTATTCCTCAGCTTTAGAAATAGTTTAGTCTTCACTTTTTTTTTAAATTTTTTGGCCATAGCTGAAGGTGTAGCAGAACCTCAGTCCCTGCCACATCTGCACATACCAAAAACAATGGGGAATTCATTAAACAGGGCTCTAAGACAAGCAGCATTTTCAAAGTTTGATTCAGCGGATGTTTCAAAAGCTCATCCATTAATCCCACCAGACGTAACAGAAATGTGTTGAAACAAGATGTTTCCTTCAAGATAAAACAGTTTGTCACATGTGCACAGTGAAGCCACAAAAGCCAGGGTTGATGAAATGCTGCTGAGGTTTTGAAAAATTGGTCTGTTGAAAAGTAAAACTTTTCAAGGATTGTTGTGCAGCTGTCTGACAATTCGCAATCATGACTTAGGGCGATTTTTCTTTTAAAGCGAGACCGTGTCACTTTTTAAAGGAATAATAACATTACTGTCTTCCTGGAAATGACAAGCTGAACTCATGATCAGTAAAATGCTAATTTCAAACACACTCAGGAAATTTGCTGTTACTAAAAAATTCACTGTCCATCAATTAAAAACAGGTCAAAAGCTCTTTGTTTGGAAGCATCTCAAAGCTTACAGTACATAAACATTCTAATATGAATGAATTATACACCTTAAGTATTTCAATACTGTACCACCAGCTGTGATATAAGAACTTGGGATGCATAGCTTGACTAACTTTTGATCCCAGAATTGGTTTTGGCCCTCTGCAGTAACGTGGCAAGTTGCCTAGATAGCAGCATATGAGGCCTTGACTGTCTGTTTTGTCATTTCTATTGCACATTATTGTTGAATCCAGATGCTGTGTTCCTGTGTGGGTCCTCTTGCAAAGGATTGCATGCAGATGGTGATAATGATTTAGGGCTTTGCAAAATGGCAGACACCCATCTAGTCTCTTCTTTTGTCCCGCTAACCTTGATCCTTTGGGCTTCTTTGAGGGCCGGATTGTCCCTAATATGTTGTGATCGCTCCATTCAGGAAGCCTGCAGACTTACAGTATGCGTCTAATTCCAAGAGGATTTTAAATATAGCTCGCCATGGTCACAAGCAGAGCAACACATGTTTTATTGCTGTATAGAGTTACTGTGAATTCTACACTAACTGGTCCTACCAGCGGCTTTGCCTGCGGCTTGTTAATCAACTTTTACGCCTCAGTTTTACAGCAGGAGTTAATTTGGTCTCAAGCTATGTTTGCTTTACGCACCAAACATAAATTGCCTCATGCATGTGTGGATTTTGGAAGCTGATCCTCTTTGTCTGTGGCTTCTCTAAAGATTTTGGTGCATGTGATTGATGATCCTCAATGTCTCAGACACATCAGGCTCCTGGAACAGTTGCAAAATGCAAAGCCAGATTCCTCTATGGATCAAATATATACTTTACTGTCTGTGAAGATTCTCAGGCATCCAGGTCACGGTTATCCAGGAAGGGTTGACTCAAGGGGCAAATGGACTTGGTTGTAGATACATGAGGACGTTTCACCTCTCATCCTAGAGGTCTCCATATTTACTGTCCAAATTCACATGCCCTGTGTACAGTATTCTTAACGAAAATTCCTTTCGTCTTGTTTGTGCCTGTTACACCTCTGAGTGTTCATTTGTGAAGGCAGTTCTGGCTGTATGACAGCGACATGTGAAGCATATGCTGCATGTACAAACAGACCGGTGCCCAATCGGAAATTCTTGCTCTGAAATTCCATTGCTGTAGTCCAGGGAAGTCTGCAAACAGCTTGATCTGACCCAAAGAGCCGTCGGGCAGCAGGGATTTCACACGTCAACCTTGATTTGCCCATTTGGCCCTCACCGGGCGATATCCATTGTAGTGTAAAAGATGAGCCAATCTCACACAAAGAGTTCTATTTAGTGAGCACCATCCCAGTTACTGCAATCACTTAAAGACAGGCATTTGTTCAAATGAACTGCAAACTCCCTCCAGCACCAAATGAAAACATTTTTAAGTGATGTGCAGCGTTCTCTTTTAAAGACTGTGTTTTTCCAAAATAAAGGCAGAGTGCCCTGAATACAGCTACGTGCCTGCCAAACCACTGCTGTGGCATCAGTGGGTGTTAGTGAATAACTGGCACTGGCAAAATCAAGGAGTTAATTAGAGAATTATTTTTCATATTGATGACTGCTAATTGCCATCATCAACACCGCCAGTAAAGATATGAACCCTGGGACTCATTGAATTGTAGATTCATCATGGTCTTTTAGTTTGGGCTGCAAAGAACAGTATCATCATCTAGAGGAACTACTTTTTTCAGGACATAAGAGAGAGTAAGAATCTGGGAGCGTGGCAACACAAACAAATAACTTGGAGAAAGCTGCTGTATACTTGCAACAACTTGATCTGTGTTGGAAATATTGATATTGATCTTATCCTGCTGGCAAAATCCTTCAGAAAACATTAAAGCAAAGCAACGCTCCAAAAAAAGCTGTTGTACCATGGCACATATCATAACAAGATGAGCATTGTTTACAATGTAGCATTTCTGCACGACTGGGCATATCACAGGTGATATGGGGGTGGGGTGGGGTACTACTCAGACAGCAGAAACAAGTCTGAAGCTGTGTCAGTGCCTAATTGCACTACACTGACCCTCCACCACACTGGGCGCTGGTCTGTTTGTCCATAGCATGTACAATACTTTATGCTAACTTTCCCACAATGCAGTGCTTTTAAAGATGCAAATTACCATTGCGCAACTCAACAGCTGACAGTGATGATGCAAAAATGATGATGATGAAGTAAGAAATCTCAATTTACTGCTCACTACATCCAGTCATCCATCTATAATCTATACTGCTTAATATGGAGTGGTTAATGAGTGAATGAGTGAATGAGGGAGTGATTTCGGATTCAGCATCACAGTGAGACTGAGAAAAGAAAAAACAACCCAATAACCCTGATGGAGACTCTGAGATTTTAAAACACAGAAAGCCTGCTTAGAGAAAGAAACAAGGAGTCAGGAAGTCCTTGGCATTTATGGCAGGGAGTGTCAAACAAAAAAGGCATTTTCATTAGGCTGCATTGTGGGAATTGTAGAATCCAGTGCTTCTGGAGCTCAGGATGTTTCTGCCTCTGCTGCTTTGATTTCTTTTTTAAAATCTGTCCATCCCCTGACTATGTGGGAGTGTAGTTCGAGATTGCTGTGAGTGCTGTATAGGAATCTCTGCAGAGTCTTAAACGGTCAAACAACTTCTTTGTAACTACAACCTGTTTGTCACCTTATCTGACATCTAACCCTAACCCTAACCCTTTGCTATGACTGGCATCCAAACCATCAGAGTCCAGTGTTTGAGCATATTGTGATGGTTTGGATGCCAGTGTTAAGTAAATGGTAATCACTATTGTGAGAATGAACCTTTTAATAACCCAGCCTTGGCATTAATCAATTCTACAGCCTGTGGATTACTAAAAAAAAACCAAACCAAAATCTAAATCTTCATCATCTGTGAGGTCCATTATCCAGTGACAGCTAATATTTACCTTTCTGACGTTGAGAGATTTTCCTTTGATCACATTTTCTGTTTTATCAAAACCTTTAAAACGTGCTTGACAGGTTTGTGGCCGCAGCTGCTGCAATTTCCCATTTTCTCTCAGGATAATGATATTGCTGTAGTCATTTCAACAATTTAATCATGTATTCAGGCTGCAGTTAGATGGCTGCGATAGGTATGCGCTGCAAAAATTACAAAAAGGAAGCGTTCATAGTGTACTGTCATTAATCACCCGTGAAGCTTGACATCAAAGTCTCCGTTGCGCTGTTCAACTCTATTGCATTCATACAGGCTCACCTTTGATTTGCGATTTGATTTTCCAGGTTTTGAGAAAATGAGTTGTTTACGCAGAGAAGTGTGTAATGTTGGACGCACACAAGCTTATCTGTGTCTCCTTTCAAGCTCAAAATGTGATGTGGGTGCTGCAGGTGATAAGTTTTGTGTGTGTGTGTGTGTGTGTGTGTGTTGTCGAGAGGCAGAAGAAGCAACATCAGCGCTGATAATGGCTGCTGTCATAACAATCACATTCTGCTTTAATGTGGGGATTACACATTATTAGACAGGAGATATTTATATCTCACTATGTGTTGACTACATTAGGCTTCCTGAATAGACACATACAGCATTATTAGATCTCAGTAACAAACACAGAGTGCAGCTGCTGTCGTGTTTACTTCACACATTTTAGCTCAATGTGCACATTCTAAATTGCTCATTACTGTTGTGTCATTTTATCAAGCTATTAACTAATGCTTGGACTCTAGCTCAGGAGCTATGCAGCTGTGCAGAGAGCTATTCTAGATTCTAGAGCAATGCAGCACATGATGATACATAACATTACCATCACATGCCAATTTGTCAATCTCATTACCTAGAATGCCCTCCCATGGGACTGGAGACTTTGAAGATTGACGATTTCCAGCTTCACGCTTCAACTACGAAACGCTACGGCCTCGGTGCACACAGAGGTCGTCTTAATATTCAGGTAAGACGGAAATGTAAAGTGTAAAGTGGTGTAGCCTGGGCAAGCTCATCAGAAATGTTGGCGCTCTCATTGGACCCTGGGCAATCTTACCTTTCCTCTGAAGCTTTCATGTTTGATAGAATCACTTTCCACCAAGCAGCAATACAAAAGAAATATGACTGAGAAGACAGCATCTTTTAATTTTAAGTTCATATTTATGCTCCATGGAAAGATGTCGGCTGTGATATGGTAACTCCCTCAGTTAAATGTGGATGACATTATCATTCTGCTTCAGCTCACGACCTATTTTTAATACTCCAAAGCTGGAGAAAGTAATAGTGTTGCCATCAAACTAGGGGCACGTCCCCAAACCTAATAAAAAGGACTGGCATCTGGGAGAAGAGGTATTTCCTGTTAGTGCAAGCTGTGCTTTGAGGGTATTAGCCTGCGTACAGTCTGCAGCGAGCCTCATCCTCTGCAGGCTGCACCGCTCCGAATCCAAGTGCACAATTAATGAAACATACGCACACATGCTCCTAATTCTGCTCAAGACAGCAAGGCATTATGTTACAGGAAACCAACAAAACAAAGGATTTATTGTTTGGTGTGTGAGCCCCCCCCCACCCCTTCAATGAGAGTACATGTCATGGATCATGGAGGGACAGAGATAGTGTCCACTCTACAGCACAATTATCTGTAAATCAGGAGAAACACATCAAAAGCAGATGTTGCCTGTTGAATCGGGCTTGTGGCCAGTGGATTTGGTTTATTTCCACTTTTGTAGCTGCTACAGTTTGTTTAGATTCCAGACACCAACAGCACTGGGATGAATTTCACTTTTTGATAGTGGGAGATGCATACTGGAAGGAAAACACGAACAATTGAAGTAATCAGATAGCGTCAAGATCGCACTTATAATGCAAAATTGTAAGATTCGTAAGAGAAATGATTCCATGGTTAATCAAATTAAATAACCTTGCAGCAAAATACATTTAATAATAGATGTGCTATGTGATATATATGCCAGGTTTTTTTTTCATTCAAGTAAGGTTCATGAAAGTTCCTGGGTCTAAACCTGGATCTGAATTGGCACCGAAATGTAGTCACTCGTTCTACGGCCGAAGCTTCTTCCATATTTCACTGAAATCTGTTTTCAACACATTTTTGAGATGTTCTGCTACAGTAAGTGACAGACAAACAGAACATAAAACAGACCCTATTATTTGCAACTCTCATCCATCATTCAGCAATAAACACAGACGCGCAGTTTCGCTTCGGGAATCTGGTTAGCTAGCCTTTGTCTCTCCTCGCTGCGTGTTAGTGAGAGTACAGGATCGTTTGGGGACGCACATTAACATATTTTTTTGGTTTCCATTTTGAACCCACATCCGGACGGGAAGTTGGATCAGCCAATCAGGTGTTTTGACACACAGACAACATGTTAAGATCTGGAAGCCTTT
The DNA here is from genome assembly GCF_001640805.2 of Lates calcarifer. Lineage (NCBI taxonomy): Eukaryota > Metazoa > Chordata > Actinopteri > Centropomidae > Lates > Lates calcarifer. Next base: position 12,619,906 of record NC_066855.1, on the reverse strand, counting down.
GCGACCTAGGGGAGGTTTACGTGTATCTTTGCAGAAGTATTTCCTGAAATATCACAGCCATAGTTTGTCCAAAAACCCTCCAAAATCAAAAAGTACAAAATGCTGGACTCTTAATATATATGGGACTAAATCTAATTCATTTAGTTTTTATGATAAAGGCTTGAGGTGAAGGTGAAGACGAAGTTCAATTCCACCAAATACCATATACTAGGCCACATTCAGTTGACGCATCTTAGAAAGTTGAAAGTTTTAAATATGAACCTACCACAGTTCACAAAACCTAAAATGTGTCAGAACATCAGTTTGGACAGACAGTAATAGTACAGTGATTTCACCCCAACTCCAATCCTAATTTACATAATGTACCTTGATCTCATCTTTGAGGTGAGATTATGTAAATATAGATATGTCAAGTCCCATTCTTCTATGATCAGATCTTGAAATGACTCCGTGTGAAGGCATAATGAGAGAGGTGTACTTCAAAGAGACTCGACAGTTACAATAAAGAGGCAGTGATATTATGCACTCAGCCTGCACAGAGCAGTATGTCATGTCAATGTTTAAATTTGGATGAAGGAGACTGACAGTGCGTCCGGTGGGCATACAGCATGTGTGCGACCGTTCGCGCATCTCGCTCTGAGCCAAGATTGACAACTGGCGCAGCATAGGCTTTGTGGACAGAGTAGCATTTAACACATTATAATTAGTTTAACATTTTCAGCTGTTGAACCATACAAAATGTGTCCTCACGTTACATCCATAAAACGCTCGCTAAAACTGTTGCAGAAAATTCAGGAATGCTGGGATTTGGAAAGAAGCTCACAAAGTGTTTTCAACACTCAGCCCTGTCTCACAGATGTGTCCTGTGCTCACATTTTGCTAATTCAACTTAAAATTTACAGTCAATATACCATCTTCATAATTGTAGAAGACACATTAATCTATCTTAGCTGATTCTTATTGAGACAGTATATTTTAGATTGTCAGAGGATGAAATCTAAACATGTCAGCCTTGTTGACGTCTGCATACTTCAACTCCTCTACTGTCAACACTTACTTAGATTGGTAACAAAACCAGGCGAAGTAGAGGCTGTCAGTGTCAGCATTACCAGTCAGCGTGTTGCGCCATGCATAGGCTGTGAATGTGTGTGTGACTCAACATGTACATCTGGAATAAAACTGTGCTCCACGCGGCTGTTTCTGCCCCCCCCGCAGGCAGGCCTTTACGAAGATGACCTCTATGACGGGGCCTGGTGCGCCGGGAGAGATGACCCACTGCAGTGGTTTGAGGTGGATGCCAGGAGGCTGACAAAGTTCACAGGGGTCATCACACAAGGCAGGAGCTCCCTCTGGTCGTGAGTAGGAACCCTGCAGACACACACACACATGCACGCACACGGAGAGTTGCAGATGGTCGCACAGCGAGGATGAGGATTTTCTAGTCTGAGCTAACTTGAAAAGATAGCTGTGGGAGGATGAGTTTTTGTGCCAGTTTTCCCTAAGTTGATTGAAATCCTGGTAATGAAGTTGTTTTAAATCATTTGTAGACATTTATTTTTTGTAGAACACAAAAAGAAACTTGCACAGAAATAAATAATCCAGTGTTTTTGATATGGATCTCCTTTTAAGCTTGTTTAAGCTTTGTTTGCTGTGCATAAGTTGGCCAGTACAGGCATTATGCTCTACATTATTCACTCCCCTAATTTCAGACCTACATCACAGCCCACACAAAAGAAGGAAAAAAGAAAAGAAAGAGAAAAAGATACAAAAGATTATTCCTTCTATTTAGATCATTATTTTATGCTTTGAGTCTGACAAGTCACATGGAATTTGTAAGGAAAAATTGAAGTCTCCACATGGAAATAGACTGGCTGGCTCTCAGCAGCTATTCTTGTCAAGTTTGTAGGATTCATCCTCTGGCGGCCATGACTGTCTGTATAAAATTTCACGTCAATCCATCCAATTTTTGTTGAGATAAAGTAAATCTAGACTAAAGTCGTGGACAGGCCAACCCTGCCATCCATAGAGCCGTGCTGCTGGCATGCCTAACCTGAATGGCCAATTTACATATGGCATGAGTTTCAAAATGACTATGGGAAATGAAAACTGGACGTAGGCAGGCACAGATAATTGTTCCAAAAATTTCAAATGACTCTTGGATTTTCCTTTAAACCCAACTGGAAAATTTGACTTCACAAATATAAACAAAACAAGCTTTTCAATCTGGTCCACATGGCGCTGAACCTACACTGGTGTTTGCCCTTTTCACAAGTCTTTTCTGATCCCCTCACCGCGGGATTAAGGATTTATGAATTTGATTGATTGGAGTGCAACTTCATTCTTTCATCTCTCTTAAAAGGTCACTACATTATAAAAATAACACTGGAGAAAATGAATTTTACCGTACTGTAAGCTTGTTCATCACACTCAGATGAAAGGTAAAAAGGGGGATATAACAAATAGAGATTATTTTTTTGTCATTTTGTCTATAGGAGGTTTTTACTGACAATATGGAATGAGTCATCCAGCTACTGTATGTGCCAGTTATTTTGTACGGTTTTTAAGTTAAAATGTTATCATTAAAAATTATGCCATTTTTTGTGTGCAACATTTATGCTCATTTGTGCACAGGAAACACATACTGTACAGTGCATATTTGATTAAATGAGCTCTCTGAGAAATTCACTCTGAGCTCACAAAGGATTAGGTGTGCATGTTTTGTTATGGAGAACCTGTTTCATGGTACTTCACCTTGAAATATTCAGCCCACACTTTTTAACAAGACTGACCATTATACTACTGTGGACCTGGCTGTGAGCTCCTGTTGTGTTGTATGCAGAATACAGAAAACTCATCCCCACTGTTTAGGCTTGTGGCTTAAATTGTCTAGTAATAGTTTTGAGGTAACATTTCAAATACGGGCTGCTTATAAGTAAGACTTAATGGATTTAATTTCACTCATGAAATAATTTACCTCAGCTTTAGAAATCAGTCATAATCAATTAATAAGAGCAACTCAAGGGTTGCCAGGTTTAGATGGATATGGCTTTTAAAGACCAGTAAGTCATTAATAAAGGATTCTTCCACTACAATAATGGATAACAAACTTTCATCCAACCTTTCATACAGATCGGTTAAGTTTATGACCAGCAAACTTGTAATACTATTGATACATTAGAGAGATAAAAAGTGAAACAGCAACCCAAATGTTTTTAATACAAATTAAATTATTTTTGTTATTTTAAGAAGTAGGAAGTCTTTTATGATCAATAATAAAGCCATTAGTTACAGGTTACAGTATAAATCTCATACCTTAACAGTATTTTATTTATCTTTTTTTTTTTTTTTTTACAATTACCACAACAAAGTGGTGAGCTGAAGGGGAAAGTTGTATTTGCATTAAAGCTGGTCCAATGTTCACCAAGAAAACCAACAACTGTTTCTGTTCACATTTTCCCTCACCATCTACTTACACTGACTGTGCTCTGTAATAATATTTGACAACTTTTGGCCTTTGTACTTCTTAATTGGACAGGGTGGCACAGGCTTCTGGAAACTGCTGCGTCGTTAGAGAGCACGGGGAGATACTTTATCAGGCTGTGTTTGTAATTTTCCTTCAAGGCCAGCACGATCTAAGGGTGAAAAAGACACTGATTCCTAAGACAAAATTTCTCTGCAATTAGCTCTGTAGGGCATGTAGCTGTCTGTGGTGCCAGCTCAGGGGCTTCTGCCTATAACAGCACTTTAATTAGCAGAACTGGGAATTCTTACCAGACTGGACCAGCTCAGCACTGATGTCTTTATCCAGGAGCATGGGACTCACTGCCAATCCACATACTGCACACACTGGGTAGAGCTCAGCTCTGTCTGGCAGGACAGGACATTAAGTCATCAGTGAACTCCTTTTGCAGACAGACATTAAAAAAAAAACATTATGCTGTTTTGACATTTCACCTCTCTGTGCTCTGCATATGCTACTTCTAACCTACCATACCAGCATGTTTGTAAGCTGTAGCTCAATATCTTCAGCTTCACATTTGAGTTGACCAATTTCAAATGCATGCTATACTTTTTTTAAAACAGCATCGCACTTCCAGCTCATCCCATCCTCTTTAAAGATACACATACTAACCAAGAGACAAGACAGTATCTGTGTGTCTGCCTACACGTCAAACTATTCCTTTCACATTTACTGTCATTCTAATACATGAATGTTCATTTGAATTCATTCAAATATATAATAGGGCACTGCCTTAGCCTGGTTCTAGACTTAACAAAATGGCAATTCAGTCTGGTTATCAAAACCAAAACTCAACCCAGTTAGAACGGAAATCACCTGCGTGACAAACTTCACTGTCTGCTCAGAATCCAAAACTTTAGGTAATAAAAGTCTGGAGTGACTCTTCTGATATAAATTCTTTGACCTCCTCTCCAATTTTCCTATTTTTAAATGGACTCTCACCCTGTGAGATTTAAGCCTGTCTGGATGTTCGCTGAGCGCCTTCCTCACAGTCACCTCACTGCTCCATTTGCATTGAATTCAGTCTGATAGGATATTTCTTTTCTCCCTCTCATCCCCTGATATTCTTATAATGTTTCACAGAAGTGACTGGGTGACCTCGTACAAGGTCATGGTGAGCAATGACAGTCACACATGGGTAACTCTGAAGAACGGCACAGAGGACTTGGTGAGTAACAATCATGACATTTAAAAACTAGCATCACCTGATATATAACTTCATAAGGACTCTTGTTTGGTGTGTCTCTGACTGACTGGAAACAGATAGAAAAATGACTTCTTTCTTGAGAGCGATTACAGAGGAAGCTTTGGATCTATGCTTATTTCCAAGCTTAATGACCTAAGAGGGAATAGTAAATACCAATGAGCCTCAAACAGATGGAAACCTCATCTTGGCTCACTGTTGGGCTCAAGTCTCTTTTCTACCTTGAAGTAACTGACAGAAACCAAACGCAGCAATACCTTGACAATAAACTACAGCAACTGATCGCTGATGCATTCAGATGTAAAATAACAACAGCATAAATAATCCTATTATCATAAAATCATATCTTTCATCGCTCCCTATTGAGCTTCACGTCCACACAAATTAAATTTTGGTGTAACCGTACACTCCCTCCACTGTTGATGTCAGTCAAGTGGGAGATAATGCCCCTACAGTAATTTAGTCTCCGGTACAAGCTTCCCCGCTCAACCGCTCGCCCACCTTTTGTACCAAATGCCAAACTGCACTGTTTGTCTTTCAAAATGCCAAAAGGTGCAGAGAAGAACTCCAACCGTGGGCGTTCAAATTTACAATAAAGTCCCAGTGGTATCAAAGTTTAATGACACTCGACAGGTGCATCAATGTGTGTTTGTTTAAGGGTTATGTGGACCCAAACCATGGAAATATTTTTTTTATATTTTTAAATTTCTATTCACTGTGGTGATTTTATTCTATTTTCTTCATGGTATTGTATGTTCTGCATTTTATACAGTACATGGTGACCTTGTAATTCTACTAGATTTTTAGGGTGCCTTGTAACATCCTGGAGAATCCTGAACATCTGAGAAATAAATCAAATAAGATAGCTAAAAACAACAAAGGTTCACTCTATATATTTATATAATGAAACTCTGTTCTTCAGTGTTTATTCACCATTTGGCTGACTGTGTTTGCCTCAGTAGATCTTCAGGGCCAACAGGGAAAAGGAGATCCCAGTCCGGAACATCTTCCCTGCGCCGGTGGTTGCCCGATACATCAGAGTCAACCCTCGCTCCTGGTTTAACAGCGGCAGCATCTGCATGAGAGTGGAGATCCTTGGCTGTCCTATGCCAGGTGACGGGTTTGTATGGACAAAGCAGATACATGAATAATTCCTGCCACTGAGGCGTAGAATCATCAGGATGATACAGGATCTGGGTCTTGTTCAGACAGACATCAGCCCCGTGAGAAAAAATGAAGCCTGCTCATTTATTTGAATGAGGCCACCATGTTGACACAGTGGTGGGCTGCCAATGTAGACAGCTCTGAATATGAAAAGAATCGGGTCCAACGTTTTCCAACAAGTCCTGCAAATTAAATGACGAACTAGGTCAGTGGTTCATGTTGATCCACGTACAACCGTCCTTTGAAACCTGAAACATCTCCTCTTGAAAAAACAGTCCCAGCGAAAGCTTGGCACAGCGAGGTCTGTCGAGGTTATCCACAGTAACTGGGACGTCGTTTCTACAAAGACAGGTTGCTGTTGAGATATTAATGTGTAACTGTTGACTGCTGGGAGCACAGCACATTAATTTAAATTGTGCTTCCTTTGTGTTGGGGTGGCAGTAGAAACCTCAAAGGCAGATATCTCAAAACCTTGGCACAAAATACCAAAACTTTCTGCATGGCTAGATACCACTATGGGTAAGAGACAAAATATTTTTCTTAGTAAAATGGCTGAAGGAGAACAGGTGCTCAGCATTTATAGTCTTTATACACTTTACACACTCAAAAATTAAGTACCTAATCTGCCTTCTTTAATTTCTGAACATCATTAACTTTATGTTTTCTGATTCCCTGCAGATCCAAATAATTATTACCACAGACGCAATGAAGTCATAACAACAGACGACTTGGACTTCAGACATCACGGCTACAAAGAGATGAGGCAGGTGAGTCACAGCCAACAGGAAACAACAGATATCAGCCGTGCTGATACCACATACTACCAAGGCCCAGCTCTCATTTCTTATTCAGCAAAGAGACCGGAGCATGGGGCAATAAAACATCTTGTGTAACCGTGAGCCAACACCAGACAAGTTGTGTCCTCTGCAAGAACAAAGTGTGCGACAGCAACAAACGAACCGAGCGCTGCCAGCCACATGAAAATGCATACAGCATCTCCTGGGTTGCGTCATTACTTATTCATATAGTTGTCATGAGCAGTAGCCTGTTTGTACCGACAAGGAGGACAGCTGTATTTGTCACTAAATGATGGCGAAGGTGCTGTGGATCGTATTTGTCTGTAATGCAGAAGCCTGTGCCCAAACAGTCGACCGCTGGTGTCCTAACCTGCTGTTATGACCCACTATGAGCCTTACTCCAATTAATGCTTGCTCCGTATGGCTCATTGTATCAGCCTTTTTTTTTTTTCCTGGTGTGACAGCCTGACATGCTACCCCAGCAATATCAAAGTGGATTAAACAGATTGTCCTTTCTTTCTTTGCTTTTTTTTCATTACCTTTGAGGCTAATGTGTGTCACGCAGGGTGTCCAGCCTCAATAGGCCTTCACAAAGAAAGGAAGGACTATTTTTAAAACTCAGCCTCTAAAGCCTTTTCACCCCTGACATTTCTTTTCTCCACGCAGGTACCTGGTACCATATCTCCTTCTCGTCCACAGCATTTTAAATAGCGCTTTGCCAGGACCTCAAAGTGGAAAGAGCCTGCTGTGGCTTTTCAAATAAAGTACATGCCCCATGAGAGCAGCGAGAAATATATCTCCTATATTGCTTAAGGACTGTCCTTTTCTTAGATCACAGCTGATTGTAATGTAGCAGCCCTGGGAATACTGATATTGCCAGAGAGTGGATAGTTGAAAAGCATTATAAAACAGGTGGAGCGAAAGAGCATTTTCCACATTCTTCACAGAGGAAGATGACATATTACCTTGCCATTACCCTGGCACATCCCAGCCAAGAAGCATCTATTTAATGACAGCATTAGCCTAAGTATATAGCTACTATAAGCAGATTAAAACACAGACAGCATCATTTGGTTTAAGAAAAAATAAACACTCTTTCAAAGGTTGGTGTATCTTGAAAGACAGAATGCTCTACATTGACTCTGCTTAACACAATCCAGATATATTTAGCAGGGGATTGCGGTGCTTTATTAAACAGGGACCAGTCTTTTGTTTAATGAGCAAAACCACATTTTTGTGTACTTGGTTAGAAAAGTCAAGATTCTAGTTAATTAAACCCCATCACTCCTGACTGGACACAGCTGCTGGAAGAGCGGGTAAACACAGATTACTGACATCAATGCAGTTGCTCTACTTTACAGCTTGTTAGTCTTATCCCCGCTGCACTTCTTCTTTGTGTCTCCACTCATGCCCGTATGGGTAAATGATAGTTGTTGCTATTTTAATCAGCTCCTCTACAAGCCTGTCTTCATAATTACCTTGACTGCTTCTCACACAGCCGCCCCTCACTTGCTAGAGTGATATTAAATTAGGTCTGTGTCACAGCACTGGTGATATTGTTTTTGAAATTTCCAATAACTTGGAGTTTACTTTGTACTATTTCGAGATGCCCAGCATTTAAAGTAGCAATACCCCAGTGTAGAAATATTTAAAGTCTCTGAAATTTCTGAAATGTATTAGATAATGAATCTGTTCATTTTTGGCTAACCAGCGTTTACCTTTTAGCTCATCCAGGAGCTGCTAATTCAAACTAATTTACTGACTCTGAGCTTGATGGTTTATTCTTTACCTTGAAAACACAAACAATCTCAACTTAAGATCCACTTACTCGCCTGTTCTGGAGCTTTAAGCAGATGGAGCTCACTTGTCATTCAACAGTAGATAGTCAAACTTTCCATTGGTTACGTGTCTTCTCATTCATATTATGATAACTTGAGAAACTCCATCTGCTTATGAAGGACTTAAAATATGGTAAAAAGTTCTGGAAAATATGACTAAGTGAACAAGTTATACAAAATGTATTATATTCCATGAGTTTATCTTTTGTGTGTCAAATCATTGCTTGTGAAGTATCTAGAGACCAGAGGAGCAACACAATATTTCCCTTTTATAGGCTGTGGAGTAGAAGTACTTAGTGTTTGACTACATGTACAGCTATTGTTATTTTCTACCTCTGAATGATGTGATGTGAATGCTACAGTAGACCAAAACCTAAGATATTTTACAGATAATCTATGAAGAGCTTATGCTTCATTATTTACCTTCCACAGCTCATGAAAGTGGTAAATGAGATGTGCCCCAACATCACCAGGATCTATAACATAGGAAAGAGCCACAGTGGCCTCAAGCTGTATGCCATAGAGATTTCTGACAACCCAGGAGAGCATGAAGTTGGTGAGTGTATTTAAGGCAACAGAGAGTTTTAAAGCAACAGGACGTGATTGCTCAATTTAATGTACAATAATAACAACATCAGAGACATCACACTGTGTTCCTCAGAGAGAGTGTTTTTCTCTGTGTGGCTGCACATGTTGTCAAAGTGATTACATATTTAATTGTCCTCTATCTTTCGCACCCCCATCTCTCCCTTCATATGAACCTGTTGACCAGGTGAACCGGAGTTTCGTTACACCGCAGGTTCCCATGGTAACGAGGTGCTGGGACGAGAGCTGCTCCTCCTGCTGATGCAGTTCATGTGTCTGGAGTATCTGTCTGGCAACCAGCGGATACGTCACCTGGTGGAAGAGACCAGGATCCATCTATTGCCATCTGTCAACCCCGATGGGTACGAGAAAGCCTTTGAAGTGGTAGGTCTGCAAGACGGCCATTAGTGACCTCATATCACGCGCTGGCCCCCGGTGAAAACACCAAGCACCGTATCTGCGTGGCAGGTCTTCTGATAAGAGTGCATGTGATGCAGTTGCATGCCAGATAATTGGTTTGAGTGACTGAGTAGAATATATAAAATGAACAGTGTCCTGATGAATTACTTTTGTATTATATGAGTGAACATATGTGGACAGGGGATGCCTGTTCTGCTGTAAAATACCACATGTTCCTGGATATGGTTTTACATCAGCTGCAGGCCTGCGAGATTAAAGGCCCAGCATTAATGAAACACAAATAGATAAAGACAAGTAAGAGAGAACAAAAGCATGTCTGACAGTGCTTGGCCTCTGCACAGTCAATGACATCATGTCATTTGGTGACCTGATGTGTGAAGTGCACTGTACACACTGCACTGCTCTTGTTTCACAGAGGCTAAAAGTGCGCTTAACAACTGATTTCCACGTACATGCACAGTTAAAAGAGATAAGGCTGTTCAAAACTATGAGGCTACATGTAACGTCTGGCTAAAAGTTAGTGATAACAACTTGATTAACCAATGGTATATCCACGCTGTGTTTCTGTGGGTTTTGTTTGGAGTATTTCTGCCCCCTTACTGATCGAAAATAACTTTTAGAGCTTGACGTTCTCTTTGGTAGACATTTTCAGCATGTTCCTCGGCTGACCAGCTGGGGTAGCAGCAGGATGCCAGTGTTATGATTTGTTCAGTGGTTGCCCCTGGGTGAGCTGTGATGTGATGATGGAACCCCTGTCCCCTCTGCACCTCATGAACTGACACCACTGCTGGGCATCTTAAAAACATGAATGCAACTCCACACTTCCCCGTCAAGCCATCCGAACTACGCTAACGCTATCATTTTCCATCTCTTTTTACTTTCACCCAGGGTTCAGAGCTCAGTGGCTGGTCTCTAGGTCGATGGAGCAATGATGGAATAGACATTCACCATAACTTCCCCGACCTCAACTCCATACTGTGGGAAGCTGAGGCCAAGAAGTGGATCCCTCGCAAAATGTTCAACCACCACGTGCCCATCCCAGAGTGGTACCAGTCAAAAAATGCCTCAGTGAGTCTCATAGACTGTTGTATTGTATTTTAAACTCACTCAATACGTATATTTCAGTATCCCTCCAAGTGTATTTTTCAAATTAGGGTTCACATAAATGCCACTTTATGGGAGATTTGAACCCTAACGGTTGATTTTAATCGATAAATTTAATCTTCCATGTGCTGCATTTTTCTCAATGTGATTACTTTCCAGTGATGTCATCTATAGGTGACAAATTTGGCCTTCTGTCTTTGCCCTGCACCCCCCCCCAGTTTAATAAACAAATCTCACAGTGAAGACCATCCGCCCCTTGAAAAGGTTAAAACAGCCATGTGGGCATATCAGCGCCGTCTATTTTGGGAGAAGCGGATGCCTTTGCTATTTGTGACGAAGAGGCTGTGAGCTAAAATATACCCGGCGATCTATTAAAAGCTCATCCTCACGAGTGTTTTGACGTTACTGAGATCCGCGAGTGAGTCACACAGAGCCCTCCAGAATAGCTGCTGCAGCTGCGGAGCCCGGGATCCCCATCTGTGCTCAGGAAGCTGTGAAAGCTGCCCTGGCTCGCCTCACTGACCGGCCCAACCAGTGCTTGGAGATAGCAGGGCTGGTTTAATTATAGGGAGCCCAGCAGTAGATAAAATTTGATCAATTTCCTGATTGTAGCATGCAAATACAAGCCATTGGATCCTGGGTGGCTCTCTGCCTCTTGATGAAAATTCGTTCACTTTTCAGAATAAATATTAGTCAAATTAGTTTACAGCATGGGAGTGTGTGAGCAACCTTTTTGACGGCTTTATCACTCCCACTTGAGAGCACATTTCAGTGAAATTGTTTCCAGCGTAAGGGAGTTCATTTAGCAATCACAGCACTGAGATGATTGGATGAATTACATTATCCTCCCCTCTCCTGTGTCCCCGCTGTAGGTTGCTGTGGAGACGCGGGCTCTCATAGCATGGATGGAGAAGATGCCCTTCGCGCTGGGTGGTAACCTCCAGGGAGGGGAGCTGGTGGTGACCTTCCCCTACGACAAAACTCGCTCCCAGGGGGTGACCAGGGAGCAGACCCCCACCCCGGATGACCACGTCTTCCGCTGGCTGGCCTTCTCCTACGCATCCACCCACCGCCTGATGACTGATGCCAACCGACGGGTCTGCCACACAGAGGACTTCGCCAAGGAGGACGGCACCATCAACGGAGCGTCCTGGCACACTGCGGCTGGCAGTTAGTGTCCATAGCTGCCCAGGGTGTTTTCCTCACTGAGTCCTAACACTGTGTTATGCAGGATTTCTCTGCTCGGCTTTGAGCCTTTGAGCTGTAGCTTTGTTTAGCACCCACATCTGCATATTCAGAGCTGAACCCCTTTGGCTGTTTCAAAGCCTCTAGGTTTTAGCTCAAAGCTTCATGTAAGAATTCAAAGGCAAACAAACAAAGGCAGGCAAAAAGTCAGAGGGCTTCACATCCAATTTCACTCTTAATTATCAACACAAATTCAAACAATAACTGGACAAAAAGCTGACCTGAGTCGATGCTGGCCTACAGATATGCTTGTCTTTCTCGCCAGGTATGAATGATTTCAGCTATTTGCACACCAACTGCTTCGAGTTGTCGATGTACGTGGGTTGTGACAAATTCCCTCACGAGAGCGAACTGCCTGAGGAGTGGGAGAACAATCGCGAGTCTCTTCTCGTCTTCATGGAGCAGGTACAGAAGCCAAGGAGCCCCTGCAGCTCACACATAAACACACACGAAAACTGGTGCACAAGCCACAGTTATTTAGGGATGTGGTAGTCCATATTTGACTGTTTGTCCATATTTGACTGTTTGTTTTGAGTTCCTGTTATTCTTTCTTTCTACAGTGCTGTATCAATCATCACATACAGTACTTCACTACATACTACTACTACATTTAGCATTTTAACTGTCAAACACCTAAATTTATGGGAGTTTAAAACAGATAGCTTCTCTGAAGTTTGCAGTGAAGGCCAACAGGAAACCAAATTTAATCACTGGATCCTCTAAAGACCAATGTAATAGGAAAAGGTAAATTCTAGATGTTATGAGATGACGATTACCTGAATGTTTCATTAGATAACTGACCAGTGCTCAGTGGATTATAGGATACTGAGGGTTGCAAAGGTCTCGTCCTCCAAATTCAGGCAAAATAAGGCTGCATCCTCAGCTGCACTTTGAGTAGATTTTGAAATGCCACAGCTCTGTGGCATATTCCGTCCAGTGATGTGGACTTCAGAGGATCCGGGATCCATGCTGGAGCAGCTTTCATTTAAATATTGTTGCTGGATGAGGGGGGAAAAGATATTACAACATGTTTAACTGCTCTGTTAAACTGAAGATCATACATTATGCATCATCATATCATCTCTTCATGTAATATGCAGTAAACTCGAGGGCAGGATTCACACATGGTTGCACGTGGGTCATGCTTTTCATACGCAGGTGCATCGAGGGATCAAAGGTGTAGTGAGGGACCTGCAAGGTCGCGGGATACCTAACGCCATCATCTCTGTGGAGGGCATCAGCCATGATATTCGCACAGGTAAAATATCAGATTTCACCTGATTTTTCTGTATAATTTCAGCTTTTAATGGTTCATTCAATACAAAGCAAAAAGCTTCAAAAACGTGTTCGGTGTCAGTTTGTCTGGATGCAGCAGCTGTCATTGTCTGTACCGCAGCATGTGGATGTGTTTCTCCTTCATCTCTGAAATTTTTATGTGAGTAAGCTCAGATTTTGCAATCAAAGCAGCAGAAGCTACCTCAGGGTACACTGACTCGGCTGTCTCTCTACGCCTCAGCTTATTCCTCAGGAATGAGTCACCCTTACAGTAAGTTAGTTATCTAGTGTAAGATGGAATAAAAAGGATAAACAAAAGCAGCTGATGTATTTTAGTTAGAGTCTGACTCAATTCGCAGTCATAGCCAGTGTCGTCGAGGCCTCCTGCACTGAATTTGACTATCGATTGTGAGTCCTCAAGGCAATCTCTGCTGATGCCTAAAAAATGCAGCCTTCAAAGCTAAAGTAGTTTTGTACTTAGAGCGTGAAATCGAATGTCCAAAAGGACATTAGCCATTATTATTCCTGGAACTAAGTATAAGTCACCGCTTCCCTTCAGAAACCTTGCTACTCTCAGTTGCAGTCAGGAAAGATTTTAGGTTATTTATTTTGAGAAATGTACCTTTTCAATTGCTTTGAATTTGCTCTAGAACTGTATGAACCTTTAGAAACAGAAAGCAGTTGTCCTTTCATCAGGATAAATCAAGTGTAGTCACTGAGAAGGCAGGACAGACAGCCTGAGAGCTCCTGATGTACATGGACATCTGAAAGATGTTCTGCCAGACCAAGAATTCATTTGCTATTTAGCATTTTATATTGATTCATTTCAGGATACAATTAGATTCCCTTCTGCCAACTGAGTGTGAGTAATGCGAGCACAGATGTCCATGTGTAACTGTTTGGATCGACTGTAGATCAGCAGCAGAGACAGACCTGCTATCATATTTCATTTGTCTCGGTGATCGCTCAGACGTGTCAGGTGGGCGTTTGGATGACTGGAAAGGAAGCAACGCTGTCGATTTTATGAGTGAGTCAAGGGCTGAAAATACACCACAAGCGCACTTGGGTTCCTAGGTCACATAAAGGCAGCGCTCAGCACGGTGAGAGCCAAGAAAATCCAACATGACAAAGCAGAGCTATTTTTAACATTTCTAAATAGGAATACAGAGCACCTCCCTTTTCAGAAGTAGAACACAAAGAACTCTCTAACTTTTATTTTAAGTTTTAGACGAAGGCTTCTGTGATCTTTGCTTTTTGCTACTGCTTAGTAGGCTGCTTAAATTCAGCTTTCTAGGACAAGATTTGCATATTGCTGCAGTTGCACTAATATTGTGTAACTGTGATGCTTGTTGTGATTTAACTTAAATGTTATGTTTATATGGTCCTTTATTGGTTAAGATACAAAGCCCATATCACAATGCTTCAGAGAGAAAAGTGGGTATTGCTAATGGCTGTGCCAAAAAAAGCATCCGTTTTTCTAACAATGCTGTTATTACAAACACGTCTGAGCTGAACCACGGCCCCTCAACTCACACATGAACTAAACTCTTCTATGACATTTAGCCAGCACACTAACAGTCTCAAGATACTGCTGCTTCAATTTTGGACCCTAAATCTTTTCTTGTGCAAGTACACCAAATTTGGTGAGATGCAATGCTGCTGAAGTATTCCTTTGATCGTTTTTAGGGAAAATAATGTAGAAAAACGTGGGATGGACATACATGATGATGATACAAGAAAATTTACATGGTAACAGAGTGAAAGGTTGACAAAAATATCATCATCACTGAAGAATAAAGTGCCCTTTACTGCTTGTTGGAGTTCAGTGTGGGAAACTGGAAAAGATTCTTTTGAGTCCTGACTCAACAGTTAGTGAGACCAAATACAGCACAAAATATTTATTTGCTGTGTGTTTGTGTGTTTGTTTCCAGCTGCTGACGGCGACTACTGGCGCTTGCTGAACCCCGGAGAGTACAGAATAACAGCCAGGGCCGAGGGCTACAGCCTCTCCAGCAAGAAGTGCGAGGTGGGCTACGAGATGGGCGCCACCAGGTGCGACTTCACCATTGGCCGCACCAATCTGTCACGAATCAAAGAGATAATGGAAAAATTCAACAAGCAGCCCATCAGATTGCCCATCAGGCAGCCCCAAGCTCGCAGGTCCAGAGAACGACGTCTGGGAACATAATGACTGTATGAGGAAAACCGGAGGGAGAATTAAAAACAAACATCTGCTCTGATCAGACTGGGGTGAACTCCAGGCCTGGGTTTGGACCTCTGTCAGATTCCTCCACAGTGCTGTCAGTGAAATTAGTGTTAAGAGGTTGAAAATGTGGATTAATTTAAACTGGATGCTTTATTTGTTTTTTTGTTTATTTTGGTTTCGTCCCCAGGCATAAGCTGTCTCTGTGGTCGCTGTTGTCATCTCAACTTTTCTTGATATCCACTGTAAACATAAAAGTATCTCATTCTGTCAAGGGCTATGTTTGTTCAACCCCCTTTTTTCAGTCTGTAAGAAACATTAACACACCTACCATCATTCCTTGTGACATCAGCTATAAATACTGGCATGACAGATAATGGAACATAATCAATTTAGAACTTATTTTTTTAAATAAAAGAAAATTGAAATACAAACTACAGATGCAATACTATATGTCTTAGTTTCTGATTTTAGCCACTCAGAGGAATGGCAATGATTGTCTTTATGTATATACTTATTAACTTATGTAACACAGTTATCTAAACCATTACAAAAACTTTATTACCTGCACTTGTACAATTTTTGTCCGTTAAAGAACTTGTGGACACAGTGACCTTCTGCATGTCACTGATTAGTATTTTTATGAACTTTGCTTCTGGAAAGTTATTAAATAAAGACTAAGTTTGCACAAATTGAATTTCTTTAGCTGCTCATGTGGTAGTGTGTGGATTTTACTTGTGGTGAGCATCCTGGAAATCTATCAGTCAAACTCTATTTTTACTGCACTTTTCCTACAAATTGCTGCGGTTCAAAGTGGCTGCATATGGATGTGTGACAATACGGATTTACTTTAATTACCAAATAATTTCCAAGATGTTTCCTGGAGAAAACTGCAGAATGTAATATGGTACTAATTATAAAGAAAACAGTGTTCAGTTGGTACACATTCACATTCAGAATTAATTCCAATTAATGGGGCAACCTAGAAAGTCTTTTGAACACAGGCTGCCAGCTAAATACGCAAAAATGTGAAATGCATAAAAGCTGGAAATGTTCATTTAAAAGCAAGCATGTATGACAATATTCTTCATCTTATTCAAGTATCATTAGGAAATTAACAACCCATAAACTAAAGTATTATCATGGAATGCATAACATATTTTATTTGCACATTACTTTCATGAGAGGTGGATATGATGAAAACACAACATATGTATACAGGACATATATAAATTATATGTGTAAATAAATTCAGTTTTAAGTCACGCATCTCTTTCAAGGCTAAACACGGCTTTGGGTGCAAGACACCATGAATAAGTCATCATTCCTTCACAGTGCTAACACATATTGACAGATGAACACCTGCCCTCAAATCAAAGGGCAGCAACAAGGGAACTGATTTTTTTTTTTTTTTTTTTTTAAGTGTTTGCTGTCACAAAGTTTTTGGTTATTTGCTATAGTGATTGCTATCAAAATTATCTCTGATTTTACATTCCTCCCTGCTCAACTGAACATCCCTAATGGAAAAAATAAACTCTATTACATTCCCATACCTTAGTTGTACTCACTGTGGTTAATTTTAAGCATCATCTCATTTGATTTCTGCAGCCATGTGATTGTATCTTGGGAGTGTCAGGGTGGAAAGGCTCTAATTATCAGAGCTCTGTAGGGGTTTTTACAGATCACTGACTTATTCTGACAACAACTCCAACCTTCCTTCTCTCTGGCCAACATGTTATTAGAGGAAGACCTCAACCTCTTATCTACTCCTCCAAAGGTTATTGAGCAGAGGCTCACACACCTTTCATCATCTCAGGGCACTGGAGAGTATAAGACATCAGGGTTTGTTAATATTACCATGATTTCTGCTGTTCTATACCATAGTCAGTGACTTTGAATTTGAAACAGAAGAGATTTTACATGTTAAAGGGACCATCCAGATGACTCTGCAAGTTTTAATCCTTTAAATACAAAATGAAAATAAACCTTTATTTTTTTGGTGTCCTATTTTGCTGTATTACAATGAATGTCACTTGAGAGCAGAAACTGCCTTGCCTAATTGTTGGTACATTCAAGAGTCCAACAGCTGATATTTGTGAGCTTTGGATTCAAACAAACACGGCTATTGCTATGGACAGGGTATGGGGGTGGTGCAGTAGGCAACCTCACTGCTTGAGCTAAAGTCAGCATGCCTACATAAAAACTTTCATCTATTTCAGTCCCATATAAACTGACAAACTAGTAAGCTAGCAAGAAAGAAGGGGGATTTGATGCATGGACACCACAAATATCTGTACAAAATTTCACGGCAATCCATCCAATAGTTGTTGAGATATATCAGGCTGAATCAAAATAGACTGATGGACAGAATGAAGTTGCCATCCCTAGAGCCATTCAATTTAAACCACAGACATCCGTTCATCCAGTAACATATTGTGTTGTTAAATGTGGCAGATACCAGCTTTCTAGAGCTGAGTTTGGGTAAAAGAAGTTGTATTTTTATTGACACAAACAGATCTGACCATTAAACAGTGGTGATGTTCATCGACAATAAGAACTTGTAGGACAAATTGAGCTCCAAACTTCTCCCATATGGACTGCAGACGATACCTTTGAGTGACAGTGGGAGTGGATCAGGGTGGGATGCGGGGACGGGGTTGTACAGTGTGCAGGGTGTGCAGTGTAGCTGCTGTGGCCTGCAGCTGTGATACCGTGCAGATGTGTGGGAGGACACAGGCACCAGCTGACCTTGCCAGCAGTTGAAAGGCCAATGCTTCTTCAGAAGTCTGTCCAGCCTTTGAAGTGTTAGAGTGCCGGCCTGGATATCACAGGAGTGAGTCGCCATGCAGCGTTGGTAAACCAGCTCTTAACCTCTCTCCCCTCTGCTGCTCCAGAGCCTCAGAGACAGATTAGATTCTCTGTGGGCTCAGTGGACATCAAAGACGACAACCACATCAGCAAAGAGGGAGGTTGGTCAAAAAGTTTTGTAATTTCTGGATTCATTTGTAAAGTTTACATGCATTAAACAGTTTGCTTCCTTATGAGCAAAGGACAGAAATATTTCAGTGTGGTTTGATTTGCTTGTTTTGATTAAACCTTCCTTTCCAGTTTCATGCAATGTGGGGCTTATTTTCATACTTTTGATCATACTTCCCATTGGTAATAATAACATTGCACTCATTGTATATTATACTCCAAAGTAACTAAAACAACGTTTGAGAGAGCAGGAAACACAATCTGTCAGATGTCTGGCTAGGGTTTTACACAAACTTCTAGGATGGCCAAATGATGGTGAGACATAGAATTATTTGCAAACATCTGTCATAATTCACAGACCAACTTTTGCTTCAGTTTTGACCTTATTAAAATAAAACAGATCAGATGAAATGATTTGTTTACAACCTGTCTGATCATGTCTTGTCCGGTCAGATTAGGGTTGTAGTTATGTTGCCTTGTTCCCAGATCTCAGCTGTTACTTTGGTGTATACATGAACAATATGGGTACAACTGCAGCCGGGGCATCTCTGTACTTAGGCACAGCAGTGCTAACATGCTCACAGTGACAGTGCTAACAATCCTTGGTATTGCTAAAGTATAGCTAAGGCTAATGGGAATGTTTTTGCAGATGTTTGGTTATGAGAAAAGTTAAGGGATTTACTCAGTCAGCAGCTTCATCCTCTGGTCACAATCCATCCAGTGTTCACTGAGATGTTGTTCAGTCTGGACCAAAGTGTTCTTTCATAAAGCCAAGTGCGAGCTAGCTGCTAGCTTAGAATAAGATCCAGGCTTTTAACGCGTGGGAATCCAGTTGATAACATTGTTAAGAGATGAAAACTGACATCACATTGACCACATTCTCAAGCAAAAGTTAGTGAGGTCTTTTTCTTGAGCCCAATATTTCCTTGCTGTGTCAAACTGCCTGGTGTTTAATGAAACTTCTCGTCAGTGATGACTAACACATGATTAACCACTGCCTGTTACTTCCTGGCTAAAAACGGGAGACACACACATACTTTGGATTAAAGTAATTTAATAAGCACTAACCTAACCCAAACCATAAGGTGTGTGAATAAGGCAGTGTGTGTGTGTGTGAACTTGTAGCATGAGTGAGTAGAACCTGTGTGGGAGGCTACCAGGAAATCAAGAGAAGAGGAGACTGCCCCTCAAACAGCCCTTTTAAACTGTAGCAGCCACAGCACAGATGTTAAAGGTTTAGGTAACGAGCAATTAACTCCACACACCAGCAGCCAGTAAAAGAGCAGCAGAGCAGAGCAGAGCACACAGGACAGACACACACTGTGGGTAGAGTCATCACACACTGCTGGTCCACACAGGGGCTCCAAGTTTAGTAAAATGTGATAGTGGGAGGTTTTGTAAATAATACTCAGTTCTCATATGACAATTACAGGGACTAACAAATTGCTTAATATCCCTCACAGCTGGAACACTGTCTGTATGTGTCATCTATTTTTTGTTTGATGCAAAGTAACTAAATATAGAAAAACATAAATGATACAACCACATTCATTTTCACACTTCACTTTCACTCCAAATATATTGAAGACACTGCACGCTCACACAGGTGTTTGCACTTACTGTCACTGATTAGCCGCATGCTCAGGTTAAAGTTGGCAGGAAAGTGAGATAGATGTCAGGAAAGTACAAGTAGAAGTGAAATACCTGTAGGGGTGTACACAGGTGTGTAGGGCATTCAAATGAGCTAAAAACTGTGAAACAAGGGTATGACCTGTACTGAAACACATTTTGCCTCTATACATCTCAGGTTCAATCTCCTTATGGTTAAGGAGTTTTGGCCCTGCACACCCACACAACTTGGGAACATTCACTTCATTGAAACAGACAAAATATTGGCATATTCATTAATTGTTGGCTTATTTACATTGAATGTAACCTGTAATTACGGTAAGTCCGGTATGACACAAATGCAGCAGAGCACTGTCTGTACACTCCCACACAGTCCTGAGAAGAGGTCTAATCAGCTGAAAACATGTGTAAACACCTGTGTGGGAGGGCTGTAGATGTGTGGCCACCACAGCGCCCCGATCTGCACCAAACTGCGCAAAACTAACAAGTACAACTTTCCCCTAAGATTCATTAAAATGTTATTTATGTCCTGAGAAAAACCAAATAAAACCAAACACATAAATTAGTGATGACACTGAGCAGCAACCACACCTACGTATCATATAACAGCTCAGTGACAATGTGCATCACATTTTCGAGTACACACAGTCAGAAACAGAAACAGAAAGCATATGGTAACATATGGGCAAGACACAACAGTACAAGTGGAGTAATCAGCACCACATGCTTTTTGCTTATTGTCATGCTGGGCTCTCCAAGACAGCTTTCACAAATTCACCTACAGTCAGATGTGGAGGTAAAAGCCAAGGTGAAGTTTGTGGTGCTTTTTGGCATTTCGGAAGAAACACAAAACAGCATTCATAAACAACAAGACGGGTTTGTCTGAGGAAAATGGGCACTTTGCTGAGTCTTGAGTGCATTTTGATATTTTTGTGGTTTGCAGCAGAAGAAGTCAACAAACACAGCATTCATTCTTTGTTATCTCTGGCCTTTTCATACCCTTTATTTTTCTGTTCTGATGCTTTCCAGGCACCTCTCAAAAGAGATGTTATTACATGCTTATGTTTACACTTTTAAAAAGAAGATTAATCTTCTTTGCACCACTGTGCTAAATCGCTGAAAAGCATTGGTTTGACTTAACACACAGATTTCATATATGTTGTTTCAGTGCATAAAACAACAAAAGATCACAGGCTTCATGGAAAATTTGTGGGGATTCTGACTTTCAGAGCTCTTTTTTAACCTCTTTTGATTCCTGTTCAAAGGGTTATAAAGTGAAAAACGAACATTCCTGTGTTTTACAGAGTGAGGTGTCCACTTTTCACTGTGAGCTGTGGTTTTTCTCTCACTCAGGGGGGTCAGTTGACCGAGTGGGTTGAGGCCAGCCATGATTAAGCTGTGTGTTATGGCCAGTGCCACCCACCTGAAGATAATCACTGGCTCCTGGGGTATGAATCAGTGTACAGAATCTCAGTCATTTACAGCTAAGGCTGTCTCAGTCAGCCTCTGATGCTGTTTCATTACCACCTGCACTGTCATGTGAACTGAAAAATCGTTTCCCTCTGGCTCACATCGAACAGTCCGTATTGCAGTGGATACAAAAGCTGAGAGTCATATCAGTTTTGTCAAACCCTTCTCAGTTTTTTTTTCCTACCTGCCTCATCAGTGACTTGTTTAAAAAAAAACAAAAAAACCCACTAAAGATGTGATTATGGCTGATGTGGTTATTTGGGTGCTCAAAAAGTGAAAGGACAGTAATTTTGTCAATATTCCTTAATATATTCCATGACAAAGCCTCAAAGCCTCGTGGAGGATGTACTGTAGTTGCTGAATAGGAATGTATTATCTTGTTAAAGCAACATTATGCAACTCTTTTACCTTAAAATAACAGCTTCAAAATCATTTTGATGGTACATTGTCTTGAAATAAGGAGAATGGTGCCTCTGACATTCCCACTCCGTAATCCAAACGCTTATTTTTTGCATTACGTAAAATGAAAACAAAAAAGGCTTAGCCCAACAGAATTAATGACTGATTGTGGCTGCAGAGGGCGCTGTTGCTAATTGAAATTTACATTTGCTGCGTCTCAAATCAGATACTTCAGTAAAAGTAAATTACACTGCCATTTATGCTGACGATGTGTCCTTCTTCCTCAGCTGTCATTTTCACAAGATTGAAAACATGTCGCTGTCCTCCCCTTTTGCTGTGTAGCAAAGATGGTGACTGTTGAGGACAAATGTGTCCATTGTTCCAAACTCAACTTTCTGACCATTCTGAGTGCACCAAAATAACAATTGTGACTATGGGAGTATGCAAATTGATGAACTGCTGAGCACAGACACATTTTGGAAATCTTTAGACTTGATCCAAGGATCTGTGGAAAAACCTACAAGAACCCATTGTGGATCATTTCATTTTGTGGAAAGAGAGCAAGCTT
Source organism: Lates calcarifer (assembly GCF_001640805.2). NCBI lineage: Eukaryota > Metazoa > Chordata > Actinopteri > Centropomidae > Lates > Lates calcarifer. Next base: position 12,597,509 of record NC_066855.1, on the reverse strand, counting down.
TCCTGGAGAATTCACACAATTAGTTGTTTTTGTCAAAACAGTACCAGACCACTTTGGTAAAGTCTACAGTTTACTTTAATCATCATGGTCAAAATCTGAAAACAGTCATCTTCCTTATTTTCTCCAACATTACATTTACAATCACAATCAACAACCAGATATTCTCATCATTGACAGAAACAAAACAGTGGTCGTTACTGTTGTCATCATCATCACCATCATCATCAGTTTGTCATCTTAGCCATCATTAGCAGCAGCATTGAGCGAAGGTTTAATAAATTAGGAGGTACATAACAGAACACTTCAGGCTGTCAAGTCAGTCACCATAACAAAATGAGGTATATTACACTCACTTCACTTGTCAACTATCAACAACAGTTAACACTTAATTTGCATTTGAAGCAGCACATTCTGTAACACTCAAACAAATACAGTGTTGTCATAAAATACATGTACGTATATCAAAAAAGACACAAAAATACTTTTCACTTTGTCATTTATCTAAATCTGTCGACACATACCATTTCATGTTTAGCTTGTTTTTCACCAATAACCATAGTCGTCGTTAATAAGAAAAATAACTACTCTACATCAGTGCAAAAACATCAGCGAGAAAATACCATGGAAAGCTGAATTAGGGTACAGAAATACAGTGGCTGGAATCTAGGTAATGTTAATGAATGGAAGTGAATAAGGCAATGATTTATTCTGTCTGTATTGTTCAAGACATCCAAATGCCATTGTCTAAACCACCATATATTACAGAATTTAAGGCATCAGATGTCTCAGAGTGCCATACAGTACCACACAATGCATCACATATCCAAAACAACCATTCCTTCCTCTGTATTATCATAAACCCTTAAACTCATGAAAATAAAAGCAATTATATATTAACCAGTCATTTTTTTAATGTATCATCTCTTATGCTTTCAGAAAATGAACTGCAGCTACTAACATTTGGCTAACTGGGCGTCATTCATATTGATATCATTAATCATTTTGGCACTGTGTGTTCTAACTGTAGATAGATGCGGTATCTCACTGTTGGTCCCCCACATATACAGTGCAGTCTAAATGCACTGTGTCCAAATTCATTGAAAAATCCCAATTGAAGAGTATAAACTTGACAATCAGACATCCTTAAAATAAACACTCACAATATTATACTGTATTGTCTGTTTTCCAAACTGAAGTGTTGAAGCACCTTTGTCTGTCAACTCTAAGTGGAGCCCAGTCAGAAGCCATCTGATACGAACCTGTCTTCTGATACAGAGAAAAGTGGACATAATAGGGACAACATGTAGTGAGCCAGATAACACTTTGTCACTCAAGAGGGCTTATGACCTGTCTTCAAGAATTGCCTGGAAATTACTATATAGCACAATATATTTATCACTATAAGACTAAATTAATGTATAGATCTGCATCTGTTCAGCTGCTATTCCTCTATAGATATCCATCTAATTAAAAAATATACATGTTGATAATTTGTTGCCTTCTATCTAAAAATGCTATAAATGTAATCATTTCCATGGATACGTCTGACCATAAAGTTGGAGATTTAGTTATTCATGGGCAAAGCTGCTCTGGAAGCAAAATAATTTAAATTAAATTTTTAAATCTGAAAAAATCTGTGAAAAAACACACGTTTTGAGGTAGAAACAGAAATTTATATACATACATTTAGAGCTTACGATAGTGACCTTAGATGTTCCAATCCAGCCATACTGCTGGCTTGTTCTTTGTTTAGCTGACCTTCCACTATAGTGATTATACTAGCCTGTAGCTGATGGCAAGCTAGTTTGTTAGTCCTTCTACTTACAAGAATACATAACTACTATGATAACCTGATGGACAAAAGAGGTCTTTGTCATTCGTAGTTTTGAGCGAGCTACTATACAACACAGTTCAGACATGTTGTCTGTTAGGTGACCCAAAAACAAGCGATTAATCTAGATTAGGAGCACGATGATTGCCTTCGCTGAGTCTGACTAACATCCTAACTAATATTAGCGTGTCCAGTAATTTGCAAACTGTATTTATTGTGAGAGAAAATTGTGACCAGGTTGCCCAAACATATATTAGGAGCTGCTTTCAAGGTGCTGTCACAAATATCACAGTTGCACATTCACTGTGTGTTAGAAAACAGAAAGCAGAGATTGTTTCTTTAGCTCTACTATTAACTTGAGCGAAAAGATGATTTCTGCTTCCAGAGCTGCTTTGTCGTAAGAACTGTTTGTATCCTTGCATGTCGTTGTCATTGAATATCACAGGATGTCATCAGACATCATGTACATTTCCCTTTCCTGCCCTTCTTGACCAAATGTGTGAGACAGCATGAAGCAGTCTCTATGCATTACCCCTCTCTGTGAATAACAACCCGGGCAAGTACAGTTGGTCACGCTCCACTTGACTAAACAACCTGAGGGGCACATGTCAGTCATGACAGCGAAGGCAGGCAGTCGGTTTTGAAGGCCCATTTTTCCCATTAAAACTCTGCTTGGCCTGGGTCAGTAAGTTCTTCAAAATGGGTGCTGAAAGCATAAACAATGGCAATGTGTTTATACACATGAAAACACAAAGGCTAATCTTGCTTTTTCTTTCCCTTGGCCCTTACACTACTGAGGAATGTACTAAGAAATAAAAGTAGTCAAAGACCTTATTTAACAGTTAGTGTGTTTTACCCCATCAGTCCTGTAAAAAAAAAAAAAAAAAACCTGAGCCGGGCTGTGCAGCGACACTGTCTGCTATACTGTATGTTTCCATCTGTTATACAATTAGGGGATGCGATATATAATTAATTTTGGTTAGGCTAGATTTCAGTGCTACATACAGTATCAACTTATCACTTGCAAACACTTTGCACAGACTAAAACAGATATACAGCCATTGCCATTTAAAAAAAAAAAAATGAATATATAACTACAGTAATGTCAAAACAAACATATACTGCAAACTCAATATATCTCCTGTAAGGCTGAAAGCTACTCTAGTTTGAAATAATGAGGCTGTGAACTGGCCGTTCTTCTTGGGTGAGCACATCTGTCTCTCCAGGTGGATGTGAAATCTGCCATTGTTTAATGTCCTCGCAGCAAGTTCACTGCACTGATCTGCTGTTCTGGGCACTCAGTATGCAAGCACAGTGGTATTCCTGTGCAGGGATTTGCCCTTGTCTGTAGTGACTCTCTCTCTTCTTTTTTTCTTTCTTTTTTTTGGCATGTCAGACCAAATTCAAGCAGACGTGGACAGGAACAACCAATATTTATCCTCTTTTTCATTGACGATAAATCAGCTTCATATTTCCCTGACAGTTTCCAGGGGTCAACCCCTCGCACCGCCATCCCATCCCATCATTCCTCTCTCTTGTCACTCTGCCGTCGGTATGCTGTTGCCTTGGCTCTCGTGCCCACGCCCGGACGTGTTCAGGGAGCTGCGCTTCAGCAGCCTGTTGATGATGTCAGTGCACGTCTTCTTGTACTGATGTCGAAGCAGGGAGTACACGAAGGGGTCGCAGGCCGCCTTGCTATAAGCTAAGCACTTGGAGACGATTCCCCAGTGAGGATTGATAGGCACCGCTGGAAATAACTCCACGATCCTGCAGGCAAGCATAAAGAGAGGGTGGTGAGAGGCGGGGAGCCGTGGAAAGGCAACTCGACATACTGGAAAAGACATGCATGCCCTAAGCTTATTATTCAGAAACAGAAATACATTTGCAAGACATTGTTACCCATAACATCATCTTTTTTTTGTTGGGGGCAGGGTGCTTCTTTACAAGTAGTTGTGTAAAGAACCAGTATTTATTTCTGAAAAGTAATCGCCTTAGAAGTATTCTGTATTAAGTTATTGTTTGCAATCACTCACAAGATAAAACACAGGCAGCCATCAAGTGAAACAGCATGAGGAGTTTGCCCCTCTTTTTCGCATGTGTGTGGATTTATAGTGTGAGGCTACTTTTCGCCTCATTTCTCATTTGCAGCCAGCAGCATTTCATGTCAAAAAGGCAAAGGCAGAGCCATCGGAGGAATAAAACAGACCTGTCTAAGCAGTAATGAGTGTCTGGAAAGAAGCCAATTAAATTCGGCTGTTATTTAATATAGTATAAGACTGAGGGCTAAGCAGAAAACCTGAAAGGACAGAGGACAGTGAGTTCTTCTGCAGTGTAAGAGGGGAAAAAAAAACTCTCATGAACTGAAAATACTGTATATTTGGTTTGAAGGGTCACCTAACGAGCTTTACAGTCTCGCCTGTTGTCTGCGTCCCAGAGTTGCTCATCTTAGTCATGCTCACACAACATAAAACTTTTCGTCAAGCGTTAAAATATTTTACCGCATGTGGTGTCATAAAAGGTGTAAAAAAAAAAAAAAAATGTTAAAATCGCTGATCCTCTACTCTTGCACTCTGTATGATTACCCCATCCACAATCGAGCTCTGTCAGCACATTAATACTGGCCTTCCATGGGCCAGTAGCCATCACTGGCATTTGCCCACACACTCCACAGCACCACAGTGAACAGGAGGTTAAGTCAGCTGCCACACCGCACAGCAGGGTTTTCACTACACGCACATGATGACCCTGACAACAAATGAGCACTAGAGAGGCAGCGGAGGAGCTTTTAGCGTAATATATTCAGATTGTAATTAGTAAACTGCCATTTGCAGAATGAGAGCATGTACGGTGCTGCTGTGGTCATTCATTACTGACAGTTCACTGAAAATGCAACAAATTGGAGCTGCTTATGTTCTGAGTGGCTGGAAAACTCAGTGACACAACCTGGTTTCAATTCAAAACTCCAGCTTCTTCCAATTAATTAGAGATGTTAATGAGCAATGTTTATTATTTACATTTGGCTAAAATGATTTCTTAAAGGGCCAGGTTGTTTCCAGTATCATCTTTGTGGTTAGTATAAACAATAACAATGTTTTCTGTATTATACCAACAGAAAATGACACTGTCAATCAAACGGTGACTTGACAAGGCCAGTGCCGATTAAATTTAAAAAAAGAGAGAGAGGAAGATGTTTTTCAAGAGTAGTTATTTTCTGTTTTCTGATGTGGTCCTGGAGCTGTTTCAATGCCATCCGCAATTAGTTTAACATCTTTTTGAGCCACGAGCAGCTCCTCCATTTCCATGTGGCATTGTATTGTGGGCAAATAATGTCCATCAACAGTACATTTTATAATTTACATGTCTTGAGTACATTTTAATTTGTCACTTTTTCAGTTGTATGCCCAGATTGGTGACAAATAAAATGAATGAATGGTTTGATGAGTATGAAAATGCTCCATCCATGTGGCAGACAAGGTGCACTGAAGCTGTGCTGGTGGTTTTTTACTCGTTACTGTATGTATTGATGCTCTCATCTCCTTTGTATAACTTTTAACTTCTACAAGTAAAACTCACATGTCCTACTCACACCTCACACCTTTTCTCTCACTCTCTATGGGGCCTCATTTAACATCCTCTCTTTGTCCAGTGATTGATGCAGGTGGATTCTACCTAACTAACTGATACGCACCCACTGAACTTGAGGAGAAAAGTGCCAATGCAGCAGTAACAGGGGAGCCGAGGCATATTACTTATCACAAGGTCAGCCAATCTCATCTTCCAACTCTGGCCGGTGTGGGGAGGAAGCACAGACAAGGCAGCAAAGAGGAGGAAGTGTGAGGCAGCTGACAGGAGAGGACGGGAGAAGTGGGGGTGGGTGGGGGTTTGGGGGATACCAGCAAAACAAAAGGGCTACCTACGCCGCAGTGTGTGCCAGCACGGCTTCCCTCTCCTCCCTCTCCCCCCGAAGCTCACCTTGTGATCACATAGGGAGCGAAGCAGAGCATGAAGGTGCCGATGAAGGTGCTGATCTTCCTCGTCGCTCTCTGTCGTCGCCTCTTCTGCTCCTCCAAGCAACGCTGACGAACGCTGGAAACACAGAGGGTTTAATGGGTTTATAATCAGGTGGGACGCACTCAGGGAATACCTCAAAGTGTCTCTCGATATCTCATAAAAGACAGTGAGGGGTGTGCATACTTCTGTCCATTCCTGCTGCCCAGGGGTTAAACAGGGAAGGAGCCAGCAGAGGCTGAGCTGAGACAGAATAATTGATTTATCCTAAAGCCACTTTTGTAATACAAAGTGAGGATCCCTACTATCCCAGAATTACAATTTCAACACTTGCTGTGTGTGCACATGTGACTTTAGGCGTGAACCATGTCTGTGATGTCATGATGAAACACTGCTATAAGTACTAGTTCATGAAAATGAGGTCATGAGTGTGAGTAAAGACAGCCAGGAGTGTGAACACCAGCATGCACCTAATAGAGAGTAGCTGTGATCTACGGTCTCTCTCTGACACACACACACACACACTCAGACAACACATTGCTATTTTTTTTAACCCATACTGCATGGAGGTAGAGTAAAGCAATCACTCTGGATGACATTTCAATTTAATCAGATATTGTGTCCCTTCTGAATATTATGAGGACACAATTCAAATGTCAGTGCAAAGCACCATTAACTGTACTTTTGTGTTCTGAACCACAGGTACAGAACAGTGTTATTTCAGGTTTTAAAAGCAGCGTGAAGAGGAATGATGGCACCAGCCACACTTACTATATTCCTCCCAGTGACAGGAGTTGACAGGAGTCCCCCCCCCTCAAACCCACCCACCCACCCCCCTCTTTTTGGTCTCAGGGTCGGTTTGTACAGTTTGTTCTTTTTCTTCTTCTGAGTGAACAATCTTGAAATTGCCTTATTATAGGCTTTTTCACAACAAATCTACATTACAGAAAGCTATAGCATCAGTAGTAAGAGGTGTATTGTGCAGGCGTAATACAATCAGGTGTAAGGAATTAAATGAGCTCACCTGGGGTGTATATCCACCAGCAGCACCAAAGTTTGCATTGTAATGACGTCGATCCTCTTACAGTGAAACCTCGCCACTTTAAGCACTTTGAGGTATGTGACACATAACACTATAAAAGACAGGAGAAAGGTGAAGGAGTGGAAAAAGACGGTGAAGATAACAAACTGGGTCCGACTGCTCGCTCTGGGGTTGGAGAGCGTGCAGGACGCGTAAAGCCGGTGGTATCCCACCCAGGAGAGGCAGGTGGCCACGGTGGAGAAGGACATGGAGTGCGCCCACGTGTACCCGAGCACAAACGCCGCGTCTTTGTGGCGCATTTTGGAGTGGTACCTCAGTGGGAACACCACCGCGATCCACCTGTCGATGCTCAGAGCTGCCATGCTCAGCATCGAGTTGGTGGACAGGAAGGTCTCCAGGAATCCCACGATCTGGACAGAAGCCGTCTCCTCCCGGCTGAGCCTTGCTGACAAGTCCCACCAAAGTGAGCGGCATGTTGGACACGGTCAGCAACAAGTTGCAGAAGGTGAGATTTAGGTTGAACAGACCGGGAACCTGCTTGCGGATCTCCGGGTTGTACAGAAAGCAGATCAGCACCAGGACGTTGGACAGCAACGACACTATAATAATCACAACCACCAGCACAGAGAGAATTACCTCCGCAGTGTCCATCCTGTGGGCCCCGAAACTCACTTATCCCCACTTTTTGTGCACATATCCATTCTTGCTTTGCTGCTGCAAAATGACATTAATCACCCATAACCGTGTCCATGCATCCCCAGATCTTTCCAGCGGTGGAGATCCCCTCTCTCTCTCTCTCTCTCTCTCTCTCTCTCTCTCTCTCTCACTCTCTTTCCTCCACTACATTGTCTCTGCGCTCGAGCCAGCAGAGATGATCAGGAGGATTCCTGCATGACAAGAAGTGTGTCTGAGGATTCGCGTGGTCGATCTCCTCCGTTTCTTTCCTGTAAACTTCTACAGGAAACAAGCTCTCGTGCCAAAGCTGCTCTATTCTGGCACTGCGTCTTGCAGTGGGGTTTTGTCGTCCTGTGATGCGCTCTTGAGGCATCACCCCTCCGCACACACTGCACAGTGTGTGGGCTACTTGATCTCTCCCCCGTCTTCTCTGAGAAACAGTCAAAGACAAAGAACATTAACAAGAATAAAGTGGGTGTTCTTAGTAGAAAAAAAAGAATTGATTCCCCTCAGAGTTTCCTTCCTTGCGCATAGTCAAAATTTAATCTTTGCTGAAAAATTGCGATTTAACACTAAATGACACATCTGTAAAATGAGTAAAATGATTTCATCTGTTCAGTTATTGAACTCTGAACACCATTGTTATGATTATTCATTCTGAATTATATAGGCATTACAAGAAGCCATCATTGTCTAATGGATGCAAGGTGTATTTATTTTCTTTTCAAAGGAGACCTGGCCAAGAGGACAGCAGTGTCATGACAGTAAATACATGACACAATATCTAGTTAAAGAAAACTGCCAGACACTGCACAAAAGAGCAACACGCAACATCTTGTTAGGAAGACATCATCACAAAAAAAAAAAAAAAACATGCTGATGCAAAAGCAGCTGTCAAGTGATATTTTTTTTCACTCTCAAGATTTATTTATTTATTTTTTTAAACAAACTGTTTGATAAAAGACACATGAATTCATGTTGATGTGGTTCAGGTCTGGTTGCATAGCTCTGGACCATCATTGCATTCCAGCAGCATCTCATCCTCCTCATGCTTTACTCAAATATCTTCACTAATTAAGTCTGCTCTGTCAGATTGATAAGGAGCAACAACATCTTTTGCTTTCCCCCTGGAGGCCTGGATGACGCCCCCGCGCTCTGCTGCTGCCCCTCTGGACCTGAGTGTGGAGAGGTGCCCCCCCCCCCCCCCCAGCCTCTGAAGCGTGGGACTCATTGGAGTGTGCTGCGGCACGTGAGCCACTGGGAGCTGGAGCAGGGTGAGGTGGTGGTTGTAGTTGCAGTAAGGGGAGGGATGTGTGTGTGTGTGTGTGTGTGTGTGTGTGTGTGTGTGTATGTGTGTCGGGGGGTGGGGGTCCGGAGTGAGAGTGTGTGGGCGGAAAGAAGAGTTATTGGTACTGCAACACACATGCACACGGTATTTGACTGTGGAGATGTGATGCAGTGCATTAACACCACTTCCTACTTTCCACTTCCACTTTCTCCAGCAGGGGTAAAGGGTGGGGTGGGGCAAAATAAGGGGGTGGGGGGGGGTTGCCTTGAATGTAAGGCTCATTAAAATGCCACTCTGTTATAGTGTCTGAGGAGTACATGGGGCTGATGTTTGCTCTTGATGCAAAGAGAAGGCGGCTGCCGGGGGGAGGACAGACAGCCCTGCCGGCTGCTGGGTGTTATTAAGCTGAAATGCAGCCCCATCTTGGTCCTGAGTAAGGCTTCGGCTATGATAGATGCATTCCCAGCATAATACTCTCACATGTCATGGGGCAGTCAGCCCCTTTGGAAGAGAGGCACAATCAAGCGCTGTCATGCAAGAGCCTGTGCAGCTCTCTCCTGTCAGTTCTGGGGGCCTTATCAGCACTAGAGCCACCAGTTGATCTCAGGCACAAGTGCAGCTTCTTGTAGGCATCACTTTAATTATTCTTTTCATAATTAAATGCCAAAGTCACAGACAATAGTGCCCGTGAAAAAAAAGTCACACTAAAAATATAACTTTTGGTGATATGGATGGATATGAATAATGTGCTCTAGCTGGAAAATTTTCTCCAAAATCAGTCTGAACAAAGACACAAACATCCCCATTAAGTATCACATGCCACATTAGACAGATGTGCATGAAAATAGCTTTTGATAAATATGGATGCTGTTTTTCAAAAACACAGAATGTCCCCTTTCATTCCACCTGAAAGACTCTTTATGTGAGGAGTGCATTATGTCTATGCAGATCCATGTAAATGAGGCCCTGATTCAAGGTGGACACATGGGCTTTGACGCCTCCTGGCCTCAGGTAATATCACCTTGAGTGAATAGAGCGCAGCAGCTCCTTTGTCTGATGTTGCTAGAGTGCATCTCGCTGATTAATCATGACAGATACAGACCCAATAAAAGCACAAAATACTGAGGACACTTGCATATTTTTATGAAGTAAACATTAGTGAAGTCACTCTGGGTAAAAGCCATTATGCCTTACTGATTCCATTATACAGCCATCACAAAACATGAATGGGATACAGGGGATTTACAAGCTTTGAGACCATAGATCATGCAAATAAGTTACAAGGTGTTTCATTTTTTGCACGTAAGTTTAGGAGCAGGTTTCACTTTGTGTATTTATTGTTGACCTTAAAGGGCTAAATGTATCTGTTTTGATTATTAATTATTCTGTGTGTTGTTTTTTATTCCTATCTTTACCAGCATCTTAAAAGATGCCTTCAAATTGCCTGTTTTATTCAACAAACAGATATTCAATTTATGGAAATACTGGAACCACAGAGCAATTGCTGTTGATTTACTACTAAAGTTATTGACTAATAGTTTCAGCACTAGCTGACTTGTTTTTACCTGCACCAGCTCAGTTAATGACCTTTTATAAATACTTTTTCTGAAGTTTGCAGTTTGTTCAATATCAAAAAATTACATTTCCCTTGCTTGCTGTTCTTACAGGCCGTGCAGACGGCTCGCTTCTGGCTAGATTTAATCCAAGTGGAACGCTCCTAACATTGTCATTATTGATTATCTTCTTAACTGTGTGCTGGACGGATTGCGCATCACCTAAAAATCTGAATTTCGAGGGGGAGGATTCTTCGGGTTTACCGTGTTTGAGACAAGATCTCAAGTCTGCAGATCCGCACTTTGAAGATAATGCCTCTTGTCAGAAGATTTAACAAGTGCAGGACTTGACTGTGAGAGACGGTAGGATGAGAGAGAGCCTGCAGCGCTCCTCCTTTTTGCTGTGACAGTGTGGATTTGAATTCACTGCCAGTTCCAATTCCACACTTGACTTCCCTCGGATTGGCAGGGCTGGCATAAATTTTAAACCTAGATGTATGCTTTAGCTTCTACATTTTCCCAACTCACCTTTAGAATATAGACTTGTCACTTATATTTTCAACATATCTCAACTAGTGATGCAGGATTTCTATGTTGAGCTGAAAGGAGCTTATTTCAGGTGAAAAGTTTGGTGAATTTGGTGACAATTTGGAAAACTTGTAAAACTCGGGCTTGAGACTACGTGTTATGTAACTCAGAGGAGTGCAGCATACATACTGTATGAGCTGACTGGTGACACAGCCGTCTTATGGCTAAAAAAGGTTTTGCAGGTGAAGATGTGGGGGTGGGGGGCTGACTCAGACAAGAAACCTTATACAAACAGAGTGAAATGCCAACCTGCAAGCAAGGGGAAGGGAAGGTGTTGACATTGCTGATGAACGCTGAGAAGCCAGCTTCCCTCATCCCTGACTTAGTCATCACCACTGCAACCAGTCTGATATTGAACAGTTTGGTACAGCTTGCATGAGCATATAGAACAGTGTGTTAAAATCCACACAGGGCAAGAGTGGTTCAATGGATCATTTTGTTCACTAAATGACACTGTATATCTTGTTTGTTTGATGTAAATATCATATATGATGATGGCACTCGATGATATGTCAGATTGCATTCATCTTAATGGGTCATCCTCTGGGGACGAAGAATGACTGCACAAAGTCTAATGAAAATTCATCCAGTAGTTGTAGAGATATTTCAATCTGGAACCAAAGCAGTAGATCAACAGAATGACATTGCCATCCTGCTCATGACTAAAAACAATAACAGAAAATAAACATCACCAGTTGCTTCAACAAATGAAATGCATTCAACAACATAACACACACTGACTGGATACATTTTAAAGTGAGTTTATTTCAGGTCTAATTTTAAGTACAGGAAACACTGAAGAGCAAAGCAATAAATGTATTATTAATGGCAACACAAGCCTATTGTGCTGATTTTGAATTAGGTATTGTAAATTCTGGAGCTGCCTCTTCAGTTGTCATCTCAAGTTAAATGACTGACCATATCCTAGCAAGTCCTCCATATAGGATATAGGCTGTTTGTCCCTACCCTCTGATACGACTCACAGGGGCGTCTCCTAAAATAGTAAGGGTGAGAGTCTCCCATGTTTGGTCCCTCTCCTCAGGAAACCCCTCCCCCGGTCACCACACTATGTGTTCAACTCACATTCAGCTTAATTTAAACATATCCGCTAATGACGACAAGCATGAACGCTCAGCGGAGCTCTTGTGATGAACCTGAACAGCGCTGTTGTCACATCGTATATCTCCGGCTACCTGTTCTCATCAGACAGGTCTATAATTAGTAATAAAGGTTCAGTCAATGAGAGATCATGACAGCTACAGGCTTTACGAGGCTGCTGGAAACCAATTGAAGATGGAAGGCTAAAAATAAAAGCACATTCAGATCTCTTTTTCTCTGTGATTACATCATGTTATTAGCCTCGTCTGCTTGTTTGAACAGTGCAGGGATGACTTTGATTATGTAATGACAGGTTTATGCTTTGAAGATCAGGCCTGCTAACGCTGACATAATTTGGCTTCCTCTGGTTCACTGTTGTTGAAAATTTATGTCCATGCAGTGTAATAGTGAGGAAAAGTACTCCACTACATTTATCTGGCAGCCATAGTTGCATTGCAGACTAAAACTCTGGATACAAGACACATCATCATCTTCTAAATTATAATGAATTGCTGATGCATCATGATCCAGAGGCATTTAAAATACAGTAAATGAAAAACCTCCACCAACTATAACAATAAAATGCTGCTTCTGTAAATGCACCAGTAACAATAATCCAATAATAATGAGTGCTGTATATCAATACTAGAGAAGCCTCCCTGATAAGAGGCTTTTGTCCAGGTCCTCCATCTGTATGCCTGGCTGGGCAGTGCACCATCCAAACCCTCCTGAACAATCTGAGGCCGCTGTCTTTTCACATTAGCTGTGGTGATGTCGAGGAAACCCAGCACCGAGCCTGAGCTCGCCATCAGCAATTTATAATCAGCACACTGTTAATACAGGCCCTGGACTATGGAGTACAAGCTTATTTTTATTATGGATCCAGGAGGGATTTGGCAGTGTAACAACATGCCCTTGGCTGCAAATGGGCAGCTCTTGCAGGTACAAAGACAAAGGATTTTAGCTTGATATGATGTTAGCATTTTACAGTAGGTGCTGACAAATAGCCCCTTTGTTAATATTTAGATTATAAAACACTGGACTGCTATTAAAATCTTCAAGCTGGACAGTTTTCTGCAAATATTTGCTGTGCAACTGCAGTGGGATGGTGTCAGATTTACAGCATAATTATGTAAAACCGTTGAACCTTACAGAAGAGAGCTGGAATGAGCTGTATTTTTGGCTAATGTTGACAAAGGAAAAAGTGTTTCTGAGTTGGATACCAGTGGGATTTTCACCCCATTACAAAATAAAAGACAGATGTTTTTGCACGTTCACCCCTGAAGGTGTCAATCCAGGCCATATAGTGACTCAAATATCTGTCTTTCATCTCTTTATTTCACAGATGAGTTCACAGTGTCATTATCGCTTGTTCTCTGAAGCCTCTGCTTCTTCAGACGGCAAAAGCAAACACAATTTGCAATGTATTGATCTTCTTATTAGCAATTCTCCAGCGCTGTAGCAAGTGTCAGACTGGCTGCAGAGTTTTTGGATTCAGCAACATCCAAACATGCAACAGAGGTTTGTTATTTTGTCTTGTATTGTAGGGCAAAAGCTTTCATTGTGCACAAATGCACACACTGTATTTTTTTTAGTGTTTCCTCCCTAGAGCTAGAAACCTGCCTCACGGACAGTAAAGGCAAGCACTGATCAATTCATTATAAAATGTCACTCAGGGTTACATTTTGGGGAAAATGCTTTATTTTCTTTCTTGCTAGGAGTTATATGAGAAGACTGATACCCTTCTCATGTCTGTGCATTAAATCTGAAGCCACAGCCAGGAAGCAGTAGCATAAAGACTGCAAACAGGGGTAAATGGCTAGCATGGCTCTTGTCTGAAAGTAACAAACCAGCACCTCCTAAAAGTCACAAATTGCTATAACGTGTTAAATCTTGATTGTTTATTTTGTACACAAACAAAAAATGTTAAAGTAACATTTTAGAGGGAATTACTATATGTGCTGTAACTGTTTCTTAACATTGAAGACGGTGATCGTTAGAAGCTAGCTAGCTGTTCCCCCTAGCTTCAGGTCTTTATGCTGAACTGAGCTAATTGCCTCTTGGCTCTAGCTCCACACCTGAAATGAAGCTATTGATCACTATCGAGACAGTAAATAAGTGTATTTATCTAAATGTCAAACTATTCCTTTACAATGTGTTCCCTACTATACACAGGCTAAAATGTTGCAGCCTTTGCCTTAAAGCTAATTCTTATCATTCTCAAGTAGCAACGCTTTTGCGCTAAAAACAAGTACAGTCTTTTGTGTGCACTGATTTTTCTTAGATGCAGACATTTGGGCATCAATACAAAAATAGACAGATTTTCTAAGTGCATTGTGGGATTGTCTGGAAAATACAGTGAAGACAGAAAAGACTATCATTGTACAGTATGTAACCAAGAAGATAATAAAGGTGTAGGAGCATCCAGAGAAGGTAAGGGCACTTCGCTGACATGACAAAAATATATGATGAAATTGAGTTTCTTGCTCTTCCGGGTGTTTTCTAAATACTCCACCCCCACCTACATGTAAATGTGGCGCATGTGGACATCTTCTGTTAAACAAAAGCTGCTGCCATCCATCCTCAATAATCACCTGAGCTCAGCAACCTGCTGTGCGTCTGTGTTTCATACCAATCCAGGCCTCTCATCCCCCGCTTTGTGTTGAAAAGTCAATTTTCTCATCCACTGATCTAATTCACTACAAGGATTAATTTGCTCCTCTAATTTGATTTCACAGTAATTTAATAAATCCCCCCCAAAAATTTCATCAGTGTTCTATTCACCTTTGAGAGAAACCTTAATTAGAAACACTAATGCGTAATTATTCTTTTATTTCCGGCTTAACGTAGCCAGCATGAATAGAATGCAACAAGGGGATGACAGCAGATTTCGGCTTCAGAAAATTAATTTCATATCAGCGTGATTACATGAATATGAGAGTGTAATTTGTTTTTTTCCCTGTTTGCAAGAAAGCCGTCGTATCTGACTTGCAGGAGACTGCAATTAACCTCCAGTGTCTCCTCTCCAGCATGCAGCTCTCACACGGTGAAGTAACATTACTGTAACATTAAGGTAACTTTGTTTTAGTGACACATGTGAAGCTCTGCAGATGGAAACTTGATCAGATCCCGTGAGAATAAGCTCTGTGAAGTATCTGAAGGAATGTGATGGAGCCTGTTGTCGTTACACAAACATACTTGGGATTTACCACCAAACAATATGACTCATAACCACCTTGATTATAAGTTGTATCACTACAGAAACCTGTTTTAGAGCCTAGCAACCACTGATGACCAGACTGAGAGGGAAAATCTGTGACTCTCTTGTTTGCTCAGGTGGTTGGCTTATAAAAGAGATTATCCTTGTAGTTCATTGTCATGATGACACAAGCACAGTCATTATATCATGCACTCCTGCCATCTAGTGATGGACTGCAGTATTACAAACAGGCTCAAAGCCTCTGTTGAACTCATATTCAATGAGGGAGCAATGAACTACATCTGCAGCAAAATTTAATCAGTGGTTCCTCCTTGTGGTAAAGCAAGGTCAGTGCTGTTTTTATCTGCTTTGTCATTTTCATGATATTTATAGTCCAGCGGCATTTGTAAATTGCCTGCTCTGCCTCTCATAGATATATAAATTATTTGACAGCTTTGAAAGTAAGCACAAGGTGACCTATCAGCTTTCAGCCAAGAGGCTGTTTGGCACGCTGAAATATTATTACAAAGTGTAATTCTACAAAATATAACAAGGTGCCATATCAGTTTCTGTCCAAATATTTGCACAAAGACTCTGTTTCCTGTATAAAATAAAAGAGCTGCTTGTGCTAAAAAAAAAAAAAAAAAAAAAAAAAAAAAAAAGTGGTTTAAAGGAGAACTTGATTTCATAGGCACAGTAATGGCAAGTAAATGTGAGCACACTGTTAGAACCTATTTAAATGTCAGAGGTCTGAGTAAATGGCCCAAGACAAAATTCCATTCAATCTCCGCAGTATTTTGGGGGTCGTCATCCTGCCCCTGCAGCTGAGATCAAGCCTCTTCACTCCTTGTTGAGATTAATGGCAGGCACACATGGGGGCCATTAATGTTGAAAAGCCACTGCCCCACCTCTTTCCCAGTGCTGCCCTGGGAGCTACATCCTCCAGAATGGCTCCACTCTCTGAATTAATGGTGTTCACCAGCCGTATGAAAAAAAAAAAAACCCTGATTTTAATTATAGGACTTGGTGATACCAGAGAAGAGAAGTGAAAGAGGGCAGCAGGGAAACCTTTTGTGCCTTCAGAGGCAGCACAGCTGAGCTAATTCAGGCTTTCAGTGGATCCCACTCTAGAGCAAAAGGGTTTTACTACTCGTGAATAAAAATAGGAAATTATCAAACACAGTTAATGTGTGTCAATTTGACTTGTCCTTCTAAAGTCTTACTTTTTTAACAAGGGGAGGATAACTTTGAAACAGCAACTTGAAATAAAACTTCTGCCAGATTTAGTTTTTTGTTATCTTTTATGTTGAAAAATATGTCCAGACTTTTCTGTGTTTGGTTCTCAGACACAGCGAGCATTATTTTTCTTGACTTTTATTTTACACTTTCATTGCCTTGTAGCCATTTGTCAGACTATACTGATGGCAGACTGCTGCCGCAGGCCCCACACCAAGCTGAGGATGTTCGTCTGCCAGTTCTGTAACAGTATCCAGGCGGAGATGGATGGGTAGAGTCAGCACCTCCAATAAATGTCCATAATCCACTGTCAGCAGCCAGCAGAGGATTTCCTAAAGCTCTGAGGAGCAGCCAAAAGATCCCAGTGTACAAATAAAAAGAGCATCATTCAGGTTATAATTCGAAATGCAAAGACAACTGATTAGTAACTGGTACTCTGTGCTAAATATTACAGTAGTTTGATATTAACTTAGTCAATAATAATAATAATAATAAGTAATAATAATAAGTATTATTATTGAAAAATGACTGTTTTAGATTGATGTTTGTTTTGCTTTGGGTCATTTGGTGATCAGACTAACCATCTTGAATGTTACTCATATTTATATTGGAATATACCCCGACAGGCAAATAAAACTATGAAGCCATGTTAAAAAGCTAAAGCTATGAAAGCTAAAGCTAAGCAGCTGTATGAAAGGTCCACATACAGCTTTCTAAATAGGACATTCAGTGCCTATTGAGTCCTGCAGAGGGCAGGGGAGACAGCCAGTCCACTGAACACCCCTTTCACCTGAAACCCAAGAAGCACCTCTTAAAGAGAGTCACTTGCAATCAGAAAGCCTCCATTTAATTACAACACACAGGAAATTACCGAGTGAATGGGTCAGGCGCTGATAAGAGGCTGAGCCCTGGGGATGACAGCTCCTGAAACCAGAGGAGCCCCAATCTCAAAGCTGACTTATCACAAAGGCCAAGCCTGGAAGCCTGACAATCTGATTGTACTGTCATCCAGATTCATAATTAATATATTTATCAAATTAATCGCTGAAAAGAGCCCTGGCCTCCTGAACAGTGGGCAGATTCATTTACCACTGGCTCGGCTTACAGCTAATAACAGTGTTGTCAGTGAAATAGGCCCCAAAGTGGGCCGATGCCCCAGACCTCATGACAGACAAATTGCTCATCTGTGTAGAAATGATATGGGGAATTTAGAGAGTGAAAGAAAGAAAAATGTCATTGTTTGGTGACAACCACAATTGCACCCTTGTTTCAGATTGTGAGTACCAAGTTGGAGGAACATGAAAGGGGCATTTTCTGTTTGGGGGAGAGCTGAAAATTCCTGTTGTTATACCTCTGGTTTTACAAATCACTCATCAAAGGGTCTGTGTCTGTCACTGCCGCATGTTTTTCAAGTAAAGAAGAATGTTCATACTATCTCTTACCTAAATGAAAGTGAAACATTGTAATGTAACACTGACACTCTAAAGCTTTTGGCATAAAACAAGAAATGCGTAAAACAGTTTCCTTATGTTGGTCATATGCATATGAAGGGCAAAATCCACAGTCCTTGTCCTTGTTTTTGAGTGTATCCGATTATGAGGCCTCAGCAGTCTGAGTTAGACAAATCAAGTGCATACAGTCTGTTCTAAAGTTAGTCTTTTTGGTACAAAATTCCCTGGGCTGAGGCTGTCAGGATAAATGTGCAGTGATTATTGTGGACTTATATTTCTGATGCAATTAAGAACCATCCACCTGACAATCAAATTTTATATCATTCTATTCTATTCTATTTGGCTTTTTTGAGCAGTTAAATGTCAAAATGTACAGTATTTATTATTCATTATTCATTCCTTATATGAATATACAAACAAAGCTGCTTTGCCTTTTGCCTTTTCACACTGTCTCCACCAAACATACAGGTGGAAGATACATGATACAGTTTACTGTAATATAGAAGATCATCTTTCAGTCTTTTAATGTGAAAGAGTTTGAGGAGTTGGGACACAAACACTGTTGTGCTACCCACAAATCGTCTAAACGCTCCTCACCCACACCTGAGCCACACAACCACTGCAGTAGCTCCATGAGGGTCTAGTGTAACCACAGACTGACAAATACATCTGAACTGTGCCCTGCCCTCAGGATAAACAGCATGTCAGTCAGTCAGCCAGTTTTCTCTAAAGTAGGAAGGGTTCAGTGCAGTTCAAGTGGTCCTCTGCGCCACATAAACTGAATATTGTTCAGTGCAGTTATTTCATGTGTAAACACGCAGTGGTTTTGGACATAGAGTCTTGAAGTACTACAGCCCCTGTATATCTGTGTAAAGCTTCAATTATGTGTCATCGGTTACTGCAATTTTTAAAAAATTTCTTAGAGCTTTTTGTCTACTTACTCTAAAGTTGAAATGACTTCTATCTATCTATGAGTAAAATATATCAGTCTCCACTCAGTGTTGTTTAACAGAACAGACCTTTACTTCATCAGAGATATCAACTCTTCTCCTATAGGAACTAATTACAAATTGGACACATGTGGTTAAATCTAATGAGAATCTTGAGGAACTGCTGGGTGAAAATGACAGGGCATCCTTTGTCTCCAGGATTCCCATCTGGGCTCCTGAAAAGCATGAAATGGACTGTAATCAGTGGTCATCATCTCAGGTCATTAGTGACTGACTGTGTAACTGCAATTTGAGAATAAATGTCTGCATTACGCATACATCCAAAACGCCCATGAAATGAAAAACATGGGAAGAAACACATTAATTTTGTATTTACTTCCTTGCCTTCCTGTAGAACCCACTATATACATATATATACTATATATATATACATGTAACATATTGATCTGATCCAATTCAGTGTTTCACCAAATATCTAAAATCATCTCTCTTTAATAGTATATTTTTTCTCTGTCATTTCTGAGGCTTTGTTACACTTAGTTCATCTATTGTGACATTCATATATTTTATACTGCCATGTGGACTTGTAGATTTATGTTGCCTTATATTGTCTTGTTTAAGAGCAGCCTGTAGATGGCAACACTAAGCCTTGTCATTGTTTACCTTGCAGCTTTATAATCTTAAATTGGTTTAGCAAAATGGTAACTGCATATAGGAGGCATTCACATCATTGTGGAAATACTGTATTTCAAATTACAACAATTAAAAAAAGATACCTGCAAACTCCAAGCTGAAATACAAAGTTGAGAATCAGACTCTGAGATGTTGAATGGTCACTGTTCAAGTGATCTTATTTCACCTTCTGTTTATAACCTGAAGGTGATAACAAGGAGCATTTACTTAATCTTGTCTTGTTTACTTTGTAATAATGTTGTTTTAACATGTTGTCCTCAGTAGCACTTATACAGTTGGTGTTTATGCTGTCTGTCAGCAGCTAGTTGAAGTCCTTTTCCACAGCGAGAGCTTGGCTGGTTCAGCTCTGCGAGGCTGAATGGACCCACTCTTCACTTCCAACGACTGCACCAGGCAGGTAGCAAAGGCTTTTCAGCGGGGCCAGCCTGCATCAATCAACTTAGTGAGAGGGCTCTCTCTGTAATTGCCAACTATTACAATATGCGGCACAAGGAGTTCAACACTATTTTCAAACACGATAAAATGGCATCAAGGCCTCCTCTCACATCCAGTGATAATTGAACAATTAAACTTTAGCATACAAATTACCTCTTCATATGGCATAACTAATTACTGAGGCAGGCCCAGTCACAAAGAAGGTTCTCAGGGGTCAATACCAAAACTGTTTTTCACACTTTTTATGCTTCATTTTTGAGCCTAGGTTTAACTGGGTTTATTATATCAGGTGGATTATTAGTTGTCTGTTTTGTTAGTAATTTGGCATTCAGCACATTAGCCAAAAAACACCCCTTAAAGGGTTATTTCACCTCATTTTACAGTCTTACATTGCAGACCTCATTTCAGTGCCCAGGCTCTTTCAGGTGAAATGGTTCTAATTATACAGGTGATCAAGACCCAGGAACATTTTGAGACCATTTACTTCAGGTCATACATCTGCAACCCCCATTAAACATCCTGATTAGACAGGATTTAAATCACACCGTTTGATTGGGGCAGTTAAGCTCTTTATACTCTTCACTCTAAAATGCTAATTCTCCCCAAAAACGAATGGACAAGAATCCTCAGAGAGCATATGGAGAATCTCTCATATTAATAATTCAAAGGAAATGAGCAAAAATTAGTGAGCAGAGCATCGGCAATGTCGTGCAGCCATTAGTTCTGCAAATGAGATATTTGATTTGAAAGATTGAAAATGGAAATATCGTCTGTGTGAAAAATGATCTCTTTTTTTGTACAGTATTAGAAACTGAGTATCATCTGCTTGTGCATGACAGTCAGATTCTGAGAAATACTGAATTTATACCAATAGCATTCTGAAGGTAATGCTCATTTCTTTCTAGTAAGTCCACTAAGCCCTCTATACAATCATAGCTAAGCCCCCAAGTATGAACTCTGATGCCTAATTACACTTTAGAGGGGACCTGAAAACCCTCCGCAACCCCTCACACTCACAGTGGAGCTCTTCAGGTGCATTAGGTGAAAATGACATTATGCTCACAACAGCAGATGCAAGGCTTCAGGGAACCACTTGAAGCATGCGGTGGAACTGAAGAAGGCCTGTATTTCAGTTCATGACAAAAGGCTGAAGACAACATCATGGGTTTTGCAGCAGTAGTATATATAATGACACCAAAATAAGCAGTACCTAATTCTTTAGCTAAATACCTCTTATGTGTATATGTTGGCTAAAAGAACATAAAAATGTAGCGGGGTAAAGTTTGTGTGAGGCAAATATGCACTCATGACAATGTTTGACACCATGAACTCCTCCTTGGTGGACAGTCGGAGATGAGACAGATTATGAATTTGATATTAGCTCCATACGAAAAAGGCCAAACTAGGAGCACGAGGCGCATTTAATATATAAACATGGTTGCTCACACACTCGAGTCATTTGCAAGTTCCAATACAAGGTGATTATATGTGCTGATACGTCAAGGCAAGAGATGGAAATGATTGGAAATGTATCATGAGGTGGTGATTGTAGACAATATTAAACTGCACAAAGAAGCTTTTGTTCTCGAATTCCTGCAGCAGTTCAGCCAGTATTGCTTCTGCTTTAATTTAATATCTATTTATTTTACTCCATTGTATGGGTTTTATTGAGGTTGCGCCTGCTTTATCGGCCCGATCTAAACCAGAAGTGAGGGTCAGGAGGGGCAGAGTGCCTCTGTTTATTGGCTTCCATTGAGCCCATATGAGCTGATTTGGCTATCTGCTCTTGATATTAAGCTCTTTCATAGTATTTTGTGCTGTCCGGATATTGTTTATCACCACATTGAGATTTTCAATGTGTATTTACTGCTGAATTAAATATTCTTCATCACTTTTGTAATATCCTTTCTGTAGGCTTGTGCAGGATGTAAGAATCCTGTTGAATGTGCAAGCAAATCTTTGGTAGACTATCTATGAGTTCAGGGGGGAAAATGACCATATATCTCATCAGTGTCCCATATGCTATGAAATGTAAAATCTTATTATTCTAAGCCAACTCTAGGTTAAACTTTCCTACATCACTGTCATAACTTTGTTTTTTGTACTCTCACTCACTTTAATCTTGCACAGTTACATTATAAAATAAATGTAATCGCCTTAAACTTATTTGCATTATACATATACTAAAACTCTGAGTTGAACTAGCTTTGAGGCTTTCTTTCAAGGTCAGCATGAAAAATATCACTTTTATCACAAATCTACTTCTCAGTCCCAATCCTGGTTATTATTTTTGCAAAGGCACATATTTATCAGATATAAGGAAGATGATAAGATATGCAGCCCTTGGCACTGACCTGAGAATATATAACTTATTACAATTCCCAATGACTCATATTTTTCTAGTATTCACTACTGATTTTGTGAAATGTGAAATAAAGGCAAACACTAAATTATGCAAAATTAGTACTAGTTGTCAGGCAGATCCTGAGTCGAAAGCATCAGCTGAACATCACATGAAAATAGCAGGAATCGTTCCCTAAACGCATCACAAAAACACTGCAGTACTGGGTGACGTACTTTGACGTCACGTCTCAGGGGGCGAAATATGATGCTGCAGGTGGTGCACGTGGTCTGTTGTTTACTTCTTCCAGGAACGCTGGAAGTACAGCGGCAGGAGGAGGAGGAGGAGGGGGGAGCGGTGAAATTGTGAAACATCTTTCCTGGATAGAGTTACGGTACTCAGCATTTGGAAAAAGACGCACAGACCGACAGTAACACCGGGAAAATGTCGAACTGAATTCCCTCATATTTCCCCCTCTTCAAAGGCTCCTTAAACAGCGCGAGACCTCAACAGTATGTGTTGTTTGCATGCAGTCTCGTCTTTGCTCTTTGTTCTCTTCACAGGGTGCTGAAGTTCAAGTTCAAGAGAACATGTGTTGTCAACAAAGCTGTTAACCGTGAATGTAGCAGTTAGCATGTTTTCAGGATGGTTTTAAAGAATAACAAGAATGCTGGAGCAACAGAATTAGTGTTGTCCATTGAATTTGTCCGGCTAAAATGTATATTTAACATATTGGACTCAGCTTAACATATACACAAACATGTTTGGTTTGGCTAGAACACGTAGAACATAGTTTAAATGGCATGTTGGCATCATTTTGACTGTACTGCAGTATGTAACTGAGGGAAGCCAAACAGCTGAAGCTATGTATATATCTAGACAAACTATTGTTTTTACTGTGTATGTTGCCTCAACATTTATATGTCAGTTTGTTTTTTCCAGATAAAGACTAGAATGCTTCAGCTTGGAAACCTGTTTACCCACTTTCATCTCAGCTCCAAACCTTCAGAAAGTGCCGAGGGCCAGAGCCAGCTGCACACACAGACACTACCTGAGTTTTTACAACATGTCAGGTAAGTATCAGCTGCACTAAACAATAATAATAGTGGGTCAAATTTGTTTAAAGTGAAAGGATTAGGTTGTGGTGACACCAGAGCACTATGGTCAGGTCTGCAAAGCATTTTAAGTGTCTTTAAACTTCTTGATTTGGTTGTATGGCCCACCACTTTTCTATTCTGACACAAAACAGCACAGAAACTAGCATGGGTGGAGACTAAAACAGAGCTAAAACAAGGGTGACTGTTAAATTGATGATAAATTGACTGATTAAATTCATAAGCTTGCCAGAAACATAACTACAAATTAATGCTAATGTTGCTCTGTGGATATGGAAGTAGGCCACTTTGCTAGCATGTTTGCTATGACAGCTTTTAATATGTCAAAGTTGTGTTGTTCCGCTGTCCTTAAGTGGCCAAAAGAAAGAAGAAAAAACCAATGAATGCATCCTTAACATATTTCCGTGCTAGTAAACGGTACTTGTTGCATTTTCTTGGCTTTTTCTTTAGCCAATCTGTGCTTGTTCTTTCACTGTAGGAAACTCACCGGGCTGAGAAAGGAAGATGTTTACTGCAATCTGCGTATCCCCGACCAGTTTCAGACTACCAAAGACGACATCAACATTGTTATCCTCACAGGTTGGTATTTCATGATAGTGCTAAGTGATAAATCAATATAGTATTCATACTCTAAAATTGAATCCAGCATGGATATTCATTATAATATCAACATATGTCTCAGATATTGCCTTTTCTAGGTCTTTGCCTGGTCATTATATTGACATATGATTTTGAAAATGTTTCCTAAAGCACCTGTGGTAATCACCACATTATATACTGTATTTCCTTGTGCATTGCTATTGAGGTATTTGTTGAAATATATCATACATATCATCAGTATATGTTAATTCTTGTCCAGTTATTTTATGTATAATTTCTCAATTTACTTTCCAGAAAATCTTTTTTGTTCTTCATCTTGTATCACATAGATTATTGTCTTTTTGTTTTGTTATGTTTTGTTTTTACATAGGCCATGGGATCTTCTGTATTGATGTAAAACCCTGGAGAGGCACAGTGTCCGCTCACAACCAAAACTGGCATGTGCAAGTGAAAGAAAAGGACCAAAACTTTACCAACACCTGCATTGAACAGACTGAAGATCCCCTCAAGGCTATCATGGTAAAAAAAAAAAAAAAAAAAAAGACACATCTAGCTGAAATGTCAAAACAGCATTATGAAAACCTAAATGTCAAACTGTGTGGCACATTTAAGTCCAAGGTCTAATCAATTGTCCAGTACATTGTTTTCATCCAAACCCCTGGCCATGTTAAGAGATTATGAGTCACCATAACAATTTATATGGAAATTTCAAACACTTCAGTGAGGCTTCCTAAACTTCCCAAGTGGGCGCTCTTCATTTGAAAGGCCATAATTATGTTCAAAGGGAGGGAGGGGGGTGAAAGCAGGCAGGTGCCTAAACACAGCTGTCACCTTATGTGCCTGGGTCTGTTAGGAGTCATTCATTTCCATCTCTATAGATGCTCAATTTGGACCGGGAGCTTGACAGAAGAGTCTGATGGAAAACACACACTGTATTATTGAAATAGTTCTGCTTGAATTGGATCTATTAACTTCATTAGTCTACACAAAGCAGATAGAGCTCGACCGCCTGTGCCAATTTGAGAATAATTTCTTAAAATGGGTCTTATTAGAGATTACAAAGTGGACATCTGCATTTGTGTGTCTTTAAGGTCATCATATAACAGAACTGTAAATTACTTCCATTTCTAGATTAATAAACTCCAATGCTCAATTTAACTATTGCTGAAATTAATTAGTCTCTCAGTAGAAAATTAATGGACCAAAATTCTGATAACTGATTAATCGTTTGCTAGTTTTCTCTTTAGTATTAACCTTAGTATTAAGGTTTGATGCTGGCCAGTTTCTGTGTTCCCATGCATTTTATAGATTAAATGAGATATAAATGAAAATAATCAATTAGATGCAATTAATTGCATTCTTGATTTAACTGTCTTCTCCTCCAGACCAAGACGGCTAACTTATGTGGCCATTTGAAGAGGAGTGGAGTGTCCGTGCGCCAAAGCCTTTTCTTCCCCAGAGTCATCTTCCTCTCCCCAGACTGTGAGCTGGAGGAGGAGCTGAGGAAGAGGAGGGAGCTGGTCTCCCACAGCCAGATAGACGACTTCCTCAGGTCTTTCAGGGAGGGCTACATGGCCTGGATATCAGATGCAGTGACTCCCTCCTGGCTCTCTGGTGAGTGGGTCCTTAAAAGATATACATTAATACTTAGTGTGTGATGTTTGATACACTGTAATTATCTTATCATGTTATTTTTCTCTATTACTTGAGTGCTAAAATGTGAAGGATTCAGCCTATGCTGACAGATCTTTTTCAACCCGTTTTCAGATTAGCAGAGTAAAACTGACAGCTGTGAAACAATCAAGACAAATTACACTTTGTAACAGTTAATTAGTCTTATTTAGTCTTCCCATCCTTCGCTCCTCTTATTTGCTGTCATGTCTCTCTTGATGATTCTCAACAAAATACATAAAATGTCTTTTAAAATAACTTTTAGAAATCAACAACTTGACCTTTTTTTTTTTTTTTTACAGTGCAATGAATTCCACCATAGAATATAATTAAATTAAGCAGGCCTCTGACAGGAATGTTACTAGGTCAACTTGTGTTTTTTGTCCTGCAGGTCATCTGTCGTACAGGCAGATGGAGTCAGTGCGGGAGGTCCTGATGAGGGTGGGAACATGGGATCTGGTGAGGCTGCACTGTGGTGAACAGCTGAAAGGAGACTACCAGGGCTGCCAGTACATCGCTCTCAACCGGCAGGAGACCGACACGCTTGAGTTTTCCAGAGTCAAGACCCTGTCAGCTGATTCACTGTGGGCCCTACTGGGACACGTTCCTCAGGTCAGTGCACTGCACCAGGATCACGTACTCTCTTTAAATGAGGGCTGAAAGCTGTGTCAGTGGCTCAGAATGATAATGTAAAGCACAAAGCTCAATGTGAACCATAAAACCAGCAGGTGGCAGTAGTACTTTATGACTGTCTCACTTAATCTTAAATCATCCCTCTCATGTTCAGGGAACTGGAAAAACACAGGTTGATGATTTAGGCTGGAGACTGCAGTACATGACAGCAATTTCACAGTTATTTGAAAACAATTAGGGTCATTTGCAATTTACAAATGTCAGGATATTACTGCATAAACACCAGATTAAGTGATTACAGTATAATTTTGGCCAAGAGCCATTCGGGTTTAAGAAAAAAAAATCATTTGATTCTTTTTTTCACCACACCACAGAGCAATCATTTATAATTATCAAGC
Organism: Lates calcarifer; assembly: GCF_001640805.2. NCBI lineage: Eukaryota > Metazoa > Chordata > Actinopteri > Centropomidae > Lates > Lates calcarifer. Next base: position 12,570,704 of record NC_066855.1, on the reverse strand, counting down.
CAAGTTCAACTAATTGCAGGTTTTATTTATTTAGAAGTAAAGCAGTTATAGTGTTGTAAGTGATCTTTATTTTACACTGAAGAAAAAGCTGAATGAGGCTTCTTTCACTCTAGTGTACTCTCTCAGATCATTACCATTAACACTCATAGCGTTAATTACTGACTTAACACCTCAGTTTTATATTGATGTAGGTCATTCTGCTTCACTGCAAGGCACTCATTAGCTTATGACTGAATGAAAAGTCATGGCAACTGCGCAGCTTAAAAATTATCATTTAAGCCTATTCATATTTTCAGATCAGTTGATATTTTTGGTTATTATTGTTTATTTTATTGCAGCGTAATGGAATGGATTTGGCTAATTACTTAAATGTTGCCTCTCCAGGTGGCATGAAAAGAAATCATTAGTGTCACTATGGTAATGAAAATAAAGGTTGTATATCAGAGTCATTATGATATTTCCGCAAAATACTAGGTAGAAACATTCACAGGCATTTAATTATTTTTGGTTGTGTGACCGTGCTTCAGTCCCTGCTTGTTAAATAAATGTGTTGAATGAAGAAAATGTCAGACAGGCAAAGGTCAAAGCTCTTAAGGTCCAGTGAGTATGACCCCTTCTCAGCAGCCATTACAGATTCACACCCACTCTCAGCACCCAAACACTCAGCCTGGGCTTTCCTTACAGACTCCACCCCCCCACACCCCCACCCCCCAAAACATCCAGACTGTATGTGCTCTCCCCTCTCGCCTCCAGCTGCTGTGCATTTGATACATGACCCAACAATCATTAGACAGTCTTCAGCAGGCCCTTTTTGTAGCCCAGGGGGACACACACGACGACAACGAAATATATTATTTTCAAAGAAATATTTGTAGATGGAGGCAATGTGAGGTGCATGTTCCCCCGATATTTCAGAGAGAAATGTGACTTGGAATATATATGGTAAATATGCCTATTTTTCTGTTACCCCACTTATGTTCAGATACATGTCTACGTATATATGTATTTACCATTATCAGATATTAAGGTGCAGTAACCGCCATGGAAAACTGATTCTTCCCCTGGATTTGTACAATCAACTTAAGTAAAACATTTTAAGGTTTTGCTCCTTTGGACTTGATGACTGGGTCACCCAAAAAAAAAAAAAAAAATCCTTGCTCGTGTGTAGCAGCTGTGAGGGGAAGCTCGGGGGCTTTGGTGAAGAAACCTGATAGCTCCCCCAGGCGTATTTTCAGAGCCCAGAAATAATGCATGCTTTTGATTTGTTACTTGTAAACACACAGGCTGGAAGATCTGCGATATGACCTACAATTTCTCTCGGGCATCTGTTTGGTTGTAAGAAGTGGTACCAGATGTATCCACAAAGCCACTATGGAGGCACTAGGTGTGTTTTCTGTGGGCTCAGTCAATTACTCTGTGGAGAATGGGATGTCTACATGTCCCCAAAGTGGAGAATGATTGAGTAGAGTGGCTGTAATTTATTAATTATGGTCTATATTCTTAGACCACGGTTCTGGCTTCATTCAATTTGTATGGATTGAGGGGTAATTACAGTGTGTGTGTGGATGTGTGTGTCTGTTAGGGAGAGAGAGAAAGAACTGAAGATCTATTCATGTCATAATTTAAAGTGCAGGTTACTTATGTTGTTCATCTTCATGTCGTCTCTTATTCTGAAATTTGACTTTTTCATGAAGCTTTTGTACCAGTTTATATAATCCAGTTTATTCAGGCAGAGCAGAAATGGACCTCCTGTGTTTAAAATAAGTCTCCAAACTCACAGTCAGCTTATAGAGTGTCTACTAATTGCATAGCTGAGAAACAACAATTGAGTTCCTTCAACCATAACTTGACTACACCACCCCGTCAGCTGATTAATAGAAGCAAAGCCACCAAGTGAAAAGCTGCAAATTCACCTGGCAACATCTCGGCTAACAAATAATTAGACTTCGTTTGCTGGAGATACATCTCCACCCTCTGACTGGCCACAGATTCCACACAGATGTAGCTTGTTAATTTAACTCCATGCTGACATTCCTCTCTGTTTGGCCATCTCCCAGGCTGCACGCGTCACAGGCCTGTAATGGACAGGCTGGTGCACTCCGTGCTTAGCACAGAAAAGGCAGAGAGGGGAGACATCAACCGCTTTGTGGTGATAATGAATGGAGGCACACAAAAGGCCAGGAGCTGGCCATTTACAAAGCCTGCAAATTCTGCTGTCTAAATAGATAATATTGGCAGCCACTGTGTCTTTTTGGTCTCTTTATGAAAAGAAGAAAAAAGAATATTTAGCCATTTGAAGAAAACATGCAGTACCCATCACTCTTAATTATAAATTATTTATAATCATTCGCAAATATGGCAAGATCATATGTATAATGCATAAACAAAAAAAACGATGTGAACATGGCTGTGCCTGAGTACTTATAAATTGATGTTTTTGATCACAGAAACAACACAGGTGTATATTTTCAGTTGCCAGATATGAACCAAGACAAGCATACTTAAAAATTGTTCATCAAGTGCTCGACTGAACTTAGCGGAAGCGTGATGTCTGTACTAAAGAAAAGTTTAAAAGAAAAGTATTTCGAAGAATTTCGACAGAGAAAAAGATCTATTAGTCGCACAGCATTTTTCAACAAAAGTGAAAATTGTGGGGAAATTACCAGGATGTTCAGATTTCTGTAATTGCAGCATCGCTCTCGAAAGGAAACTGGAATTGGAAATAATTTGCACCAGAGTGTGTGTAGGAAGCTACAGAGGAAAGCTAACCATGCAATTACACATGAGAAGAGCGCTGCAGAATCACAAGTGTCTGTAATGAACTAGTGAAGACACCAGCACTCACACAGTGGAAGGCAATGATAAAAGCTGCCTTGTAATAGCGTGTGATTAAACTTGGTAAAAATCTATTTTTTCACTCGAGCACTAAACCACAGTGAAGAGTCCCGTGGAGAGATTCTGCATCTGTCAATTTGAAGATGACTCAATGTGTTTCCTCCAAATTCATCACCCAGCATGCAATACCAGTCATTTTAGAGGGCTCTTCAAGCGCTCTTTTGTTAATTTAGTTAAACATCAACCGCTAGAGTTCATGTTTTACACATTCCTACTTAACACAGGTGGAGATTGAGTTTGAGTAAATTTGAATACATGTTTAAAATAAAGCTCCAATCCATTAATATTCATTACAAAATAATTTCTTTGAATGTGGAATGAGTTGTGGTTGTGCAAGACACATAGAAGGTAATAACATCTGCAATACTCAAAAATATTGTATGCATGCACTGTATTTTATACTGAATGCAAAAAAAGAATCCTAGTTTCTACATGTGCTTTCATAAGACTGAGTGATGTGATTAAAATCGACATTGTGATATTTAACAATATACATCAGTTATGAAAATAATCATATTCAAAGTCAGTGAACAATATGGCATGGCTAACAAGACCATATAGGCTTCAAACAGGCTTTTCCTATCAATGAGTCTCATCCAATTTGGCATCAAATGCTGGATTTAGTATTCAGTAGAAACTTTTCTTTGGTCACTGGCCATGATGTTAATTTTATCTCTATGAGCTCAGCTATTTGTTTTGGGGACTCAGGATATTACAGTGATCCCCATAGTATAGGTTGTACGATATGATCAATAGAGATTCATGAATAATGAAGAGGCCGAGTGGAGCAGAGACACTTAATTACAGTTTCAAAAGCCATTCTTGTTAATTGAGGAGAATAAAGGTGGTGAAGTGGACTGAATAGCAACATTTAGATTTTTTTTATCTGTGACTTTAATTATTATTATTATTATTATTGTACAGTAAGATCCTCAGTGACAAAAACACCAGCTGGTAATTGGTTAACTGAAATTGATGTAGTTCTGTGTTTGGCATTTAGTATCATAGTTTATTTTGTGTGTTCAGTCCATTTCCTCTGACCGTCTGTGAGCAGACTATCGTTCTTTTAATGTAAAGGCTAATATGCTGCATATCCAGACAGCGTTTGGTCACTGTGTGCAGCAGATACAGTATATAATTGACAGCCCTGCCATCTGTTACAGTTATGTGAAATTATGGATAAACTGGTTAACAGACACTTTGGCCCATTGTCTGTTGTTTTGATAATCACCCTTAATAACGGACGGCATCAATATGGTCTTTAAACCTGATTTGGGAGTTAATGGAGTCAGATGGGGGCAGTCAGTGTATGCTCTGGGGGTAATGCTGTTAGAGATGTTCGTAAAGAGCAAATTAAATCAGTCATAGATTGTGCCCTCTCAAGTCAGCCAGACAACCAGACCCATTGAGGAGAAAAAGGAGGGGGATTCATATTTTAACCTCTCGCAGAAAATGTACTTATGCGGATGGAAATAAAGTCAGAGCTGGGTGAATGGATGTAAATGGTTATTGCTGAGAGTCTAATGGCTTCCTGTTAGCTAAGGCAGGTTGTTTGGAAGCAGAGACGCAGCTATTCAGAACTTAACCAGTTTTTTTTTTTGTTTTTTTTTTTTGCGTTCATGGCTTTAGACAAATGTAGTTATGGACGTTAGACAGTAATGTCACCAAGCCAAAGTTTAGGCATCTTAATGGATGGTTCATAACTGCACCCCACATGAGTTCAGTTATGATGTTTGAGTATTTCATGCAAGATGTATTTTAGTGATGGTTTGAACAACCAGTTATTGGACTGATGCTACTCAGTAGATTAATTGCTTAGTTGGTCAACAGAAATTTATTCAAAATTGTTGATTAACAGTTTCATTTATTGAGGGAAAACAAAAACCCAGCTGCTTAAATATGAAGATATCCTATTTTTTTCTATTCTATATCATCGTAAATTGAGTATCTTTACCTGCTGGTTGGACAAATCAGGCACTATAGAAACATTACCTTTGGCTTTGGGAACCTGTGATAGTCACTATTAACAGTGAAGAGATTTACAAAAAAAAAGTGACAGATTAATCAACATTGAAAATAACTTTTTGTTTTAAACTTACTGATGCATCAGTCATACATTTTCCAAATTCAGTACATCAGTCTAGTAGAAGAAATAAAGCAAACCAGATTGCTCTGGTCTCAGCAATAATCTTTACAAAACACTTCAGCACAACAGTCAAACCTAATCAGTACTCCCCTCTCTGTCAGGTTTACTTTTAGTTGATACTGCTATTACTGTCAGTGTATGAATATAACGACTACTGCTGCTACACTACTGAGAGTAAAATGCGTGCTCAGCACTGTTCAGGCCACAGCAAACAGATTTTCAAAATGGGGGAAATTGTTGAACCCTTTGTCACTTGTCCTGTTTTAGAGAGGCTCATAGAGATTAAAACAAATGGACCATTTTTAATCTTTAGAGCCCTGTGATGAATTTATTTTTCAACATCACATTTTCAAGGATTCATACACTTTTGAATTGCCAGACTATATAGGAAGATGCCATATTTGTAAGGTTTCAGATATTGTACATACTTTGTTGTGAATTGTACATGGAATATTTTTAAGACAGGGTATGACCACTATAACCAAAACGATGTCTAATCTGAAGATTCATTCAGTACATGTTGTAGTCATGTACCCTTTAAAAACTTTGATGCAGTCTGTGACAGTTCTACATAGAACTAAGCTCCAAATGGCTGAACAGTGCTTTGTAAAAGGTTAATGTGTTTTTTAACACCCTGTTTAATGGAAAAGGTTTTCAATGTTTGGTATCATATTCTAATTCTTCACTATACTTACTGTTTGTATCTTATTTTAGAATAATGTGAAAAACATAATTCTGTCATATTTTATCCTTGTAGGAGACTAAAGATAGTTTCGCATTATCTATGTTACAGAGAAAAAACTAAATAGAATCAAGTCATCGATAATCCAGTGATGCACACCCCTCGTTAACATATTCATCTGGTGAGCCAAACCACACAGTGTTTACCTAATTGCCTCGTTTATATCCAGCCCAAATGACAGCGAAACACTTCTGGTCAGATTCCATGGTGCTTGGCTCGTCGACAAAGACGTTTGGTGCGCCAGAGGTGTGTTACTCAGTGTTCCTCCCCATCTGTGTCTGGTGAGACACGGCGTGGAACAAAGAGCCCGTCGTCTGAAGCCGGTGTGGCGTTACGCTCACTCAGAGTTCACCTGAAACACTGCACCAATGGCTCCAGGTAACGGCCCCTGCTGACTGATACCCTGCTGGGATTCTTTGACTTTATCGGGGGGAAGAATCTGAACTTTGTGAATGGCAATACACGCAGGTGGTGACACGTCCCTACCCAATTACACAGTTCCTCACATTATTCACATTCGTCAGACCTGTCAGACCTTCAGTGGCAAATAATCACATTTATACTGAAATAATTAGATGATCTACAGTGTGAAGTCTCACTGCAGAGTTCATGATGCCTGTTGTCTGTTTTCTCTAGTAATTTGGGATTTATGAGCTGTCACTTCACCAAACTGGTTGAGAATCTGTGCCATTAACATCCCCACAGGTAGAAGACAAGGAAACCAGTGTAGACTGCTATCAGCTATTTGTAAGGAGGAGATGTTTGTTTTATTGGAGGCAGAATGAGCTGTCGTCTTGAGTTTAAGAGGGTAAAAGTTGAACAGTGAACCAAAGGTAGGATTTATGATCGTTAGCAGACGGTAAATAAGAAGATGGGAGTTTGTCTCGTTGAAATGTGAGGAGTGATGTCATTCACACGACTCCCCCCGACACCGAAAGTGAGAGGCGGATCAGGGGTAGACACCGTTAGGTGAGCTCTCAGCCCTTTGTGTGACACCCAACCTTAGCCCCAAGGGTCCTATCCTCGCCATCAAGTGTTATGTACACATACACACACATTTGGGCCTGTCTGTGCTTGAAATAGTAATGACTTATACACTTGTGGACAATTCACAGTCAAAAGTGAAACATTTTGTAGCAACTGTTCGTCTGTTCATCTTGGCTTGTTGAAGCTTGCGCTTTTCATCTTAAACGTAGGATGCAGATTTCACTTTAAATAACTTTTTTTTTTTTTTAATGTCAGAAGCTCCTTTACACTGTTCCTCTGTAAATAAGACACAGTATCATCTTTACCCTCAGACACTTGCCTCAAGTGGCTGGAAGGGTGACATGTAGTAACAGTTCCTGTACTTGACACATCATCCCTATAGAACAACACCTGGCAGGCAGGTAGTCTAGACCACACAGAACTCCCCTCTTTGATTTTATGCCAAAGATGGCAGCATCCTTCCTGTATGGTATAACTGAGGCTGATGCTTTAGATTCAAATCGTTCCAGTATTTCTGTAGCATCTGTTGGTACATTTAAACCTAAGTCATTGTCTACTATCATGAATTGTTAGTCGCCACTCCTACGAATTTCAGTGTTACATTTCCATTAATATCCTCAGGGAAAGCCTACAGGAAATATTTTCCAGGTTATTAAGGACAGGTAGTGATTATCGTCTTCATAATTTGGTGCAGATCTGGATCTCGATAGAGATTTCTGAACATTTTCCATTATAAAAGAACATTTAAAGGATTATGCAGCCTTGATGAAGGTAAATGCTCTTTGGATGCTTTCTCACATAGGTAGTATGTGTATTTCATAGCCTCTCATGCTGCTCTTGCTCTATGAAGTGAATAGTCTTTCTACTTCTGTCTGAGCTTGAATACGATGCGGAGCCAGTATTATTTGCGGTGCCACAAAGATGGAAATACTCGACTGTAGTTCTATTCAATTATTTAATTGCTGATTACCAAGTATTACGTTTAGCTGTGATTTGTAAGAATAATTCCTCTCTGATGTTTTTTTTTGTGTGTGTGTGTTGGTTTATATGCCTCTCTGCCACCAGCTGTCATGAAGCTATTTTTTCATGCATCCCAAATTAATAGACACTCACTCACTCTGAAGTGTCTGATGCTATTGTAATACGAGCCATGTGGCATTCGGCCAAGGCTGCAATATAAGACACAATTGTTTAGTTTTTTTCTCTCTTTCTCCCTGTTTTAATGCACAGTAATAAGTAAGTAAATGGCAGAAAGATGTGTGTCTGAAATCGCAGTGGCCTTTGTTGCAGATAATTAGGTTAGCAGCAAGAGTGTGCAGGTGCTGAGGGTGTGCTGTGCGCTTGTGTTGTGTTATCGACTTGCTCATATTCGTAGGCTGTCAGGGGTGTCGCACTTCCCATCAGCCCCAAAGCTCACCAACCTCTTCACTATTAAAATGATCACTTTCAATAGCAGACAAAGGAAAGAGGGAACATATCTAGTGCAGAGGTATTTTCCCCACCTCTAATGCTTATCTGCCTTTTGATGTCGGCGTAATAAAAGGCCTATTGGGCTTCCACAATGACCTGCAAAATGGACAAGGGCCGATATACTGGGCTCTGACTGTCACTACCATTAACTAAAAGGCCCAGACATTATGGAGAGCCAGGGATGAAAGAACATGGAAAAAAAATAATAATTGAAAAATTGCCTAATGCTAAAGTGAAAGAAAATGGAACTGTGAAAAGGCACTGTAATATTCTGTTATCCCCTGTAAATGCAGCCAAACAAGAGATGCAGTGAGGCATTCTTTTTGAAATGGATGTGGTTCAGTTACCTGCATGTCTAAATCTAGTTAAGGCTTCCATTGTCAGGCTCAAACATAACAGGCAGTTTTGATGTAGTGTTAAAGTGTATTATGCCCTACAACCTACATAAAATCAAGAGAGGTATGACTCCATTCAAGATGTGGAGGGGAATTAAAAAAGCCCACAGTGAGAACAAGGTTAATTTAATATTTATTCTGTTTCAGACTGCTGTTGGATCACTTTTCCAACAGAGTTACACAATACTTTTTACAGGGTTAAGGAAAATTTGATGGTTAATTTTTTTTTTTTTCAAAAGCTGTCATTGAACAACTAATTGGTTCCTAAAGAGGAGTATTATCTTCCAGTGAAAGGAGAATTGATTTATTTTTTTATACCATGTAATACATTTGGCCAAATAGAGAATTAAAGATATGTCCAAACTGTAATAGACCTCCCCACCAAGCACTGCATAGCTGCATAGTTTCAATATATAGTCAAACTTAGCCCTTTTTTGTCCCTGGGTAAAAATGGACCTCAAGTTTGACTTAAGTTTTTTTATTTTACCCATGATTAATCCCAGTCTGTCTTCAGGTTTATACTAATTATTCAATCTACAGGCCCACCGACTAAGTAACTGCTTGTATGTGTAGTAGTCAAAGGTGAAAGTCATGAGTCTTTTCTCTAACCAGAGTCAGGGGGTCTTAGTCAGGGTCATGATCCCTGGAAAAGTCCTGAAAATTCAAGAAAAGCTTAAATCTGTGTTTCCTTTTTAATTTTCTTTTCCTGCTCTGCAGGTAACAGTTAAAATGTACAAGCGTGGATCTCATGGCTGGCTGGGTAAATCCCTGAGCGCCACCACCACCATCCCATCCAACACCTTTGTGATCTTCAGGATCCGTGGGGAGGAAGCGGATGCTAAAATCCCAGCCAACACCATTCACAGCATCACACTCAGCATATAATTGTGTGTATGGGCAATAAAGAGGATAGCCATGACAACAAATGAGCAGATGGGAAAAAACAAACAAACTCTTTATTCAGCACAAATCTAATCACATTTTAATGGAGTGCCTTTTACTATGCAGTGTTTGTATTTTGTTACATTGTACTAACAGTACAAGTTCTGAATGTCTTCATGCGAGCATTTATTGAAAAAAAAAAAAAGAAAAGAAAAAGGCCCATTTGCCTATTTTCCTGACTCTCCGATCCTCAGTGGCAATATTATGCTAATGAAAATGGTTTCAGACAATTAGCCTGATTAATTTTCTCTTGTTTTGAATTTCTAGGGCTAGCCCACACTTTACACTAGCCATTATTTAATCATTATGTTAGCTGATTGTGTCACATCAGTTCAGAAATGAAGTGTTTAATGTGTTAATTGTGGCAGTTAAAAACCGGTGGCCTCTAGTACGATGAGGGCCGAGCATGTTCCTGCCTGTATGGGTTTAATGGGAAGTGATTTACGGTCTGTTTAGACGGTGTAACTGTAAGGTGCTTTATTAATATGCTCTACAGCACAGAGATGATAACGTATTCAAGAGCGCACAGGCGCGGGCACCAGCACCATTCATAACTGTGTCTGAGTCACTTTCCATCAGTTACCAGGCTTACACAGCTGCGCTAACAGCTAGCAATTGTATTTACTGGGCCTGGTAGTGGCCAAAATGAAGTTATTTCCATCAAGATATCAGTGCCTTTAGCTAATGCAATAGAGGGAGCTCTCTGTGTTGATGGTATCTCTTTGCATGGCATCTCTCTACCTGAAACATCATTACACTGTACTCAAGCTCCTCACTTTTTCAAATGTCTGTTTACTGTTTTACCTGAGGGACATATTATTGGTAGTTGTGGAAACAGTGCTGGGCTTTTTGCATCAGCAGGCACACATTTTTTAGACTTTTTTTTTTTTTTTTACAAATCAGTCAGCATCGCTTGAATTTGTAACTGTTTTGATAAATTCATTGTCTTTGCATATTTAAACTTTAATAGTGTCCTCAGGAACGGCTTTCTCCTCAGCACTTGACAAACAATATTGACAATATCAGATGATCTGGGATGAGAAGGAAATGACTACGTGTAATTCTGATAAGGGGTGGGTGCATGCAGGTGTTACTGTGTTTTCATTATATATTAGAATGAATGATGTGGTCATTTTTATAAAAACTTCAAGCACTTTTAGCATCAAGCCAACTCAAGAAGCATGATTGCTAACCATACGCTTCAGTTGATTGATATAAGCATGGTGGTTTTATTCATTGGTGTGTTTCTTAGTCGTTTTGTGTTCATGTTTACACGTATTTGTACTATCTGGTGTCATAATAAACAGATTTAATGATTCAGTGCTTGTCGTAATGAGTTTTGGAACAAGCTGGCCTCTCCCAGGTTTTCTTCCACCTGATCTTCGTGGTGCAAATGATGTATAATACTCAGTCATTTGTCACTACGGGGTCACAAGGTTTCCTCTGAGCTTCATTTGGGAGATGGAGGGCATGCATCAACAGCTCACTCTCCTCTTTGAAAGCATGCAGCACGTCTCCAGCGCGGTAAAAGACTGGAGATTAGGAATGGATGACTGGCCACAGGGACAAAGCGAGCTCTGTTGGGTGGCATGGTGGCGACTGGGGCGGGGGGTGGTGGGGAGAGCGGAGGGAGGGAGGAAGCTGAGCGGAAATGGACATAGAGATCAGACCAGAACATAGTGTGACAAGGTAACAAGGTAAACTGATCCAGGCTGCAATTCCTCTGGAAACTGAATCAATGAGGGTTCTGTTTAAATGGAAATCCTCCCGGATATTGAGTTTAAGTGAATCTATGGTAAAATACAATCAGCTGTAAATACACAGTTGGGTTCTTTTTGCAGTAAACATATACATCATGTAACCTACAGATAGGTGTTCTACCCATCTGTATATTGACATATTGAAAGAATCGGTGAGCCAGTAAGTGAAGAACTAAAAGTTTTGACCCCGCAATAAGGCCAGGTATCCAACTCTGACTCTAGCATTCGGCTCGTCCAGGTTGTCAGGTCTGGTGGCCACTTTGACCTCTCCTTTGTAAAGGATACGGAACTGTAGAGCGGCCTGAACATGAAGGACAGATCGCTCTCAAATGACATATGTGAAGGAATGAGCCGCTGTCTCGGCCGCAGCCATTCAGCTGGAAATCCTGCACCACAGTGCTGTATTCATATGGGTCAGTACCCGGGGACATTCACTCCCCCGCCCCGAAATGTTTGCGACACTTCCTTTCACCTACTTGAACACCGATGCAGTTTGACAGCTGAATCTCAGCGCTGAACAAACTCAACAAACAGTTTGACCCCAGTGCGCGAACCTCTCCCCATCAAATCTTCTGTGATTTTGCTGCTTCAGCTTGACTAGCTCAGAGGTTTTCTGATCAGGACGGAGGTCAACATCCTCTTCTTGACTCTAACATTTTCTGAGATGCAATCCTGTTTCATCTGTAAAGGGCCCTAGAGATGAGATTGTGATTGTGTGTGTACTAAGAGTCTAACCCCACAGGTAAAGCTGTTTACTGTAAGTGGGGGAAATGGTTAGGAATGACTCTTGGCTCTGACTGTGCCCCAGTATAAAAACAGCGTGAACACCAAAATTCAACAACACTGTTGGTGAATTCATATTCAGCAGTTAACGACTGTGAACATAACTTTGCTTTGCTTTATCTACTGGTAATCAGGGTAGCTACCTCAGATTTACACCCATCAGTTTTGCTAGTATCTTTCCTGAATAGGATTAGAAGGAAGATTATATGCCATTTTTGCAGCTTAAAGGGTCAGTTCACAAACAATTGTACTCACTGAACCATGGTATGAAGCCATCCAGATAGCTTTAAGATACCCTCCACAGACTTAAAAATACTCAACAGGTTAACCTGTAAAAGTTATTCAAATGAAACAATCTGAGAAGGGAAAATAACAGGTTGATGATCTCAAGCAGATTCTGGCACACAACACTGTTACAGCTGTGGTCATGTAAATACTTAATAATAAAAATACCACATGTATGAAAACAAAATCAGGAAATATACAAAATAATGTTGAAAATGTTAAGAGTAAATGAATTACACCTGAAAAAAATAAGTAGGTGATACTCCCTCGAGACCTTTCTTTGCAGCTGTATTTATATAAAACTGGGGTATCTGAGGGTTAAGAGCGCTTATGAGGGGGGAAAAAAATGCGTCGATGTGATATTGTGAAAAATCTTTTACAACAGGATAAAGTGTAATTGTGGTGAAAATATAACTACGAGCTACATTTTGCAGGCTTTTATACGACTACTGCAATGTGATGATGAAAGGAGACAGGTCCTCCCTCTAATGCCCATCAACCTCTTTCTGTGACCACTACTTTACACAACAGCAACAAAGCTTTCAGTGTGTGAAAGCAGCAGGATTCATAAAAGATTAAATGTTTTCCCACTTCTTGCACAGGCCTCAAAATGAAGTACAGGACTCAGAAGTATCATCAAGGCGCTGCTAAATGTTACGTCATTAATACACCTCATTGACCATCTAAATAAAGGAAGAATCTTTCAATTGTGTGTCCACAAATAAATAAATAAATGGACACATGGGCAATGACAAGCGATGGGGGGGGGGGCTGCAGAAATTAGCCAGTTTTTTTTAAACAACTCTCAAAAGCACCACACTTGTTCAAACCTACAGGACAACAAAAGACACACAGGAGTGAATGAAATGAAGCTTCCTCGCCAATTACTGTAGCGAACATGGCTGTGCTGGGGGCTTTTTGTGCTTCACACAAGCAAGTCTTCTCTCCCCTTGTCCCCGGCTATTGAGAGGGATACATTAGCCATGCGGGATGGATGGATGGATGGGTGGATGGAGTGGAGAGGAGCAGAGCAGAGCGGAGCGTTCGCAGTCATACAGCTCTCACTTCACCCCTGGTGTTACAGACCTCTCTTATGACTTCACTCACAGTGCTCACACAGAATGTGATTTCTACTACGTCTACTATGCCTTTCTAAGATTCTGACAAAAATCCAGACATGGAAAACAATGTTTTCCCCCTTTCCCAGGCCAATTTTTCACAATTAATATTTTTCCAGAAGCACCTTCTGAGTAAACTGAATATTGCTCACAAGACCTCTAGAAGCCTAAGTTAAAATCATCCTAAATTTGAATGAAAATTTACATTTTTATTTACATATAACTGTTATTTAATTTGCATTTTAGTGAGTATATTTCAGCATGAATTTAAAATATGCCTGACATTGAAATATGGTCATTTAGATGCCATTAGTACAACAGTAATATCGTAACCTAGACAACAAAAAACTCTATTTTCCTCTATCTCTAACTCCATTTTCACCTCAACATGTTTTGACCTGCTATTGCTTGTTGAGCTGTAACACTATGTGATATTTTATTGTATTTTTTTTCTATGCACATGCCTCTGGACCACCTCATTGAATGCTAAGCTCTTTATTTTTATGTCAGTCCCGGTAGGCTCTGCAGGGGTTGCAGCTACATGTGAGTAAATGTGCTGCCTGTGACAACTATTAGCAAGGTTAATGCTGCAGATAATAACATCCATCATTCAGTTTCATTAGCGTTGTCCTCTGACCTGTTCCACATAATGTTGTCAAATGTGCCGGGCGCCAGATTATTGGGAGGTATGATGATCAATAGATAAATAAGAGTGTGTGTGTGTGTGTGTGTGTGGCAACGCTGCCGGCATGGCTGCAGAATAAACCTCCCAACCACCCAACGTTCTGCTGCCTGTCACAAAACTGAAAAAAACAAAAACAAAAAACAAATGGACTGGCCTCGAGGCAAGAGCCATCAATAATAATATAATGTGTGGACGATGATGAATTAGTGCCAGACTTCTCAATGCATCGCTGTTCTAGGCGCAGGAAACATCACTGGATGAATGCATTGATCTCTGTATTCACATTAGTTTGCTTAATCTGCATTTGAGTCGATGGGACAACACAGTGTTTCACTTCGCTGAAATCAGAAAAGTTAATAATGTCCAATAATCAAAAACTGTTTATGAGAGCACCTCCCTTTTGTGTCATTGATTTGGCTCTATAATGCACTGTAGTCACTGATCACTCAGACAGAATGCACTTAGGAAATGACAAATGTATTTTACATTCAATAACATAGATTTTTCCCTGCATATGTACTTTAATTTGTTAGGTAAGGTCTATTTTTTCAGATCTATGCGTCCTCTCAGTTTTTTATCTTTCTTGTAAAGCAATTTGTAACTTCTATTTGAAAAGCGCTGACTCAAGAATCATTTGGCACCCTACTTAAATGTGTGAGAGCCTTTGGGCCTTGAGAGCAGTGTTTTGTTGTAAGCTACTGTTGTGCTTGTCATTTTACCCCCATAATTTAAAAAGATGCATTCACTTGCTCTCTGAAAGTCCCACAGTCCTCATTATGGCCTACATATTTGCCATAGTTCTCAAACAATGCCACAGTCAACCTACATAAACGTCTGTGGATTCATACATAAACTGTAATATTACACAATGCGGGGGGGCGAAAGCTAATAGCAGAAAACAGCTCCGAGCTGCTTCGATTTAGTAGCGGTGTCACTTAAGACCCATGAGATCCCCACCGTCCGCAACTGCTCACACAATAGCTTTGGTGTAAATGTTTCTGTGTGCTGAAAACTGCCATGAGATCACAGTGTCTTGACCTAAATGTCACAGGTCAAACCAAGCAACTCTTAAATATGAGAAACAAATATAGACTGATGATGGAGCGTATTGATCTGTGCTGTGAGAATGAGTGCTACAGGAGCTGTGGCTCTGCCTACCACTGATAGTGGCTAATATTCTTGTAACTATATAACCTGGAGCTATACTGTATACCAGCACACAGTACACACAAGTCCATCCTCGGTCCTCTTTGTTTTTCCTAAGAGCAACAAAGTGACACCAACACTTAATCGACTGATAATAGTTGGCTTAAAGTGATATTCTTCAGGGGATTTTGCCAATAACATCTAATAAAACAGGTTGAAATGGATACAAGGCGTCAGTTAAATTTTGCCCGCAGTCACTCAGAGGTGCTCAGGGAACTTGAGCCTCAGAGATGTGGTGCATTAGTTCTGCTAAGCTAACCGTGAATGCTAATTGCAGGAAGGACAAACTGTAACCCTTGCCCTGTGGCCATGAACCCATTAAACAGCACAGAGGGTTTCATAGACACAGACAGCGTACAAAGAGGCTGGCCTGAAAAGGCCTGCAATCTGATTTCAGTTTAAATGGGGATAACAAGTTACTGTTTTCCAAAGTCCCCCCCTGGGATCTGTCCTTGCCGTATTTTTTTTTTCTTTTTTTGACTGCATAGAAAACTGCCTGTCACTCCAAAGCTGACCGCAAATCATCAACACAATGCAACAGGTTCTATGTTTTCAAGTGGGATATGTTGTTGATCCGCAGGACTTGCCCTCAGTTCTCATAGAGCCTGACAGGTGGCTCTCTATAGGACATAGATCAGATATGTTAAAGTGCCTGTGGTTTCACCCCTGGAGGAACTTGACAACCCAGTCATGGTACAATATGACACCCTATACTTGACACCCTCAAACATTGTCTCTCAGCTTTGCAGAAACACCTTTAACACTTAAAGATTCAGGACAAAACCTGAACAAATAAATCACCATACCTAAAAAATTGTTTAGGACTGAGCCGTTACAATAGCTGGGCCAACAAAAGTCAAAAACAAGATTTTGCTCTTCTGTGTTTTTTCACCTTTAATCTAAGCAGCTCTTGTGGCCCTCCCGGCCATATGCTTTCAAACATGACCCTAGATGCACCGACTGCCCCCGTCTACTTTATACATACATTCATCAGTTTGACAGGAGACATGAAAGTGCATTTGACCGCTGCACTGTTTTTCCTCTAAAGCACCAATTTCCACAGTTTCCCTTTTGAGGTGAATGTTTACTTTATGTCTTGATGCCCAACATACAGGGAAGCCCAGTATAGGATGAATACTCTATGGTCTAAGTGTGCCTTAAAGCGTGCCTCAACCAAATTTCTTGGCAATCCATCCAATAGTTGTTGAGATATTTCTGGACCAAAGTGGCAGACCAGCAGGATTCTTAGATATTTTTTGGTACCTTATGATCAAACCCTGTGTTCCAAATTCAGCAACTCACACATTTGATAAAAAGTCTCAGATAACAACGGCAAATTTAGTCTGGTTTCATGGTTTTGCAGGCCAGCAATGCCACCTGATTCATTATCAAATGATTAATCTGCAACAAAAAGCCTGCAAGCCCAAAATCTGTGACCCTTTTGTTATGCCCAGAGATTTTTGATTTACTATTTCCCAGCTCCCAGGTGAATCTCCTTCACCAGTCAGCCCCATGCTGCCTGCCTGCCCAGCCTGTAAAGAGATGGATGGCTGCAAGTGTGAAACCTAGCAGTGGGTTACATGGCCTTAAGCTTCACCGTCTAATTAGGCTTTAATGTAACTACAATGCTCTCAAGGAGATGCTGTCTTGCCTACCAAAGCTCTTTAAAAGCCCCAGGGTGGGGGCAGCTCGGAGTGAGGTGCTGTGGCAGGCCACGGCCACTTCCAAGTAAAAGGTTCAGGTTTCATTCCCCAGCTGGGGACGTACTGGCAATGGAACGCCAACTCTCTACCGGACAGGGCCAGTGTCTTCAGTTTTGCTTAGTCTAATGGTTCTGTATCTCTAAAACGCAACCACCATAAAAGAGGAACACAATACTGTTTTAAGACAAACAACATTGTCTGTCTTGAAATATTTTACTCTCCAGTACCTGATTATGCATATTGTTCTCTTTTTAGCTAGTTCTTTAATTTATCAGGAAGAGCCTTCATAAAGACCAGGAGACCACTTACCCTCTGCAAAGAGCTGCAGAGTATGAGGATCAAAATCAATTTTTTAACAAGTTATTAAATTTCACAAGTGCAGACTTGATGGCTTTTTATAAAGTGAGAAACCCTTGATGTGGTTTCCCTCAGGAAAGTGGAAAATATTGAAAATGGCTGTTCAAATTTCCCACAGTCCAAGATGATTAGATATTTTGTTTTGTCCAAAATGCAAATGTGACAAAGACAAGCATCAAAATTCTCACATTAGAGAAGCTAGACTGCAGTTTCAACACTATCCTCATGAAAGCATTTCTCTGCATTTGATTAGAATTAGAAAGCCTTGTGTGACATATGAAAAATGCTGCACATGCTTTTTTAATTACTGAATTGCTTCATCTTTATTACTTGAAATTATGAATTCACTGTTAAAAATTGCATTCTTGCATGGTGTCGCTGCCTTCATCTCTGGTCTGCAATATGTGGCAATGAAACAGAAGACAAAGCAGAATACAAAATGCTGTCAATATTTTCCCGATACATCATGTGATGCCCCCCACCCCCCAATTTCTCCACAGCTCGTGAAGGACGGTATCATCGGCTTGATATAATATTAGAAACCGGTCTTGAGAGATAAGGTGTCTGGTTGAAGGTCATCCGTGCCCTCTTGAGTGAACATAAGAGCCTTTTGTGGTTGGGTTAAATGCACCTGACAGGCTGTTGGAGCACAATCACCCATTTTAATTGTCATGTAACGGTTTCATGTAGAGCCAAACTGTCTGCAACACTTCAGCGGTTGGAAACCAGAGCCCTGCCACACAACCACAGATGTGGTTAACTGGGCCTTTGCCGAAGGAAAAAAAAGAGAGAGAGGAAGGGAGAGAGAGAGAGAGAGAGAGAGAGAGAGAGTAGAGATGTATCTGCTGCAATTTGTTAAATTACAGACCTTAATAAATCCTTTAAGGTATCAAATAAAATGGACTCTACCTTTATAACTCTTTGCAAACTGTTGCAAGGTCAGAAAATTACTAATTGCTTTAATGCACCTGGCAAATTGGCAGTTGAATTACTTCTTCCTGTAACACAGTTGTCCAATGCTAGACAAGAAAACCTTTAGCGGTTTTAATGCACATTCAAAGAACTCAATTTTCCAATTCAGCAGAAGCCAAAGATGACAGGAAACAAGGTAATTTGCCGTAGCCCCAACAACAAACCCCTGGCCATTCTGTTTCATGAACAGTAATTATGTCCCAAAAATGAATGCCATTTCATATTAAGCTGTGGTCGTAATCCAACGTCAAAGACAGGGGCTCATTATCGACAATCATGGGAATTAGTTACATCATTTAACCAAACCGAACTAATCATTTCCAGGATGCCGCAGAAGCAGACAGAGCCATTAGGAAAAATTGGAGCTCTTAAACAGAATAATTGACATCTATATCTTCTCTGTTGCATTGGCTGAAGGGCCTCAGAAATTGCATTAGTTGCAATTGAAAATGTGAACTGAGGGGAAAAAGACACCACTTAGACTTTTGCAGGGCACTGCTCTGCATTCGTCATTCTCATTCACATAATACAGAATACTGCATTCAAAAGGTCTGTGCTGTATCTGACTCTGTCACCAGTGTAACAACTTGCAAAACTGCAGCAGATAAATCCAACGATAATGATGAAAACTGCGAGCCTACTGCTCTCTGCTAGTATTTTATATTAATAAAATTAGTAGCCATGACGTGTCACCTGATAATCAACCAAAAAAGAAATCTATGCATCAGCCTCATGAACATTTTGTTTTAGAGTTGAAACTCTGCCAGATGCAGCCAGGTCATCCAGTTTAGTGGTTTTCTCCCGATTTTTACCCCCCGTAATAAAGCCGGATCTGGTTTAGGCCGCAGACCTCTGATGTCTATCAGCACAGGTCACTGTCTGGGGGCAAGTGGAGCCCTCGGCAAAACGAGTGGATCATCACTTTCCCTCAACACATCATCAAGGGAACAACCTCTTTTGCCCCGACACATTCCTGGCATTCCTCAGGTTTTCTTTCACAGGTAGTAAATGTGACAAATGCTATGAGTATGAACGCATTTTTTTTTTTTTTTTAATAATGCTCAAAAAGCTCATATCACTGTTAAAAGACTGATCCAAGGACAGCTTCAGTGTCATGTTAAAATGTAACTCCATCTTAAGAGTCAACAAAAACGATCACAAATCACTTCACGTTTATATGAATCAGCCACGACAAGAACAAAAATGCATGTTTTTCGAAACATACATGGAACAACAAAATATTTATAAAGAGCAGAGAAAAAGAGAAAAGAAGATTTTAACAAACATTACTTAGAAGAAAGAAAGAAAAACTGTTGTATTGGAATGAAAATAAATGACAGGATACAATATGGTAATGGTACACTGGATGCCAGCAGATAACCCAAATGTGATAAAGGCGTCATATGCAGAGGGAACCACTCCAAGGTGGACTTAGGTTGACCTGTTAACCAAAAACAGAGGAGACCAGATTCAGTAAACTCATGAGTAATGACTGAAGCACTGCATGGAGGAAAGCGATATTCTACTCAATGAATACTGTATTCCAACACACTGAGTAGAATCACCCATCCTTGTGTCGATAAAGTCTAATTGACTCACACATTACCTCCTGACGGCTACAAGTTTAAACCAAAAAATGTTTCTAGTTCCACATAGGTATATTTCATTACATGGTTGCTGCGTTACATTGTACAGCAGGTTTCTATTTGTCTGAGGGCTGAAGGTACTTACGACAGCATAGATACACAGACTGGGGGGAAGGATTGTCAAGTTCTCATCTGTGTATCTTTCAACTGTCGGATATTGAAAAGTGGACGGACAGAGATACAGATCAGCATATGCTGCAGCTGGACGTGTTCCTTGTAAATGCAGCTGCTCACAGATTCAGTGAGCGGCAGACTGGGAACCACGGGGGTGAGGTGGACTCACTTGGGCTTGGTCTCGGCATCTGTGACTTGGCGGATGAAGATGGCGTCCTCCGGGTGGTTGATATCCCCTTTCTCATGCATGTAGGAGGCGGCGATGGCGAGCATGGTGCCGTCGTTATTGAAGGCGAGGGAGGCGATGCTGGTCGGGTACCGGTGGAACTGACACAGGCGCTTCTTGTTGAACGGGTCCCAGATGTTCACAAAGCCGTCTGAGCCACCTGGGGGAAGGAGAGGCTCAAGGTCAACCTCAAAAGATTGACGAGTGATGGATCTATAATAACATTGTGTTCCACGTGCAACCTTGGCAGTTCAATGCAAAAGGTCACAGGTAAATTTATGGGCTTTGTAAAAACAAATTGCCCCATTACAGAAGCAAACTAAATACTTGTTTTTGCCAAGTACTAACTAGCCACCATACCTGTAGCAAAGGTGTTATGAACACTGTGAAATGAGATTGCATTGACAGGGTAAACATGCTCAATTCCGTCCTCCTTCAGCCTGTGGCACTTGAAGGCGTACTTCTTCTTCTGAACCTCCTGGCTTGGGTCCAGGTACTCCACAGCTACACGTCCCTCGATTGAACTCAGGACGTAGCCCTGGAGCCAAGACAGAGAATATGAATTTACCATCGAACTCCTTCACATTAACACAGGAATCTGTAAGATGACACCCAATTAGGAGTAAATTACCTGTCAAGCTTTAGGTGTTGTCTGTATTTTTCGTTAGAACTGTGTAAACCTCAGTAGATAAAAAGTCGACTGTAATTCACAGTGTACCTGTTTGTTTGGGAAGGCTCTAATGCAGCGAGTCTGATACTTGAGACTGGACTCTCTTCTTTGCTGTACATAGCCCATGTTCCTCAAATCCCACACCAGGACTCGTCTGCCAGCTGTGCCAACAATTAGTCTGTCTCCAGCCACGGACAGGGTATACACCTTTCACACAGATAACATGTATGAGACAAGAGGGAGACAGAACACTAGCGATGCCCAAAGTCTCACTTGATACCTATACAGAGATAACAGAAACATAAAGGGGAAATGACACCTACCAGGTATTTTGTACTTTCTCTGTCATACTGTAGTATTCAGCTTTTTCACAGTAAGCTCAAATAATTGTAATAAAAGTGCCGCTATTATTTTAACATCAATATCTAAGTAAACGTGTGTACTTTTTGGAGAACACAGACACTTTATGGCTGCCTTATTGTGCACCAGTGGCATAAAAATAAATAAAATCATGTCTGTGCCCACCCAAGCTCCTACCGATTTATTCTTTTGAGAGACCAATCAACATGTTATGTCCTTTGTGAATATCTTGTTACTTTGAGGAACACATCAAATCAACAAGGGAGGAAACTCTAAAAATGTCATGTCATTGTGACTTTAATATCATTTCATTTAGGTTTAGAAAAGAACCCTCAGCCAAAAAAAAAAAAAAAAAAAAGTAGGGTTACAGGTAAATTTGTATCTTTCATAAAAATTACTTTCTCACAGACAAGATAGATATATTCTGTCTCTGTTTCTCTACCTTTTCAGGCTGGGTAAAGGTGCCAGCATTGCAGGGCGTCCTTGGGTCCCACAGTCGAACTGATCTGTCCCAGCTACCTGTTACCATTACATTAACCTCTGGGCAGTACTCCACACAACGAATGGGGGCATCATGTGTCCCAACTATTGTATCTGTTTAAGGGAAATATTAGACAATAGAACATAAATAAACAAATTCGGCACACTCAACTCATAGTTATGAAGATTTAGCCTGAAAGCTTTTTCTTAGTACAGGTTTGTGACATACCTTGGTCTGTGTTCAAATCATGAGTTTTTAATTGTGCATCTAAACCTCCGCTCCAAGAATGTGTTGGGTCCTGCAAGTAAAAGGTGAACATTACATGTATGTACCAAACATATAGGCTTTGGCATGTCATTAAGAAACCTAAACACCTTTACAAAAATCTGTGACCTACATAAAAAGCGCAGTCAAGAACTGGAGCTGTGTGCTGGTATTTCATCCGCATAGTGTTGCCACCGACATCATAGAGACGGACAGTGCAGTCCCACGAGGAAACCAGCAGGAACTGAGCTGTGCTGGGGCTGAACTTGACAGCAGAGATGCTGTCCTCTGGTCCCTGGTTCAGCTTGTACTCATTTGAGCCCGTCATCTACAGAAGAGCAAAACAACCACAAACTCTGAAATCATTCAATGTACAAGGAGTATATAAACATTAAAATACTGGTTAGTGCAATTAAAAAGCATCAAAAACTGAAGCATTAAAGACTATTACAGAGCTGAACTGACGCTTATCTGATACTATCTAAACATTTATTTATGGTTTCATTCATTCAGTCAGTCCTTTACTTATTACTTTATATAATAAGATTCACAACTGTAGTATTTGTTTCATGGACTTGTTGAGGTCAGTTCTAAATATAACTGATCAATTACATATTTGATTTGCTACATTACATCAGACAAAACGATTAAAACGTTTTTAATCTCCATTTCGGATAAACTGGCTGGGATTAATTTACTATCTTACATGTGGATCGACAGCTTTCCTCATTGTTGTTAACTAAGTACGGTGACAGTGGCTGGGCATTTAGCTAACAAGCCGCACAAAGCAGTTAGCTTGCAGCTTTTAAGCTATGTACCAAGGTTTTCTGTTGTGAGAGCTTGAGGAATATTAACTGTACTTTATGGATTTTCCCTCGCGTTTGCTTTTTATTTCATAAAAACGACACAAATTGTTCCGTTACATCCAGCAATTACACCAAGCCCACATTTCCTATCATCGGTGTTTGCTAGCTAAAGGTGCAGACAACGCAGGCTACAAGACCTCTTGTTAGCCACTTCACTTACCGCTTCAGTTTGGTGCAGTTCAGACGAAATCGAATCTCTTGTTCAGTGAGACGATTTATTATGCTTTGACTTTATGATGCTATCCGAACAAATACAGCGTGGAAATTACTGGATTGCAAATGTGGCTACATGAAGAGCTAACTCCCTTCCAAGCAAGCGCTGCCGAATGCTCCAGAGGACGTTGATTGGTTGAAACGAATGTTCAAACTCCTGCCTGCGATATGATTGGTTTGCTCAGCCTGAACGTCTATTTCCGTTGCCTTCGAACAGATCACATGACAGAGGACTTCTCTCTCTCCCTCCTTCCTTGTATACAGTCTATGCTCCCTCCCTATCTCTCGTTGACAAATGGGATGTGTAAGTAACCTATGTCTTTCATCAAAATAAATACAATACAAATATAATAAAAACGCGATAACGCATCATGTTTAAAACAATAATGTCGTTTACAGTGGCTTTTCAGGATAGCCGTGAGCCTAAGCACATCCATGCTGGCTTAATTAGGCTGTTGTATGACATGCTAACAGTACCTTCGTTCATTTCCTCGTGTGTGTGATTTGAGGAGAAGTTTGCCCAGATAGGTCTATTCTAATAAAGTAACAGTCAAACAGGCCATGTAGTAGGCAGCCATCTTCTCAGACGCAAGAGAAAAAAAACAATAAAAAAAAAAACAAAACTCAGCCTTGTAAAATAAAATATAATATGGTTAAATTTATGAAAAATGAACCACTGGCTCTTTAATTCTCTAATTTAGCCTCTTAATATCCACATTGCCAATTATAATCAGCAAAAATGACTGTTTTCTGCCTAATCATTGCTTATTAAAGATCATTTAACCCATATAGCAAGAGATCAGTGTTACTGTTTAAAAGTCAAATTAACCAAAATGCTCGCTTGTAGAATTCAAACTACAAAAATTCTTAAGTCATCAGATAAAAAAAAAAAGATGGCCTTCATATTTAACTGTTAAAATGATTCATCTGTGATATTTTATTTTGGAGAGAATCTCTGAAAAATTTCACTGTGCGTTAATGCTCGTCTTAGATGTTTTTAAATAGAGATCACTCCATCCTCACTAAAGATTTTTACGACATGACTTCAGTGAATGACTCTTTTTCCATGGACATCACTGTTATATTAAGGATACATGTGCATTTCTTTTTGGAACGAAATCTTTACTGAGTGTAAGACCATATAATATACAGAATTTCAATAACAATATCAGAGGAAAACCATACACAAAAACAGAGGCTAATTTTGGCTCTCTCATGGCTTTAAAATTACCGGCAAAAACATTGCGTCATGAATACAGTTACCTATCACCTGCAGTTTATCGGGGATTTTTTTTTTTTTTTTAAGGATCACATGATTGTCCTCACTGTTACAAAGAGAAAAGGATCGTTTTTTTCTGTAAAAGTGAACTATAGATGACAAAGGCTGGTAGCCTAATGTGAAGCCAACAGTATTGCACAATATTGGAGAATATCAAAATATTAAATTCCATTTTTTTTTAAGCTACAAACACTGACACAAATCTCTGTAAAATACATATGGACAGTCAACCCTGCTCAAAACAAGTTTTTTTTTATGGAATACATTAAAATATATTCACCCACTTTTGAGAATATAAAGATCTCACCAATAATGATAGTGATAATAATAATAATAATAATAATAATTTTATTGTCCCTCTATAACACCTTTGGGGGCTGCAAGAGGGACTCTGTGTCTTATTCAAAGACACTTCAGCAGGATAAAGGATGATTACAAATAATAATAATAATAATAATAATAATAATAATATGACCTAACATTGTGTTCGTCGATTCTACAAAATATACAAAATTTTTATTTTTTTTTTCAATGAAGGTCACTCTCATTCAAAAACATATTTACAGCTCATAATGACAGTCAGTGTTAAACAGGCCTCAGCAGAGGGACCGGGTGGGAATAGTACATGTGGTGGGGAAAAGCCAGGAGTGACTGGTTGCCCGGTGAGTTTGCAGCAGGGCCCCCGCTCGTTTCCGGGGCTCCGTTCTCGTGGTAAAGTATGGGAACCCGCACAATCCTCTGCGCCGCCGCGTGGCTCAGGTTGGCCGCCTCCAGCTCCGCGGCCAGCTGCCTTTTCCACTTATTCCTCCGGTTCTGGAACCAGATTTTCACCTGCGTCTCCGTCAGGTGCAGGGACGCGGCCAGGCCCGCCCTCTCCGAACTGCTCAGGTACCGTTTGATGTCGAAGGTGGACTCCAGCTGGAAAACCTGACTCCTGGAAAACACCGTGCGCGTCTTCTTCTTCCGGCAGGGCTTCTTCTCGGAGTCCAGCTCCGTGTCCGTTTTTCTCCTCCAGTCGTCCTCCTGGTCTAGTATTTCTTTCTTTGGCTCTTCCGCGTCACTTTCGTCCAGCGCGACGTCGTCGTCGGCGCTTTCCTCTTTGACATCTTGGTCGCTTTTTTGGAGATCCGGGGAGCGCCTGTCCGGTGCCGGTGATGCTTCCCTCAGGTTGGCCTTCTCAGACCCTGCAGAAAAAATAATTTACAGTATTCAAATTTGATCTTCTAAGCTATTAACTGTATTATCTGCAATGGCAATCAAATGTATATCAATTCATTCTAGACAAACAGGTGGAATATGCGTTTTTCCCCCTTTTGTTAACATGTTGATATTTAATTGGGAGTTTTTGGACACGATTCCTTATAATTAGAATTCATCCTATTCCCACATGATAAATGCCAATAGGCCTTTTGCTTTTTTCAGAGCAAAACACTGAAATTTCCTCATCTGCAGAGTTAAAGTAGTTTCGAATATTTACCCCCGGTCCTCAGATGAGCCCCAAGGGTATATGGGTACCACCAGGTAGACGCTCTTTCCAGATACTGCCCTGATAGTCCAATCCTCTGTGCGGGCAACTCAAACCGAGGGAAAGATAAGTCACCGAGCCGAGAGAAGAAGCTGCCTTCAAACACTCCTTTGGACGAGCCGAGGAAGCTCTTCGGCTTCGTGGGTTTATCTTCGATGTTGAGCAGGTTCTTTATGGAGAACGGCGAGTCTTTTGCGGGTTGGCGAGTCTCTTGCGCATCAGAGTCTGCCATCACCGTTTACTGTCCGATGTGGATCACCATCAAACAACTTACCAGGGAAGGGGAGTGAAAAAAAAAAAAACTTTTAAAAAGATCGTCTTGGTTTTATGGTCTGTGTTAAAAATCGAACGAGATGGAGAAAACAGAAAGTCGCGCGGAGCTCGCGTCCACCTCCTCCGGATGATCAGAGTTGAGAGCGCGCGCAGAGATCACTGCGTCAAACTTGCGCCGGATTGTAATGATGAAATAAAAAATGCCATCCGAGTTAAAACGCGCTCGGTCTCTGCTATTGGGCAGGTACAATAGCAAATGGGATTTGAGATGAAACCGCGGGGGGCTGTGACGAGAATAGACTCAAAAAGAGGAGGAAGAAAAAAAAAAAAAAGGCCGCGCAAGCGTTTTGGCTTCGGGCTCAACAACAGTATAGGCACACACTTATCATCCAATTAGATTAAAGAGGGAAATGTCTCAAGGTTTTGGGGGGCGTGCGCGAGCCGCAATCACCGGTCAGTAAATTGAATAAATGGTCCAGAGATTATCACACTTCAAGGCAGAGCTGGAAAGCTTTGCCTCGGCACAAATAGGCAAATTACGCATTGATTTTACGCATTAATGTTAGCCACCGAACACGTATAAAACAATAAGAAACGAGGAGATTCCTCCTTAAAAGTGTTATGTTTATTTGTTATAGCACAAGAACGATAGATTACTGATTGAACATTTCCTGATACACTTTTTTTTTTGTGCTGAACGCTGTGACCTGCTCAGGATCAACCTGTCATCCATCTGCTGTATTTCACCTATGCGCAACAGGAAAGCAATAAGGCACCGTGCGTTTCACCTGGACCGGAGCTCACTGACTTCGGTGTAATTCTATTAGTCAGGAAGCGCTACAGGCAGACATCAAATTGAATGCTTAACATTGAGATAAAGGCTTTTCAAATCAACCTTATGCAAAAGCCTGCAGAGCCACAGAGGCAGCAGGTGTAATGCGTTAAAAACAACAACAATAAGTCTTGTTTCTGTCACATATTACAGTAACACTGGTGCTTGGATGCAGCAGATTATATCTATATAAATGATGAGAGGCTCATATGATCAGATTATATGATCATTATTAGAAGATTTGCATTTGTTTCTGCTTTCAGGCTGAGACTGAAGAGCACAGTAAAATTAAAGACAGAGAGTGTATACTGCAGAGATATGATGGACCTGGACCTCATGAATCTAACAACTGGCCTCTGCGGTGTGCTTTGCATCACTACACAAATCTGTCACTGATAAAAACCCCCAAAATCAAACACAAAGAAATAATGGCTGTCACTCCAGGCTGGTGGGGTGAGGTTTGAGGTGAAAAGGTGTCTCATACATATTTATATACGGCCAAAAATGATGCAAATGTACAGGAAAACTCATTGGGGTGCATTTAAGATTCACCAGTTAAACCAAACTTGAAGCAGATGCGGGGAACTAATCAAACAAATTGAATTTGCTCAACCTACAAACATGCAGCCTGTCCTTTTAGCTCGTGGAGCGCTCTCCACGCTCTAAAGGACAACACTGTGTTTTGTGAAAAGCTACTTGAATCCCTGCATAATTAGAGGTCTCATAGCTGTGTTAAAGATGGGGGCGGAGAAAGAGGCCAGTTGAGCTGCGTTTGCCAATTCAGAGTGAAAAGCAGATAGCTGGGTTTTCATCAGATTATGTTCATTAAACAGGGGCTCGCTCAATAGACAGAACAAGTCAGAGTGGATCAGAGGGGAAAACGGAGAACACTCAGTCAGTGATGCAAACGCAGGACTGTGTTTCCCCCTTTTCAGTTTTGTCGTTTAAGTGCTTTTGGAAATTTCTGGGCAAACATTGAGCTGATCTTATTAATTAGCTATGAAATAATATGTCTGTCCACTGTTATGCTCACTTCAAAGTGATGCAAAAGCACCAACATTATCCTCAGATTATCCAGTAGAGAGGTTTATATCTAATTACATCACACATAATAGATAGGCTCTACTCATACCAGAGTTTTCGTTCCCTGGGTGGAAACCCAGGACCAAATTATTCTTCTTATGCCCACTGAAATACAAATAGTTAGGCTTCTTTTACAGGATATCATGGTCATGAAATATAATATAAATCATTCTGTCTTAGAGACGTACACGTAACTCAGGATTTCCACAAAGACAGGAATCTAATTTCATATATGAAAAGGATCCTCAGACACTCAAAAACTGCTCTTTAACCAAGTGTCAACAGATGACATTGAATATCTTTTAATTTAATCTCATAATCTCAGTGATAAATCTTAGGTGATTCTCTTCCATGACAGAAAACAGAGTAAAGCTTGACATTTCATTTTTCCATAGTAAGTGGGATGATCAATAAAATGTGAGGAGAGTAGAGAATGCTTTGTCAAAATAATGTTTCTTTATATATTTGCGTGTTTTTCTTTTACAGATTAGTTTACTTTTTCCTCTCAGTATATCATTTGATACCAGGGTTTTGGGCCACCAAAGAAAAAGGGAGTTTTGTTACTTCCCTGTTAAAGCACACTTTAATTAGTGTAATGAAAAGGGTTGCAATCTTGTATGATTAGTGTATAAATAAACTGTTATGTTATTTAACTTCATGGGAATCTAAGCATGTTCAAAATACTGCCAATTTCTCCCATTGCAGCAATTATGAATGAGACTTTCCATCCCTGTTAATATATATGGTTAAATACTGTCAGTAATTGATGGCTGTCTTGTTAAGATACCTTGAAAGTAGCATATACATTTTATTATAAGGGGTCATGGGTAATAGCTGTTAGGGTGTCTGTATATTTAGACACAGCTTGACTGTTTAGTGTAGAGCAACAGACCTCATTTTCCACAGCATGTACGCCACAGAGATGTAATCAATCTCACCTGAAGAATTATCAGTGAGGCAATTATGCAAGGCAGGCTCTTTTCATCTGAAGCACTGGCATAATTAAATTGACATAAAATATCATTAGAGGTGACAGGCTGTTATAAGACACGGTAATTGACTGCTCTTTCAGTGTGGAGCCGCCTCAGCTCAAGAGAGTGGTTGACACTCTGGAGAATGCTCCCATCTAGTGACAGAACTTGGTATTAATCTGCAAACAGGCAATGATTGTACCACAGCATACTTAACATTTATTGATTTTGTTAGTTATTGACAGATCAGTCTTTACATGTAATTTATTGATATGATGTGATATCGCTTTCTGTACTGTACAGTATTTATAGAGCAATATATCCATCTGTTTTAGAGTATCCTGGGAAAAAAAACACACACATATTAAGTTACTGATCTCAGTCGTAGGGGTGATCTGAATGCCCTGAATACATTCAAGGAAAATGGCTGGATGTTATTCTGACTCATTTGACTTATTCTGATTCATCACTATATCTCAATAAGCAGAAGATAACAAATAAGGCCAAAAGGGAAAAGACAGAGATCTACATATGAAAAACACTGTCTTATTCTTCAACTAAAAAGTGACAGAAAGCCAATGGGAAAAAAAATTACACCAGAACATCTCCCAAAGCTGGAGAACTGTAACTACATCAGTAACTACATCAGTAGCGGGAACTACTTTACAAGTGTACAAGTTGAAATTGGAACAAAACTCTAGAAACATGAAAGCAGCAATGTACTGCTGCTGCATTAATCCCACCACAGTCATTTGAGGAAAAAAAAAATTGGAGTGTAACACAGCAGAGTGCAATCTATCAGGCTCCGGTCAGATGGCTTCAGTGGTCGTACTCCTTATCAATGAACTTGGCCATACTGCTCAGCTGAATATTTGTAGTGCCCTCATAAATGGTACCTGCACACGAAGACCAAACAAAGCATTAGAATAAAGTCATACTGTATAAAACAAGGTCAATTATGTCAAATTCCCCTCCTGCTCAGTACACAAATCTGCTGCTTTCACTATCAGCAGACAAGGGGGCTTATTATGTGGCCTCGGTCTGCTGGTGCTCCAGCTGGAGAACCACAGAGCCAAAATGGAGGTGATGAAAGGAAAAGTGACATTTTGCCCTGGCAGTTTCCTTGGCTGCGTGTTGGCATAATGACACTCTGAGAGGGGAATTCCTGCAGAGTCCGATTACAGCCGCTGCTATCATGCACCTCTCTCTCCGCCCCACTCTGGTCCAATCACAATCCAACAGCTACACCCGACCTTCCTGCAGCTCTCACGGGTTGTGCCCTTTCCACATTGTAGCTTTAGTCACTGTTAGCTGGATCACGTCTTATCTAAACAACTATTTCACAAACAGTGTGCAAACACAAATTAATATTTGCCTAGTGGTGCAGTCATGCTCACCAATTTTACAATCTCTGTAGTATTTCTCTATGGGATAGTCCTTGGTGAAGCCCACTCCTCCCATCCATTCAATGCACTTAGATGTGGTTAGAGTAGCAACCTAAGGAAGAGAAAACATAACAGATAATATAGATATACACTTATTTATGAAGAGAGTAATCAAGATTCAGCAACACAAATAAGACCAGGAGAATGATGTACAACTGATTAAACAACTAAGTGCCACAACAAGGAAACAATCCTTAAAGATAATACAGATTGAGCTGTAGTTAGTGAATCCGGAAGCTTACCTCTGCAGTGAAGTATTTAGCCATGCAGGCTTCCTTAATGAAAGGTCTCCCAGCTTCCTTCAGACGAGCAGCGTTGTACGTCAGCAGCCGGGCAGCTTCAATCTGTGTTGCTACGTGGGCAATTTGGTGCTGCAGACCCTGGAATACAAAGAGTGACATAACAATATACAGTAAGTACTCAATTAACAATACACTGGTCACCAGAATAATGTGAATTATTACAAACATGTTATGTAAAAGAATGGAGATATTGACCTGGAAGTCAAAGATGCGTTTTCCGAACTGTATCCTCTGTCTGGTGTAAGGAATGGTGTGGTCAAAGCAACCCTGTGCCAGTCCGAGCATCTGAAATACACAGAGGGCAAGTTAGCACAAACAAAATTTCCATTTCACATGTGGTTATCTTGAGCAAGCAAAGAACATGTCTCATGTCTCACACATCACATGGTTTACCTGACTGGCAATCCCAATGCGGCCCTCATTCAACATTCCGATGGCATACTTATACCCATGTCCGATCTGTCCCAAGATGTTCTTCTCTGGTACCTATGGTGGAGAGCAGAAAGTTAGGAAAGGTCAATGTCTGCATTTGCTTCACATCACTGTGGTGCAGTACAATGTGTTTGATAGTACCTTGACATTGTCAAAGTTTAACGGGCAGGTGGAGGATGCACGAAGGCCGAGCTTGTTCTCCTTTTTGCAAATCTCGAGCCCCTCAGTGTCCCGGTCCACAATGAAACAGGTGATTCCTCTGTATCCCTGTCAATCACAAGTAAAATCTGATGTTACCATTTGTGCATTTGTGCATCATTTTTGGCTGACAACAGGTAACACGATAGGACAGTTACTGACAGCAGAGGGGTCCACGTTGGCCATCACCAGGAATACACCTGCATGCTCTGCGTTACTGATCCACATCTTGGATCCGTTGATGATGTAATAGTCCTTGTGTTTTTCAGCGCGTGTCTTCAGAGAGAAGGCATCACTCCCCGACTCTGCTTCAGAGAGGCAGAAGCTTCCAATCTGGGAGACATGACACAGACACATAAGGAAGTGTGAGAAAAACACTCTGAGAAATGTGGTGAAGAATAGGCAGAGTCAGTCATGTGATCTATAACAATCGTTCAACTATTTGTGGTCATAGCTGCCTTCATCTTCTGATT
This sequence comes from Lates calcarifer, assembly GCF_001640805.2. Lineage (NCBI taxonomy): Eukaryota > Metazoa > Chordata > Actinopteri > Centropomidae > Lates > Lates calcarifer. The sequence goes on along the minus strand of NC_066855.1, from coordinate 12,538,605 downwards.
ACATTGAGGAAGCGCCATTTAATTTAATGTCAACTCACTCACCATGTCTGTTGACAGTCGGGTGAGGTACTGTTCTTTCTGAGCTGGGTTACCCAGTTTGGAAAACAGTGTGTTGATCAGTGTGTTCTGGATGTCACAGAGCACCGCCACGGAGGGATCCACCTTTGCCAGCTCCTCAATGACCAGAATGGAGGAAAAGAATGAAGAGCCAGTGCCACCGTATTCTGGGTCGATCTCAATGCCCATGAGCTGTGAAAATTCAATATCATTGAATGGACTGAATGACAAAGACAGGCAATGACTTAAATGCAATGACACATCTGTTAATTCAGTTAAATGGATTACATACACCCTGCTCAAAAAGAGACTTGATCACTTCCTCGTCCATTGCAGAATTTTCATCCATCTTTGACACAAGTGGAGCGATGCGCTCTTGTGCATACTTTTTCACTGTCAGACAACAAGACAGATGTTTAGTGTTTTAGGAATTTGTGTTTCCAGCTGTGACCAGCTGACCCCCATCTCACCTGCTTCCCTCATCATGCTCTCCTCCTCTGAATATGTCTGAAGGGGAGGAAAGGAGACCATCCCAGCCGCCTGGTCTGAGGCCACATCTGGGGCAGATCTGGTGGACCTGCTCCTCCAGCCAGCCTGGCATGCCCCCCATGGTCGGGAGATCTGTCTGCAAGACTAAAAACAGGGCAGAGACCGAGTTGTGACAAGAATATTAGACTGTCATCATTCATCACCAATGGTATAAGTAAATATATTAATCGTTCATCTGTGGAGTGAGCTGACACTGTTTAGTTTGTGATAAACCAAGTTCGTTTGTTTGCTAGTGTTAGCCGCCTGTTAGCTAATAACGTCACGTACGCAAGAGCCAGCCAGGTTAAGCAATTCAAAAATAAAATACGTAAATACTGGAAATTGTGTTAAAATCAGTGCAAATGTAAATAAATATGACCATAACAGCCAGTCTCACCTTAGAGAAAATCCTGACCAACGGGGCAGCCATGCTTCGTTACGAAATGTTTATATGCTGCTTTCAAGTACCTCTTGTACGAGCCACACACTGGAATGCTGTGGTTGTGTAATAATGGTATACAATAATAATGATAAACTGTTGCGCGAGTACAAAATAAATTCAAATTGTCAGGCATGGCATGATTGAACAAAAGTAAACAAGGTACATAGGAAAAATGTACCACTGCTGCGAGAGTCGCTTTTAATGTGCGTATTGGTCATCATATGTTTTAGAAGGTACCCGAAGGCAACAGATGCGTTTTGTGTACACACGGAAAACAGGCTTGCCAGAGGAAAAACGGAAGCAGTCAGGCATTCACTTGGTAACGGTTGTAGCCGATAATAATTTATTCCCAGGTTCCGATTTTTACATTTCTCTCTGTTTGGCGATGTTGTTCAGTCACTGAAAGGTAAGATGTGAACTGGGGTAAATATGGTGTCAAATTATCGGTGTTGGCTAACATTAGCACATAGCGTTAGCACTGTTGTTAACATTAATGAGCTAACGTGCTTTATGGGTAGCTAGCGGCGTTAGCTACTGTTGGGTTATGAGCTGTCAAATGTGAGAGCAGAGTTGTTACATGTCTGACCTTCGACTCATGTCCTCTGGATATTTTCAGGTTTAGCACAGAAGAAAGAAATGGAAGAGATAAAGACCGAGCCTGTGGATTTTGTGAAGGAATTTCAAGAATACCTGACACAGCAAACCCAGCATGTAAACATGATCTCAGGCTCTGTTTGTGGGGAGAAAGAGTCAGCGGAGCCGTTTCAAGCCGGTGGGAATTAAGAACAATAAATAACAGAGCACTATTTCTTTAATGAGAATAGAGTAAAATGTTAAAGTCATGGTGTGTTTGTTTTTAGCTGCACTCAGGAGTGAGCAGAATGGTCTGGACCCACCGTCTGTGGAGGTGAGCCTGTCAATGGAAGACGGGTCAGACGTTCAGATGGATGGCTTGGAGAGGACTTGCGATGGGAAGTACAAGTGCAGCTACTGTAGCTATGCCAACAAGGGCATGGCTCGCTTAATAGAGCACATCCGCATCCACACAGGTCAGTGTTTCCACTGCATTCATTCACTAAGGCAACACTATGCCAAAAAACCAACAGTAGAGAGAGACTGCAGATAATCAAGACACAATGCTGAGAAGCTGTTACACCAGTGGCTCTCAGGGTGGGGGTCATAAAGGCATTTCTTACTTGTAAAATTGCCTTTTTGTCATTGGAAATGTTCCCAGTCAGATACCACTACTTTTACTGTATATGTCAGCCACAGCAACATTTAAGTTCTCTCATGTAAGGTGTAGACTAGAGCTCTTATGATACCGATGTTTACCAGCAACTATTTTAATCCATCCATCATCAATAGTCATATTTATGTCAGAGTGATTCTGTCTGCTGAACTGACAGTTTAAGTTAGATTTCAGTTAATTAGCTAGGCAATTAAAGATTAAATATTGGAACAAGAACTTGTAGCAGTCCCTTTTTTGTATCTAGCCCCACTATGTGTAATTCTTTGTGCAGCACACATACTACATTTTACTTTGTGCCCTAATTGCTGTTTACTATTTCACTGTAAATCATTTAATATCAACTAACTGCAATTATTTCTTCTCCTAAATGTTACCCAGGAGAAAAGCCTCACCGCTGCCAGCTATGCCCATTTGCCTCTGCGTACGAACGCCACTTGGAAGCCCACATGCGCTCACACACGGGAGAGAAGCCGTACAAGTGCGACCTCTGTGCCTTCCGCTGCAGCGACCGCAGCAACCTGTCACACCACCGCCGCCGCCGCCACAAGCTTCTGCCCACAAGGGTCGTTCGCTCTCCTTTCACCAACAAAAGGATGTTGAGCGCCTTGCAGAAGAGGACGGGCTCGCTGGGCTTCGGCCGGCGGCTGCTCATCAATTTCAGCCCTCCCTCCATGGTGATGCCAAAGTCAGGATTATCTGAGTGACTTGTCTCACAAGATCCATCACCATTTGAACAGCAGTGAGTATAAGAACCCTCCCAAGGTGGATGAGAATGACAGTCGCAACAGGGGTGCTAATGGTTTGACGTTTAATAACCCACTGGACCAGCTGTCTACACTTGCTGGCCAATTGGCTGACCTTCACCCTGAGTCTCAGACTCCCGCATCCCCAGAAACGGAGTCCTTAAAAGACGAGAAGCCCATCCTCATACACCAGGTGTCTAGTGAACAGGTTGCAGTGTGTTCAAACGGAGTGCAGACGTCACCACCCACGAAAGAATCTCCCACCTCAGGCCACAGGAGCTGCAGTCCTGCTGCCTGCCTCGGTTTTGAGAACAACATGAATGCTCTTACTGCGAGCGTTAACAACAACAGCCAGCCGAGCACGCCCGGTCCTAGCCTGACTGCACCGGACCAGCAGCAGTTACATAAATGCCAGCACTGTGATATTCACTTTTCCGACAATATCCTCTACACCATTCACATGGGCTGTCATGGCTATGAACATCCTTTCCAGTGCAACATCTGTGGACACATGTGCATAGACAAATACGACTTTGCGTGCCATTTTGCCCGTGGCCAACATAAAAAGTGATTCCTTGCAACATGCCGCACTTGTACAGCATGTAAACATGGTGACACTGATTTTTATTTTTGTTATGTACAGTGTACTATCTACCTTACACTCATTAACTGCGCTATATTTTTGCCTCACTGCAGTTCTACGCAGTCCCCCAGCTCGGTTCCACGTTGCTCTCAGCTTTGAGCTTTTCACATTTGAATAGACAAACCACTTGCAGCACAGAATAGTTAGCATCTTACAGTCAGTGTTAGCTAAATCCCTCTGACCACTGTCATTCTATGCTAGTACAGCCTCCAATGTTTGGAATAACATTGTGATTTGGGGACTTGACAATGGGTCACCATGCTTTCACTCAGCTCTTACATAGGCAGCTATATATGAGACATTTAAAATAAAAGACTAATTAACAGTATTTAAAAATGAACATTTCAGGCCTTCACCAGCTCGGTATCCACTGCAGGGCTATTAAACTTCAAAACAAATGTCATTTTGTCCACCGTCTGTATATTTGGTTGTGAGGCTAATTATACACCAAAGTTTCCATCTCCATTAAATTAGCTGGGCACATTTGCTGTGAGAAACTGAAGTGGGAGAGACTGACCACCTAATTGGCTCATTTTCTGTACAAAACTGAAATTTGTGTCCAGCTGGACTCATTATAATCCTGCTTGCTGTTCAGATATGTATTTATACCTCACTCCATAGACTGTAGAAGGTGTCCAACCAAATCAATATTTTAGATATTGTTTTTCCCTTGTTTGAAAAAAAAAAATTATACCCTTGAACCCCTTTTCTACAAATATTTATAAAGTGTGTTGAGTAATTTTGTGGTACAAAATCAGATTTCACTGTAGCCACTTCTTATTTGTGTAGTAGCTGATGTTGAGGCACTGTTAAGATCCAGGGTAACCCTGTGACTCCTAAGATGTAATGTGAAGTAATGTTACTTTTTTACTTCTAGTAGTAGTTTTTGATTTTGTAGAAATCTTGGTCCAAAGTAAATTTCATTTGGTTTACTCGTTTGTATGCGATTATCTTATCATGGACAGAAGATGGGAATTTTGAGATTACTGGGCTCTTTAATCTTAAGTATATCACATGTATCCTGACAGACAGGTAAAATGTTAGCTGATCAACATTTTATACCATACTTGCAGAAACCATGTACTTGTCTACTACACAGTTGCTTATTTTGAGTTTGAAGTGGATTTTGAGGAAAGTTTGGGCTTTAAAAAAGTTTTTATTTCTAAATAAAATAATGAAAAGATAGACATATTTTTCACGAGTTTGTTTCACTTAGTGCCACAGTGTTCCACAAACTGAGGAGCAAGTGACCTGCATATTACAGTGACATAAAAACAAATTACATAACATTCACTTGTGACTTAATAGCAATTAAATCTAGCTTTGTGGAAAAAAGTCATTTATGGTCATTTATGATTCTCAACATGATTTCCTTTTTCTCGTGGTCAAAAACATCCACTGCTCTTTTCACCACACGTTCCACATCAATGTTCTCTTCTTGTGTTAAGGACGTTTCCTGAAGCAGCTGTTTCCGCAGGTTGTGAAGGAATGTTGCCTTGGAATCGTTCAGCTGTGTGGCCAAAGACCTCATGTGTTCGGAGGGCACTTGATTTCCTGACGTTAAGGTGACAAAAATATCATTATGCAGGGCTACAAAAGGGCAGAGTAAGATGTCAGATGTGTAATGTTGATCAATTTGTGAACTGACCTCTGGCAGTCTTCATGGCTTCAGAGATCAGGCGTCGACAGGCCTGGTCAGCCTGGTGAACCACGCTGGTAGCGCATTTCAGGCGGTCAGCTTCCTGCACGGTATGAGATGACAAGGCAGCTAAATTCTCCACTTCTGCAGCTACATATTTAGATTAAAGAGGGGAATGGGGGTGAATTCTGACACACCTTTTGTTCAGTGTTGTCCTCTACAGGTCTCAGCGGGTTGCTCAGCGCAGAGGAGATCAACTCCATCACCCTCTGGCTGAAGACAAGCCATACAGGAGGAGAAACAGAGGTAACCAATTGATACCAGTTTAATGTACTTAAGTGAAAAGTGAACTGCTGATTCTGCTGCCTTACATGTCACATTTGGACAAATTGTCTGTAGTGTTTAGCAAAATGCTTTTCGTCTCCCATGAGTTCTGTGGATTTGGAGCCTCCAGGCGCTTCACCATCTCCAATATCACCTCGGTGGGAATGGGTTCAGACCTGTTCTGGTTTCTGCTGATGCAGGACTCCAAATCACAGTGTAGATACACCTGACAGAACCCAAGAGAATCTGCAAAGACAACTGACAAATTAATTCAACCAAAGGGACAATATTTCAACTGCATAATGGTGGCTTTGTATATTTAAGAACATGATAAATTTTCATCACATACCACCAGTTATACACTGATTTCATGCAGCCACCAGCATCAGGTTTTTTCCAGGACACTAACACATATTTACTCATGAAACTTGCTTGGAATCACTAATTCATCATAGTAAACATATAACTGCCTTTAAATGCACCAATATTCTGTGCTGCATTCAGGTGCTTGCAGGAGCTAAAACATGCAAAACTATGTGTACAGTCTCTCATAAACATTCAAGTTAGTGGCATGTGCCATACACTTTCTTGCAAGTTGGTACACTTCATATCTCATGCTTGGGTAGTAGAAGTTGTCATCCAGTAGAAAGAGAAGTGGTGCCTGGTCAGCGTGAGAGTGGTCCAAAGCCTCAGGCTGCAGCAGAGCGCGGATGCATTGTTCCCATGCAGCGGTGTTGATCTGACAGCTGTTGCTGCTGCTTGGTACATCTGCCAACACTTGAGGTTCCTTCAAGAACTGCTCGATGCACTGCAACACTGCCTGTCTGTGTAACTTCCATTCAGTGTGCTAGAAAGGAAAATAACAAAAAACTTGGCACTCTCCATCATACAACTTAAAACATCACTGATTATCACATTTGTTTTGATTATCGACTATCTGCTTTTTTTCTGATATTATACAACATTTAATACAGTAATTCTATGGAAACCTATGCAACATTTGCATTTATAACTTAGTTTAGAATTTCTGATTACTGTTGTAGGAAAAGTTACATTATGCTCTACTACAAGTCTTACATTAATTAAGGCTGGTTTCTAGATTATGGACTAATATGGATCCTGCACTCGCTGTAAAAAGCTCCCAATTTAGCTCAGTTGTCTTTACCATTTCTTGCAGTTTGACACCCTCCTCCACCGCTCTGGTCTGAAAGGCATGCTCGGGGATCAGGTCATCGTACGGCACCACAGTGGCTCTCCATCCCTGCTGCGGGGCGGCGCTGATGACCGTGCGGACCAGGGTGGACTTACCAGCGGCAGGCAGCCCGCAGAGGACACACAGACAGGCCGGAGCCCGACTGACACCTGCGTCCTCTTCTGCTGCCATGCGCTACCAGAGAGCCGGTTTTAAACTGGACTTTTTACACTGTGTCGTAGCCATGCGTAGTTGCACTGACAGCTGACTTCCGCCACCGAAACAGGAGGAAAACATGTGACTTCCGGCCATGATCCTTTCAGAATAAACGCCCCAAAAAGTGACGCAAGGTATGTCTTGACATGGCCTGTCAGTACAATGCATTTTCTTGTTTCATGTATTTATTTATATACAGTCTATGGCTTCATGCTTATTTCTGCCAAATTACCTGATACATTTTTTTAATTACAATTAACATTCACAAAAATTCACAAAATCTTTAAAATACTTTGGGGAAAAACCATCATAGAAATACAATATATATATATATATATATATATTACAGTTCTTGTGCACATATTTGCAATGAGTGATAAACATTAATCTAATAAACACATAGAGAATATTCAAATAAATATTTACACATTTACCAGCCTCATCCACCACCACATTACTACAATTGACCTAGTAAAGGTGCTGGCAACAAGTTACAGAGAGTCCATTATCATCACAGTGTTTTAAAATAATCTCTTCATACAGTGTTAAGATGCAGTAAACTCATACATTAACAATACAATTGGAAATATTTAGTACAAAAGGGGATTCAAATGTCTGGCTGCTTGGGTGGGATTGGTCTGGGCACCCCGGGGCCCTGCCTGGGAGGAGCTGGAGGCTGTGCAGGGGCAACACTTTGTTCCATGTTCCAGTAATCCAGCTCTCCATACCTGAAACTGACAGGTTATGCAGAAATTCAGTTCAACCAGTTACACAGGTTTGATTGTAGACTGAAAGATATGATCCCTGTGTATGTGTGAGGGCAATAATCACTAAGTGAAAAACAGAAAGTCAAAACAGTTCATACCCAGAAACTGGAGTCGAGTCAGCTGGTAGATTTCCAGGCTATAATTAGAAGGAAAAAAAAAACCCAACCAATTTATGTCAGTGTCATACTAAAATGAAACCTTGTACCTCTTGTTTTTGATTTACCTATTTAATTTAATGTGACCAGATTTTCAGATTATGAAAACCAGGTTTTCCAGTTTGAAAAAATGAACATGAACCTGCCTTCCCTTCAGCAACAATCAAGAAAGACAACAAATATTTACCCTATCAGGAGGAGTCTGTGATTGTGGCTGGGTTGTGGCACTCTGAACATTTCTGTCTGACTGTACATTTGCATTTCCGTTTCTTGTATTATGTGACCTGCAACAGCAAAAAATAAGGAAGTTATGAAAAGCAATTAACCCTCCTTCAAATTATAAAACACTGCAACTGCAGTCTTTATCAAAATATCTATCAGCATATTTTTAAGGTGTGTTGATGTTTACTTGCGGTGGCGCTTCAGGCAGAGGTCCAGGGAATCTCTCCTGAAGATGTAGAGGAGCACCAGAATGACAATGACCAGGACAGGAACCACCAACAGGAAGAAGATCAACAGGCCGTTCCTGAGGGAGTAGTCTGAGGCGGACACGATCAGATCAGAATTAGGAACAGGATATGTAACTGTATTAATTCCCCAAAACTGTCAACATGTATTCCTTCCTCCTAATTCAGACTTACAATATAGATCACTAGTGGTAGCATATCAACCAAATCATATGGCTCGCTCTAGTTTATCATGCTCTTGGCTGAGAGGCAAACCAGCCTGAAAAGACGCTTAACAGTGAATGAAAACAATGCTTGTGGTTTCTGATCCATCATTATTATAAACATTGGCAACAGATGTAAAAAGGAACCACTCCCACCACAGTCACGCCAGCAGCAGATGATTTATATATGAGCATTATGAAGCCTTGATACAGGATGATTCCAGGCCACACAATATTGTATAAACTTACTGTGTAACTAGTGATGCAGTGGGAACTTGTTAGAATCAATTTAAACCCACCTATCTGAGCAGGACCGCTGTCAATGCTGCCGCCTCGCCCAGAGGTGTCACAGTTGGGTGGGGCCCACCCGTTGTCACAGTGACAGTGCCCTTGGTCATTACATACCTGAGGAAATCATTATTACAGCTAAGTCAGACTTGTTATTAGCAGCTGGTAACTGATTAAAGCAAGTAATGAAAATGCTGTTTTACCCCTCTGCTGTTGCAGGTGGTTTGGGCATCACAGTCCAAGTTCGGCAGCAGAGCAGAGGCATTCACACACTTAAAATCCAGGCAGGCCTGAAGAGAAGACTTACCAGTTATTAATGCAAACAAGATGAGTCACCAAGTGTCAACTTTTTTACTTTCAGAATGGAAACACCGTCCTGGAACACGTCAAATCACATAATTTCCTGGTCACATTCCTTCTTCTTGGTGTGTATACTTCTTACCGTAGTTCCCGGCCTTTAAAGTTTGCTTACCTTTCCTTTACCGCAAGGGCTGCCAGGGTTGACGTAGGCAGGATCCAGCACATCTGTGCCAAGGTTGAAGTCTGCATTGACACAACTTGACCCATTGACTATTTGGATGCTGACGTGGGCACCGTCAGGAGGGTGGTTGACGTCCACGTTGGTACACTGCACCTTTCCACACATGGCGTCTCTGCGGGGAAGATATAAGAGAAATCATTCAGTTCTCAATGCTGCTAATGAGCTAAAAATTATGGATGGAATAAATGATTGAGTACTTACGCTACAGAACATTTGATGTAGTCTCCTCTACTGGTAATGCCACAGTTTCCAAATAGGTTTCCCTTAGTATTTGCATGTTGAAAACAGATATCTGCTGCCTTTTTTGCTGGATCTGCCCAAGAGAGAAATAAAAGCCAAGATAAAATATCAATGGGAAGAGAACTGAACTAGTATCTTGCTTGCTGGTAGACTTTCAGCTGATGCATTCCAGACTGGACTATCCATATCAGCTACTGTTTCAGCTGTCAATGTTGAATGTACCTGGTGCAAAGAGGTGTTTGCACTGGTAATCATATGTCTGACATCTGCCCTCATAGCAGTATGCAGCATTGTTTAGGCAAGGTAAGCCGTCCATGACGTAGAAGTCCCTGGGACAGAACGCGCTCTGGCCATCACAGTATTCAGGAAGATCACAGGTGTTGAAAGACTCTCTGCACTGCGTTCCAGCTACTCTGATCTAAAATGAAAGCCCATCACACACAACAACAGAAACTTTTTCTTACAAGTGCAAAGGATGTTTTCCCAAGTACGATTTAATGCCAGTATTCAGTGCAGTCCTAAGCTATATAATTGCAGCCTCATGTCCTGACCTGACAGTTGTCACAGCAGGCACCCTGAGCGCAGGAGGCCCCACTAGCAAATTTACAGGTGGCAGGATCACAGCACTTATTGTTGCATACCTGTATGAAATGGAAACAGAGCAAAATTATGCTTATCACCACAATACAAAGACAGAAAATGCACTCGTGTTGCACCAAAAGGTTCTTGATTTATCTCGTGTATACTCATGCAGTATTGCAAAATAACACACATAACACATGACAAGATGAAGTACTCAGTTCTGTAACTTCTCAAGTTTATTTGGGAAGCAGTGCGCTACCTCTGGTTTGCCACAGTCACACTGCTCTCCTTTGTCCAGTCGGCCATTGCCACATTCAGCAGTACCAACCACATCTGACGGGAGGGGCTGGTTTCTCAGACACACGCCTCCTCCACGGAGGATCAGCTTCTCAAAGTCTTCCGCACTGCAGCTGCTGAAAGTGGCGGAACCGCTACAGGGTAACAGGATGAGCCATTAATGAAAAAGTCAATTTGGACGGGCCTCACATTATAAAACAATCAGATCATATGTTCCACCACTTATAACCACTTGATAAATGGACTGAGTGTATATGCAACTGTACCTATGTGAACTACCTCTGAAAGAGGCTACATTATACACAAGCAGAATATGCTATGTACTGTATATAGCTACTCTAGGATTTTAACTACTGCTTTTTAAATTTCATGTTAATATTTTATGGAAGATGTTTTACCCTGCAGCCCCTCCCATGATGCAGCTTTTTCCATCGCATGTGCAGCGTTTATCGTCGTGATTCATGCCCAGGTTATGACCCATCTCATGTGCCACAACAGCGGAGACAGAAGGCAGCCTGTCGTTGCTATACTGTGAGAACACACCAATTATATTCAGTGCTATAATCCTCATTAGTTTAGACACCTAAATATGTGGAGTTATTAATCAATATTATTATAAAAACAGCATTTTGCTTATTTAAGAAAATGTATTTTATTTGATTTAAGGTGTAATAATTTTTAGTTGATCAGGAAGTTATTTTTCCTTCCAATGTGACTATAAAGAGAATTTTAAAAAAACAATGTCAGGCAGCACATGGCAAAGGAATCTGAAGAATCCAATAATCCAAATAAAGATGCCTCATCGTGGAGCATTGTAAGACTGTGTTCAAGTCTAACCGGTTTTACTCCTGTGTTATTCAAAGCCTCTGAGAATGAGCTGCACTTATAGAACTTCCCATGAATAATGCAGACAGTATCAGTTTCTACAAAAAAGCTTAGCTGCCAAAGCATCAGAGTGTCAGCTGGTGTTAGAAGTTAAAAGGATGTTGAACTAACCACGTTGATTCCTCCAGAGGTTGCTACGGAGCAGACGGTGCCCACGAAGGCCATACCTATCACACCTCCTCCGTAGGCCCCGGGCTGACCCCTGAGAAACAAGAAGACCAAGAGATAAGTCACAAATTTGACTCATTGTCATCTGATGGTGTTATATTACTCAAAAAGAGTCAGAGAACAGGCATGACTTACACAATGAGCTGGCCAATGTCATGCTTGATCTTCGGTATCAGAGTGTCTTTCCTCCACTTAACAAACCTCACCAACACTTCTCCTGCAGAGCCATCCACACTAAAAGGATTACTGTCCTTAAAAACCTCCAGGCCCACTAGCACGACACGGATATTCAGCGATTTGAAAAACTGGAATAAAACAGAAAATAACAACAGATGATTTTAAGGCTTAGCTTAGCACTAGCACAAAAACATTAGAATGTATTAAAGTTTGTCACAATTTCAATTTAAAATCTCACCCCGTCCAGTAGATTAGCCATTTCCACCATCTCTTCTTGTACCGCCGTATCATTTCTTTTCTTAAAATTATACTGTAAATACAGTTAACACAATAATAAAAGATCATTTCAGGTATATAGTTAGATAAATAGACTGATTAATACTTTTAGGGACATAATTCACAGCATGGGAAAAGCACAGCAACATCTGTGGGATAAAAACACTGACACATTCCCTGTTGGCTAATTGGAGGCTGATGACTCAGTGAGTACAGATTCATACCCACCCTGAGATTATCGACAACCAGCACCAACTCCACATAACTGGTTTCTGGTAAATTGCGCTTCCTCTATTGAAAGAACAAACAGGAAATAAGGATAAGCAGTCACTCAAAAACCGTCAGCCACTGTCCATCTTAAAACGTGTAAATATAAGTGGTGGAGTATCCGAACCCGCAGCAGTGAAGTAAGCGATTGGCCAGGCTCAAAGGGCTTGTAGCTTTGCTCTGATGCAGCCTCGCTGACAACCCCACACGTCGCAGGCTCAGGCTGACTGTCCTTCAATAGGTACAGAACGTGTTCATTGTTGGGAGACTGTGGTAAAGGCTCAATTCCATAAGTCTCATTTCCAAAGATGATCACACCCCTACAGAGAAGTTGTGCATAGCAGACAAACCAGATAAATGCCAGGCCAGGGTGTGGTGCTACAATCCCATATTGTGACACTGCATAGCATAATGTACTTGAGGAACAGAAATACACAGATCGATTTGGTTAAGTTTTACTTTAAAGAACCTTTAAACAGTAGCAGGGTAATATGTGGGAAAAAAATGAGGTGATGGAAAGTTTTACCACAACTTTAATGTGTTACTTGGTAACATAGGTAAAATCAGCATCATATCTAAATGAGAATTTCCCAATATTCATTCAACAGTTTTTAATTGTATGGCAAATGTATCCAAAATCATGTAAATCAATCTGATGTTCAAGGTAATGAACTGCACTATGCATTACAATGGACAAAACTGTTCAAAGACTCTTTACTGAAGCCCGAAACTTCAATAAAAAGATTCTGTTGCCCCAAATCGTTAATTTGAACAATAAAATATTGTGAAAGGATAACTCAATACGATCATAAAATCATGACGTGGTTCCACTGCAAGGGTTAGGGTATGACTGATGACTGAGCAAAGCCAAGCTTTAGCTCCATTTATCGCTCAAAGGAGGAAGTTAAAACAACCTGAGGCCATAGCAAGTGCTGAGTGCCACCAATGAATTCTCATATCCCTCCACCTCTCCATGGTAATAGCAGTGCACCTGGGAGAAGGTAAAAGAAAGTTTTAAAAAATGGGTTAATGGTTGATGTTCAAAACAGCCTTATAAACCGGAATGTGTGAGGTGAGTGTTGACTTACACGTTGTTTTGGATATGATGAGCTGTGGTTGCCGCTGGCATTGTGTGAATATTGAACAAAGTTTTCGGTGTAAAAAGTCTCTGCCAAGAAGAGAAAAAAAAAAAAAAACATGAGGAATATTTGATCTGAAACAAGGACTTACAGAAATGTCAGTGTGAACTAACTCTGTGCATACCTGTTAGTTTTTAGATGAAGGAGATGCTTTGTGTTGTTTATGCTGAGTGCATACGATATTGCCTCCTCTTCATATTTCTGAAATGGTTCAAAAAGAAAGCATTCTTAATGCCATCATATTAAAATATATCAGTTAAAAAGATCAGTAAATAAGAGCTATTACCAACCTCTTTTGACTGGTTGTTGACACTCCTTGTCCTTCTGTGAATCACCTGAGGATTTACAATGGAGTATTTGGAAAGTTTTGATGTAGGCCCATTGAAAATGTCTGGAAGAAACAGCAAAACTGAGAACTTATTCACCCTCTGACAATAGAAAATTGAGAACTTATTCAGTAGTTAATTATTCTCAGGACAAGAGTACTAATAATCCACACACACACAAAATTCAATTCATCAATTCAATCAATAGTCGTCTTTCTTTGGAGTTACTATTCCATTTCATGAGGAATCGTGCGCAAAGAAGAACAGCAAGCTCTTTTTCCCCGGCTCCATCGAAGGACTACACAACGTAACCCAAATCCTCACCTTTGTTGTCAATCCCATTAATGTAACAAAGCAAGAAACTGACGAATAAGATGTATTTTCTGACCATAATGCCGTTTAAAATCTGCACATTATGTCCCCATTAGACCTAAGGTACGTCTACAGTTAATGAATTCAAGGTGCTCCCCCTCCTTTCTGCTGGTCAGGTGCGACTTGAAAATGGGTGTGGCTTAGGACAGATGAGCTACCTAGCAGGAAGGAAGCCTCGAATGCAGGGGTAGATTGGCGAGAGTGCAAATATTTGTGAATAGATTTCCTACACACTTACCGGATAACTCACGGATACTGGGTGACTGAATACATTGTTCATGTAAAGACACAGTAAATACTTAGTAAAATCGAGCTTTGTTTTGATGATCTCTGAACCAAAATGTAAGCGTTTTTAACACCGCCAAACATAATATTTGCTGTAAATAAACGCCGAGGAGACCTTTAGAGATATCGCGTGATTTTAGTAGTTATTACGTCACTTGCGTCACGGAAGTACTGAGCAGCGGCACAGTTGAATTTTAGCAGTCTAGTAACAGCTAAAAGTAGAACTGTGCGTTTGAACATTTACTAACGATAAACAAATTCTCTTTTAGTGTGCTCTAAAGCTCTTTCTGGTAGAAAGTTGTCACGCTACACAATACCTGCTCAAGCGCTATCCTGAACCAGGTTGTATTTCGGTTGTTTTAACAACCTGGTGTAGTCCAAAGCTAGTTAGCATGTAAGCTAATAAGCTAACCGTCGTTTTAAGTAATTATAAAATACAGAACACCATTTCGCTAACGCTTAATAGTTAAAACTGCGTAATCTGTGAGCATTTAACAACTCGGACAAATTAGAACCTGACTAAATCATTGGTATGGGCTTTAATTAATTGAATCATGTATGGCTGCACATTATATTCTAAAATTGGCTCAATCATTGAAGAAAGGACTGCCCAGCAGACAAGTCTGGACAAACACCTCACTAGTGGTGTCAGTCCAAGTTGTATTGTGAGTATACATGCAGTTTTATTTCATGCTTAAACTGCTAGGACGCATCTCTGTCTAAAAATGCTTGTCTCGTGTTGCTTTCTCCTTTTATCCAGAATGACTGAACTGACAGACTTTGAACCTTTAGCAAAGAGATTTAGAGTTGGAACCAATGCCCCAACGTCACCTTCATCTTCTTGCCGAGGTAATTTGGTTAGATAATACTTAACTGGCAGATTATATGTCAGGCAAGTTACTGGCTTTATCTTAGTGTCTCCTCTCTTTGTAAAACAGTGTTTTTCTTTTACTTTTCAGGCCCATCTTTATGCAGTAAGAGCAAAGATAATGAGACAGCAGATGAAGAAAAGAGCAAAACAACACAGAGATGAAGACAGATATTCAGCCAAAGACTGAAGCAGGCGGTTTGCGACGTGTGAAGTCAAACGTTTCTCAGAGAATCGGTGTCAGACAGCAACAGAAGTTAAAAAATAGAAATACTCTTGATCAGTGGTTAGTAAAGCCCAGAAGAAACCCAAATGCAGGCGAAGCGTGCTAAAACCCAAGATGATGTTGAAATTGTAGATGAGGGTGGCTCTCAGAGCACCTCAGCTCAATCTATGGACTGCCAAAATGCTGAAAAACCTACAGTCTCTGACACAGATGAAGAAACCCAACCCTTGACACCACAGGACCTGGAGGAAGATAATCCAGTGTCACCAGCTTCCAAGAATTCTGCAGGGAGCGGGCTTATGCAAACATTGTCCCACAGTGGTGGTGAATTAGAAGAACAAGAAATGGAAACATGCCCAAGAAGCCTAGAGGACTCTGTCAAACACAATACCAAAATAACAGATTTCTTTTCAGGGACTTCATCACCATGTCTGCCTGTGAGACGGCACAGGCCAGATAAGTCTCCAGATAGAGAAGATGCAGACAAGGAAACTACATCTGCTGATGCCAAGCCTAAAGTCAGATGGCTGGGGACTCCCATCAGTGAGCTTAAGAGAATGCCTGAATGTGGTGGGCTGCTTCCTCCACTGAAGAATGTTCCTGGCCAGCACACTGTGATGATAAGGGTTTGTGCATTTCTTTCTTTTTTTATACTATCCACAGCACTCAAGATTGTTGTGTCATAGAAACACACAGAACTTTCATTCATAATCAGAATCTTAATTAAATGGCTACAGGAACATTCTATCAGTAAGTGTAGTTAAATTCTTTAATTGGTCACTAGTGCCTTTTAAATATTAATATGTTTGAGGTTGGTGTACAGTGGCATTTTATCACATTTGAATTCAGTATTTTATCAACTTAAAACCAGAAAAAGGAAAAGTTAATGTTACTGAGCAATGTAACATACCATCTCTCCTGCAGCATATTGCAGCAATAGGTTGTGCAATAAGAAGATATCTTTCATAACAGCTTTAAGAATAATTTGTAAGGCTGCAAAACCAAAGTGTTACCATACAGCAATGTAATTTTTAACACGATGAGTATTCTTTGAATTCCTCTCAAATGTGCATGTAATTGTCAGTACAACTTTTGGTTTGCACACAGACATTGCACGTATTAATATCATTTTTTTCACCAACTCACATTGACAGACAGACCTTCTCCAGAATGGTAAAGTACCTGTTCCATATCCTGCTAAGTTTAGGGATACCTGGGACGACGTCCATGTCAAGATGCCCTGTTCTGGTAGTAACCTGTTTCCCGTAGAAGATGAGGTAATGTTTTAAGTGTTTGTAGATCTGACAGTATAAGAACAATTAGTAGTCATGTTATATAGGCACATAGATCACATATTTAACATGCAGTCACATCATGTGCCTGACTGAAGGCATATTCTGTCTATTAATGAGGTTGACAGAAGGAGTACAGTGATATTTAATTGTACTGAGTGTTGTTTGAAAGTGTCAAAATATCACTCTGTGTAATAGTTGTTTGGGAGCAAAATTGTGGTATAGAATTGTTTTACTTGTTGTAAATGAAACAACACAGCATTATCATTCTTTGTATGTTTAAAGCTGGCCTGAATTTACCCTGCAGAGACTTAACAACAGAACTTGTGCTTTCACAGGAAACACGAGAACTGCAGAATAAGAGCCGATGGGAGTTGATCAAGGAAACTTTGAGCAAGAAATTTACAAGTCCACTTGATTTGAAGGCAAGTTTCATATCTGTGTCTCTATAGTTGTTACCAGATGGTACCACAAGATGGCAGCATGAGCCCACAGACTGTGAGGCACACTGAGGTCTCTCTGAATTTGTTTGATTGTTAAGAAGACTCATTTTACTAGTCATATAATTAGTGAATTTGTTTGTTACAGGATGCAGTATTGAAATACAGTGCCTCATATGCCAGGAAATGGGACTTCACAGCTATACATTTGTACTGTACTAAGGTAAGAAATATACATATCTGCTGTGGTTCTGATCTTTTTATGAATTTTGCTGCACCCAGAAGTAAATTGAGTTTCTTTTGGTCTTAAAAGTGGAAGAGACGTTGAATTAAAACTGGCATGCAGACATGTGAACACAGATGGGAACACATGTTGAAGACATTAAAGGATTAACTGTAGACTAATGAAGCATCAGCTGTCCAATCATGACACTAAACTGCTCAGCAGAAGGCATCATAAACCAGTGGTGGTGCTTCTTACAGAGCCCAGGTCAAAGAAAGTGCAGATGGCTCATTAGTTAGTGGTGATAATAGCTTCAGTTTGTGAAAGATGCAGTGGTTTGAATGTCTCATTTGACACCAGATGAGATTTAGTGAAGTATAAACAGTATTTAAGTGGCACTGTGGATCGGTATTGATAGATAGGCGCAATGTCTTCCTAACTCCATGTGCAGAAATTAGTCAGTACAACTATGCAGACATTTTGTCATGTTGGTTTCTCCACTGCTTGAAAAAAGAGTTATTAATTCAAATGGTACATACAGTATAATGAGCCTGTCATGTAAGGGTGAGTGAAAGTCAAAAATACTTGTCTACTTGTTTAAATATATTTTGTCAAAATGTCTGTGCTGTGTTGTTCTAAGGCATTCTCAAGCACTGTGTGTGTGTGCGTGTGTGCGTGTGTGTGTGTCTGTGTGGTCCCTTTTTGCAGCATTACATAAATACACAATTCACGTAATCACAGTTACTTGAACTTAATTCATTTAAACACATTTTATCATTGTGTGCTATCTGGACATGTTAGGTTGGAGTTATGAGGCACAGATTGTAGGGCTATATTTTAGAGGGTGATTATTTATTATTTACTTTATCATTTTCTTTTACTGTCCCCAGCTAAGTCATTTTCTTTACAGGCCGAGTGGAAAATAGGCCTGAGTTGCATCATGATGGCCAGAGCGCTGTTAGTTCATTGGTCATTGCTCAGAGTTGTCAGTGTCTTCTCCAGCCTTGTTTTGAGGCCATCCATCATCTGCTGTCTAGATGCACTCTGCGTCATCCTGTGTAGAGAATCAGGGAGGGCTGTACTATTGTCTGGCTCATGAAGGGGATGAGAATATTCCATCTGCAGAGATGGGCCATGTTGTGACATGAGTGTTTGATATAAGAAATCCTGAGCTGGTGGGATTAGATGGATAATAGGCTTTATTTTCCTCAAAGTAATGGAACACTCATCTGCTATATCAGCTTCATGTTTTGTGGTATCTCACATTTCAGGGAAAAAGTACATGTAATGCCAATATGTCAAATGTGTTTCTGTCATTTTTGCACTAGAACAGTAATGGATTTTGCGCTGGAGAATGTTGCAGCCCTTCAGAGGCAAAGTGGGAGTGCCAGAGAAATAATTTAATCTTTTGCCAAAAGGTCACATTTAGTAACTTGTCAGAAATGAAAATGGCTGGCATTATATCTCAGAGAGTGCTTTACCCCAGCCTCATGCTGTTGAATCAATTGTGTGCCATATGTATATGTCATAAATCATATAGAATGGGAGTTTTATTAGATAAAATCTGAACATGTTAAGAGGCTTTAGCCGTTGGCCAAGTCGTGTTGTCAAAGCTGCCAGGTCTACTGGAATGGCAAAATTAGATTTTTGTCAGTCTACAAAATGTCAAGTACCATCAAGCACATTGAAATTAGTTGGATTTGAAGTGTGTTGCCAATATATTGTAACTAATTGCGTTAAACATTTGATCATGCACTGTTTTGTTGATTGAAATGAGGGATTATGTGTTGGTATCACTGATCGGTTTTTCAGGAATACAGTTATAAAGTTTTGCCTGTGTGGGTGCATGTTTGACTGTAAAATTGTGAATGTTAAAAGTGTCACAGTTATGTGTCATCATACATACCTGCAGGTAACTTTTTAGGCACACATATGTGATTTTGCTTGCATAATACTTTTGCTTTATTTATGCTATATATTATTGCAAAGTCGACATACAGTTTCTCTTAACCAAGCCTGTTAATTGCTCCTGTCCCTTATAAAATGTATTCACAGCTTGTCCATGTTTAAATTGTTTTCAAAATGCTGACAAGACAGTAGCAATAATGCTACATATGTAATATCTGTGATGGAGTGAAGAAATTGACCCATAGCCCACTAAATAGTGTTGGTGTTTGTTACCACATTCAATTTTAAAAACCATTCACACAGCATCCAACATATTTGATGTATTTCCAGTGCAACACACAAGTGAAATGGGCAATGGGAAACAATGCCATGTAAATGTACCCTGATTTTCACTTTGTTACTTTTCCCTAGAGATGCAAGATTGGAAACACTATAGCAGGATGAGTTTGAGTGTCAGAGAAACGTAGACATGAATGGCATAGAGTGACGGGCTGGGCACCTCCATTGAATATTCATCTCAGCACTCACACCTTATGAATAACTGAAAAGCTGTTGACAGACAGCATCACTTTTGCTCATGTCTCTTTCTCCAGCCATATTTACGGTTATGAGTGTGGAAGTGTTTTATTTTTACATGGTCACACGTCCACAGATGCAGTCAAGCAGATTGCTTTATTGCTCGGACCTGTGGGGAATAGGAACAGGAGCGAGAGGTGTTGTGTTAAATCTATATGGGAGCTCTGGGTTCTCACTGCCCACACACCCGCATCTTGCTTGATTACTTTGTCAGTTTGGTGTGATGTACAGACCTGTATCATGTCATACAGAGAGTTAGTTCAGTTGATTTGATGCACTGTCTTCAGCTGATTTAAAGAGCTCGGCTTATACTATACTACCTCAGCTATATCCACTGTCTCGCCCTGTCAACTGCCTTCATTTATTACGCCCATAGGAGCAGTTTATGATGTCAACCAGGTCATTACTTATGACAGTGTTTAGTCAGGCTTACTTTGCCATAATATGAATGTCCTAGGCTAAATCACCAGTCAAGGCTCCTTGTCTTGGGAACACACTGTCCTTTCTATTCCAATCCTCAGTCATTTGCATCTATTCCAGGAAGACTGTTTAATCAGCTGGCATGGTCCTGCAGCCTTGATGAAATTGCTTTGTGATTGATCATTCTGACATTTTGCAGCCAATATGGGTGTAAATACGGGTAGTACAGTATCTTATCTAAGATATGTTCATGCATTTAGGCAGTGTTGTGGAGTCATGGATGGTTGGTATATTACTTTAATACTTGGTTCTTCTGATATTATTATAGATGAACTGCCCAACTAAAGCCAGATGTATTTTAATAATATGAAGGCATATCTTTCACGTTCCCTTTTAAAGGTCCAATATGAAATGATAGTCAGCTAAACAGGTTTTTGTTTTTAACCAGCTGTCTCATTTTTAAGAGTATTTCCCTTTGATGTCCTGCATTGCTTACATTTCATTGACATTTGTTTCTGTGAAAAAAAATTACATAAAATCTCAATATTTTGACATGGATCAGGGCTGTTAGTTTCGTCTATCCATCTCAAGCCACTCAGCCCAAACAGCTAATAATGTCACAGCTGAGTTTTGTGGCAAAACAACAAACATAAACAGATCTCTTGCTCTCTCCAAGGTCCTGGAACCTGATGCTGCCGAACATCTGTTTGACTCCCTGCTGCCAGACATGGTGCAATTAGCACTGAGAGCATCTGAGCTCTGTACCAAGGTAACCGCCATCACTAACCAATGGACACTGACTCGCTGGTCTGTGTCATAGTAGATCACCGTGGCAGGTTAATCCCAAAGGTCACGACATGACAAATAATCTTTTGAAATGGTTGTAAAAATGGTGAGGTCAAGGCATGTAGCCATTGATGGTCATTTGTCAGGCATTTTTTGTCCTGGTTCTTTGGCATGTAGATGTAGCTGAAAAAGTCTACTCTACTCAAAGTGGCCCACATTTATCAGTCAAACCGATTTTTGCTAAAACATTATTCATGAATGCACGTGGCAAACTGTGGTGTAAACCATCAAAATTAAACCTCAGTGTGTAGCATAGAAAGTTGAGCTGTCCCCATATAATTTTTCTGTAGCCTGTTGTTAACAGAGTAAGATTTATTTTCAGTGAATGGAAAATTGAACAGCTGGTCTAAAATCACTCTACTGAAAATTCCATTGGTCTTTGAAGTGAGAGATGAAGAGATTAATATTAAAGGAACCTGAATGGATTCTCACATTTGTTCTCTACTATGACATAAAAAAAACTGTGAAATAGCTATTTGAATTAAATATGTTTTATTGGAGATCTTAAAGTGAATATTAGCCCTAATTAGTGCTGTCTTGTTCCTTAATTGGTTATTTTCCAAAATCTTGGCCATGTATCTTACAGCCAAACAAAGCCATCTTTCCTGTTGGTCTGTAGTCTTAAAGCAACAAGCTCTCTCTATTGTCTTCACAGAATTGCTTATACGGATGCATTGTTTATTTCTAAATCCTTAACCTTTATCTGGAGTATGGATCACTTATGAGCATGAATGGGCCTTGATTGTAATTATGATGGCTGATTCAAGAAGCACAGAGTGGTGGAAAATTAGTGCATTTATGCAGCATGCTTCAATGACGAATAGAGAAAACAAATTATTTTGACCTTCCTCAGTCGTACCTCTGTTCCTCCTCCAGCCGATACCCCTCCTCAAGAGAGGCATGAACCACTCCATCACCATGTCTCAGGAGCAGGTGGCATGTCTGCTCGCCAACGCCTTCTTCTGCACCTTCCCACGGCGCAACTCTAGAAGGACTGAATACTGCAACTACCCAGACATCAACTTCGTCAGGTAATGTAGGGACGTGGTACTTTGGCTCATGATCCTCAAAGTTATGATGATAGAAATGATACTGCTGTGACAACTACCTTCATTTCCATGAGGGGGCACTACTGTACATGCTTTCCACACTAATCACTTTGACTTTGTATGTAGTTTTGATTACACATGATCAAACACTATCTTATAACCAGAGTATATTGATCAGAGACAGTGATCAGTGTGACTTGCATACACATGATGTGATGATTTTATCTTTAAAAATATATAAACAAACACTGATCGCAGTAGTCATTGTTCATTGATGCATTTTGAAAAGCCACTTAACTTTTTAATTGTGTAATCATATTATTAAGCACAGGGCAGACCTTCAGCCTGCTCCACCTACCAGAACCAAATGTCTCAGTGTATTCATAGATCCACCACATCACTTTTTACAGAGCATATTGTTAACCATGGCTGTGCATTCTGTCTTGTACAGCTCATTAAATAAAGGGTAAAATAAGCAGGTGTATTCCATAATATAAGTTTTTAAGTTTATGACTTATAACGAACTGGTGCTTTGCTAAACATCCCTGCCTCCTCACATACAGATACATCTGGATATATTTTAATTGATTGTGCTGACTAGAAAACTATTTGTTCATCTTTGCTTTCTTTAGCACTTGTTAGTTTTACCAGAATGATCAGTGCCACTCTTTATAGGCGAGTCTTTTCTTTCAGAATTGTCAAATATGACAAACAGGAGGGCAGGAGGGTATTTTTTTAAAATCCCTGCAGACTTGCAGTGAGGAGATTGTCTGGGTTGTGTAATGCAGAATCAGTCTGCAGATCACTTCTCAGTCATGTCCCCCCATCTCTGTTGGCATCGTAGTGTAATTACCTAAATGGAGGAGGGAATGAGATTAACATTGACTCGGCTGGCTGCTTTTGACAATGGAGAAGGCCATTGGCTGTTTTGCAGAAGGCTGTAACAGAGTTCAATCACATCAGTATTTCATTCACATAAAGGTTTTGCTGTGATTTGAAAAGAAAGCCAGAGTCATCTTTTTGGCCTGTCTGTAACACTTGTCCTGAAACACCAGTTTTAGTGTGAGGCAGATAATAAGTGCTTTGAAAATTTTCATTCATTTATTTTCTTTTTATTACGTTCTGTTGGGTCCAAGTGCTTTTTTTCCCTTCTTCATTATTATTTCACAAGAATTCTCACAGGATAGGCAAAGGCAATAAAAAGCCTTTTATCTCAATGCAGATTTCTTATTTGCACTGAGATAAAACTGACTATTGACAGTTTTTTTGTCTTTTTTGTACATGGGCTCTGATATTCCAAGTATTCTACAGCAAACTTTATTTATTATTTCACCATCAAGTACCATTAGCTCTGTTTTCTTCAGAAACCCAGCTGTTATAAACACTGTAGTCACTTTAACCCTTTTCCTCAGTTACATCATAGCTCTCTTCACATCTGTGGGGGGTATATTGATGTTATATAATTGTGTATTAATTCTGTATTCCCGAAAGACCGCAGTGCGATTTCTTACTAAAAGCTTGCTCTCACTAGTGGATAGCTTATGTCAAAGGCAGTTGCCTTGTGGACTACAGAACATATGATTGTTTCTAGAGGCCACAAAAAAGAGAAATGAATGCAGGAGTTTCTTGGCCCCTGAAGGCATTAAGCTTTTATCATTATTTCATTTGACTCACATGAAATTACTTTCCCTTTATTGTGGCTTGTGCGGCAGGCTGTGGGGCTCTCTATAGAGTTTGCTTGAAAGGGAGATGGTGGGCTTAATGCTGAAAGTGCATTCAAACCCGCCAATTGCAACTCGCTACTCACAGCAGCTTTGTGTGTGCGTGTTTGTGTGTTATTTTTCAGGGGGGGCTGACCTTTTGCCTCCTGAGGACTCTGTTCCTTAAAAGGGACACAGGGCTTCTTAATGTATCCCCAAGGAGAGAGCCCTGTTTCCCTCTCTGTTCTTTTTTATGTGAGTGCTGTGAAGTGGCACATGAGTGTGACTCTGTGATGGCAAGCCTGGGGCAACTCCATTGTCGTAGCAGCGAAGGAGCTCCTACATAATCGACTAGTGACAGAAAGAGAAGCTGAGTGAGAGATGAACTAATTCATATCAAAAGTTAAGCATGACTGAACTCACATGGCCAAAGTGGAGGTCTTGTGTCTCTATGGCACTCCAGAGTCATTTTTCCAGATCTTGACTGTAGCTTTTTGATTTTAAGAGGTGGTGGTTGGCTGTAATGTCATGTATAAACTACTTGCTGAAAAACAATGCTTTCAGTTTTGTGAAAGGAGCATAATGTATAATCTAATTTCAACAAGACTTTGATAGAATTCACAATTTCTCTTTGTCTTCAGGCTGTTTGAGGGGTCCTCTTCAAGGAAGATTGAGAAGCTGAAAACTTTGATGTGCTATTTCGAAAGTGTCACTGAGCAAAGTAGGTGTTTGAATGTAATTTTCATGAGTAATTTCAGTTTTTGGAGTAAGGCACTCTTATTGATTTAAGGTAGGATACAGTTTTAACATTGTTTTGACTTTTTTTGCTTTTCAGAGCCTACTGGACTTGTAACATTCACTCGAAAAAGTTTGGATAAACCCCTTAATTGGAAAAGGTGTAGTATATTGATGCTGTAATTGTGGAAAGTATTATTCCTAGTATTAGAAATAGTACTAATATGTTAATCCTTTCCACCAGTAGGCTAAATCCAGTAGGCTGGAAGCAATTAAAGATCCATTATCTCCCCCGTAGACAATAAACCCTTTCATTCTTTGTTTCAGCTCACAGACTCAGCTCACAAAGCTCCACATTACTTGTGAAGGAACCATTGAGGATGATGGTTATGGAATGCTTCAGGTAAGATGCAGAGGAGGAGAATTTTCTTAGTAGTGATTTAGAGGGACTTGAATCTTCAGAATCCTTTTTTTTTTTTTTTGCTGGGTTTGCTTGGGTCCCGTCCTTTTTTTCCCCCCCGTTGTAGTCAGTCACTGAGCCACCTCATTCTGGAGGCTTTCACCCAGATTGCTTACTACTGCTGAAAAGGCCTTTGAGGGAGCCTGTGACACGTCGGAGGGAGTGTGCGCTGGGACTGGGGTCGAGGCCTCTGAGCCTCCTCTGCTCAATGTGTCGGCCGTGCGTCCTATGCACTGTCAGGATGGCCCGCTTTGCCTTTCACCTTTTGTTTGCCTCCAGTTGCCACAAGCTGACAGTTGATGTGCACACATGACCAGCTCTGGGGCACGCTGCGGCCCGGATTGATGGATGCTCTGCTGGGGTGGGAGGGGATGCTGACAGCCTGTCAAAGCAGACTTTGGAGGCTAGCTTGCTGTCCCAGAGTTGAGTGACCAGTTTGGGGAGATCAGCCCTCAGACTGCTGCTCACCCCTTTGCAGCCTCTTCCTGGGGTTGTGACGGGGTTGGTCTGGGCTCCTCTACAGACCAGTGAGCAACAACTGTCAGTCCTGAAATTGGATTGTATGTATGTTCCACATGACTGCTTTCTGACTAAAACAATGAGTTGTCACGTCTATGTCTTGGCTGAAACGATGAGATGCATATTTTCTTTTGAATCACAAACAGACCAAAATAAACAAGTGAGTCAGTGTCACCCGTAGATCTGTGCACAAACCTGAAAGAACACAAGCAGCAAAAGATATCACAGGCATCAGTCAGCAGTCAATTTAGCAGCATGTTATGACTGGAGGGAGATGTTTACTTTGGACTGTAGGCCTGCACACTTGTTTTGATATTTGCTATTGGCAGCAGCACATCGAAGTGCTGCTCCTGGGGAGAGCTCATTTTGGCACAAGGGGACAGATGTCTGAGTAATGTGAGCACCTCAGGCCACCTTCCACATCAGCTTGTCTAGAATTCTGTGACAAATAAAGAAAAAGGGCTGAAATCCTCTCATGAGGTGTTTTCCTCCTGTTGTCCAAGCTTGGGAAGCTGTATATATTTAACAGTCAAGAGAAAATGTTTAGTTACTAGATCTAGATTATGTTGTTTTCTTTTTCCTTTCATACATGCATGTGACAAAAATCAGTAGATTTTGCAAGGACATGGATGTTTCATAGTTTTTTCTTTGATTGTAATTCTTCTGTCTTGATTTGCAGGTGGATTTTGCCAATAAGTTTGTGGGAGGAGGGGTCACCAGTTCTGGTCTTGTTCAAGAGGAAATCCGTTTTCTCATCAACCCTGAGCTTATTGTTTCTCGCCTCTTCACTGAAGCCCTGGATCATAACGAGTGTTTGATCATCACAGGTCAGTGATCAAAAATGCCTCCACACCTTGTTAAACCATAATTTCCGCTGGAAGGAACCGTACGCTTCAATTATTCATGATTTAGTCTGTTGATCCAGATAAGATCAACATAGTGAGTGTTTCTAGTCAGACGCAGCATGGAGTACACATTCCGCACCTTCAATTTACCCCATCCTGGCTCAGCAAGAGGCAAAAGGATGTGTGTGGCAATTGCCCTGTTTTCTGTCTGTCTGCCCTTGTCACATGTTTACTCTTGATTGGCTGCAAAAGGGAAGGTTGCATCAGTCAGGAGTTGGAGATTGGGCTTTCCTGATTGCTCTGTTGCGTCTTTCTGTTGAGTAATTCCCACTGACTGTTCTTTAGTATTGAGTGGTTGCAAAAGACAAGGTTGGGACAGGCCAGTAGATGCAGTAACAAGAGCTAGCCTTAAGGAGTCTCAGCAGGAGGCTGATGGTGCCTGTCTGTTTTCTTTTTCTTTTTTTTTTTTCTTTTTTTTTTATCTAAGACTGTCTGTACTATTGTGGTGCTTGATTGTGTTTGGTGAGGAATCTAGAAAATCAGTGTTATGTAATATCGCTAGCTAACTAGTCAAAAGGGAGGAAGCCTACACAAACTTATTTGACAACAATAAAATCATTTAAAACAGCAAAGTAAAGGTTTTACAGCTGGGTTACTTAAAGTCTGTTTCTATTTAAATAGAATCCATGAGCCCTGATAAGTATGCCATGGCTAAATATGTTATAGCTGACATGTATTAAAGAGATGTGTGCAGTCAACAAACAACAAATTTCTAAGAAATCAGTTAGTAAAGTTTTCATGTTTTACTTTTGGTTAGATCTTTGTCCCAGGCTGATGTCATTGTAACAATTTGGAATACTAGCTCTCTGTTACATTAATGTTATGCTATGCAAGCCCATGACTAGAACCACTGTTTCAAAGAAAATGGCCATAACCCATAAATAGATTAACTGCCTTATCGTTGCACAACACGTGAGTTGGATTAGAACAGGAAGTGAGGCAGTAGAGCCTCCACCCTCCTGATCGCCAATCATACCTCTGTATCAGGGCTTCTCGCTTTGGTGGAGTCACCTTCAGACTTCTTGCAGGCCATTTCTCCTTCGCCTTCACTTACACCACTTAACTTTATTACTGGGGCCCAGAATTAATTATAGCTGGAAGACCTGCCCAAGACCTGCTCCACTAATGGACTCTTCCATTCCATCATCTTTATTAAACCCTGCCTGTATCTCTTGTCCCCTGTTGTAAAAGTCCAAGTCTTTGCTGCATTGTAGCCTTATGGTAAATTATATTCCCCCAGTGATACGTTTTGGCATACAGTAGGGAAGCTAATGGATCTTACTTCTGCATTGAAATTTGCTAAAGTGCCCAGGCCTAGTTGAATTTTCCTTGATTGCTAGGTATCTGGCTGCTGTTGGGGCGGTCAAAAGTATAAATAGTATCAAGGAGAAGTCTTACGATTCACTGATGGCAGCACTGATCAGAAAATAGAATGCAAGCTCAACACAAGCGGGAAATCGTGGCATAGGGACTTTTTTCTTGATGCTGCACAAATCTTGCTTGTATTAATAGTGGTTTTGAAAATAGTCCTCAGAGAAACCAGTTAGGGCCTTAACTTGTGATTTTTCTTTCTTTTTAATATTTTCTTTTTTTGTTGTTTTTGACAATATAGCATTTTAAGTTGAGAAGCGCTGTCCTCATTTCTTCACATGCAGACCTTGTTGCTCAGTTTGACATGGCAATGACAGGCATATCTGACCTTTTACAGTCTCTGGTCCACCACAAATATTCAACACTTTGTTTTGATGTATTTACACATGAATGGAACAACCTTCAGGAACTTCCTGAACCTACTGATTTTTATGCAACCTATTTGTTGTCTATAAATAATTTCTAATAACCAGACAAGATTGATCAGCTTCCCACCACAAGTAAGTTTTAAATGACAAATGGGTAGCATAAAAAATCAGTATAATTTATATTGTTCCTGAAGGTTGTTCCTTTCAAATGTAAATATGAATGATCACAGAGTTTGATAATTTTTGAGAACCAGTAAAGGTCAGGTGTATGCATAGTTAATATAAGGCCATCTGGTTTGATGGCAGTAGTGTTATCTTATTTTGAAATCAAATTTATTTATTTATATTTCGAACATCACTAGAATGTTTTATCTAAAATAACTATCTTTTTTGGCCCAGAAATTGTGCTGGTAGCATAAGAGCTCTGAGTTTAATGTACATACAAATGGCCAATTTGCTCGAGACATCAACTGTGACTTAGCAAAGTCAGGGAAAGGTGCATGTAAAAATCCAGAAGCTTCAGTGGTATGGAAGCTTCTCAGTAATATTTGATTTGTCCATACTTACATAGAGACATATTGTTTCATGATCTTCATGAGTTATGTAGTTTTGCTAATCTGTATTGTTTTAATGACATTCTGGTGAACTACATAAAGTAATTTGTTTAAATAATAATAACGCAGGAAGGCTGATTATTAGTAAAATGCCTGTCAAGTGGAGTGTGCTATAGAGATTCCCTCCCCCTATGTATGCTCCCAATGCCTGCTGACCAAGACCCTGCTACTAATCACTTGGTTTATTCACTTTGCAGCGTGAAGCAACTCAGCAAGTGCTCTAGACAGCCAGGTACTAATGAGCACTAATGAATGGGAAGTTAATTTGTGGCCTCATTTGTTTGACTGTGCTGTTGCCTCCCCACCCTCCGCTTCCCTTCTACGGGTGTTGAGTGTCCCCCTGTGGGCTGGCGGTCAGTCGCTGCGTCTCATTTCATTTTAAGGGGGGGAAATAACTTGACCTTCCTCTTGTCAGAAGACAGCTGCTCATGTTCATCTGATCACATCAGGCAGAATCGCGACTGACACACCCCCTGTAAACCATGTCTTTTTACAGTGAATTTTTAAATCAGTTTGTATTTTTGGATGTATATGCAAAGTTTTCAAATGGTAACCAATTTTGGAAGATTCTCTTTCTTTGTGTGATCATTTGATGTAATAATACTTGCACATGCGTTCAGTTAAACAGTATGGTATTGGCCACACATTGTTTTAGCATAATTTAGTCACCACTAATAATAATAATATTAATGGCAGTCATTTTAGAATTTATCAATGTTTGTCAAAATAAAAAAAACACGTTTATTTTAATTATATGAGGATTGCTATGCCAAAATTGAAATCCCTGGTGGCTAAACTGGATTTTATATGCCTGTTAATGCAATGTAACCTTACCTGCTTTTCAGCTTTGCTGCATAAATATAACTGGAAGTATTATTTAATTCTGACCAAGATCAGAGATGTGTTAATGCTTTGCAGAGCTGTGTGACTCATATGCTTGTTTGTTATTACCAGGTACACAGCAGTACAGTAAGTACACCGGCTATGCTCAGACCTACCAATGGGGTGGCATCCACCAGGACACAATTCCAAGGTATTTATAGCACTTTTACTTTTATTTTATACACCATCACTTTTGAATAGACTAATATAGTATGGATTACCATCACATTTTCATGGTCTGCAGATGATGAATCCTACTGGCGATTATTGTGTGATTAATTGGGTGTTAAAGCCAAATACCAGCAAAACTAAAGACATTTAATTAATTAGATAAACTCATGTTAGCATGCTGATGTTAGCATTTAACTCAAAGCACTACTGAGCCAAAATACAACCTCACCAGTAGCTTACTCTTGAAAATTTTCATAATCTCCATATCTTATCATTGTCCACAGGCAGTCATTCAAAGCTTTAGATATTGTTAATTTTCTTTCATAAAATGGAAAAGTTGCACTAAATTAATGTCCCAATGCATGCTTTCTTTAAACCTAGTTGTTCTGTTGTATGTAAAACTGCCTCTCTGATTTGTTTCAGAGATAGCTGGCAGAGAAGATGCACAGAGATTGTGGCCATTGATGCGCTGCAGTTCAGGAACTTTCTTGAACAGTTTAGCCCAGAGAAAATCAACCGAGAACTCAACAAGGTTATTTTTCCATTAATCACTGCTTGATTTTTTTTGAGGGGTTTTGTTTCTTTGTATTTTTTTGTTTGGTTTCTTTCTGCATGTCACTAAACATGAATCTGGATTATGTCCTCTCTTCAGTGGAAAATGGGTATTGACTGTATGGCAAATGATGCTCTAAGTGCATTTTTTCCTCTTATAGACAATTGAAGTTTGTATAATTTATGGCAGCAGAAGTGTTGAGGCAATCTACCACTACTCTTTGATGTTACCCTAAGATCCCTATTGTCATTCTTTAATAGCATGTAGTTGCAGTAATTTTATGTTTTAACTTTATTTGGCATTTGTCTTCCTGTTTGGTTTGCACAGATTTAATGGTTTCAGTTTGAATCCATTTGGTGATAATCTGAAAACTGTCTCATCACAAATGTCAGCTGAGATGACACTGACTCATGTTTACTTTTCTTAGGGTAAATATTTGAATTATGGAAAAGTGTTGTGTGTGTAATACAGACTGATGGACTGTCATATATGCAGGGAATAAGCTTAATCTTATTCATTTCACTGTCCATTAGGCCCAGAATGAATTTTAATGAAAGTAATTGACCTCAGAGTGATTAATCATAATGATTAGATTTACATCACAGATTTTTTAAAAATAGGAGTCCATCTATGTGTACTGTCTTCTCAGTCAGAGATGCTCATTCATAATAGAAAATCAAGATGTTAATGTTGTCAAGTCTGCCGTCAGAAAGCTTGGAGGAGTTTGACAGCTCTGACAGGGGTGTGAAGAATGCGCCAACATGAAGATCAATCCTGTTTCGAATACTGTTTAGCTACTGTCATATCTGCCCTTTCACAGGAAGAATTTATGACTGGTCAGGGGGGAGGATGGGCTCCTACAATTCATTTTCACAATTCACTTCATCTCCAATGTGAAAAGTAATGTCCAGAGCCCCTTGGGATCTTTTATTTAACATGTGCTGCTTTTATATGTGACATATAACCCACTTGACATGTCATGTGAAATGCTCTTGCTCATGCACACGAATTTTGTCTGTAATGTGCAATTATTGATATGTAGAACCCAATTGAGAGATGAGGTGTGAAGTTGCCAAATGACACCATGTTAAAAATGTTTATTATGTTCCGTCAGGCCAATCAGCTCATGTGTTCATTCACTGCATGATGTGTCAAGCACAGGCCTGCAGGCAAATGGAATTTCTTTGTTGCTTGCTTTCTGTATTCCATTTGCATTTTATGGTATGGATGTGTTCTGCAGGCCTGACTTGTGAAACATAACAGTGATCTGGAACAGTGGCGTGATCCCAAGAGTTGAGGCTCTTCAGAGCTGATTCTGGCTTCATGTTCCAAATGACATATTATTCCCTACTTACTCAAATGGTGGGGCCTCATGTGGCTGACAGTTTGATGTAATGTAATCCCAAGAAAACCAGCTTTGGTCACATTCTTTGTAACGGACAGGCTTTGTTTGTGATGCATTTAGATTTCACTATTTGCCATGTAGGGCATTATATTTATTATTTTATTTAAGTGCTCAAGCTTAACATATCAGTCGTGTTTGTAGCATTCATTTTGCCTTTTGCTAAAAATCCTGTAGTTTATTCTATAGTAACAGTTATGTGATGCTACATAATAATGATGATTCTTAGGTGTCCAAAATCTCAGTGATTTACAGTGTACAGTGATCAGTGTACAGTGTCTGCTTGATAATATGTGTATTTTGTCTGCCACAGAACAATTTTCCTGTCATATCAAATTTGTGTTTATCTTTTTGTTGCCTCATCTAGGCTTACTGTGGCTTTGCTCGCCCTGAGGAACAAAACCAAAACCTTGCAGCAGTGGCAACAGGAAACTGGGGCTGTGGGGTTTTTGGAGGTGACACACGTCTTAAGGGTAAGCACTGATATAACACTTCCATCATAGATCTTGTGGAGAAATGTGCTCAGATTGTCTTTGTGTATCTAGTAGTCTGAGTGGACTCTCTTCCTGGTTATAACAGAATAAATTTCAGATTGAAAGGATCAGTGTGGGCATCCATTTGTCTTCCAGGAATGCGTTCATTTACTTAAAGCCTATTCATCGCCTTCCTTCTATTGATCAAATGACAAAGTTAATATGTTTCATTAATAGTGAAATTGATCGCCTGCTCGAGTCCATCAATCTGTTACAACACTTTGTCTGAGCTTTGTATCACTGTCACTGAACAGGGCGCTTAAGGATAGTTTATGCTAACCGTTTCCAGTAGTATCTCTGCTCACTCTCTGCCTGTCTTAGAGCGCCTGTGCTTGCAAACTGTACATACATCCATAGCATATTTGTTAATTAGCTGAAGCATGGTACAGCCCTCCATAGGCACAATCACCTACTGTCTGCTTAATGACATGTCTCCCGGGAAGAGCTTTGTAATTCAGACGCTGATCTCCTCCTGGGTTTTACCTTCTGTGCCCTCACATAGCCACCTATATTTTAATTGCCAGATAATTTTTGAAGCAAGCAGTTGTAACAGAACACGGGAGAGAAACTGCTGAAGTGCAGACGTATTCAGCTTAGCCCTCCTCTGAAAATGTTGATTCAGATTTGCTCATTAACTTTCCACTGTCCCAACCTTCATTAATCAGCAGACATATTTCCAGTCTCTTAAAATATTCACAGCTCTCCTGGGGCCAGACCTGGTCTCTCTTTGTAACTAATCCAGAGTTCTCAGTGGGGGTGAGACCTATTCCCCCGATTATTTACCTTTTACTGTACAAGCCACAGAGGCTGGTGCTGATTACTTTAAATTCTAACATCAGCGCCTAATGACTCCTCTTCAGACTTCTGTTCATTTAACCTTTGCTGTTTTTTCACAAGTAAGAAAGTGTGTGAACAAATATGAAAATAAAAGCAATGTTTTAATGCATTAAAGGCCAATCCTGCTACCGCAATGAGACAGATTTTGCATCACTCAGAGTGTTGAGGTTTAACACAGGCTTCTTTTCCTCCAGCTCTGCTCCAGATGCTGGCAGCTGCTGAGGCGGGCCGAGATGTAGCCTATTTCACCTTTGGTGACAGCCAGCTCATGACAGATGTCCACAACATGCACTCTTTCCTCACTCAGAGGAGCATCAGTGTCGGTAAGGCAAACAGCCGTCCTGCCTGCTTCTTGTTTATATACAGATGTGTTCAAACCTTTTATGCAATGTAATAATGCTATGATGAATTCTTCTTTATTTCTGAATAGTATCTCCTCTTACGATATTGTTTTAAATGATGTGAACTCATGACTCAGTGATACGGCTAATTACTGATGCTGAAAACTTGTCTACATTTTCCTTGCTGTGATATCAGTCCACTGTGGAGGCTAGACTACATACACTATCTCCTTGTCTCTGTCACAGGGGAGGTGTATGATCTCTTGGGGCAGTACTACAGCTCAGTGTGCAAGAGCTGCCTCGGTCGGCGCCCTGACGTCAGCCTCTACTCCTTCATCTACCAACAGGTCAGCCCCTCCCTGGCGCCCGACGAGTCCGACAGGCACTCGGCCAGACAACAAGTCTCCACAGACACCCATTAAGGTCAGGTGGCTGATGAGTCACCGTGCCTTATCTTCGGAAAACGAAACACTTAATGAATTAAAATATCCTCAGTCTACTTTCTTTCTGTTTTTGGTAGAGAAACTTAAAATCAACAGTACCAAATGTTGTCTCCACCAGTGGCAGCCAAAAGTGAAAATCTGGCACATGGTTCCTTTTCGAAATCAACTGAGCTGCAGAAGGTGATTAGTTATGACCCTAGCTGTCGCTGCAGTCCAAGCTTTGTTCATTTTGCTACTGCTGGTAATACGCCAATGGATTGAGCTTCAATACGATGCAATTGTGATTTTAATGGTGAAGCAAAGGTTGCCATCCATCTTCTGAGTTTGTCATGTTGCCTTTTTTACACCCACACATACCCAGCCTAATTGAATTGGCTGTCAGAAATCAAGTTAAAGGAAACGAATAACAAGAACAGGGTTTGGAAAGCTTGAAGCGCTCTTCGGAAAGTGGTTTGATTTAAAAAGCAGCCTGGGTCTTTGTGAAGTAATCTCCTACCTTTTGCATTTATAGCAAAATTCTAGTTACAATCATGGGTCCATGAGAACAGGTTTTGGTTTCTTTGTTGTATGTGAGACATTCCAAAGAACCCAGTTGCACTTAAAATATTAATTTGATTTGTTTGTTTCTGTATTTTGCAACTGATTTCAGAGTAAATCTGTTTCTACAATTGTTGAGTAGCTGCACTTGAATGAAAATTGCAGAATTTTTCAGACAGTTTATGTTATTCAAACCAATAAAAATGGATCGGTTGTAAGTTAATGTAATATTCTAATTTTTAATATTGCATATATTTTATTCTGTAGCACCATTTGGATGGAGCCACAAATGTCAGTGATACATCTCTCAACAATCAGAATGATGGCTCCTTGTCCCATGGATGTTACAGGCTAAATGAGTTTCCATACAGCCCTGCCATTTATCTTTCCCCGGCTATTGCTTCACCCTTTCATTCACCATTTAATAAGGTCATACCTTTTATATAAACTGTACATGACACCTCATTAAGTAAAGAGTAGATCATAGAATGTCCAGTCAGAGGGGAGAGTCAGGCAGTGGGGCTCCTGTGTGATTTCTCTGTCTGTTGGACAAACCACAGCTTCATTTGCATCAAAAAGAAGCTGCTTGATGGGTGTCTCAGAGGTTTGACCTTTGACACTTTGTATTCAGGTTTAATGACATTTGACAACATTTTAAGCAACATACATATTTTTTGGTATTTGTAGGCATTTAAAATATTCTCAGCAAACAATTTGACATATGTGACACAATATTAAAAAGCTGAACTTGATATGTATACTGATACCATATAACAAAATTTAACACCCTGTTTGATACTGATTTATTGTTTTTAGCCTTTTACTGTTTGGTTAGCTCATTGTAGACCTATTACTTAGTATTTCAGTGATACATGTCTTGACTTTTTCTCTGTGTGATTATCTAGTTACATGCCTAATGAACTGTTATCTCTGTCAGTTTACAGATTACTCAGTCAACAGGAGTTTATTGACTAAATATTTTCAGTAGAATGTTTAATTAGTTTTGCCCCTAGAGTGTGCAGTACTGAATGGACTCCTGGGAGCCTGTAAGTGAATGAATGAGGTGTAGGCGTTTCTAAGCTTGGTGCTGTCTGCTTTCATGGAATCAGGACCCGAAGTAGGGGGGTCTCTCTTTGTGGCTTGCTGAGTTCAAAAAAAGCCTTTGGTGGCGTCTCTCTCAGGGGGATCCACCATAAACACACAGGGGTATCCTACAGGATTGATCCCTCTACAGTCAGCCTCATGTGTGTCTTTGACCTTTTGGTTACCATCTGTCATAAAGTCACGAACAGTGTTTAGTCTTTTCAACATAATCGCTTGACTGCAGTTTGGCAATGGAAAAGTTGAGTAAATAATGCAGTAGGTAAGTAAAACTTTAAACATTTATTTTCTATTTTGATTTATAATCTAACCATGTTTTAGCTTTGAGGAAATCCTCCTACAATCTAGCCATGGCGTACCCCCCCCCCCCAAAGTACAGTATCATAAAATGTGTTTCCTGCATCCTGAACAGTGTGTTGAAGCATGAATAAAGCAGTGCAGCAGTCAGTTCTTCTCAGCTGAGGTGGCAAATTTGTTTAGAATTTAATGTGGAAAGTCAGAGAATCAAACAATGTTTAACAGATACTGTCTGCATGGGTAGTCACACACCCCTGATGCACTTCCTTATTACCCCAGAGAACAAATAAAATGCATCAAACAGTTCATCTTTAGCTTCATTTTGATGCTGGAATGACATTGCCATATAATTTCCCCCTTTTCCTTTGTTTCTATCCAAGAAGGTCAGCTCTGATAATGTAGGTTGCTGTATTATAAATGCAAGGCCTATTTAAATTCACTATCAGACTATTTACTTCGTATTTCTTTGTCATTTTTGATCATTAGTGGAAACTCCCTGTTGTGTTTGGAAGAGTTATGCAAGGTTCTCTTGGCCACAGATTAAAGGCATTATCAGCTGAATATTGATATGTTTGGTGAAACTGTGGGAGCTGTGGCTTACATTTGTTTGGACTGAGGATATAAGACAAAAATAGGATTCGTTGTCATGAGCTCTCTTGCTAATTATTCATACCATGTCCTTTCCATAATAAAAATATTATTTTATGAAAAAAAGATTGCACATACCCCCAGGACATCAGGGTACATGAAGGATGCATCTAATTTGCAATTGATGCTAATCTTGGAACATTAGTCCTGAATTATTGCTGTTTGACCGCCTATTGGTACTAGCAGAGATGGTTGATGTGCAGGTCCTCACAACTATCATCTCATTAGACAAAAAACCTAAGATTAAAAGTTCAATTAGTTTCACCAATTTAACATCTGGGATGGGGATTGGTACATCCCTTAAGACTTCAGTGTATTTTTTTCAAGTTCATTTTGAAACCTTTGCAGTATGACCCCCTGCTATTAAAGAATTCACTTGTTCAGAATTAAAAATTACATTTTAGACATCAAAGAGCTCACTCTGAGGTGGTTATATTCTGTGCCTACTCTAATTAATCCATGCACTTGCAGTTTTCAAAGGGATTTATTAAGAAATGCTTTTCTGGCAAGACCCTCAGCACAGGTGCATCTTGTTACAGTATCTAGCTTACTGGAGTGAGATGCAGTCAACTGAGCTCAACATTGTGTCCAAACTGCAATCATCCATATTATCTTTGAACAAATTACAGCCACACCCCTCAGTATTTCCTCCCAGCCATAAGTAAGTTTAATAAACTAATAATTAACGAAACCATATTTCTTTGCAGGCAGAATGTTTGCCTCGTCATGTTCGTGAAATTGAAACATTGCACTTCTGTTAAATCAAATTTGCCGTGCCATCACAATTTAAAAAAATAAAATAAAAAAATCTTGCATCCCCTGTAAATGTCCTCAGCTCACACTGCTGTGTCTGTGAGCCTGTTTGAACTTGGCACGACCTAAATGTTTCACCACTTCCTCTGTGTCCTGTGTGGCGCCTCAGCGGCGGCACAGTTGCCATCATTTGATGGTAATTGTGTTTCTCCTCGGGCTCTACACATGCTGAGACGGTTCCTCGTCCAAAGGCAGTTCCTTCGTTGCTCCGAAAACCTGCTTGCATTGTCTTTTATACAGTCTAAATAACATGCAGTCAAAAACTCTCTTTAGTATGGCCTGCACTGGAGGAGGTGGAGGCGGTGTATAAATCCATAACAGCAGCATTTATTTATTAGTGACAGCCTTCTATGGCCATTTTAGTTCAAATGTTTCCACTGCAATTGATCTAAAAGAAAAATCCATTTTTATGTGATAGCTGTAGCTTTTAACCAAACTGACTTCTCGCTCCGTAAGGTCAAGGATTGAGTGAGTGAAGTTATTTTTGCTCCTAGTGTTATTAGATTGCCTATCTATCACTGGAGTGTCATGTGATTGATACTGACTCAGCTTGAATGAAAGATGGAGCAAGGCCATAGCTGCTCACACACAAGAGTAAGGAGTAGCTCAATCGCCACAGCACCTTGTTAAGAAGAAGCACTTGAAGGATACATGGGAGAAAAAATGTCGTAGCTAACTGCAAGCACTTTTGTTTTGCCATTTCTCATTTAAACTTATTTAAATTTAAAACCCAGTCTCTGAGTTTTACTCACTATGTTTTTCTTATAACCTCAGCATGTTAAAACAAAAACTGCAGGACAGGCAATTGTGGAAGGATGATTACCTCCAAGTGTGTTTGCACACGCTATTAATTTAGGGACAGTCCACATATTGCTGACCACTTAAAACTGCATGAACTGTTCATTACTTTCAATTTTGCTTGCAGATTTCATTTTACATATTATGATTTTAGACATCCAATTTAATTCTCCAAAGCTATCAGGTATGAACTATTAATTTTGCGGTATATGGCTGAATTGGTTTACTTTCCCAAGTTTATCTCTTTTGAACTGAAGGTATCTCTTCAGGCCTTTAATTGCACACTTGTTGCTCCTTCCACCCACGAGGCAGATAACACCATCTGCTCCGTGTCCGCACAAGACCAATCATAATTTCAAAAAGAGAAAAATATATTCTGTCTACCCTGGCAAAGATTTCAAAGTGCTACAGGAAGCTTATTAGGGATTATGAAACATTAGTTTTATTTTTTTGCTTTAAAAATATTATAAACTGTAACATGATTTTCAAAGGGGCGGTGTGTTAGAGTAAGATGTATAGATGGATGCATGGATGTTGGTATTGGGGCACTTGGGCATGTTACCACATCAGACAGATTTCTCTCTCTGGGTTTCAAAGGTGCCAGAGACAGATGCTTCCCACACATTTCAAAGGAGACTGGCTTTTGGCCTTGATCATTTTCAGGATATGATTAGATTCCAACACATGGCAGCAGCCGTTATCTGGTGGAAAAACAAGGTGGTTAAGTTTGAATGGGAACCTAAACCGGAACTTTTCACAATGTAAAAGTCAAAGTGCTTCATATGTTTTTTGCTGTATGTATGTGAGTTATCTGTGACTGTGGGGTATAGCACAGCAGACATTTGAGGTGAGGGCTTGTTACATGTCGCACATTGTTTATCCATAGAGAAGACGGAGCTTTCTGCATGTGCCTTTAGTACTTTTCAGAGTAGCGTTTGCAGAGTGGACCTCTAGGCTCTGCCGTGCACTGGGCTTGTTACAGAGCTGTCGCTGTTTGGGCGTTAGCCCACAATGTAATGGCTTCCTTCCCTGGACGTTGGACAGGACTGTAGAAGAAAGGCACTAGCAATCAGTTCTGTTTAGACCTGTGTTTGTGCTTCCTTGACTGCTATTCATAGACGTATCAAAGAACCAAACTGTTAGTGTTTGTCTGTTTTTCCATAACAAAGCTGTAATTACAGTGTTTTGAAAACCCAGCAAGGCTGCACAGGGGGTTGAGGATTTCCTGGTTAGAAAGTGAATCCCTGCTGGGCCTTTTTACTGAATGTTAATTGGATTTTATCTGTGAAAGCCCTCCAGTCCTTACAGAGACATCCTTTTTAATCAAAGCATAAATGAGACATGCTAAAGTGATTGCAAGTATCATAACTCTGGGGGATTTATGACTTCTAATTAAGATCTGAAGTACGTAGATAGATTCTTTTATCTTTGCACTCTGCTTAACATCTTATTCATGAACAAATACTTAATTGGAAATTAAGATAATACATTAAAGCACACCGAAGGGAAAGAGAGTAAGTGATTTGGTGCATCGGCCTGTTTGAAAATATTTGCATTTGCAGGTATAACTGATTTGTTTTTGCACAAAAGCATTTAGAATTTTTCTCTGCTGTGCGGATGAAAATTTTTTGCTAGGTGCACACAATTTCAGATGCCCAGCAGTATCATGTTCTGGTCCCAGCATCTTAACGTTCATATTGGAATCTCTCATCTTTTCACAGCTTTCACGATTTGTGTGTTGAGCGTGGAAGTAAAATTCTGATTCAGTGCTTGCTTTAAAGCTGACAAAAGCAACAATGCTTCTGTGTCATCTGATATTTCCTTAAGTCAGTTCAGAGAGTGAAAGTGCTATATAGTCTGTCTCCTTGTTGGGTAATTGTAAACTACAGAGACAACGCCTATTTGTCGTGCCCATCTGAGCTGTCTTGTGGGCCAGTTTCCCCTGACAAGTGTGGTTTGAGGGGGCCATAAAGCGGCACTGCCACCATCCCTCAGTCCTGTCCTCTGTTACATATGAACCAGTGGCTAAACTGACAGGCTTATTTACACCAGGACACATGTAGCCTAAATGATATCATCGCTCCAATGCCAAACACTGCTGGTTCACGAACATATCTCATTGACGAAGTACTACGAGTAAAAGGCAGCAGAGAATACCAATATCAATTCACCAGTCATTTAGTTTGAATACACTTCCTTTATGGGTTAGTGAATTAGACCTTTTTACCTCTTGCTGTTCAATTACCCAAGCACCCATAAAAACCTGAAGTTCTGTCTCCGGAGTGATATATTGTCGCGCTGGTCCTAGCAATAAGAGCGAGATTTAGGATGAGCCTTTCTGCTGTGACAGAGATTCGGCAGAGGGACGCTCTCTGTCACCAGATATTGCGGTCCCCAGCCGCTCATTAAAAACGGAGCCATTACTTTACAGCTCCGGCTTGCTCTTCTCTCTCCGTTTCCTTCATCTACCTTCACGGCCCTCTGGAAGTAAATAAACACAAATGAGCTCAAGAGTGTACTGAAAGCACACGAGCCAAACCTGAGTGTGAAAGGTGGCCATACAGTATTACTTCACAGCTGTGTGGCCCATTACGTTCCTAATGCCTTATTTCTCATAATATCTCTTTGTGGTAGGATTAAGTTTATTTCAGAGGGAACTCCCCTGTGAACTATGCAGCATAATGTGTTTGTTGATCATAGTGTGTGCATTCCCCATGGTGCTGTTTGTATTTCAATTGTCTTGTTTGCTCCACCAGTAGTGGTAGGACAGTCACAGAACTTATTCATGTCTCCTAGTTTAGATTGTTGTAGTAATAGTAACTATATTGAAAAGTAGCAGTTCAAGGCTCTGTGCAAAAAGGAGGAATATATAATGCCTTTTAATTTTCCCTGTATACATTGTATGTTTAGTTGCAATATGAGAAGTATAACTCAATTTTTCATGGATTGAACAAATAGTTAGTTGAGAAGGTAATGCACAAACAATGGAAAACTTGAATGTATGGTTGCATATATTTACAATTAGGCTAAATGTGCAAACGTCAGTAACTTTTTCATATGGCAAGTACCTAATTATGACATAAGATATTTACCTCATCCTTAAACCAAACTTTGGCAAAATAAGGCTATAAATGTCACATAAGAATTCATTATGGGCGCTTTAAAAAGTATCTTTGTGTCCCTTTAGATTGGAGGCAAGAAGCACATTAGCATCAAAATAGGCTTTGTCTTTCCTTTCACCAGACAAGCGAATGAACACACCTCCGTTCACCCATCTGTTGAGGCTGCGTTCGTTCCTCATAATGGGTCACCGTAATTGGCGGAGTCAAGAAGCGGGCGCCGCTCCATGGCGTGTGGTTTTGTTACTGGAGTCCTGAGAGTGATGGAGTCGCTGGCAGCTGTGGGCTTGTGGAAGCTGCTGCTGCTACTGCTGCTCACCACGGGTCTCTGTTCCTCTCCTCTCCACCTCACACAGCTCTGCTCCACAGGGACGATATTACTGGGACAAATGGCCGCCTGGGAGCTGAGCACTTAATGAAGCACACCTTTTTTTTTTTCTTTTTTTTTTTTTTTAAACTCCTCTTCTCCTCAGTCAACCTCACCAACAATCCCTCCATCTCACATCTGGCCTGGCAGAAGAACAGATCTGTTGAGGAAATGAGGGAATTGCATTTTGCAAACGGTGTGTCTCACATGACCAGAGCCACAAAGCCCACATGCATGCAAACCCATGCCTTTTTATTTGCCTTCATGACAGTATAGCTATTAGCTGCCTGGTGGCGGTTTTCACTTGTCAAGCATTATGAGATATCCTTCAGAACTCATGGCCAGTTCACAAATTCCTCTGCATTACCGAGATGGGGTTTGTGAGGAGAGTGCAGTGCGCCTAATGAGTTCCTTCCATCTAACTTTTCCCCCTCCTGTCGTCTTGGATCCATTCATATTTAGCACTTATGCAACCGGCTCTCATGCTGAACTGGGAGGCCATTCAGGCAGACAAACGGTTGTTACTCCGATGTGAGGAGGGCATTTAAGCAGTTGTCTCTTTGCAGTGCTTTTGTGGATGATTGACTCTAGTCTTAAGATGATGGCCTGGCACAACCATTTACCTTCCAGAATCTCAACTCAAATCCAGTCTTCCAGATACTTTTTGATTATTTCTGTTCAAATCCTGCATGTGTGTTCTTGAGAGAAGTCATGTACACCATGTAAGCTGCACAGTGTGCTTATGATAATGATTATGATGATAATGCTAATGATTAATGACTATTGAGGTTTTTTTCCTCCTCCACACCAATCATGACTTTCTGCACTTTCTATAACACCCTTTCCCTT
This sequence comes from Lates calcarifer, assembly GCF_001640805.2. Taxonomy (NCBI): domain Eukaryota; kingdom Metazoa; phylum Chordata; class Actinopteri; family Centropomidae; genus Lates; species Lates calcarifer. The sequence continues at coordinate 12,495,926 of NC_066855.1, read as the reverse complement.
TACCATTCCCACTATTCATTCACCAACCTCTTTCACTGAGGGCACTCAAATTAGCCTCGGCCGTTCGATGAGAGCCCAACCGCTGCAGGACATGTCGCCGGACCAAGGCATAAATCATTCCCTCGAAGTAGGAGCTGTGGCAGGCTTAGACGCACATCCACCACCTGAGATTTACGCTGCACATCGAAGCACAGCCCCGCAATCTGGATCCTCTCCACCAGGTCATCTTCAAATTGGTTATTGATCTTCCAATCACAAAATGAATCATATGTTGCCAACACTGTTTTAGGTACTGCGTTTACAGTAGCGTGGCTTGTGTTATGGCCCATATGCAGCCTGGCGATGGATTATTGTTTAGAAAACCGTGAGAAAACAAGTACCTTCGATGAGCAGGGAGCAAATAGGAAAAGAAATTAGAAGCAGTCTACCTTGAGATGAATAGGTGCCATATTGTCATCCAGCAGAGCCTCATTATAACATATCAAAACAGCTGAAGAAACTGTTGACAGTCGCTGAAGTGAAGAGTTTGAAGTTGGCTATTTTGCTGTAGTGATATGTAACAATGTGTGATTATGACTGGAGTCATTTTAATATTTCCTCTCAGGATTAATTGCTGTGCCTATGATAATGTTATACAGCAGTCCTTCAGAAAAATATGAGCAGTTTTGGTATTTCTTTTATGTGATGGAGGCAAATTCTTTGCAGACCTAATTCTGATTCATTCCCTGTTTATAATGGAAGCCACTCAGTCACAATATGAAGCTGAAATATGCACAATTCTGTCACAGCAGAATCAGTGCTTTTATCTACATCTAACTTAAATGGGACTGGTTTCATGGAGGCACTTTGTTTCAGCTCTTGGCATATACTATATTGTGGCGTATTATTTAATGGGGCTTCACTTCTTGCCCAATTAGGCTCCAAGATGGTGTGTAAATGTAGCTTCTGCCCTGGGAGCAGTTCGCTCATAAATGCCAGAATGGCCATTATCAAAATTCCTTTGTGAGTGAAAACAGACAGCTATAATATATAGACTCACCCTTAATTGAAAGATTTTAAGGATGGCAGCAGTACTATGTTTTTTCCTCTTAAATGTCAATATTTGAAACACAAGACAATGGGACTTTTTTTTTCCCTGTTCCATTTTGGAAGGAAAATGTCAACCTCAGTTTCATTTTCAAAGATGGCTGCATCATTGCATTTGTGGCTTCTACCTAATATATTAATAGTGTGCCAGACACGTTTGGATGACAGGTTCAGTGTAACTAATTGGCTGTTGAATGGAGCCACGTTGTAATCTTGCAGGTGTTATTTTTGATTCATGTGCACGTGTTCAATTACAGAGGGTCATTATGACTACATGGTGATTAGTGATTACAGCACATGATTTGTGAGAGCTTATGTGCTCATGGGTTTGGAGCATGTCCACTGGTCAGGTTTAAGGACAGAGAGCTAGACTTTTTTTCTATCCACCGAGGGAAAGTTTCTGTATATGAGAGTTAGCTTTCAAAGACACTGCCCCTGCTTTGCTTTTACCATTCTCAGTTGAGGTAGAACCCAGCCTCAGTGGCCCTTTCATTTCTTTGGATTCTAGCAGGCCCCTAAGCAGGCAGGAGGGAATGTGGACAGACAGCTCTGCTCCACTCCCCAGTCGATAGCAGCCAGCAGGTAAGCTCTGTCTCCGTCTGCAGCGTGGCAGACTCTTATTAGTGGTAATGTTCTCACATCATCCATCTCCAGGTGGGCTTCCGCCATTGATCTCAACGCCAAGGCTTGTCACTGGCTGCTCCTTGCGCAGCGTTCGCCTCTAGCACTGGCTTTAGATGTCCCAGCTTAATGTTCTGTCGATAGACTCATGGCAGGACAGCCAGCATTAGACCTGTGAGGTGACTTGCACAGCAGTGTGAGATGTTTTCCTCACAGTGGTCTTCAATACCCAAATTCAGCCTGGATAAACAGTGAAGCGTTTAAGTTTGTTGATCTGTATAATCATATTGCATGGCAGTGAGTTCGAGTGACATTACTCAGTGGGAGAATTGATATCTATATTCTCTGTCAGTTTGTTAGCATGGACTCTGTAATACAGTCAAATAGGCAAAATCTGTCTGCAATTCTAAAGCTGTGTTACGACTGACAGTAGCCCTGTGTGAAAAATTAGTTTGACTGTAGCTCTGGCAAAACAATGCAGGCAAAACTGTTGTAAAACAACGCAATGTGACATCATCTGGCAAGGCCTTGTGTTAGCCAATTAAATGCTTTCAAGGGCACAATCTTCACCTTGTGATCATTGTGACAACAGAAATGGTAGTATGGTATGAGAAAATTTAATTGGACCAGTTCATGGAAGCTTGACTAAATGTTTAATGTTTTTTGGGCACTTGGTCGACCTGGTTCAGTGGTTTAACCAATGGAGAATTAAATTTGGGTCTCTCCCCGAAGACCTTATCAGATGCCAGTGAAACAAGGCCATCTGTTGGGAGTGTGTTAGTGAAGCAACCATGCTGCAACGCCCCATGCAGAGGAATCCAGTTGTTTCTCTAATTACAGTTATACTTGGGTACATCATGGTTAGGGTTTACTTTACAACAATGTTAGGTTAGTATTGTGTTTGGAGACAGAAATTAATTTGAGTACATTTTTTTTCTCCAGGTTGTGACATTACCCAAAACAGACAGTAATAGCACTAATTCTAACCAGATTTAGAGTATGTAGTGTAGGTGAAACAGTGACAAATGAGTACATACAAAGTAAGGTGTAAGGTGTTGTCTGCATTTAAATTGGTCTGTGGGTTTGTTTCTAGAGTTGGTAGAGCATTTCTGATATGTTCTGTTTTTATTAAAGCTCTGAGTGCCCACCAGCCAACCAAATCCAGTCATTATACTGAACTATACCACCAAACTAACTGGAGAATCATATATTTATAAAAAATATATATATATATATATATATGGATGTTGCTTCAATTTTAAGAAAAAACTGACAATACTAGAGGTAATAGTTTGAAATCCATTTTATTTTTGGAATCAAATATCATCTTTAGCCACACAACAGTTTTATTCCAGCTTAAATTGACATTGTCTTCTATCAACAAAATATTGTTGTAACCTAAAAAAATAAATATGAGTTTCCACTGAACATTCATCGAATATTACACGACTTAATAAAACATTATGTTCTCCCTGTAAGTGATGTGTTACACATTAGTTGCCATTCACAAAAATATGTATCACGGATGAGTGTAACATTAATTTATCAGCCTACATCAATACTATGGCATGGAACAATAGATATAACACATTTACTCACATGGGTTATTAGTCACTTTTTATGAACAGGACAAAGGGGAAAAAAGACGAATATTACATTCTTTCACATGTGTCAGTCAGATTAGACAGCAATTTTTAAAATTAACATCAGAGGTAAAACATTCAACATTTATAGAGTGTTACATCTGTCAGGAACAATGGAAAACAGTTTGCATCACTTTATTTTAAGGCATTTTTGTTACTAATGTATTCACTTTAATAATATTTCACTATATCATTTTATAAGCTCTTCACATGGACATATAAAAATACATTTAGTATATAAGAATAAACATGCATGTGTGTCTTCTTGATGTGGATTTTGAAACCATCTTTATGGTTCACATTCACTTTGGCTGATGATACACAGATGCATTAAAAGCATACAGTGTTACAGGACAACAAATATCCTCACATTTTAATTGCTAAAGACCAATGATTCAACTTGCTCTAACATTAACCACCACAGACTGAAACAAGACCCACAACATACTGTACGTTTGCAGAGGTATCCAAGTCACAGAACACTTTGAATGGACATTTTTGACCTAAACAGCATGCATGATGTAGATGTTATTCCAATATTTCAGAATATCAAAAAATAGCCACCATAGTTAATTTTATATTACATAAGCTCCATGCATCTAATGAATTGATTTAATAAACTGCACATATACCCTCACTTCACCTGCTATTATGTTATTGCACAAAGGTCCTATCAGTACAACAATACATCACTTCCCTCATTCTACCTCTAAGTCAAATAAAAAGCACACACACACACACACACACACACCACACACACACCACACACACACACACACACACACACACGAACACAGTGGTTTGCCTCACCTAGTCACCACTGGACTGTATCTTGCTTATAAAGTAGCTCTGATCACTACATTTTACAAATATTTAATATTGCTATAATACAGAACATATAGACACTTTGCACTAGTTAACTATTGCTATAACATAGAACACATACATAGAGTACATCTAAACAACTTCAAATGTGCCACTAAAACCATATGACATGTTTTCCCTCTACACACATTATTTATAACCAGTGCTCTATGTTTTCAGTTATTCTCTCATATCTTTATATAAATATCTTAAAGTGCCTCATCAGACAGACTTCACATAATGCACAACCTCTTTGGCAACTGGATTAGGATTTTAAAAAAAAATCTAAATATTAAAATTGATCTGAAAGTACAGCTGATCCAATTTGTTATTAACATAATGGCAGACACAAAGTGAAACAGGTTGGCAAGATCACATTTACAGGATGTCATGATTGTTACATGTCATTTAAATACACAGAATGTACTATAGGATTTTTTAAATATATATAATCCTGTCACGTCTATTACATTACTACTCTGTGTGAGATATGAACTCACTTTATTTACTCTCTGATAGAGGAATTTCCCCTCACATCAGTGCTACAAAGCAGACATGGCTTCAGTTTCCTAAAGGCAGCAGACCATTTATTCTCAGTCTACCGATTCAAGCGGGGTCAGTGTTGGACCTAAGATCACTCTGATGTCTATGCATATCCAAGAGAACTTGTTTTCCAGTTTTTGTTCACATTTTTCAATATTTACATACTATATATGAACTTTTAAGGCTTTGCATTTTGTTGTGAAGGGAGCACTATTGCACAGACAACAAAGACACATGAAGGAGTCTCGACTACTGAGTCTAAAGCTAAAATCTAAGTCTAAGAGTGTTGAGAGGAGCAGCTGAGTGGGCGTGCTCTCTCGGTATGGCTTACTTCCCTGATTTATGAGGCTGGCCAGCTTCCTGGCTACTACCAGCCGGTTTGGTAGCCAGTGTGCTGCTTCTATTGCACAGGTCCCTGATTTCCAGAAGGCCCTCATTCAGCGCTTTGACGAAAACGGCTGAGCTCGTCTCTGTGTTCTCCCAGAAACTAGACACGCAGAAGATGATGTGATCTGACTGTGGGTTGTAACAGGCGCCGTAGCCATTGGGCACCACCGGGCCGTAGCAACAGAACATTTCCACTGTGGTTGGAACCTGGAGACAGGAGGACACAGCCTGGATTAGACCAGGTAGCTATTCAAGGGAAAGAGTAGTTAATCAGATGGGTAATCAGTCTGTAAACTGCCAGAAATGAGGGAAGAATACTCCTCACAAGCTCTTCAGATAGCTTATTTTGTCCGACCAGCAGTAGAAAGATATTTCATTTATAATTATATAAAGCAACAAAATCTAACATTTGACAAGTTGGAACTAGTAAATAGTTGGCATTTTTGCTTGATAAATGACCCAAATTATTTTTCAACATTTGCAGAGATGGAATCTTTGACCTGGTGTAAATAATCATAGTGTTTTTAGAGCTTTTACTTTGACATCTTTAAGACTTCGTGCTAGGAAGACTGCAATATATTGTTTTTCATAGATGAGTTTTTGCAAATAGTGCGTCACTTCAAGAAAAGAGCTCACTGACAGAATATTATAACAACGTTTCAGTGAACACAGCGTGGGTTTGATCACTTTTGAGGAACATTAACTGGTGATGGAGAGTCACAAAATGCATTCATTTTGTTCAAAATGTCATGATTACTAATGATTACACATCAACATTGTGAACTTGACAAGTTACTGCTGAGTATAAACAGCAGATGCTCTTTGATTAGCTAGAAATGGAAAAGAATTCCAAAGTTGAAAAATCATCCTGTAGTCATGTCATGTACTTGTACAAGCACCATTCAGTCAGTTGAATAACAGCTCCTCTGAACGTATAGTTAGGAGAGTGTATGTAAGGGTTCAAGTAGTACAAGCTACAACTAAATACAGAGATAATCTTGGTGAATAAACTCAAGCACAATGGATGAGTCTGTCAGGGTTTCCAAGTAAAGACTAGCACAGACCACTCAGTGAGGATCCTGAACACCAGCATGAATTGAATATTTTTAATTAGTCTTGAGCATTTTATACAATTTTGTTGTTTTGCTATCTGCCATCCCAGTGCCTGTTTAAATGACTACAGTAGAGTTCAGGGACTCTTTTTTTTTTTTTTTTTTTTTTTTTTTTGAGAGAGAGAAAGAAAGAGACCTCCCCCTCAGCCACCTTCACTTGGTTTCATGGCTACACACAAGTTAGGTTAGGTTGTGTTTTCTCACCTTGAATTATACACAATGACTGTGTTGAATTTTGCAGAAAATTCAACATTAGCAGGCTTGATTTCAGGTGGCAGTCAGGTTATCTTCCTGGAAAGGTACAATTAAAATAGTTTAAAAGTCAGTGTAGCCTTTTAGGAGAACCTAATGACTCCACCATTTTGCAATTTATGGCCAGGTATTGAAGAGGCAGAGGAACTCAAATTTCCCAGGCTTATCAGGCCTAAGTAGGAATCCTAACTGGTACATGTTTATCTATTTCTGTTGCAGTAACTGAACACTGTACCTCTGCTCACAAGAGGAAGGAATTTGAATGGATGATATGTAAAGTAGCAAAATATTATCAGCAGCAGTTTTTTCTGGACAGTATCTCCTCTGTATGAGGAATTTGATGAGTCAGGGTTCAGGAGGCACGTGTACATATACTGTACTTCCTCTCTGTCGTCAAGCATGAACATGGAATTCAAAGAAATTATTTAAAGCAAGAAAATGTTAAAAATGGGATTGCATGTTACCTGACTGGTAGAGAGGATGAACTGGTTACTGGTCAGATACGTCTCATCACAGAAGATCTCTGGCTTCTCCATGTTGAGCTCCTTTGAGATCTTCAGAAGCCCAAGGAGATGATTGTCTATTGCCATTCCTGTAATAGCCTGGAAGACATTTTTTTTGCTCATTGCTAATGAAGTCTTTTCAATTAGAGTCCCTATATGAGCAAGGATGGGCTTCATGGGTCCAGTCCTTGTTTGGTACACAGCACACAGTTACATCATATTATAAACTGTAGACGTTCAACCACTTGAACTACTTGAGTTAAAGTTGGACCACAAGCATTTTTAACAATAGCTCTGTTCCTCCAACCTTCTATATAAAGCAAATTGTCGTTTTACTTGTTTTTTTTTTTAGTGAGCTTTAAAGGTGCTAGTAAATGGGTGGTTTTCTTTTTTTCCCCCTTTAGACAGAGCTAGGCTAGCTGATTCCCCCTGCTTCTGGTTTTTGTACTAAGCTAAGCTAGCTGTCTCTTTTTAGCTTCCTCGTAGCTTCATATTAATAGGGCAGATTCACTTGGCAGGAAAGCTAGCAATTGCATATTCCAACTTGAACTATTCTTCAGGGAGCAGGTGATAAATTTTGGAGGGATCACCATGGTAACATCATGTTTTGTTGGTAAGATTATACATTTCAATTTTGGCTGTGACATTAATATATTGAAAACTGGTTTAAAATACTTACTGCAATAGTATAATTTGTCTGGGCATTAATCGCATCCCTCAGTCGTTTCGTTTTTTCGGAGTCCTGTTGGAGAAGTAAATAATCGGAGAATGAACCTAACACATGGCTTTTTTCACTTTGTACATCCAGTAAATTCAATTTGTCATGTCATTTGGAGATCATCTGTTTGAATGGGGAGACTGGCTTTGGCATGCCAAGGTGGCTGGTCACACCTGTTTCATTTAAGCAGGTGTAATGAACAGTAATATGGGAGTTACGCAGTAATTGGGGTCAAAGTGAGAAAAATGACTCACGGTGAAAGTGGCCCTCTCATCTGTCATGGACTTCACGAAGGCCAGGGCCTCAGGGGTGGCAGAGCGAATGTTATCCACCCGACCTTGTTGGAAACGCCTGATGGACGCACTCTCATACGTGGACACGAGCCTTCCATTGCATCTGAGTACATGACAGACATCAGCATATCGGAAAGGGCACAGTACCGATCTTTTAGAAAACTGGAATATGGATGTAATGAATGCTCTTTACTTGTAAAATGCAAGTTGTAAGGCAACTTGTATAAACGCATCTGGACTCATCTTCTGCTTTTTGATGAATTCTTTTCCATAAGCTTTGAACTTGAAAACATCCATGTCAAGATTATTCACCAGCCTGAAGGAGAAAGCACAAAAGATATGGGACCTTATGTCACTGGAAAGACTTTGCATTATTTGAGGATGTGGTTCTGTGTTAGTTTGTTTGTGTAAGTCTTGCCTCTGGAGTCTGTCTCCAGATGCTGCTAAAAGTCCCTGGATTTGCGGGTTGCATTTCCAGAGCAGTCTTCTTGGAGGGGGGAGCTCTCTGATGCTGGATGCCTTCACTATCTTGGAAGGACTCCCTGTTCTGTTTAGAACAACAACACTTATGTCTCCTACATTTTATCCTCAGCAGAATTCATTGAGATAGAAGTATTCAGCATATGGTTGTATATTGCTGTAACAGGTCAGCTTACATATATTTCATAAGGAATTCAGAGCACTGCACTAGAACTATTCCCTCGAATGGTGAATGTTCGCACACGACCCCACATATCCCGTTCATTCCTATGACAAACTGAGAGAAACTGGATTAATGAATGGAGCAAACTCTTAATTTGTGGAGGACTGATTTACCTTGAACAGGGTCCTACCTGCATTGATTTATCATACCAGCGGTTTGCCCCATTCTTCTCATGGCCACCACCGTGCAGCATCAGCAGGGCCCTGTTGGTATCACTGGGCACCAGGCTACTGGGTTCATCCAGACACACCACACACACACAGCTCTCAATCAGGGCTAGAGAGTCCCTGTTGGTTTGATCTGGATGGAAGAAAGAAGCAGTATGAAGTATGTTCTGGATTATCCTCTTAAAGATGGTTTATGGTTGATCGAGACTTCTGAAAATGATCATAAATGACATGTTTGGGCTTAGACCTTTTGTTAGTACATCTCTAGCTTGTGCCCATTCTGTTCTCCCATCAGATGTCAGGATGCCAAAAGGAGGGAGTCTCTCTTCAGCGTTCTCTGCCATTTTCATGATCTTCTCCAGTTGGGTTAAGATCTCCATCTCGTTGAGCTGCTTGCTGTGTTGCGACTACATCCAACACGAAAAACTAGTGAGAAAAACAGATTACAGAATGTTTCCATCATGCACTGTGTCACCTGAAAGATACATAATCATAGCTGCTCCCACATATTGTTATTGTGGGACAATATTTTTGTAGCTAAGGTAAACAGGATTCTAGTAGCAATGGCATGGACTAAAAATGACCAAGTTCTCCTGAAAATATGGCTCCTCTGATGTGATCAGTTAAAGATGCTATTCAAGGAAGCTCTGAGAGAAGTGGCAGATTCAATCAGCAGTAATTTAGTTAACTGCCTGTAGCTCCATAGGGACAGGCCCTTATGTGTCACAGATTGATTTTACCGAGAACCATTTCCAGGTGAGAGCACCCACTGTGCCCCGTTCAACTGTAATTTAAAGGCGCAATCCATTTATGTGCAGCCTGATTACACAAAATGCCAATTTAGCATCTATAACCATTTAAGAAATTTACTAATCCCTTAGGTGTGAGATGAGTCATGTGTTGTGGCATTGCATTATTGGAAAATAAAAAAATTTGGAAAACATCTCTCCAGTTAAAATGACAGTTGAGACTGGGAAGTCTTGTTGGGAAAATGAGAGACGACTGGCTGCACCTGCTGCTCTAGTGAAGAGTCACTTTGGCCCTGGAAGAAAGATGAGATATAAACATGACCATTCAATAGTGTCTGCTGCAACACTTTCTGTCTTCCACTTCCTGATCAGTTAGGCCCCAAAGATTAATGTTGTTGTCAGTGGTTCCATTCTGTGGATTTCTATACAGCTTAATATGGAAATAATTCTGAGCAGTTTAGATATTCAAATAGACTCTTTAACATCCCTAAATATCCCTTGTCTGACTTTACCCACTAACAGTTGCAATAGAAGTCATATTGTATGTACTGTGATAACTGGGTAAAATGTCACCTGTGGGGGTTAATGTGCAACCTTAAGCAGTTTATACTTATAGTCCATAAGATGGATTTCATGTAGGAAAGCTTATCCTCTTTTGAGAAAAGAAGGTTTTATTAATGTAATGTCCTACAATTTTCTAACTGCCTGTTACTGGAAAACAAACTCATTCAGGACCGATTAGGTCAAAGAGGGTGGAGGATTTTGACTTTTTCATACAAATGATCATGTTCCTATGATATCTGTAATTGTATTTAAATATGGCACAACTGATAGAACAGATAATTATATATTTTATGTAAATCATTTAGATGTTTAGATATACGTTGCAATTAGATGAAGGATTAGGAACTAGAGGCCAGTGTCGCTGCATGAGATGAAATATTTACCACATGATCAGCGATAAGAAAAAGGAATTTAAAGCAAAAAAATAGCCCATGTCTGATATGATGTACTGACAATTCGCTCTGCTTTCAGCATCTATTGAGAAACTGAATTTGTATTAGAACATCCTTACATTTACTTATATTTTCTCTCAAATGAACAGGGCACTGTCTTCAGTTAGAAGTGAGACTGAGTGCGTCCTGACCTGGTTCTTGCATGCCACAATAATGTGCTCTGGCGCTGACGAGGCTGCATTTGTCTGGACCTTCAGCGTGTCTGTCTTTAGACCCGGGTAGCGGTAGGAGGTGAAGAGGCGGTAGTACTGCTCCATGCACAGAGGGGTTCCAGCTAACTGGCCTCGAGCGAACTCCACTGGCAGTGCTCGCCTGAGAGACATTATCACACATCAGATTACCTCTGAGGACTCTGGCTTCATCGTTATACTTTATTTTATATTCATCTTAAATTCACTAACTTAGGTAAGGTAGACGAGATGTAGGACCCTGTCACAGGGTGACAGGTTATCTATTAAAGGTTAAACTTACTCATCAATAAGTCCTTTATACTCCAACACTCCTCTGATGAGACGAGCTGCAAATCTTAAAAGAATGAAAAGGGTGAAATTGAAAGAAAACAGGGCACAAGGTTTGCTGTAAAACACTGAACATAAACAGCAGACTGGCCAGTGATGATAATTAGATCTGCTCTCATCTCTCAAAGGACCAACAGTAATCACATTATGGTAAATTACTAGGATACAGTGAGCGAGCTGTGTGTGTTTATCTGTGTTTGTGAGAGAGAGGCAGTCTGTATGTGTGAGTGGGCGGTGTGGGCAAATAGGGAAAACGCAGAGCCCTGTCAGGTCTTATGTTGTATGTCATTTGTTTTGTTGTTATTACGTTCAAAACTAGATCAATACAGAGGAGGCAGCCGCAGCGCACCACACCCCGAAATGAGGCCTGACTAGCAGTCTCTGCGGAGAGCTTGGCCCTGTCACTCCCAATCTAATAAGTGGCCGTGTCAGTAGATTACCAGCTGCTTGTGGAGCTCTGGAAATATTCAGTTAGTGCAGCACGAGCTGACAAAAGCTAATGTTGAGTTATAGGGCCGGACGGACTGGTGTAATGTCTGGTTGACCACAGCTCATTTAATAATGGGCAGAGATTTGGCCAAGAGATAACGCCAGTGATTCCCTCCATGTCTGTAATTCAGATCTTAATCTGAGTCTGTGTCTGCTGAGAAGAACATAAACGCTGTCAGCGGTTGCAGAGCTGAATGATATGTATATTTAGCATTGTTAGGGATGGTTGTGCATTATTCAGTCTCGTTAACCTTGCTATCCTGTGTCTGTTTTTTTCACTTCACAGTCCCTTATAGAACCAGGAGGGCACAACAAATTTACAAACCAACTTCCAAACTTCAAAAGGCCTTAAGATAGATTCAAGAAATCTGATGTGATTTACTCTTTTTATGGTAAAATATGGTGCATTTATGCACCTCTGTTTAGAATTTAGAATTGCTTGACGTCTATCAGATAATGTGCTGTAACCAGCTCAGTTTGTGGGTCTTAAATGCAGTGGCTGCAGAGTAACAGATAGAGAAAGACAGTTTACAGCAGGGCTGAAACAATTAGTCAGTCAAGAGAAAATGCAACCATTTTCCATCAGCTCATTCAAGTAAATTTTGAAGCAAAGAAGTTCTAGCTTTTTCAGTTGTGAATTCTTTTGTTTGTCTAATGTGTATTTTAGGGTTTTGGATCATTGGTTAGAAAATTACAAGCAACTTATACATAATCATGAGATTAATTGTTAATGAAAAATAATTGTTGCACTCATTGTATTCTGGTTTATTCAGTTGCAGCAGCTTCCACAAGCGGAATATATGTCTTTCCCTGTGTGACCATTAAAGGAGTAAAGAAGCTCTTTCACTCTGATCAACTCACTTGTTCCAAATCCTGACATTGACCTCTGTAGTTTACAGGGCTGGAATATTTTCTGCAGTTCTTTTGCAGATACATATTTTTCATACTGCCTTACACACGTGTCTAACTTTTCAGTAGCTGATTTTTTTTTTGGGTTTGAAACAATGTTTTCCTTTTAATTGTTCCTTTCATTGATCTACACTTGATTCTGTTCTTGCAAAATAGCAGTTTCTGTCTGAATCAGTGCTTCTGGTGTGGCACAGCTAACGAAAGAGGGTAGATAAAGTTAAAAAGCTTGTCACATGCAAACATTGTATAGTCTGAAAAACAGCAGAAGCCAATGTCAAGCACATACCTGAGGGCATCTTTATGATCTCTGAACGTCTGCTTAGGAAACACCATGACAGGACTGGAGTTGACTGGTAGGGCCAACCTGTTGTTCAAGTACATTTCCTCCAACCAGTAGTCATAGACCTAAATAAAAACACAGGGGCTCTTTTTGAGAAATGTTGCTTCGTTAAACGTTCTGGACTCAAGTTATTACTTTCAGAGTTGAGACCTGTGAGCACTGGAGTAAAAAAAAAAAAAAACCATTACAGTGTATCACTGCCAGATGAGAAGGAGAGTGGGAGAGAGCGTCAGTGTGAGAGTGGGAGCGTGATAGATTTCACTGAGCTGGATGAGTTGTGGACTGACCGATCACCCAGACTCAGGAGGAGAGATTGAAGCAACAAAGGATGAACAGAGGCTTTGATAAATCTTTATCACCAGGCATTTAACTATTTTCAGCTTATATGAAGGGGCTATATATTATTTTATGAGTTTTATCATGTAGGTAGACAAAATCTGAGACTGTTTTATTTTATTTTCAGACTAAATTGAGTGTTCAAGTAAGTGCAGTGTTCGATACCTGATTATTACAGAAAAACACAATCATAGCTTATTCTGATAACATGTACTGCACTGCAAAAGGTCAAATTCAATAATTTGGATTGAGTTTCCTTGGAGTTTTCCAAGTGAATGTTTGATGAATCAGAAAAATATAAAACTACTCTTAAAGACTAGTAAAACCAAAAATCTGGATTGATATGGGGGGAGGGAGCAGAGTAAGACTTGTTCTTTTTCCTGCCTTGTTCAGGTCATTCATCTGTGTGTTTTTTTTTTGTTTTTGTTTTTTTTATCTTGTAGATCTGAGAGTTTACCCAGTTGGTCGTCTTGTCCCTCCTCTCCAAAAGCTTCTTCTGGAGAACCTCTCCGACGCCTCCAGGAGCCCCAAACTTCTCCACGATGGCCTTTGTTTTCTTAAACTGCTCCTCCTTTACCAGGTACTGGACACACTTCAAGTACGTGTCAAGGGTTTGTTTCAGTGGGGGCACAGGGACCTTTGGCAACACCTGGTGCCATAAAAACAACAGACTGGTCTAAATAGTCATACAAGTAAGGAAAGGACAGCAGCTATTGAGTCTTTTGATGAAGAGGTAATTCCCACACATCTTTTCTTTATGCTTTTATCACTAGAACCCAAGTTAATAATTCATCTTAAATGCCTCGAGGCTTATTTGAGAATAAATTCCACAGCCTTGTGGGACTTGAGAACACTTTGTGTTTTAAGGATGGAAAATGCAGATTGATTATACTTTCTGTCTGATGTTTGATAATTTGCATAAACTAGATACTGTTGTTAACCCAAGACGTTAATATTGACCAGTGCATTAGAATTTAAAAATAAGTTGTAGCTGTGATTTCTTGGAAGTGGGGACTGTGTAGAAATCTCTTGACTATTTTTGCAAAGACATAAAATGTTGCCCTGGAAAGACAAAAAAAAAAAAAAAAACCTGAACAAAAAAACTAAACAACAAAACATGGTTCAGTGCTGATTAAACGACTTCACAGAAAAAGAAATGTCCTATATTAGTGTTTGGGTAAAGGTTTTGAAAAAGCCAGCTGTACAGTTCTCGCCCCTAGTGGTCAATTAACGTAAGTGAAGCTGGCGCTGTCCCTTGTGCTGAAATCCAGCATCGTTAGTCTGCCAACTTCAGCACCATGGACAGCGACAGCGCTCAGCGCGAAAACTTATATAATTTGGAAGATACGGAATGAATGCTGGTGTAAGGAAAAACAGTTTGACTGTAGAAACAATGACATGTTTTCATACTTGGCTGTCTCGGTCTCTGGCCGTCTCTTTCTCCAAGATTGGCATCTTTGCATTCCCGTCCACTCAAGGGAAAATAATGTGGAAACCCTCCAGAGGTGGTTCGAGTTCAGTCCTCTCTGCGCGAAGCATGTTAAGACATTGGATAAAAGGAGAGCAAGGGGGAAAAAAACGCAAGTCAATAAAATTAGGCCTACTGGGAAATGGAGCCACGTAGTGCTGTGTGAAAGTGAGCCATCAGGCTTCCACTCTCCATCATTTTGTAGCCTAATGCAATTTGCTGCGTGTCCTTGAATTCCAGCTGCGCCTCATCGTTCACCGCTGCAAAGAGATATACATCTTAAAAACTCAATTGATCTTTATTTCAGTCTTAAGAGAGTAATTTCTCCTAAAGAAAATCAAATTAAAGCCAATAAAAGAAGAATAGTTGTACTTTTTTCTCCATGCAGTTTCTCCTTTTAAAGGTAGTTTAATTAAAATATATATAGTTATTTAAATAGTATTTCTGTTTTACTGGCCTGAATGAAAACAAGTAAATGAATAACGATTAGAAAACCTTTAAAATTCGTTTTTAGAGCGATTTTTAACAAAAGTTTTTAAGACGACTCATCTTCCTCGCTGTGCGGTTAAGAGGCTCAGTGCTGGGTAATAAGTTTTAATAAACACAAAATCTCATTTGTTGCCATTTGAGAGAAAGAAAAAAAAAAGTTTCCTTACCTGATCGGTGTACTACCCAAAGAGGTCAGAGAAGTCTGTATAAGTTCACATTGCTTCCCGCGTCCGCGCCGTGAAATCCCATATTATTAGAGTAAAGGTCCGTTCCGGCGCTTGACTGCTCCCCCGTCCCCACGCCGCGCCATAAGGCTGTGATTCCACATTAAAGCGCGCCTTGGAAAAGATGCTGAAGGTGTTTGCGTCTACCTACCCCCCTGAGGCACGAGACTCCTCCCATCGAAATCTATTCGAGGAACATATTATCTGACAGCTGCACCCCCCACCCCAACCCCCACCCCACCCCTCCACCACCCCCACCCGATGCTAATTTTGATATATAAAAAAAGGCTTGAGCGTCTGAGGTTTTTTGGTTTGTCATTCATGCGTCCTGTGGTAGTCGACAGAGATGACAGTTTACTGTATGATGCTGTGTCTGTTCACATTTACGTCTGCAGAGTTTGTCAGTCTGATGGGAAGCGTTTGTCCGGAAAATAAATCTACTTTGCAGCTCAAGTCTAATTTCCTAAAACTGTTGCGCACTTGGATCTGCTCATTTATCTAATTTTTGGTTTTCATATCGCGACTAATGCGCGCTCCCTCTCTCTCTTCTCTTTGTCCGTGTTTATTTTCTGCACCGTCAGAGAACGAAACTTGTGGAAAGCAACTGTCTTAATTAAACTTTGGGGAGTAATCTTTCATTAATTAAAAATAACTTTTCACATTTCATGCATAACAAACTCGTTTTCCCAGCTTTGGTATTTTAATACTTCCTCAGGAGCAAAAATAACAATTTGAATCACTTTTGTCATCTAAATTGTATTTCTTACGAAAAAAGTTCCACCATTATATTGTTTTTGTTCACGTGAAGCTTGAAATAAGAATGAAGTCACCACTGTCACACGGGTCCAAACAGAGATTTATTAAAACGACAATTGATAAATGAATACATATTTGTTCATTTTAAGGAGGCTGACTTCATTGGCTACGTCTTGACAAAATTTTTCATACATACACGCGCGCGCACACAAACACACATACACTCACTTTTTAGAGGTCCACGTATTTTTTTTTTTTTTTTTTTTTTTTTACAATTTACATTGTGCATATATCCACATATGTACAAAATCCATGTACTATGATACATTTAATCTCAAACAACAACAAAATAAAATAAAACCCATCTGAAATAAAAATAATAACAAACAGGCCCACTTGTTAAAAAATTAAAATTCACGAATCTTTAACAACAAATCAAGAAAATGAGGCCTTTTGATGTGCAAGTAAAAAAAGTTTCCTCAGAGACTAAAAATATAGGCTATTTTTGTGTAAGGGGGGAAAATGTGCTGCTTATAGTTGGTCCCATATAATCTTGTACGCACATTTATCTATTTATATCTTTTTACAATACTCAGTGATACACACAAATTCAACAGTAGCTGATAGATCTCTCACAAAAACTCCAGTTATACGTCCATGACAAACGCTACATAGACTTGTTCGACACAATGAAATATCACAGTCAAAAAGAAAAAAAAAACTTTGGAAAACGGGTCACACAATCATGATTTTGGTGACTGGGTGTTTATATTGCACATCGGTACTTACATAAAAGTTGAAATCACTAGATTATAGCCTGCCTCGCCTCAGATCTTTTCAGGGGAATGTTTCGGGTGGTGGGCGGTCAGAGTGTGGCCGGTCTAAGTGTACTCCGGACCGGACGACTCTTCTGACAGGGACCGCTGTGCTCCGAATGGGTCAAACCCATTTTCATCTACTGACAGGCAGTTACCTGCCGAGCTGTAGCCCTTCTTTTTAGCTCTCCTCTCCTCCATTTTAATAGTATCGTAGAGCCCCTGCGGAGCCTCTTCTAACAGGTTATCTCTCTCTGAGTAGGACGGTTTCATTTGGCACACGTTGCGCAGCAGCAGCAGAGCTGGTGCGTAAAGCACATTGACGAGACCCATACCCAGATTAAGTTGTACAAACCCGAGATTGTGCACTATCTGCCCGGCTACTATAGGACCCATAGCGTATGCAACAGAGTAGGATATATCTGCTATAGCGTAAACACTACCATACACAGAAACATGACGCACGTCAACTAAAAACGCAAGTGTCGGCAGCAGAGCAGTGTCTACAAGTGCAATGCCAAAGCAAATGCCGCACAACGGGGCGATGAGCTGTCCAAAAGTTTTGCATGCGGGGACTGTGCAGGAGCTCGCTCCTATGATAACCATACCTAGAGCTCCGTAGAACCACTGCAAATTTGGATGCTGCGCTGCTAATTTAACTGTAATGTACACACCGAGGACGTGAGGGAAGAAGGCTGGGAGCCAGGTGAGTCCCATTTCCCACTGAGAGGAGTGCATGGTGGTCTCCATCCAGTTGGCTATGGTGGGCTCCAGAAAGGCCAGGGGGATGTTGCACACTGTCAGCGCCCCGGCCACCACGGCTATGTACGGGTCAATCATGAGTCTGTATATCGGGGTGCCGACTGGCATGTTCTCTCTAGTCCTGTTGGAGAACGGCTTGATCACGGTCAGAAACAGAAAACCGTCCGCCAGGCAAATGCATGCGAGCACGATGAAGGGCACTTTCTTGCCCGCGAACTCGTACAGGACGCCCCCGAAGGGAGGCGCCACCAGGCTCCCGAAAGAGATAAACGCCAGAGCGATGCCGAGTGCCCTGCTTCTCTCTGCCTCCTCCGGTGTATTTGTCAGCTATCATCGCGATTCCAGAGGTGTCCGCGAAAGCAGACCCCAGACCCTGCAAACTTCTGGCCACAAAGAGCGTCGCATAGTTCTCCCCAACAGCAAATATGCATGTGGATAAGAACATAACAGTCAGTCCAATTAAAAGTGGAATGTCATATCCAACCCGATCTATGAAAGTTCCCGACAGCGGGTTAACTAGCAGCTGCAGGATGGCTTTAGATGCAAAAAGTACTCCTATCTGGATATCTAAATTGTTCTTGTTGCTTTTGTCTTGGCTTGTGCTGTTGGCTGATGTGTTGGGGTGCATCACTACGTGGACGTGCTCTGACTGCTCACTCTCCAGATCAGCAAGATAGTCTGGAATAATTGGCACGATTACCATGTAGAGCATATTGTCCAGCAGGAGAGCCACGCAAACAATCACTAATATGATCCGTCTTTGCTGGTGAGGATCCCTCATCGCGGTGCCTAACTGCTTGGTTCTTTCGCCCATCTCGGACAGTTTTACGGCGGCTGATTTTGCCAGCCCGGAGGTTCCCCCTTCTCCATCCATAGTGTGCTTATTTTATTTTTTTAAAAAAAGAAAAGAAAATATTTTTCCGTTGAAAATTGTAGTTGTGCTTCTCCCGTCTGCTGCCGATCTTTCAGCACCTTGGATGTCTCATTGGTGTTTTCTCTACATTGATGTGATGCTCTCCGTCCTCACCTCGCCTGTGCGTAAAGGGAGAGGCGCAGAGGAACTTGGCTGCCTCATCGGTGAAGATGGCTTTCTTCAGCTGCCTCAACTTGTCCTCGCCTCAGCCGCATCCGATTCTGTTTCATGATCTCCCGAGAAGTGACGTGGTGAAATCGCAAGATTTTTCTGCACCGCGCAGAGGTTTCGGCCGCTAATCTTACATGGCAAAAGTTTGTTTGGAGCGATTTTGTTACTTATTTGCAACACCTAGGACGCTCCAGGTCTCTCATCTCCGCGTTCATGCCTCCTATCACCTGTGGCACTTTTGCGCTCAGCTCTGAGACCACGAGTGACTTCGTGGCCATTGGTGCACATTAACCCGCAGGTTCGGCGCTATTTTAGTCCCTTTTTTTGTCTCCCCTTTTCACCAAGAGCTATGACGCATCACCAGCTTGCCCCCAAGTGGATCCCTTCGTCACTTGCCTCCTTTATGTTAATTTCCAACCATAGCAGCAATCACTTCAACCAATAAGAGCCAATGAGCACCACATCACGACCCTTCTACAACAGCGGGGAAGGGAAAAAAAAGAGGTTTTCTTAATCCTAATGTCCAGTGTGTAACTCTTGACTTTGGTTTTTTACGGAAAAACATAATGTTTCACGGTCATTTGTTGACTTATATACCCATAGACTGCGATATCTGCGATCTTTAATCTTTGCAAAAGTAAGCCCAGTATTAATCTCAAGATAAGATACAAATACCAAACACACAGTATGTACAAATCCATAAACCATCAGGGACGCATTTTCGGGATAAAAATACAGACTTCAATTTAAAAACAAACAAACAAATACAAAAATTATAACGTCAGTACCATGTCTCTGTCAACATACAATATTTTTAGGGATGTTAAAGCTTAATGACACATTCAAGTGAATCCATTGACGGCTTAAAAAATGTAGTTAAATAAGCTATAATAAGGTTTTGAAAGAGGGTGTCCTCATAAACTCATAAATGACCCACTGTTGCAGGAGCTGTAGAGATTTCAGCACCACCAGCTGTGGACAGCTCCTGTCACCACGGACAAACGCGAGAAACACCTGGGCAGCGTCTCACGTACACTTTTTCTGTTCTTTAAAATGTATATGTAAATGTAAATAACAACACTGGTAAAACGGTGTCTTTACTTAAAGATTATTTACATACTCTTAGATAAAATCATGCTAATGGGCCGTGTGAAGATCCTTTTTTACTGCAGCATAAGACACTGGCGACACCGTGTGGTGAAAATCTATAAGCACGCGCAAACATCTATGAAAAAACATCTGAGTAATACTGTCCTCTAGTTTTAAAATAACTGAATTTTATGCATGATTAGAATCAAATAATGTGCTTGGTTTGGCCCTTTAAGAGTGTAGAATTGCCCTTAGACACTTTTCAAGTACTTTTTTGTTCTCTTTGTCCCGTATAGTTACCGTATATTCCTACATTAGATTAACTGGCCAGACTTCATTTCAGGTCTCCCAGTTTAGTGTTCACGAGCAGTACATAAAAACTATAACACACTATGATGCAGGTGTAAGGAGATGTGCGCTCATTAATGTACTTGTCAACAACTAAAACTCTTCCTTTTACTGAAGGCTGCAGGTTAAACAGAGAATAAATGACAATAAACAGTAGTTGTTGTAAAAAGTATAAAATATGTTTTCATGTGAGAATTTATAGTATTTATAGTTGCTGATAAATACTGTACATAAATAAGCACTTATACATACTCCTCTCACAGAACAACTACATTGTAGTTTTATAAACTGTTTGTATGTATATTAAATATTTGTATTGTACTTATAGATGCTAAATAGGGGGCTTATCGATTGTTTTACTATGGTGTAAAAAAAACATTTTTTTCAGCAACAAGTATAGAAGTCATTGTCATAAAAGTCATTTCTTAACAAGTTCTGTTACTATCCTTTGCCAGTAGAGGGCAGTGAAGACTTGCAAATGATAACAACTGTGAACCTCATGATGTAACTGTAAAACTAAGTGTAGCACTCATCAAAATTCAAAACACAAGACTGGGACTCCCTATTTCTAACAACAAACAACAACCAAGTAAGTTAGTCTGTGTGATTAAGAATGCTTATATGTCTCATGTGACCAAGGCACAAACAAGCGCGCGCACACACACACACACACACACACACACACACACACACACACACACACACACACATCCCAAAATACAAGCAATTGGAAGCGTTGCAATACTTCAGTTTACACACTGATCTATAACAGTGGCCAGTCCATCTTTGGCCAACAAAGCCCAACACCACAAAGAGACAGTGTGTATTAGAAGAAGAGAGCAGAGGTGCATTTACAGTCTATACACTGGGAAAAGTGATCATTTCTTATAGATGGGTGTTCCTAAGTCTGATTGCTTCTGGACTATTTGTTTTACATGTGGGTAGGCTAAAATGCATTACTGGTGGCTCAAATAGTCACATAGTCAATGTCTATGTCTATAAATAGATCAATAATGTTTTGTTTTTTAATGCTATAACATGTTTGTTTACATTAGCAATAACAGACCTGTTTTCTAAATAGCTTGGAAACTTTTATTCATGGGAAATGTTTTACCTGTACATCATATTCCTCATTTTGGAAATATATTTCTACAGAACATACTATACTCTTTGGCACTTAAGGGTTTATTCAGATAGATCCTGTCTATCCACAGAGAGTCATGGGGGGGGGGGGGGGGACTGGAGTCAGTCCCAGCTGAGATTAGGTGCGAGGTGGCGGACACCCTCGACAGGTCGTCAGTCTATCACAGGGCTGACATCTGTCTTTCTGTCTGTTGATATCAACACTTATGATGATTGCTGTTATGTAAAACAGAAAGAATGGATGATGGTCTCGGCAGGCGGTGGAGGGGAGTTTCCAGTGTGTTCAGTGGATGATTTGATGTAAAAAAGTCAATGTTAATACACCAACAGGAGGATTAACACACCATAGGAAATAACTGCCCAATTTCACTAATGAGAGAGGCCTGGCACAGCAGCAGATATTAGATAAACACTTTTTATATTATAGTCTTATACCACAGGCCCACTACAGTTTTTTTTAAAGAGATGGATAATCTCTATAAACTCATTCTAGTAACTTGGCTGAGTGTCAGCAAAAAAATCTGTGAAAATTATTTCGAGAAAAACCCACAGGAGATACTGTATGTCACATCTTTGACATAATTTGTGCTGTAATAAAATCTAAATATGAGCCAATACTGGTCAATTATAGATTATGAACAGGTACATACAATCCTTCCATTGCGTCATCTAACTTTACCTATTGACCGTAAGGTGTTAATGTTTGACGGAGGATTTACTTTGACCTTTGATTTTCTCTTCTGAAAAACAAATAAAGTATCTCTCACCTTTGACCTGGTTAGACATACTCATCATCATGATTATTTAAATATTATCAACATAAACATCAGCCATTGTGCTTAAAGGGCCGATACAGTGTTGATCGTTAACTTTTAACTTAGAGGTTTGTGCAACCAGCATTCCCTAACATGACCTCTGTGCTCCCTCTGTTATTATCTGTCTTTCCCAAACTGTGACTGAGCACCTGTCTTGTGCACTTAAACAGATCACCATTTGGTGAAATATAAAGTGCTCTTCAACCATAATCCTTATTTTAAAGGACCTTATGTATTGTACTATTATTTTGTAGAAATCTAATCCAGATGCATAAAGTATGATGTTATATTGTACACGTTGCTACAAAATCCATAACTTTAGGACTTTTTGTGGGGAGATGCAATTTCCATTCAATACTAGCGATCTCAGTATTTCAGTGTTTCTGGCTGTGGCCCTGATGTCCTTGTGTTCTTAAGGTCAAAATCTGACTCTGATTAACTAAATCTCTGTGAACATGTCACACACGTGCACCCATGTGCGGTGGGGCTGCTGTTTGTGCTGCATAAGGACAGATGTTTGTCTCTTCTTCTTCTTTTTTATTTATTTCTTTTTTTAACACCATCTGTCCGTGACAAACACACTCACTGTATCATCACTATTCAAGCACAGCCAGGAACAGCTTCACCTCACCTTGCGGGTGGATGGCGATCTAAATCCTGACTCGACTGAAAGAAAACCGTTGTGGATCAGATGTAGTTATTTGTACAATGTTTTGGGAGAAAGCTCTCTGAGGCTATATCTGTCTGTGACAAGTTGTTCTCCTTTCTTCCTCTGAGCTTATTACTATTACTGCTGCTTCTATCTACAGCTCTGACTGAATTGGATCACTGGTTCACACACACACACTTACTGTCTTGTAATCAGCCATGAGTCAAGGGAACGACTGTTTCTCAGAAATTGATGCTAATCTGTTGGGTTCCTCAGCCTTTCCTGAGTAAAACCCTGATCATCCCAAGTTGATGCAGAGCAGTTGAGTTTATGGGGAAGTGCATGATTATGTCCAACATTTAACGCCTGCCAGTGAGCAGAGCTTGTTCATGTGTGGGATCATGTGTCTGATGTTGAAGTCAGCTGCATAACAGAATTCCTGAGTCACTTTCTGACTTGACTTTTTACAATTTATACCCACTTTTAGCTTCATTTTGACCTAGACTTTTCAAAGGAAGAAATAATACACACACAAATCCAAGGATTTCAACTAAATGTGTGAGTTTCCTTTGTAATGTAACAAGGGTCATGCCAGCAGCTCTGTGAGGCTGTACTTAGGCACAGCGGTTAATTAAACCTGCTTTTCACTTAATGAGTTAATTTATAGTTTTGCTGTTGCTTAGAATGATTTTGACTTTAACTAGCGCTGAGTATTTTCAGTGTTTATACACTGATGTTGGGTTGTTTCAAGTCCTCTGTGTCCATATTCATTATTTCCCTGATAGGTGAACTGATAATTTGTAAATTTAGTAGTTAGAAATATTATGGCTGCTTAATGCTGACTGACCACTGCAATTCAAGACTTAAATACAATGTGTTATTATTCTAATTTAAGTATTCAACAGGGATATTTCAGGACTCTCTTGACCCGTGTGAGTGCCTCTCATTAGGGCCAACTCCTCCTCTGTTAAGACAAGCAGCCTTTGACGGAGAGAGGATTTCACCTGCTGA
Source organism: Lates calcarifer (assembly GCF_001640805.2). Lineage (NCBI taxonomy): Eukaryota > Metazoa > Chordata > Actinopteri > Centropomidae > Lates > Lates calcarifer. The sequence goes on along the minus strand of NC_066855.1, from coordinate 12,472,024 downwards.
CGCCCGCCTGGCAAGAACGTCAGTCACCTCTGAGGTTAGTGTGACAGAGACTGTCTCACTGTGGCTTATTTCTGGAGTGCATGTATTTAGCAGCTCAGAGTCGCTGTAGTCTCTCCTTCTCTCTGGCTTCGCTGACACTCTAACACTTGCCATGAATGTGACTCATATTTAGAAAAGACAAAATGGCAGGCATGTAATACAAGGAAGTGTACGACAGAGCAAAAATAATGCTGGCATTGTTAACGTGGCTGCCCTGACTAGTAGGACTATGGTTTAATTCCTCAGTCTTCCTGCATAACTTCTTGTCCGTCATTCAAGCCACCTCCCTACATTTAGTTTCATTTAAATCTTTGAGGTTTGATGTCTAGTTCCGTTCAGGACACAACTACACAATTGGTTTCTTTATTTGTGTGCACAGACTACACTATCTACCTATGTATTGATCACTTTATGGATTTAAATTATCAGCTACCTAGAAATGTGATTAAGTTCACTGTGTCTCAGGTGTTGACTTCGGCGTAATTGCATAATAGTCTTAACACAGTGAATGCTTCCTTACTATATATAGAAGTTACATCATCTCACACACTCTTCCTACCAAAAACACAATGCTTTAATCTTCTTAGTAAATGCTTCAAACAGCCGTGTTATGAGAGGGCATCTCTGGATGCTGCTCAACTGTAGAAATCAAGCCTCTGACTGAAAGCAGCTCAGTTATTGAAGTTTTAAACCGTTTGAAAATAGACAGAGCGTACAGTAGACGGGCAGCAGCGCAATGTTTTTTATTGTGAGTGGTTTAACATAGACGGAGGAGCAGTGCAGGATAAAGACAAATTGTTGTAGATAGAATGCAATAATTTTAAAATGGATAATTTGCCTGCAGCACATTTTGGAGATCACACAAATCCACCGTGATGCTACAGCGGCGGCTCCAAAATGTATAGATAGTCTCATCTACAGTCCACATGTGAAAATATTACAACTGTACAGACATCTAAATGGATCAGTGCTGTTTACCTTACAACACCTTACCAAAAGTACAAGGAACTTATTGTAGGACAAATGATAGGTCTTGGATTTTTGCCAAAAGTTATTAGGTTGCCTTTCATTTTGACTTAATATCTGGATCAACAATCTTTTGTCCTGTGAGGAAGTGCCAAACGCCGCCTCGGTAGAACTCATTTCCGAAAGAGTAGAGGAGAGCGTTGAAGATGGGGTTTGTCTTGGCAACAACCGGAAGCACCTGAGAGAGGAAACAAGTACTTCCATCATTCTCAAAGTAATAATTTAAAGGATAGTTTTATGTTAGTCTTATTTTTTAGTAGTTCTGGCCATTACTCTTCCACATTTTCTTCAACTTCAATTGCATCGTCCCTCGACCTGTCAGACTGAATGAAACATAAGTCCTCACCATTCGCAGCTTTGGAGACACGACCGTCACATCCTCAAAGCAGGCGTAGATACACATGAGGACGTAGGGGCCCCAGCACATCAGCATGACCCTCAATGGCAAACTGGTGTTAAACTAGAAAACAAAGTTCAGTGTATTAGTGTAGATGTTACATGTGTAGTTTAGTGGATTTAGAACTTGCAGATAATGCAGTGCAGTTGCAAATTGGGGGGGGGGGGGGGGCTCCTAGAGACTGAAAAGGACAAGATGAATGAATATTTCGCCTAATAATGTCTTTGTCTGTACTCTGTGACTTCTGCACAAAAGCATAAATTTCATTACTCAAACGGCAGGGCACACAGGGCAGTCAAGTGCACAGATGGAGTGGTTATGCACTCCTGGTAGCTAGCCTGCTAGTCCGTAGCCACACCAATATTTTCTGTTTTGTTTGCTGTGGTTTCAAAAAATCCACTTCTTGAACTATACATGTTTGTACATGAACTGCATGTTTTTTCACACCCCAGTGTTGTTGTTTTCCAACTAGTAATTCAGGATTATTTTCTAAAAGGAATAGTCCTAAGATGAAGGTGATTAGCTTAGCTTATCTTAGCATTAAGTCAGGACACAGGGGAAAATAGCTAAACCTGGTTGTGTCCAAAGTTCAAAAATACACCTCCCAGCACCTCTACTGGTGTGTTCAGACAGAACGCAGATTTTCACCTTGTGTCATTTGCACTGATTTGACAGCTGGAATGTTTGTGCAGTCTGTGTTTATTTTCTGTAATTTGCTGTAAACTAGCTAAGGTTAATTAAACAGCTGTGGGTGGATTTTGTTTTACCAGTGAAAAGAACCAAGCTAGATGTTTCCCCTTGTTTCCAGTCTTTATTCTTAGCTAAGCTTATTACCCACTGGCTGTTCAGACACGAGAACAGTGTTGAGCTTATAACTCTCAGTAAGAAAGCTATTAACCATATTTCCAATGTAAAAAGATGCTTTTTCCCATATTGCCACTGACCATTGTTTAGTCTTTTGCACATTTGTCTGGTAATCAATACTCTGGGTTAGTGTCTCCAAATATAACAATCACAATGGATACTGCAGAGAAAGAAATGAGGTGTTCCCTTAAAATATTTGAGAATATTGCGGCACGTTTACCCTGTGGTGGTGGATCTTCTTGAAGTGTTTATAGATGGAATCGTAACATGACAACATGGTGACAGCTGGGAACATCAGGTAGACTAGCACCAGAGTTAGCATGAAGGTCACATAGTCCCTGTTAAAAGGGGAGAGATAGTAAAATAATGTGGAATGTGGCAGATGTTTGTCTAAATGCTCCATATAACTGCTGTTTCTGAGAGAGTCTCTTACTTTACAAGTGATCACATTTTTTCTGACCATAGCATCTCTATATTTCTATAATTCTACCTGTCCCCTCTGGTGTAGTCCAGCGTGCAGCAGGTCCTCATAGGCTCAAAGTCATAGACGCCCCATCCCATTAGAGGTACAGCAGCCCAGAAGATGGAAAGAATCCAGATAATGCCGCTCATAGTCAGAGTTGTGCTCCAGAAGAGCTTCTGTCCTACAGAATAAAAACAAGCATGATGTTACTTGATTGTGAGCAGACATTTGATTATGATTTATGAGAAGTAATATTTAATTTTTCACCAGAAACAAAGGCAGATGTGACAGAATTTTAGACATTCACATTGCCCTGTAGCATTATTTATAAAACCAGCGAAAACTCATTGAAATTGTACTATTAATGTATTAATGCCAATTAATTTATCTGGCACTTTTTCCAAATTAGCTTCATACCTTCACTACATGATAATTTTTGAATGTAAGTAATGAATGGGAGGGGTTCATTGTGGTTTGAGCATGAAATTTTAATTAACAATTACAAAATAGGTATAATAAAAAGTTCTCATTTTATTTTGATAGATTCTTTTAGTACTGGCCATATCTTTAACTCACTGGTGCAGTACTGGTGATATCTGTCCCAAGCGATGGCGGCCATGAAACTGATGGAGGCCAGGACCGCTATCATTCCCTGGAAACCATGAAAGGCACATCCATCTTGACCAAACGGCCAATATCTAGAGAAAACACCAAAATTTAAGTCACACTCCATCACGCAGAGGAATTTTACTATGACAGACTATGACAGGTTGTAAATGCAGATTGGTTGTATTTCTGGAAGCACAGTTGTCACAAACTAATGGTATGATTTCTATGCAGATCCTACCCTTCGTGACGGGTTACATCTCTGAGCTGTTAGCAGTTAAATCAAAGAGTGATGTTTGACTGCCAGATTGTTTCAGCTGTACAAAGCTAAAACTTCCCACCGTGTCAACCGAAAAGTCAGAAAAATAATCTTTAATCATCTTGCAACCCATCAGATTTATCTTGAAAATTCTTGGGGTGGACTTCCCAGTGCCCAAGACACAGTTCCCAAAACAAACAACTCCCCTGAGGGCCAAAGACTGATATAGAAATGAATTTGTGTTGACTGGATTGATTGCTAATCTGCTAATTAATACTACATGCATCACTAAAGCACATTACAAACTGAAAAAATATGAACCTTAAGGCAACACCTACATTATTACCAAATCTTAACCTTAACCTAAATAAATGTAGCATGCCCATGACAACAAAAGTGCCTGTGAAAGGAAAATAGAAAAACTTTTAAAAAGTCTTCTGTTTGATACCTGAGGTAGCTCGAGTAAGCAGCTGTGAGTCCGTTAACATTCAGACAGATGTCAGCCACAGCAAGGTTGAACACAAAGAAGTTACTGGGATTCCGCATCTCCTTCACTGTGAGGAAAGACACGATGCTGATGGCGTTGAGGAAGAATCCGAGCATGCCTGAAAGTGAGAGAGAAATCAAGATTTCCATTTAATTTTCATCTGCCTATTTAACTTTTCTCAGCGGTTTGAATTGATCAGCACAGTCTCACCACCTTAATCTTACCCTATGTTTCACTTGATACAACCTTTGCAAACATTATGAAATACCTTGTGTTGTGAACAGTTAAGAAGTTTAGAGTTTTCTATAACCAGTGTTGGACCTTTGAGTGATTTTGCTTGGAAGCCTGTAAACTTGTAGTTTAAGACAACACTGACAAAATTTCAAACTTTGCGAGGAGAAAAATGGTTTGGATTTTCATAACTTGAGTTGCTTTTATTAGGTCATATTAACAACTGATTTCAGAGTGCACTGTCCCTTTAATTCTTGAACAAACATGTCTTCCAGTATGCTCGGTTCACTTACCCCCAACGAGAAGCGCTGAGCCGAATGTAAACATATCAAATTCCGTGAATCCCTCCGGTAATGTATACGCTGCCATGCTGAAATGCACAAATTAAACTTTGCACAAAAAGACAAGTTCCCTGTTGTGTAGCGCACCACCGTCTCCAACAAAAGGACGCCTTTATAAAGGCTCTTTCACGTGAAACAGCATGAAGGGTATAATCTCTGTAACCCCCCCCCCTTTTGCAATCCTCCGAAGAATGTCCTAACGAGCAGGCCTCCTTCAAACTTTCTCCAAGTTTGAGAGCGCAAAAAGTTCGCGCGTTTGGTGTGCAACCCTCAGATCAGAAAGTCACAAAAAAGTGATTTTTGCTAATGTGAAACTCCATTGTACAAACCCCTTCGGTGCAGAGACGAACTTTCCTACAACTAGTCCACTTAATGAGCTGTTGTGGTTGATAACAAAACAGAGAATGGAAACATGGGAAATGTTGTCTTTTAAGTTCCGGAATAGACTCAGATATGATAATTTGGAGGAATGACACTTTTAGGCAGCCAGTTGAGCAGTAGGAACCAGACACCAGTCCACAGCAAATCAGTGTGTTAACTCATTCAAACTGCCAACAGAGTGAAACCACTCTGTTCAGCTGTTCATTTTGCTTTATTCTACATTTGATTTTTATTTGATCTTTCAGTTTCCCAAAGAAAATGTATTGCTTATCATTATTTAACTTTCTTCAGTTCCTGTACACAGTATTTAGTGAGTTAACTAGTGTATTAACATGACTGTATTTGCAATTTGGAAAGATGTGTGCAGACGTCACTGTCATGATAAAATCACAGTACGGTCAGGACTCTTCAATAGATGACTCAAAAAATGGCAACTCTCTCTGTCAAACCACATGAAGTGTAAAAGGTCAATTAAGAAGTCTGTGAAAGCATCAGGATGTTATTCATTTCCTCATTTATCCGTCTTGTCTTGGTCAACTGTTGACCAAAATAACCCTTAAAAAAAAAAACAGGACACTGGAAAAATGACCTTTGGCTCTCGCAGCAGTTCGAAGCTTTTAAAATGTAACGTTCAGGCAGTCTGATTGCACCACTAATCTGTTCACAGATTACCACAAACTCATTAACTATGAAGTAATGATGTGTCCCAATGGACTTATAATACCCTTTCTCAAACTGCCCATATTGTCCTGACTAGAAGCTCAGCGTCCCATCCAGCTACAGGCTTCCTCACTTTCAGAAAAAAAATAGCTGCAATGTCAGTGCTTATCACTGCATCTGCTGCTCTGACACATGGGACTCAAATGTGGCAGCAGAAACATTGTTTTCCTACAGATAGATTGACAATTTGGAGCATCTGATTTGTACATCAGCATGTTTGTCCGCTGCCCTAAATCCCAACAAGAGGTCTATGAGAATGTTTGTCAGAAGCCGAGGGAGCAGTTTCAGGGCAGGCATGAACATAAAGCAGCAGAGTGGTGCCAATTTCACAATGCATAAGATTCGATAAAACAGTCTGTTAATCTAATGCAGCTGAGTGTGACGAAATAAGAGCCAGGCTGAGCCAACACAAGAGAAAACATGAACACAGTAGATTGATCAGCTGGTATGAATTGGAATCAAAACCTCGGGAAGTTTGTTTTGTGTTAACTCCACCATCTTTTAACAAAATTAAATTATCAAGCTTTGTCAGTTGAAAATCACTCTTGAAGGTATTTCTACTCACTTTCTGCACTACATAACTTCTTGGAAAGTATATATGAAACTTGTTCATTGCAAAAGACAGTACAATACAGCCTTGACTCATTGTAAGAAGTCAGGATTGACTGATGTAATTTCAGTGGGAAGCTCGTCATCTTGTTTAGCCATGAAAATGAAATTTTGAGAGTAAAACCCACAGCTGCCAAATCTTTGTAATACTTGGGAGTTTCTTTGTAGTGGCTACACATTGTTGCATTGGCAAATAGTTAATTACACTGTCATAATCTGCTGGTTTTGCAATGAAACAAAGGTTTCACTGTTGAAATTGCATTTGCACCCTAAAGACTGAGGAACAGGGGGACAGATGAACAACTGGCACAAAAGTTTTTGTTCATTCCTGCTCAGTATCGAGTGATAAACATCAGAAGAAATGAGAGGTAATTGAGTAGCTTTACTCAACTACTGTACTTAAGTACAGTTTTGGGGTACTGGCACTGGGGAGATATTAACCATAAATACCTTTTTGAGTGTAGTACCTTTATTTCTATGCCTGAAGCACATTGATTTGCCTTCTGTCTGCATGGTGCTATATGAATAAATGATCCTTGCCTCATCTTACCTTGAGACAATATATCAGATCCTCTCCCATTCCAAGAGGTGTCCTTCTAGAGGTCAGGTGGGGAGAAGGGGGCAGGGAGAGGTGTGTAGGGTTGGAGTTTTTTTTTTTCTTTCTCTGGTCCTGACTGGGACAACCCTCCTGAAAGAAATAGAACAGAGATGCATTAATCAGAGACAAAGAGATGACTGGATTAAAGGATTTGAAATCCGGCTGCACAGCCACGTCTTTAAACCTCTGCACCTGTGAAAAACCCACAGAGACTGTGACAATATGTCTGTCAACCACAAAGTGTGTCACGCTCAAAGACACATTTATGTGCTAAAAATCAATGTGTATCTGCAGGTGACTACTGTAAATGATCACTACATAATATTGTATCAGTCGTGTAGTAGTAAGCTTAAAAATTGCAGATTATTCTTACATAATTCTTGGTTTGAATCTGGGAGGCAGGAAACAATGAGTGAGCATTTATAGGATCTGATTAAGTCCAAGATTTATTTTAATTTCCTTTGGGAAATGTGAATTTATGCCTCCCTTGTAAATCAAAAACATAAAAGCAGAGACAAATGTGGGAAAAAAAAAAGGATTTAAACCCAGAGATCACCTGAGTGGGGTGACCTTTTGCCGTCAACAACCATTTATCTGTGCTCAAGTTTGGGTCTAATAACAAGAACGTGACTAACTCAATATGTTGTGTACCCCTAGCAACTCTTCACTGCCATCCAGTGGTCATTTATTGCTAGGTTCTACCCATCAAAATACAGTCTGTCAATGTTTCATGGACCACTTTACTCAGCTTCAGGACCGTAACAAGAACTTTGTTAAAATGATTTGCAACTGTATGACATCCATGTGCTTTCATGTCAGACTTATAATCTGCTGTTTTGGGGACTACTTGTCTATGTATTGTGGGGTTGGAGGCCTAATATATTTCAAATATGAGTATATAATATGACTTTACAGCAAAAAAAATAATTAGACGAATTGTTTTTTTAAAAATGGCACAGCATAAATAACAACAGATATTTAAAACTGTCAAAACAATATCTCACATTAAAATCTTCCACAAAGGAGAAAAAAAAAGGATATTTTGTATTTAGTTGCTGCACTGTACATATAATTATGGTGTCCATAATTAACCATCCAGACAATTACTGGAAAGTACTTCACTGATATTGAAAGTGAAAACTATGTAGCCTATCAGCTTCCAGGAGGCAATAGCCTAATCGTGTGAATGAAAATAACCCAAGTCCTTCACTAATCCCTGCATATCCTTTTTATCTCGGGATTCAGACCAGTCGGAGCAGTATGGAGCTGTGAGCCTGCACAACCACGATGCATCCGATGTCCCGTTAGACTGAGTAGCAGCGCCTATATTTTTTTGAATTGTAGTTTAGTTGCATAGCGTTTAGTAACTTGCGGGAAGAAAAATGAGTCGACATTTTACTGCCGCTTTTTGCTTGGCTTTAGTTTTTCTTCCTCTGTTGGGGAGTTCGTGTCCTGCACAATGCAGCTGCTTCTTCCACAAATTGAGCGACGGATCAAAAGCCAGGTAAGAATAGCAATTACATATTGTTATTATTTGAATTTTGGTCTCAGAACGTGCTTTTATTGCTTATTGCGTGCGAAATAGATTTTAACTGTAGCTTTCTTCTATTCAGTCACTATATGGTGGAGGATTAACTTGGAGTTGCTCTTTAATCTCCTTTGCTTGTTACTGAACAATAGATTACTACTTTTTTCTCAAATAACAGCTGAACTATATAATTTTTATGTTAAACAGAGGGAGAAAAAAAAATATATATATATATATATAGATATATATGTCACTAAATTCACTTAAATCCATGTAATTTAAAATGAGATGTAATACTGTAGGATATTAATTTTTAATAATAATATTTTTCTTATTTTGTCCTTGCAGGAGTGTGCTTTGCAATGATCCAGAAATCACAGTGGTTCCTCCAAATTTCCCCACTGACACATCAAAGCTTCGTATTGAAAAAACAGCCATCACAAGGATTTCTAGCGACAACTTCCACTACCTCAACAACCTGGAGTTTCTCTGGATGTCTTTTAATTCACTGAATTCACTGAACATTGACAGTTTCCGGGGTCTTTACAACCTGGATGAGCTCAGGCTAGATGGAAACTCTCTCACCACCTTCCCCTGGGAGTCTCTGACTGATATGCCAAACCTGAGGCTCCTCGACTTACACAACAACAAGATCTCCACCATACCTCCAGAGGCCACCATGTACATCAAGAATATCACCTATCTGGACCTATCCAGCAATAGTCTGGTGACCATTCCTGCTGACGTTCTCACCATGTGGCTGAGCACGAAGCCACCCCAGGACACAGATTCGTCCAAACTAATTCTCGGTGAGGATCAAGCTGTGACTATTAAGATACTGGAACATATTCTTTTTAAGCTGCCTTGCATGACGACAACTACTTCTTTGACACCAGAAGCATTTAAAGCTGAGTTAGGGATTAGTCTAATTTTAGTTATTGTGTGGAGTGTGTCAAGTTGTCAGGGCAATTCTATTTATTGCAACCTACAGACGCAAGATCTTAGTCTTAAAGTGATTTGTTGGTGTGTGAAGGAAAATATTGAGGATATATGTAGTAAAAGTAGTTAACGAGGATCATTTTTGTCTTTTCACTGACAGCCCTTTGTCACACTTGGTTTCCTCTACAGGTCTCCATGACAACCCATGGCTGTGTGACTGTCGGCTGTATGATCTGGTTCAGTTTCAGAAGTCCCCATCATCATCTGTGGCTCTAATTGACACCAGACTGAGGTGCGCTGATCCAGAGAGCCTGTCGGGGGTTCTTTTCACCGAGGCAGAACTTCAGCGGTGCCAGGGCCCTCGGGTGCACACGGCTGTGGCTCGTGTTCGGAGCTCACTGGGGAACAATGTTCTGCTGCGCTGTGGCACAGTTGGAGTCCCCATCCCCGAGCTGTCCTGGAGCCGCGCTGATGGCAAGAAAATGAATGGCACCGGTGAGTTCTCTTGAACTAATTCCAGATGTGCTTAGGATAGAACAGCATCTATTTCTGTCCAAGTCAAAGTGTCAATGAGATTAAAGATTTTCTTTTTGTGCCAATCTGCTTGACTCTGAGCACTTCTGCTTTTTTATTTTTCAGTTCAGGAAGAGATTTCAAAAGAGGGCATCATTTGGTCAATTCTGAGCGTGCCCGCAGTCTCCTACCGTGACTCTGGGAAATATGTATGCAAAGCAACCAATTTTGTGGGCACTGCAGACGCCATCATCTCCTTGGTGATCACAGATTCCTTTCGGTCAGAGGAGACAGGTGGTGGTGTTTCTAAGAGAAACAGAGGGAAGAAACCTGGTGGCATTGGAAGAGCAGCATACCAGGAGAAACTTATTGCCAGATATGTTCCTCCACCAACTGCCACAGCTGCACAGCCCATCATCGAACCTCTCAATGGCAAAAGCGTGACTGGGAAGTATGAGATCGAGAGCTACAGCATCTCCGATGGTGCTTCTCGGGGACGAGGCAAGGCGTCAGACCCTCAGGGGCCGGTGGAGGTGGAGCGGAATGTTTTGAGTAACTTAGCAGCTAATGCCTCCTCCTTGCAGCAAGCTCCAGAGAAAAGGGTAGTGCGTTCGGTCAAAGTGATTGGTGACACTGACCACACAGTCTCCCTGAACTGGCGAGCCCCCATGGCCACAAACACCACAGAATTTAGTGTCCTATATGCTGTATTTGGTGAAAGAGACATGCGCCGGATCAATGTGGGTGCCGGAAAGAACCGGATCACCATTGATGGCCTTGTGCCCAAGACAAAGTACATTGCTTGCGTTTGCGTCAAAGGCCTGATCCCGAAAAAGGAGCAGTGTGTAATCTTCTCAACAGATGAGGCAGCCAGTGCTAGTGGCACTCAGAAGCTTATTAATGTGGTGGTGATAACAGTGGCATGTGTGATTGCTGTCCCTCTGACACTGATTGTGTGCTGCGGGGCATTAAAGAAGCGCTGCCAAAAGCTACTGGGGCGTCAGACCAAGGAGATGCAGGACTCGTACGTCACATTTGAGACCCTCGGCCCCGGGACCAAAGCTAAAGGGATGGAGGGCGAGTATCTGACCAGGTTAAACCCTGATGAATCCAACAGGCTGCTCTCAGCAAGGTCCAGTGTTGACTCAGAGGCCACTGCCAGGACTGAGGGACCACCTAATGAGTACTTCTGCTAAAACCAAATGTATGCCTCAATCTCCAGAGGATGCACTTTGTTGTCTAACAGCCTGTGATGTGAATAAGTAAACCACGGTGCTCAGAGACTCAAAAGACTTAAATAATCCTCCTCTAAGGGTCCTCAGAGGACAATGATTGCTCTGTCAGTATTGGATGTATGAAATTATTATACAGCCTTGAGGGAATCAAAACCACCATTCATTTGGTGGACAGCAAAAAAGGGAAAATATTCACTGTTGGTTCCAATATTTACATGTGTTATAAATGTGTATAAATAACTTTTTTATTCATCATGCACTTTTAAAGGTAATGTTTTGCAGAGGGAAATGTCTTGAAATGTTCCCCTTAACTGTCTAAAACCCAATCAATTTAATTTTCCTCTGCATTATGTTAAAATATTTATTTAAAACATCAAATATTTAGAGAAATGATGAACCAGCAGTTATTAGTCTATTTTATATGTCGGTATGATGTTAATGTGCCAGTTTTACTGTTGGCTCAACAACCTAAAATACAGTACATTTTATAACGTGTAAATATGTGTGACCCGAAATATATGTGTATTCATGAATATACTGTATAAAAATAAATATTTTTTATATTGAGAAATGCTCACAAGCTTTTTTTTTTTTGCATCTCAGAATATTATTTTGTGTATATGTTTGAATAAATCAATATTCATCTTGCCTGAAGCAGAAATGAGCCTGTTACAAGCATGTACAGCTTTCATTTAATGAACATAAATATACATTTTATAGCAGATTGCGAGTTTACCGAAACATTTACGATGCTGGGGCAAAACACCTAATCACCCACTTTTCTGACTATAATACTCTCAGTCTAAACTAAGATGATGAACATGGTAAACATTTATACCTGCTAAACATTAGCACACTATCATCATGTTGTGAGCATGTTAGTGTACTAGCATTAGCATTTAGCCCAGCCTTACAGAGCTGTTAGCATTTAGAGGCTTAAGTCTTGTTAACATGTAAGCATCAATAACACCAGCATTCTGTAATTAAGATTTAGGATGCAATGAAACTCTTGAGATCCTCGTATGTCCATGTCAATAACAAACCTAAATCCTGGGCCAGTTTGGTCCTTTGAGATAAAACAGGCATCTGGTATTGAAGTAGACTAGAATAATACCATTAAAAAACATTTAGAGAGGCTTTTTGGAGAAAGTTGATTTATAATGCAAGAAAGGAGTCACCATATATTAACCAGCTATTAAATACTTAATTCAAATCTTCTATCATAGCTGGCAAGTTGTTTATATTACAGAGCATGAGATTTCTCTTCTCTCTCTTTTCTCTACTCTTTTTGCCTGTTCAACTAGAATGTATGCTTCTGAAAAGCTTGGACAATAAAAGAAACATGCTACAGCATGTAGATGTTGTCTGTTTTCACACTGGCTTAGTATGCTGATTTGGCCTTTAACAACCCGAAAGACAACCAGTGTTCAGATTATTGAGGTCAGGTTACAGTCCTCTCCAGACATCTGTCTCTGCAGCCCTCCCTCTCTGTACTCTGTACTGCTAAGCCTGACGGGCTCCGGCCCACTTAATACAGACGGGCCTCCTGTCATGTCATGCCTGTGCTTTGGTGGGGAACAAATAAATTGAATTAGACTGATACAAAGCATTTTGGGGTCATACCTAAAAAGTAGAGCAGTACAATCAAACATCACTCACTGAATCTGGATTGAACAACATTTGTGGAGACTGTTTTCATGCTCCTGAGCACATCAGACAATATTTTCTGCAGACAAAGTGGACCATTGCTATAAATACACCTTTCCTGTATGTCTCAAATGTCATTTGGTGTCTTAAGTGTTGCGTCAAGGAGGATTAAGGTAATAGGCTTTCTTCTATGGACACAGCCCATGGGCATGTCCTGCCCTCAGGCCTATTTCACATGCTCCTCCAGGAATATGGACACCTTTTATGTCGCGTTACGTATCGCTTTGTTATTTTATCTCATCACCCCTGGATCATCAACTTGTCTGACCGGCTGCTCCTGCACAGATGATAACTTGGGAAGGTAAGTTATCACTGAAACTGTACAAATTGTTAAAAGTAGGTTATGTGTTAGCCCTAATCTCTTTTTGAACGTGTTGTCTGAAATGTAACCTGCTAGCCTGCTAATTTGCTAACTATCTATAAATTTGTGAAAATACTGTATGAAAATTAGCTGTGGGTATAAAATATACACTTGTTATTGGCTTTTCTTGTCTAAACATATCCTGTCTTACCATTCCAGGTCTTTACTATGTATGGAAACTTCCATGGGACACATACCAGAGGATATCCCACATGACTTCACTAAAATTCGAATTGAAAACTGCCACCTCACCGAGTTACCGCAAGGATCTTTCTCTAAAGTTAGTGCCTTGGAGTTCCTTTGGCTGAATTTCAATGAGATCGCCCTGATGAACATTAAAAGCCTAGAGGGGCTCGCCAGCCTGACAGAGTTGAGACTACAAGGGAATAAGCTTGCTTCAGTCCCATGGACAGCGTTTCAGGACACACCGAAACTCAAGATTTTGGACCTGAAGCACAATCAACTGGACGTCCTACCTGAACACGCTCTGAGGCACTTACCAGCCCTAACCTACTTAGATTTATCCTTCAATCAGCTTACTGTCATATCGAAAGATGTCTTTCTTAATTGGCCTCTTTACCAAACAGCAGAAAAAGCATGGGGGAAAGAAGGCCTGGTCTCCAATGTGGTTTTGGCGCTGCATGAAAACCCCTGGTTGTGCGACTGTCGCCTCAAAGGCTTTGTTGAATTTGTCAGGGCGATCAGCCCTCCCATCATTCTGATGAACTCTTATTTGATGTGCTCGGGCCCCGCCTCCAAAGCCGACAAGTTTTTCCATGAGATCCAACTGAAAACATGCATGAAGCCGGTGGCCTCTGCCCCAGAGACTAACATCACTTTACCCCTCGGAGCAAATGCAACACTCACATGCTTAGTCAAGGCCAGGCCAAGCCCAACCATTCAGTGGATGTACAGTTTGAAGATTATAAGAGGATTTGCTGGTAAGATTTTTTTTTTTCATTACTATCATCCATTTAACTGTTGTGAACCTGCTGTGGTAGCACTTAGTGTGGTATATGTTGAACCTTCGTGCTGCATCTGCTTTATGAAAAGATGTGGCAACAATACCCTTTTTAAGGTTACCTCACCATATATTTTTTCAGATGTACCCAAACCTCTGATTTAAATGCAACACACTCTGACGCTCTGTTTTCTTCTTGCAGCTTCTGAGACTCACATAGATGAGGAGACTGTCACCTCCAAGCTGGTGATACCCTCTCTCCACCTGGCAGACCGAGGACTCTACACCTGCATGGCCAACAACTTCATCGGCAACTCCTCTGTCAGCATCATGGTCAACATCAGCTCCTCTAGCTCCTCCGCTCCCCTGCCTCCACCTGTACCCATGTTGTCATCTGACGAGAATGCCTACATTGACATCCGCATCGCCAAGCAGACAGTTTACGGTATCACCCTTGAGTGGTATGCAGCGACAGACAACCCCGCAGAGACCTGGTTCACAATCCACTTTGGTAAATATGATTCACCTAAAAAGGAGATGATCTACATTGGCCCCGGAATCAACAGCTACTCAGTCAGCGACCTGCTCCCCGTCACCAAATATGAGGTGTGTGTGACCTTAAAGAACCATCCGCCCAGGGAAGGCCAGTGTATTGTGTTTGTGACAGGAAGTGACATCAGTGAGCTGGAGCAAAGAGAGAGGCTCATCCACATCATAGTCATTGTGTGCGCCATGGTGCTGGCAGTGCCGGCCGGCATGTACGCCTGCACCACGGAGGCCAGGTTCAGCTGTGTGGAGCGCTGCGTGGATCTGTGGAAGAGGCGCAGGCTGCGCAGAGAGAACCTGCAGGGGTCTGAGAGGCAGGGTACTTTCGACAGCCTGCAGGCAACCAGTCGAAGAAGGCCTGTGCAAGGACTCGGAGGAAAAGCCGAAAAAGAGGAGGAAGTCTGAGGATAGGCCTAAAGGAGGGAGTGCAGCTCATCTGTACTAGAGTCAAACCTTTGAGTATAGCTCCAGTTCATGCCCCTGATGTGTTAGCATTACATTTAAGTCAGAAAAATCAGATGCTTGCTATAGCTCTGTGACTTGAATACAGTGATAATACCTAAGAGGCACAAACTGGAGCTATACTGAGCATAAGGTCATCCTGTAAGTATAAATTTCAAGCTATAAGCTCAAAATGGAGATGCCTTTCTTCCCTGTTATAGGGAGAGTTTGTAATTATCTTTGTTAATGTACTTGTACAGAAAGTTTGTGCTAAAATGCATTTGTTATTTCTTTGAGTCAGTTTATGCTTCAGAAGATTTTTGTTAAGAAATACGCATTTTTATTTTATTTTCACAGACTACAGATTTATTGTAAAGGAATGAAATGATGGTTGCTGTGGATTAAAGGGGAGTCAAAGATGAATGCTGAGACATACTCTGATTTTTCAGCACAATCACACAGAGGATTTGTTACATAAGCGGTGTTTTCCCGTGCATTTATACATACACTCGTAAGCAGATTAAAGCGATTTTCTATCTGAATCCTAGTCAGCAGGACATGATATTTCCATTTAATGACAGCTCTGAGCTCACTGTGTCTACCTACCTACTCTAACCCTAACCCTAACCCTAACCCTAACCCTAAGAAATGGTGAAAAAGGTAGGAAAAAGGTAAGTCCTGCATTTACAATCCTGCTTAAATAAATATACAATGGTATCATCAGCTAAATAGACTT
Organism: Lates calcarifer; assembly: GCF_001640805.2. Taxonomy (NCBI): domain Eukaryota; kingdom Metazoa; phylum Chordata; class Actinopteri; family Centropomidae; genus Lates; species Lates calcarifer. The sequence continues at coordinate 12,456,036 of NC_066855.1, read as the reverse complement.
TAAGTATCAAAAGTAAAAGTACACTTTCTTAAGAAAACTGTCCCCTGTGACTTAATAATGTTATCAATGATGCATCAATGTGTAAGCAGCATTTTACTGTTGTTGGTTGCAGTATATACAGTAGTTTTGTTCAGTGTTTCCAAACCTTGGGATGAGGTCACGAGATAGAGCTCCTTTGTCTTTTTTTTCCTTTACCAAATTTTTAATTAATAAAACAACACTGAGTAAACTAAAATGTTCTAAACAAAACTTAATTCAATAAATCTAGCCTCAGGACAAAATGAAGCACAGACCAAATTATTTTCAAATATTTATTCAAAATCAAGACAGTACAAAGACGGTACAAATATGTTACTTTATAGGACCAGGCAATTGTAATTTATAGTTAAGATATATAGTTTACCTCAACTTATTTAGGATAATTATAAGTTAAGATATAGTCAGATACAAGATATTTATTACAGCGATTAAATTGTACTTGCCTACATTTGAAGGCATTGGAAAGTAACATGGACAGAAGCTGTGTTTGGACCCTAAGTGTTTGACATAGATTTTATGTTTAAGTAGGTATATCTATAAAGGTAATGTCCAAGCAAGTTATATACATAGCAATCTGAGCTTGAAAATCTATTTTTTACCAACAATATTCCACTAGTGGAGTTAGATGGTTTTATTTGTACTTCATGTTATTTACAGCTGCAAGATACAACTGGGAAATGTTTGATATCTTGTCATATGTGTATAGTCAAAACAATGAAAATAATACAGTGCTGTACATTTAAACTGGACCCATGTAAATTTATATAAAAGCATTTTCCTACAATCACACAGTCAAATAAATAAAAGCAACTCAGCTTGTGTTACTGTGAAAACCTACAGTGGCACATTGTAATCATACAAAAGAGCAACTTCTCAGCTTTCAAGCGGCTGATGTTACACAATAATCATATAAACACACAGGTCCTTTAGCACTTTATAATAAGCAGTGGTGTTTTTCCATGACCGTGTCATTCAGCTGCATGCTCCATCGAGCGAGGGGAAATGTTTTTGTTTTAGGATTTATTGATTGAACTCCTGATTCTGCGTCGAGTGTTGACCATTACACTTTTCAGGAAGTTATGCAACTTATGTATACACAGTAAGTCTTAGTAATCCTCTCCCTGGACAATTTACAGTGAGTCTTATTGTTAATATGATGTAATCCTCCTCAAGATGGCAGTGTGGTGAAATATCTTCGACCGCACCGCCGACAGACTCAGGTTCTCTCCTCTCTTTCACTAAGCCAGGTCAGCTGAGGACACAGTGGATCACACTTGTTTAATATCTTGTATTAAGACATAAATATCTGTAAACCTTCCTGTTATACTCTCATACCGTTTTAAATCTAAAGGTAGACCCACCCTACCTGATCATCACATGAGGTTCAGGATGAGAACTCTTGGGCATAGGATGAGGCTAAGGGCAGTAGAGAAATCAAAGAATGGACAGGGCAACCTTAAACGAGACGTTTGTATTAATAATAACCTTGGTTGCTTTCAATGATTTTCTGCTCCAGCTTCATTTTAAGCTCTGACACTAAAGCAGAGCTGATGTTTCCTTCTTTGCGGCGGTTAGATTTCGCTTTCTTTGAGCCTTTGGAGGCCAGCGCGCCGGATATCGTGGGGACTGCCCGGGGCCTGTCACTGGGCCGCGTGTTAGATGGGGGTGGAGGGGGCAAACAAGGAGCGCTCGGGGGCAGAAGCTTCGGCCGGGGGCTGCTGGTGTTCCGCTCGGGGCCGCTCTCTGGGTCGCCGATGACAAACTTATCCGCAGGGTCGTTGAATTTGACACCGGGCATTTTGAAGGTCCAGGGCTGCTGGTCCCTGGGTCGCCTCTTAATGATGCGACGTGCCGGCATGATCCTGTTGGACTTTGAGTTGCGCATGTACATAGCCGTAGAGAACAACACAGTCACCCCTACCAACATGCTAATGATAACAGTGACCATGCCTAGAGCTCTCATAGGATTGTCCCTACTTTTCATTAAAAAGGCCGCCATAGGCCCCTTGAGAGGAGTCTGTAAAAGAGCACAAATAAAATAGTTTAAATCACGTCCAAGGGACTGAGCCCAAGCGTTAACGCATGCAAGCATGAGAGATGGATGAGCAAAGCACTGACAGAGGAGGCCCAAACAACATGTCTATCAACACTTCCACACTCACACTCAGTCATATGTCCTCTGTTCTACAGTACAGGACTGCTGATGCAAAGCTAAGACCTGAGCACAACACTAGTTGTTGGGAATGCGTCTGACAGTGCGGTGCATTAGGATTTCTCTTTGGCATGTGACTGATGAGGGCTGAACAAGAATGATGAAAGTTCATGAGACTAAAACAGAGTGAAGTGCATGTTTGTGTGAGAAAATAGAGATTAAGCGAGCAAATCCAGGTTTAAATCCCAAGTAAAAGGCTGCATCTTAGTCATTCTGACGGCCAAATAGTCTGAGTCATGTTCTAAAAAAATATTTTAAATGGTCAAAAATGAGACTGTGGTAGATTAAAAACCCAATCTATATTGCAAGAAAAATATTGCATTCATAATATTTTCCAATGAAAAAAATAAACAAATTTTAAAAAAAAAGAAAATAGGAAAAAAAACTTGTCATATTATTCCTTCAAATGTGCTCCAGTACTCTTTTACAGACAAAAGTAAAAAAAAAAAAAAAAAAAAAAAAAAGGATTATCAGTGAATAATGGTTCTGGCATCAGTTCTTTCTCACTTGACTCTGCGGATCACTTTAATATAGTTACTCTCGGGGTTGATTCGCGACTTTTTCACTGCATTACAGTACAGGATTGTGGATATGCAGATTGTTAGTAAAATGAGAGAAGTGACAATGCTGACACAAATTCCAAATACAGTCAGTGGACGCTTGCTGAGGCCCATGAAGTATGATATAATTCGACCTTTGATCTGAAAAGCACGATCACAACACAGAAACAAAACCAAAAACACTGAGTTTTCTCATCATGAAGGGTGAAGGAATGAATACATAGTGAAAACATCAAGTATTCAAAAAAAAAAGGTGAATTAATGTAAATGACTGAAAATTTTAAAGGATAATGTTTCTTTTCATTTCAAATATCAGATAGAGGCCAAAATCAACATGAGTTGACACCTGTTACTCTGCCTATTATCTGCCTTAGAACTCCATTATCCTTATTTAAACCACTTAAACCTTGACTTGATGGATTAAAACACTTTATTATCAAAATGATTATTAGAAAGTGAGAAACCCATCAATATTTCCTAATGGATTACTCACATTTGCAGCTCCATTCTTACTAAACAGAAGGGGGTGGAGACCAAAACAGAGCTAAAATCTGAGTGAATATTTGACTTAACATTTATCAGGTGAACAGAAACACAACTCAAAATGAATGTTAATGTTTCTCCGTGTTCTCTGAATGTTTATGTAATGTTAAGTTAATGCCACTTTAATAGCTTTAAAACAATGGAGGCATAGCTATATGACACCTGTTAGTAAGATAAATGCATTGGTTTTGGTCTCTTCATTGGACTTGTTGATAATAATAAAAGCATAAAAATGAGGAACATTATCCTTTAAAGAACATGAGGTAAATGAAATGTGAGTGGCTGAAACAAGGATGCTGAATTAGCAGCTGCATAGCGTGACAACAAAGCCTATTATCATATGTTTAATTGCTCGAATCTACAGCTCAGGCTTGGAATAGAAAGCGCTGCGAGCACACTGCGAGTCAGAGCAGGTCTTACCGCCTCGGTGATGTCGATGTTGACCACGGCCGTTGTGCTGAAAGACGGAGAGCCTCGGTCCCTGGCCTGGACCACCAGAGACCACCTGCAGTCCTTCTGCCTGGTGATGTTTTGCACAATCTCCATGGACTTGATGTACGGCTTCAGCTTGATCTCCCCGGTGTTGGCGTTGATATCAAACGCGTTGTCAGGATCGGCTGTCATGATGGAGTACTCAATGACGTTGTTTGGAGACTCGGCATCTTCATCTACTGCCTGTAAAAAACAGCACAATAACACAGAGTGGTTGTTTCAGTCATTTCAATAACCTGCATACTGGGCAGCTGATTTATCAATAAAAAGCTTAAGATTTGCTATGTTAGTCCATCGCAAGCAAGCTCACAAACATATGGCTATGGAGATCATGTACAGTTACAGATAGTAAAAGGGGAGGACTGATGGATTTTTTTCTTTATTTTTATTGTCAACAAATCCCATGAAAAGACAAACAAACAATATGTTGCTGAAGTCTAAAAAAACACGTCAGCAGTTTGTAGTTTAATTTTTAGTCAGTAGTTTCCTAAAACAGCTCAGCACTGTAGTTTACTCAAATAGAAGGAGATAGTCTGTTTGTTGGGGACTATTTTCAGATGCGGATTAATATAGACTTGGTATGCTATAGCAAGTACTTACAGCTTCAGGATAGCCTAAGGTGGATCAAATGACACTATGGTGCCTATGGTCTTTGTAATGAAGGAACATGTCACCAAGTACAACAGTATGGATCACTGATGTGTGTCTAATTTTATTATTATATAATTTCTAAGTTTTTGGACAACAATGGAATAAGCCGTATCAAGCTTAGGATTTGATGACAGTAGGAAAAATACAGAATATCACCAGCCTTGGTTTTGGCAGTGATAATTAGTTCTCAAACATTAAATTAAAATAAAAATGCAAACATCCATACAGTTGTCTCTAAATGTAAGTGTGAACACCAATAGCTTGTGTTTTTATTTGCTGATTTTGAAATATATTTTCAGTATAATGGTAAAATGGTACAGAATAACATACCTCTACTTTGACAGGTGTACCAATGATCATGGTCTTCTCCAGGAGTTTGTCATCAAATTCTGGAGGGTGGTCGTTCATGTCGGTGACAGTGACAAAGACTTCAGCCAGGCCATACTTCCCCTCCGAATCCTCGGCCTTGACGTAGAAGTTGTATTTAGACCTGACCTCTGCATCCAGGCTGGTCCAGGGTTGCGTGGAGATGAGGCCCGTTGTTGGGTGGATGGAAAACCTGCGGGTTCAGAGCAGTTCAGACAGTGTATGAGTCACAACCACAGCTGTCCGTTCTGTGTTAAACATGTCCCATCAAACCAGGTGTTTCTAAAATACGCACCCTTATTCACAGCACAAGTGATATTTACATCACATCCTGTGAATCTCTACATGACTCACAGTAATAGTTCACTGTAAAAAGCAGCCACCTTTATCACAGGGAACATGTAAAAATATACTGACAGCTAAGACGTTAATCCAGCAGACTTAATATTATGCAGAAAGGAAAATGATACAAAGCCATTTGTCACAGAAATCCTGAAAATTGAGTGAATATATCCTCCAATTGGTCTAAAGTATAGTAAGATATATAATAATAATAATAAATTATAATTCTTAATTTAATGTGTCTGTTTCATTTTAATCACTTCAATTTCTTCTTTATATTTCCTATCCCCTTTGTCTGTTTCTTGGGATACTGTGAGATGTGACTTTCCTCCCTAAGGTTCAGTTAAGTCTTTGTTATCTTTGCCAATTATGTTTTTTTAATGTTTGCTCTTTTTTGTTGATTCTGATTAACCTTAAATTTTAATACCTTAGCTACACTTTTGTCTCATCAGCTTTGCACATTTTCAGGTTCAGATTGGTTTCTACATTCTGCTGTGTATTTTTCTTTGCTGTATTATTCTTTGCTCAATAACTACTGAACAGATTTCAGTAGCTATTGCGCTACGGAGCATCTGCACTGTATGTTTTGATTCACAATAACTGAGGAGGTGTGAGGAAAATGAGTAGAGAAAATATTTGGATCCATTTTCAAGGTGTTTTTTTTTTTTTTATTCATGTTGATTTCAAATTTTATATTGAATGTTATACTACTTTCCTGTTTGCTAGTTTTCCTGGATGTAGTCTTGTTGACATAAACTGTCACATGCATAAACTAATGTTACATTTCAGCCTAATTTTTTTCAGTTCAGTATTAACGTCTTTCACTGTGAGCATTTTCATGCTCATTTCATAACCACATTTTTTTTCCAATTTATCCTTTTAAAGAACTAATGCATATAGTCTGAGATTTTCTGATGTCCCAGTGGTTGTATTAAAAACAGACACTGTAGCAGACAGCAGTGCATGATGATATACCCCCCGCCATGTGACAGACTGTGCCAGTTTTCACCATGATTGTGCCATTTTTCTACAAACAAATAGTCTTTTGCCTGTAGAATAACTTAAAGTGTGTTATCATCACAGTATTTTACACATATGTTTTTAGGAAAATAACTAATTTAAAGGATTCTACAGCTTTCAATGTAGGTTTATGCTGTCAGAGTACTTTGTAGTTCAACATCGGGCTTACAGCCATTTTATTCAGCAGTCTTCTCTGTCTTGTTTTCCACTGTGAAAATTCACAAGTTGCCTTGAAACTGATAACTTTCGCACAATTAACTCAGGTCGCTGCCTGCAGACTAGCATAAATTCTCACTTTTTCTTCACTGCATGCTGCCTTGCTTTTCAAAGCTGCCATTTCTGTGGCTCCAGCTGTCACATTGCATGTTAATTGGCTCTCCCTATGTGAGACGGGCCAGGCTGTCTATTTTTAACCCTCCAATCCAATTAGGAGATTAGCCAGCATCTTGCAGCCATTTTAGAGCGAGCTGTTTGTGTAGCAGAGGGGCCAATCAAACTGGTTTCCTGCTCACCTCTTCCATCAAAGACACAAAGATGAATCACAAGTGTCCTGCTGGCTGAGTTTACCAAACACCCCGAAATTCTGAGAAGTCTCAAGTAATACCAGAACGGTAACTTTACACTCTATAAAATGTGTTCTGTGGAAGCTCAAGTGTTAAACAACTGATCAGACCAAACCCAAACTGGCAGGAGTGAAAGGTTTTTACTTACAAATCTGATCCTGATCCATAAATCGTGTATTTGACTTCACCCCAAGGCCCTGAATCTGGATCATTTGCCTGGAGAGATTAGAAGCAGAGTACTTAGAGCTCATACAATAAAATATGAAAAATGTACACTTTGTAAACAAGAGTATGTAACAATCTGATACATTTTATTCAATATGGTTACACCGGGGGGACAAACAACCCAAACAAGGTGACTGAAGGTGATCATGTTAGATATTTTTTGCTGGAGCTGATTGAGCTAGGGTCCTAAGCTCATGTACAGTGGGTGGGGCAGGGTATAAGTCTCTTCCTGTTGTGAGTGGGGATGGAGGTGTAGGTCAGCATGATTAACCTTGGAGCAAAATTAAGCTTTTTACTCCACACTGTGTAGCTTGGACATAGAGCCTGGCTGCAGGATACATACAGTGTAATAGAAAAGATGACAAATGCCAATATTTCTATTAATAATAATACCCCGCCCTGGGGTATGACAGGAAGCATATGACAGAATATCACATGGAGACATAAATTGCATAATGAGGCACAACAAAACCAAAGCCAGGGACAGCTGAGCTCTTTTTTTTTTGGTCTGGCGACAACCTGCTTTCACCTAATGAACTGCACTGAGTAATATGCATTTATTGGAGGATTGATGGATTATATAATCACTTTGCTCAGGTTGGAGCAGAGTTTAATCGTGATTGACTTACTGTTACAGATGCAACGCTGGAGCCTCCAGGGGAGTTCTCAGGGACCCTGGCGATGTAATACTCAGATGTGAATTTGGGGACATTGTCGTTTGTGTCCAGCAGGTTGATCACAATGTCGGCGGTCGCACTGAACCGCTCAGGGGTGTCGATCTCCACTGCCAGCAGCTGCAGACAGGCACATGCAAAGTGTGATTAAATTAGTGCTGAAACATTTAGTCGATTAATCAATTAGTTTATTGACCAACGAGAGCAACAGTCTAAAGCCACACTAGCAGCTTTGTGAGGCAGTTTTTTTTTAATTTAATATTTTATAATATTTTGTTGTCATGGAAAAATCTTGACATTATTATAGTGCTACATGAAAAGTTAAGGGGTCATCAAAGTTCACAAAGACTAAGAATCGGGCTTCATCCTCTGTGGAATATGAATGTCTGTTTTGTTCATATTCAGATTTCACAACAATCCATCCAATAGTTGCTGAGATATTTTAGTCTGGACCAAAGTGGCAGACAGACAGACCGCCTTTGCATTCACTTGCAAATTTACTGACAAATATCTCTGGGTTTTGAGCTGTTAGTCAGAGAAAGCAGGACATTTATTTAATAGATAACCAAGATATAAAAAGATAACTAAGATACTCAGAAAAGGTTAAAAAAATACTCATTAGTTGAAGCCCTGGATTAAATATTGCTGTCACTAACCTTAAAAGAAAGGGTTGGTCCCTTTTCATAGTCGATGCCAGATGTGTCTTCCACAATGATGGTCACCTGTGCTTCATTGAGGACTGTCTGAGGAACCACTCGCAGCACTCGGCCCGGCCCCACAAGTCTCAGTTTAAATTTAGCGTTCGCTCCCTGCAACGAAAAATAACAGCGGAATGTAGAAACTGTGAACCAGTAAAGTAAATGGGAGTGTTGCTGGCAAGAAAATCAATAGATGGTTCATCATCAGAATCAAGATAACTTCAGCAAACCTGTGAGGACTTTAAGAAAGCTAAAAAAAAAAAACAAAAAATCAAATCTGGCAGATAATGTTATATGAGTCACTGAGGCAGGATGGAGAGAATAAACATGATGGTATAATGAGTAACATTTTCATCTTGTATTAATGAACAGATTTTATGAATGTTTTTAAATGGTGTTGCATAACTGTTCATACTTTAAAACTAGCTGGCAGATATTTATGCAACGTTGTACCCAGAGGTATTAGCGCATCTGTCAGCAGAGGAACAAATACAACATGACGAGGCAACATTCGTTTTAATAACACTCCTATTTTGGTTGTTAAAGTGCCAGTTTTTTTTTCTCAGAATTATTGATACAGTGTCTTTCTAAATGAATGTTTACTGAAGTACAGCAGACAGACACAGAACATTAACTTATGAAAAGGTGAAATTTGGGAATGAACTGACCTGATCGGAGTCATTGACGGTGATCTTAAAGCCCCGGAGGATCTCCCCTGCAGGTGGATGTTCATACATGGTAACCTCAAACTTGCTCTGTGGTCCATTTTCTCCGTAAAAGGTTGGAGGATGGTTGTTTAGATCCACCACCCGAACTGTCACCGTGGTGATGTCGTAGTCCAACAGCTGATCATTTGGGCCTACCTCAGATGCCTGGGGGGTTAAAAATGACACCTGTTAACACACTCAGTAGTAAAAGCAAATAAACTTTTATGAGATGAAGACAGAAAAATAGTCATTACCTTGACTTTAATTTCATATAATTCATTTTTCAGCAGAGATGGATACGTTGTCAGGGTGATGCATCCACTAGTGCTATTTATGTCAAAGACACCGTCACTACCTGAAAGGTGATGACAGAGATAGTGTAAATGTGTTAAGAGACTAATCATGAAGAAATACACAAGACAGCTTAAACTGGAATTAATTGCATTATGAATGTTTCTTACCGTTTATAATGGAATAATGTATGAGGTTAGGAGTGCCTTGATCTCCATCTTTAGCATACACAGTAAATATTTCAGAACCCTGGTAGGAAAAAAAAAGTACCTTATGTAAATAAAATCAAAGTCCTGATCACCTTCACTATTGTATGGAGAATAAGAGGAGGACTTACAGGAACTGAGACTTCATAAATGTAGCCAAAGTAAGGGGTTCCTATGAAGGATGGCGGCATGTCTTGTGCGTCAATGACATTAATTGTTATGGTGGCTGTGGAGGTCAACACCTGATGCTTCCCCTTGTACTTTCCTCCTCCATCCTGAGGAAAACAAAGAAACATAGCAAGGCAGAAAGCAGAGTTAGCAATTTATAATGTTTATGGAAGTTAATCATTATCCACATATTTAGTTAAAACTTTGATTCAAAGCAATTTATAATAAAATAAAGATTTGGTTGAGGACATTTTCATTTTACACTTGGAATGATGTCATGTTTGTGTAGGCATGCCCTTCTCACCTCATAATATCCTCTACCACAAGTTATTTTTAAATCCGTAAGAAAATTTCTAATTTAACCAAAAGCACTTATTACTCTTTTAATTAACTAAATGTCAGGAGAAATTATTCTTTGATTAAAGGTTTTCTCAAGCTGAGAGTAACCAGATGTCTGGCTTGAAATGGTTTCATGAGTTTGGTTTCTTTTAACTAGTTAAATGTTATCACAAAATAACACAAAATTAAATGAAATACATAGTACATACAATATTTTCACTTTCATGATTTGGTATTATTTGGTAAGATTTTATCAGGTACATTGGGCCGATGTCTGGCTGTCTGTAAAATGGGATGTGAACCTCTTCATCCACATTTAGCAGTCAAATTCACTATAACTGCAAACAATGGAATTTGTAACTTTGTTTGCATGGCTATATTAATTAAGTTAGCATGCTTCGAGTGTGAGTGTGAAAGTTGCAGAGACTTTTCTCTGTGTGGACATAGAGCGGTAATGTCTCATTTTTGACCATTTTTAAATTAAACTGACTGACTGAATTGACGATCACACCAAAACTAGACATATATTTTACTATAACTTTAACTTCTCAGTATCTGAATTATCATTTACGAGAAGTATTTAATGGCATCCACAGTAAAACACAAAGAGCTGAGGTTCAGGTTATTCCCACTGGGAGCAACACCATCAGCACTTCACCGGACTTTCATTTGATTCACATGTAATGACTGTGCTAACTCGTGTTGCCGTTCAGAAAGCTTATGATTGAACTTTTCTTGACCTTTGGCCATCAACAGACTCCAGACTCCTGTGCTGCCTTGTGTTCTTGCCAATGTTGCCTTACTACATGTGCAGAAGTATATCCCAGACCTCTGAAAATGGTCCAGTTTCCAACAGATTTTAATTGGACGACCACCAGAATAAATTCAGTGCTCTCAGAGAAAGGTCGTCAGGGTTATTCATAAATCTAGAATTAAATATTTTTCACAGAGCATAGATTTAATCAGTGTTCCAATTTAGGTCTTGGCATCTAGCTGTGTTAATTCCCATTAGTACTGTAATCAAATATGTGACTTGAATGTTGATAACCTGTTTGCTGAGTTGCTCACAGGGTGAATATGTGTTTAACCATGAGACATAGTCAAACCCAAAGGAAAAACGCAGCTTCTCACCCTTGCAACCACTGTCACAAAATGCGTTGGCGTGGTCTCGTAGTCCAGAGTCTCGCCTGGTTTGACTCTGAGGATCCCGCTGTGCCCATCAATGGTGAACTTGGCAAATGGGATGCTCTGATAATGTAAGAAATCACAGAATCAGTGTGGATTAGGATATATAAGTTAATTTAAAACATGCATCTAATCACTACTCGACTTGCCTCCATTCAACTTTGACATTTTTTGACACACTCCCGTCAGGATAGTTGTGTCTTACAGTTAACACATGAACAGTAACAACTACTGCGCTGTCAGCTGTTGGCCTGGCCCAAACCTAAGCCCTTATTAAGCCCTCAATGCCTTGCTCAAATGTAATTGAAATTTAATCCACTAAAGTAACACCATTTCCAGACTGCTCTCTGGTATGAGATTAATCTTTCCCCTCCACACACTGTCCCATCACTTGAGTGCCCTTTTCCTCCCTCCACACAGCAGCACAGCTCTCATGATGTCAACTCGACCTCTGGTCTCACCCCCCCGAGCGTAGGGCCATATCAAGTCAGTTAACAGTATCAGTATGAGGATGATAATGGCACAGTTGTAATATTCAAAACATTACTTTAAAAATGGATGATAAAGTGGAGATGGATCAAACAATAAAAGAGCATCACTAAAAAGTAAGCACAGAATAGATAAACTCATGCTTTTAAATAAGGTTTTAAGAACTGAGAGGATAAACTTGTTGGCAGACTTCAAGGTAAATTCCAAGGAGCTAAGAGGTCCTGAGATGTCGGCTGAAGCAAAGCTATTAACAGCTCTATGTGATTAGTCAAATCTTACAATCAAGACTGAATTCAACTGGAGGCCATGTGCAAAGATGCTAAAATAGCTTTAACTATTTTAGCTTAAGTTACCTTAGGTCACTTTCCCATGCGTGTGCACATGTTACTGTGAAAAGCTAGCAGCTGCATTTTGGAGAGAGCTTTTAGTTTGCCTAATGCCAAAGTAAAGATAGATGCAGTAGCCTAAAAAAGTACATTTTGTTTGTTTCTAAATGATAGGAAATATTTGGTTCTGGGTATATAAATATAAATCATCTGCATAACAATGAAGCTGTAAAGTTACCTGTAAATAATATGAGACGCTGCCTCCTGAGCCCATATCCTTATCCACTGCTTGGACTCTGTAGATGCTACTTCCTGGAGCAGTGTCCTGGTAAAGAGAAAAGAGATTTTATTACCCTAAGACCCACTTTATTCTCAATTATTATTATTATTTCTTTGAATCATTAGTCAGATTTAGAGGTCATTCATAACACAGCAAAATCTTAAGAAGGGCATCATTATATCAATTATATTATATTAGGTGTATTCGTTTGTTATACTGTACCTCTGGAATATCAATGATGAAAGGCAGGTTGAGAAATTCAGGTGGTTCATCATTGGCGTCAGTGACAAACACTCTCACTGTCTCAACAACCTGAAAGCAAGAATAAAAAAATAAAGTATCTGAAATATTTAACTGTAAGTGATGAGAAAAAGATCACTCTATGTATTGAAACACTTTTTTAACCCACAGTAAGTTTCCTGCTGTTTGCTTTGCAGGAGGAAATATCATAAACCTTTTCACGGATCTATTTTTGTTCATTTCACAATATAATGTACCATTATAGCCACAGCTGTAAGAAATATACTGGATTGGACGTTCTGAAAATAGAAATGGTGATTAATGCATGTGAATTCACGACAAGTGAAACTTTCCCACACAGACTTACTTTATTTCGACCATCCGTTATGCTCACGAGCACTGAGATTTCATCTTGTTTCTGCAAAGAAAATGTAGATGTCACTTGGAGCCACAGCTGTGATAGACTTTCAAAACAAGAGCCTTGTTAACAGGCTCACCTCTCTGTCGAGCTCCTGAATTAGAGTCACATTTCCAGATTTGGGTTCCACCCTGAAATATTCTTTGGAACCCTTTTCAAAAGTCAGACCATATCGCACTGGATCCCCCTCTGGGTCTGTGCCATTCAGGATGTATATCTGTGTACCTATGTGGAGACAAATGACAAAGAGATATAATGGTGTCAAATGTAGCCGATATATTGCATTTTCATGGCCAATAAACTACTGCGAAGGTGCAAACACCTTTGTTTAATTTCTCAGTGTTTCTTATTCGGTGTAAACAGCAGATTTGATTATCAGGTCAGATGAGCTACCACCCATATTGTTTTCTTCCCGTAAGTCTTGATGTACGTCACAATCCAAAAGGTATTACAGTGATTAGCCGGAGCCTCATACCAGTGTGATCATTTCATCGTTACACTTAACGCACTTAAAATAAACCCATGACTGTTAAAGTCATCATTAGACTTACCAACTGGTGTGTCTTCAGAGATGCTGAACAAGGCCATATTCCCATTTGTACTGCTGGGTCCATTATCGTGAAAATATGGAGCATAGTCTGATTGCCCTTTAAGGGAAACAAATAAACATGCTCCAAATTATTAGGAAAGGAGAAATGATAAGATAATGACATAACCTATTAGCAAGATACTTTATGCACTGTACAGGCATTAAGAATGTCACATAAATCGTATAGATTTGTCTATAGTTGGTTCTGTTTCTACAGGAAATCCTTATGTAATGAAATGATAACTGTTGCACTCACTTGCTAAAAAGGGCAGGAACCGAGAGCAGGGAGGAGGAGGAGGATGCACATGAATTATAAATATATTTGGAATTAAATTTCTAATATCAAAACACAAACAAACACATAACCACACGTTTTAAAATGAAGTACAAGCAGCAAGTAGAGTCTACGCTAAGATGGACATGCCCTCTGTGTGTTAGAGGATTAACCAGATAAGAGCAAGGCAAGAAGTCTTAACCACAAAGACAAAACAAAAAAGAAAAAAACGGAGCCTACCCAAGGTGAAGTGAAGCAGGACGAGGAACAGTAAAGCATGCGTTTTCTTTTCTTTCTTCATCCTGGTGGGGAGGTAAGGCTTGGCTGGCTCATGTGGAAGGCTTGGTGGAGGGAAAGCGAGCAATGAGTGTCGTGCCCTTCTGGAGGCGTCTCAGCAGCTCAGGAGGGAAGAGGCTGGGACGGATTCTCAGGCACTAATCCAGTGACGCATCCCTTCGATTCGCAGACATCTTCTACCAGACTGCTCTCACTCCAATTCCTCCTGAAAAAAAAAAACCTAAAACTACACGTCGAGTTCAGGTTTCACACAATGAGGTGTGATGATCACACCTCTGCACATGTGACAATGTACACATGAGGCACTGCATCAATGATTATGGTTAAATCAGAGCCTTTGTGACATACAGTCCTATCCTTCTTTAGAGTTACAATTTAGTGTTTGAAATCAATGCTCTCACTGTTAAATTAAATGTACTCAAGTTTACACACTGGGAGCATCAAACCAACATCTTTTCTGGATGTGTGCTGCCTGTTTGTTTCTCTTTGGTTATTTGTAGAGATGGCACATTTGGCTCCTCTCACTGGTGTTTTAAAAAGGTTTCAACTAACTCATTAGTTCCATGTGGTGAGTCCCACTGGCCTAAGCTTCCCATGGCTGCTCTCCTTGGCAGCTCGCTGACCAACACAAGCCTGAGCTGTACTTGTGGATCTCTGATGCACTTATAGGCCAAGAGGCTTTCTTTGGCCTCAACAGTCCACTTTCCCTGGGAAACCCCGCGACCTGTCAATCACTACGGCTCAAGACACAAAGCCCAAGAGGGTGCTACTGACAGAGAGTATTGTTTGATTTTAAGTTTTGGGTTTCCAGCTCACTTTACATTTTTAGTTCAGTTTAATGTAAGTTTGTTGTGTTGCACACTTGGTCTAAAATTGTGAGACACCCTGGTGGTGTGAATCATTTGCAGATTAAGCTGGCAAAAACCAAAAAGCTAAGCTGAATTCAAGAGAGTACAGCCCAAAAATAAACAGATGATCTGATTTTTTTTTTTTTTTTAAAAAAAGAAAAAGACGAGTGGAAAAATTGAGTGTGACGTTTTGATCTTGCAACCCTCCCCGTATCTAATGACGATCAAAAGCCTGGAACGTCATACTTTTTATTTCTGAACACACTTTCCACTTCAGCCTTAGGGGGGTTCACACCTATTAAAAAAAAAAAATCTGATTCATGCACAAGCAGGTGTCATATGAGTGCACATTAGCCTTCCATTTCAGCAAGACATGTTCACTGTATTGACTTAATCACTGTGAGGTGCAGGCTTGTGCACTTCCTTAGCATTCACAGGTATAAAAATAGTGTCTGACGTGCAGTGATACACTCATACATATACATCTGCTCTGTTCACTAAAATAAATGCAGATTCATGGAGTTATAGTGAGGAGTTAAATGTTACAATATTAAAGATTTAAAGCAGAAAATATTACATTTTATCAGAAAAATGTAAGTATGCATCAGAAGTTAAAGTACTAACTAAGCTGGCTCCCCCCTTTTGCAGTGTTATATATGTTTTAGTATTGGATTATTAACAATTGTTTTGTAATCATATAAGCAACAATTAAATGTTGTAGGTGGAGCAAATTAAAACTACTTGGATATTGTTGGGATTCAGAATTAATTCAGAATAATAAAGTACATTTTACAAGCTGCTCATGTTTTTCTACAGAAAATCTGAATGTGCAAGGTAAATATTAACTAACTGTCAGACAAATGTAGTGGAACAAAAAGTACTGTTTCTTACTTTCTTACTAGTAGTGAAATAGTTCATTGAGTAGTAGGCCTAAATAAAGAAGCATTAAGCAGAAAACCTCAAAAATGTACTTAAATAATTCACTTTGCTTTACAATTGTTTTTCCAACACAAATATTGACCCCCCCAAAAAAAATTCAGTTGAGGAAGTACACAGCAGAGCAAGACTGGCAGCCATGCTAGCAGCTCATTGACCTTCTCTTTTCACTGTATTTGCACTGGCCTATTAATACCTGCTTATTAGAGCTAAACACAATGTACAGTTGAGGTTGGTGGGGAAGTATTTAGTCATAAACCAAAGTATTGGACACATAAGCATTTTGACCTGATGCTGCTGTTGATGGAAGAGTCATAGGATCACCAAAACTATTAAGAGTCATCCTCTGATGAACATGAGTGTTAATATCAGTCTGTCTGATAGGTGGACCAAAGTGGTGGACTCACATTGATTTAAACATTGTACAGTAAAAGGTTTAGACTGAAATAAAAAACATCCTACGTCTCTGTGATAATAAGACAGAGCTCTAAAGTCAGAGCTCTTGAGGTATTGTGGGTTAAAATGTTGAAAACTATAACCATAACACAACATGCACAGATTCATTGTCCTCTATAAAGCCTCTCTCACACAAACACACACATGCACTGACTCAAGCCCATGTTAAGCAGTAAAAACCTTACCTTGGCTCCTAACCAAATATTGGTCATCAATCTGAAAATGACTGACAGAGGGCAACTTTTATCCCCACTAATGGCAGATCTCTGCATACTGAAGCTTTCCCCAATCTCATCTATTATTGCCCTCTTTATCTTTTCCATCTGCAGGGTTTTCAATTCACTGTATACAGCATATGAATCATATCTGTCATAAACGTGAGCATGATCTGAGAGATTGAAACACTGCCTGGCAGCTGTGTGCTCCACGTGTATATGCTTTAATGAAGCACCTGCATATTTACAGATGTTAGCATCTGTTGCAAGTGCCCTGGTTTGGAGGTTTAATTTTAGAGGAGCGGCCAGATGGTGGACAAGAGGATTACTACGCTAAGCCTTTGTCATCTGCTGCTACACACTGACTGTTTATAGGCAAATACAAGGTGGACCCCCACTGGTCCGGTTAGAACAACTGAGTGTGTGGTTGACAAATGGTAAAATATGCAAGTTTCTGATTATTTAGTAGAGTAGTTCAGTGAGTTGTTATGGACAAAACTATACACCAACATTTCTTCACACTGATTTTAGACACTGCTGCTTTGTTGCTGTTGCTCTAGTTTTTTGACTGTTGGTCATTAGCTGTGCAGTTCACTGAACTAAAGTGAAATGCCCATGCAAGGTGTTGCCAAAACATTTCTTATATTATGCACCTAGAACTTGCCCAATACATTATCAGGCTACAAATACCAGCATGGCATAATCTATGAATATTTGGTAATACTGTATTGTAAATGTACACCATGTGACTTTATAAGGAGATGATTAACTGACTAGATAAAGGAAAACAAGAGACAATTGACTTAAGAATAAAGTGTAAGCAGAGAAGAACTATTATCTCCTCCTTCTGGCAGCTCATTTTTTACATATAGATATCACTATAGCTTTAATTTCATTGTGGATCTCTTGCACCCGTACACCTGATAGTGGCTCTGTACAAGTGATAACTGATCAACAAGGTAAATTAATTTTACTAATACGTGAAGCTACAAGCGAGTATCTTTGATCATAGCTGGATAAGGCAGAAATAATTTATATTTATATTTATACTTTGCCACATTTGGAAAAGATATCGGAGTGCTTTTAAATCTTCACTTTGGGTGTTTGACTTAAAAATATTCTGTCCCGGACTCGAACTTGCAATCTTTGAATTACCAAGATAGGTGTTTGCATTCGGTCTTCTGTTGTATCCAACAGTCAAGCCAAGACAGTGTGACAGTGAGCCAACATGAACACCACCAGAGATAGTTTGTGGCCACATGCAGTTAAATGGAAATTAGCCATAGTTATTATTTACACCCGTGCTTCTCCTAGTGCAATATTTCAAAATGGTTAAGCTACAGCTATCCTAACACAACAGCATCACGTGTCAAAAAACATCACTTTTTACTTGTTTATTGAGTGCTTCCATTGTTGAAATTACTGTATATTTTCTCAGAAATAAAAGAACTACTGTCAACCTCTTTAACCCATCACAGAAGTGCAATATCAGTGTATATGGAGCAAGTACATACAGAATAGTAATTTGTTGAGTATTGACGACAAAGATTCTTGAACTTTCAAGAGAAAATAAATAGAAAACATAACGTTCAATACGAAGAATATCTGCGGCAGGCAAAGTTATGCTGACAGACAGATTTAATCCATCTGTAACCACTCAGATAAACCAGATTCTTCCACAATCAAGGTAAGAGCTCTGTCTGTGTTTTATCAATGTACAACTTTGTCTTCTGGATCTTTGCACATTTGCAAAGCATTCATGTTTATTTACTAGTTAGATACGAATTGCCACTAAAAGATAACACCCAGTGTATGCTGCTAGTAATAAAACATGACTTTGTTCAGTTCTGTGAAAGATATAACTGAAGCTGCAGGCAGAATGCTGCTGTTTACTTCCTTCTGCTGCCACCGCCGTTGGCCAGAATCATAACCAGCCTCATGAAGATGTTCAGCGTGTCCATGTAAATTCCCATACACCTGAAAGATTACGAAGAATATTAAGATTCACACTTTGGTGCAAGTACCTATAGTAATGAGAGAGTATGTGAACCCTTTGGAATTACCCACTTTTCTGCATTAATTGGTCATTAAATGTGATCTGATCTTCATCTAAGTCACAAGCATAGAGAAACAATGTGTTTGAGCTAATAACACTCACAGTTACAATATTATCTGTCTTAACTGATCATACCCATTTACAACTCTGATGGAAAGACTCAAAAGCTATATAGAATTATTTATCTGTTAGCTTAAGCACATTATGTTTGTCTATACTTAGAAGAGGATCAGACCATAGAGACCATATTTCAAAAATTAAATTACACATATACGCAGGTAATTCCAAAGGGTTCACTTAGTTTTTTCTTGCCACTGAAACCAAAGTTAATCTGCAGAAAACCACATTTGAAGTGTACAGTGATCTTTCCTGCAGTGACTTACGCGTTGATTGGGTCGTATTTCTGTACGCCATAGACTGGGTATGTCTCAGCCCTCTTGATGACTTTCTGTGTATCATAGAGTAGGAACATGCTGAACAGGACCAGGCCTCCGTAGACAGCCACTGAGTAAAGCCCTGCTCCAAATGCGGAGGTGGGCGGCAGGAACATCGACCCTGGAAATAACAGGTACATTTTCTGTGAGACTAACAAACGCAGATTCTGTGCAGTGGTGGATTCAATGTGATAGTGTAGAGACCTAAATAATCAGCTGACTATCTAATTATGATATGTAGGTAGCTGAATGATCACTTCCCTAGCTTTTTGTTTTTACAGAAACAATGCTGTGGTTTTGCTACCACAGTGCTAAATTGTGGTGACTGACTTGTTGACAAATAAACAGATATGAAATACGAACTACAAATTGTTCGGATTTATCTGACAGCATCGTAATGTGCACTTTGATACCCATGTTGTGTTCAGAAATTGAACCATCACAGAAATGGCAGTCAATCACGGCTGCCAGCTTTCATGAAAAACAGAAAAGGAGAGCTCATCCATACACTGAAGTTCGTTTGTTTTGGTTTTGTGTCCTGCACTTATACTCAGCTGGCGAGAGATACAACACTATCCACTTTCTTTGTTACTTTGCTAAGATTAAAAAAGAAGCAAAAATAACTACTATTGTTTTGGTCTAAATGCACAGTGTTTAGATTATCATGTAAAATGCAAAGTAAAGTAGCACAACGGGGGTGTCGACACAGAGGCACCCTTACATTCCCCAGCATTTGCAGTGTCATTTTCAGTCCTGGTAATTTGTAGCGTTAAGTATATCTGAAGTGAAACTGAGGCAGGTTTTATGAAGTGAAACTGATTGATACTAACCAATGGAGGAAGCGAAGACCACTCCAAAGCCGACAGCCAATGGCCCACCCATATTGAGGAACTTCTCGCTTGGGGCACACACAGCTACAGTAGACAGACCTCCCACGATGCCTGCTGTGTACCAGGCGGCCCTCATCATCAGAGGCCCCCCAAGGAGAGTAAGGGGGGCAATGACAGCACCCATGACACCTTATCAATAAATTCAAAACAAATAACAATTAGATCTGCGCCATATGTCTGGATGTACTGTAAATTTATTACATACAGAGGATGTTCCTCTCTGAGCTTTTACATGACTGCCATCTAGTGTTAAACTGGGGCAACTACATAATAATGTAAGCTGGGTGGGACAACCAAATAATAATTTAACAGGACACTGTCTTACGAACCTGCATGAAGCATCCAAGCAAGGTGTTTGGGCAATGGGCTGTGCTCATATGAAATAGACCTGACAAGCATGCCAGCACCTATCATGGCTGCAAAAGTTGCTCCAATCGCCTGGGGTAGAATAAACAGTAGTCATTCATATTAATAACCTATGAATTCAGATGACTATATCAAATACTTCAGGGTGACAGCTGAAAAGTACAGATATTACAGAACAAGCCCTGTTCTGTCTTGGTCTAATTAAAAGAAAACTGTTGCAATATGGTGAGGATACAGCTGTGTGTGAATGTTTTGAGATATGAAGCTTACCAGCCAGGATCCTCTCATCATCAGACCCATTAGTGCTGGGGTCCTGCTCACAGCTACAGCTGACAGAGCGGTCAGTCCAACACTGCCTGCAAAGTACATGTAGGTGGAGTGGATCCTGTCCTTCACATACTGAGGCCAGATCCTGCATAGAGTAGAAAGAGCCAAAAGAATGTTAATCATGGACACTTGACCCGTGTTTAAAGACTAAAGACCAGTCGGGATTAAAAAAAAAAAAAAAAAAAAAAAAAAGAGCTGTTACTCACATTGCTTTCTCAATGGCACCAATGTCATTGGACATGCCAAGTCCATAGTAGCACAGAGCTCCAAGACCAACTACTGCACCTCCAGCTAGAATCATTCTTCCCATACTGTCAACTAGGGACAGAACAGAAAAAAAATATTTGAGACACATTTTTCTTTTTTTTCCCTCTTAATTTCCATTGCACCTTACCATAAACCTAATTCAAATCAAAATTTTGTCACATACAGTAGTCATGCTGTTTACCAAATACTGCTACTATGTGGGTTCATTATATTTTTTTGGAAAACTATGGTCTGTTTTAAAAGGGGGACAGTATAAAAACCCAGTTAAGTACAAGAATATGTCATTTGTATACTATTTACTTCTAATGGCGGTATCTGTTGCTGGCTCAAAAGCTGCTTCTTTGAGCTGGTCTCTGGTTGTCCTCCCACGGCGAAACCCAAATCTGACCTTAGAGGAGAAACCCTGATAAAAGAAGAACAGGCATTAAACAAACCTGTTAATACTAATTAGGTGACTAGAATTTCACACTCAGCTTTTATCAATCAAAACTAAAAAGAATTTGGGGGTAAGCAACATTAATCAGTTAGTCTAGAGTGCCTAGTTGCAAGGCGTGAATACATCATTATAACCAATGTCTGTCATTTCACATCTTAGGCATTGAGTTGGCAGTCTTATTGAGAGTCACTTCTGCTGAGAGGAAAATTCAGATGCACTAACGAGGACACTAATGGGACAAGACTGGGTGAAACATCTGAATTGCTGCCACATATCTGACTTTGTTATGATGAGGAATATCAGAACTGTACTAGTTACTTTGCTCCCACCCAGGACCTTAAGTTAAAGTAAATGGTGCAATTAAGGACATCAAACAACATTCTATTTACAAAACAAAGTAGAGTGGAGGCATTATCTGACATTAAATCTGTTTCTCATCTCACTCTGTCCATCTGCAAGATATACATATAGATAAACATACAGCCTCATAAGTCTCACACTGTATGACAACTGAAGTCACATCAAGATAACACTGGTTTGAATTTATTTATATATAAAAAAGTAGGGACTTGCTGCTTGACCCACTAACTACATGCAATGTTTTTAGGGGTTGTGTCTTTACAATCAAGGCCCACTGCATGATGTAATCTTCAGTATTGACTATTGTGAGCCATGAGTTATAACAATTTCTTCTACTTTGATTTACTATTGACATAACAATAATAGTAGTAGCAGTAGGAGTACTGGTGTCATCTTAACAAGAAGTGGATGCAGTAGTCAGAGAGCTAGAGACATGTTAGAGAGCCATGAGTGCCAGACTTGTGTAAACTTTACTGTACCTGCTGGGGCCTGAGCAGGGGTGGGCAGGCTTTCAGGGTGGATGTTCTCAGGGCCGGGGAGCCCTGCGTCAGCACGGGACGGAGCCCGGCTAAGGGGAGACTCCTCAGGCACGTCAGCCTGGCCACCAGCATGGTTGCTGTATATTATCCTGTATCAACCTGAGAGACAAACACAGCGTCAGGTCCAGTAACTTGAGTGTGACACGACGCTTTAGTAGCACATTTCTGTCTGATGATGCGAAAGTCACAAAGCCAGTTAAATAAGATTTAAGTGACGCTGCAGTAACACAGTAAAGAACAAAATCTTTGATATCATGGTATTTCACTACAGTTAGGTAAGCTAGCTAACGTTAACTAGCACGTTCTATCTGCGACACATTGTAAGATTTTTGGACAATGCAGTTATTACGGTTTTAGTTTAACTAATATTAACATATCAAAATTACTTATACATTTTCTGTTGCATGATTGCTATTTTCAAGAAATGCAGCTTTAAAGTTACATACCGAGAGAGCAATGTTCCTCGTTCACCTTTCTCGATAGAAGTGCGCAAGTTTCTGACGCAATTGTTTTGCAACCTTCCTGAAAATTCTCTGTGCGTCATCGTTAAGCGACAGGTTTGATGGGAATTGTAGTTCTAAGTCAGTTCGCGTTTCCTAACCCCAGAACACCGAACCCAGTGGTCGAAGAAGTATTCAGGTCCTTTACTGACGTTAAAATAGCAACTTAATATTCCCTCACTAGCAAAGGAATTCAAATGTTTAATTAATAATGATTAAAATATCAAAGGTAAAAGTATCAATGAATGTTGGATCAATATACACCACACACTTGTTTTTTTTTCTATCACTGATGCTTTAATAACAGTCACATCAATATATTTTCAAAAGTCATATTTTATGAACTGAGCTTATGTTACATATACAAAATCTTAATCTGCAAAATTACAAGGTAGCTACAACTGAGAAATAAATGTAGTGGTGAAAGAGCTATATTTTCCTTTGAAATATAGTGGAGAATAGAGGTTACTCAAAATTGTACTTAAGCTTCTTTTATAATTAGAAATATATACAATGGGTTAAAAAATATGAAATAAATATAAAGACAATATGGGAAAAACTAATGTACTTAAGTACAGTGCTTGAGCAAATGGCTTATTTTCAATATAATATAATATAATATAATATAATATAATATAATATAGACTGTATCTGTGAGTGTTTTGTTATTTTTATACTGTATCCACCGAGGGGTCTATAGAAAGGTTGGGATGCACAATGTGTTTTTTCCGCTAGATGGCGTGCTTGCCACTTATTTTGCTGTGACTATGTACTATATTATCTAACAGAAACATAAATTTATAAATTTGGCCAAAATAACTGTAGTTTCACGTCAGAACCCCCGTTGTTTATCTTTAGATTGTTTATAATGTTGTTTATAAGTGAAAGTTTGTTTTATCATCTGTTTGTATAGACCACAAACTGGGGCTCTGTGAGGGGGCCATGGCGGTGCGCCTCCTGCCTGAAGCTCCGCTCCTTCAGACCAAACTTTCTCATGTGATTCCATTGAGTAGCAACTTGTTGGATGGACTTGTCCTTCAGTTCACCGGGCGGCCTGACCTGCAGCCTTCTCAAACATGATTCCATCCCATCCACAGGTTTTACTAACTGAAACTAGTTCTGCCGCTTGTTTTGGATCGGGTTATTTTTTGTCACACCAGTGAAGTAGGAAGTAATGGAATTAATTTCTCTCCGGAGTCGCTCCTGGAGGAAAGGCTGATCAACTTCACGGATGAGCCGAAGCGGGACGCCTTCAGACACCGCACCTCATCATGATGGTGGGTATGGACACACTGGTCCACATAGATTTAAACGATATTTGATAAATAAGTAAAACCTGTTATATCTCATGTTGAGCTTTAATGAAACCATACGATTAACAACTACAAAGTACAAAAAAGTCACTCAACAGTTACGGTCGTCAATCTTTGACTAACAAGTCACATGGAGGAAATTACTTTTCATAAAGGGTCTGTTTTATTATCAAAGCATGACTTCAGTTTGGCCAGCTTGTCCTTTTGACCTTAAAGGCAGCACATGATTTCTATAGACTCTGACCACTATTGCATTAGGTAAGTCTGATTCTTTCCTTACTGAAGTCTCTGTTCAACCTGTTTATAAATCACTTTAGAAATGAGCACCACTGTCAGCATAGATTTACAGCATTTTAGTGCATGCATGTGCAGTATGACCACCATGTCTACTGTCCAAGTATAAAATCACCACATTGTCCTGGACCTGCCAAGAAATATTCCCCATATATGAAATGACTACTGATTATCCAGTGTTTCTAGCCAAACCTATTTAGGCAAGCTCATTAATCTGTGGTATTTATGACCCACCTCAAACTAAAGTTTAAGCACCTTTCTAACAAAGTAGACTCATTAAACTGCTGGTAACCACAGCAACAGTACCTTTGTTTGATGGTATCAGATAGCCTAATAAGTCATACTCAAAAGGATCTAACCATCAATTAAACTGACCCATAACTGAGATTCCTTGTTTTCCTTTGGTAAGTGGCCAAGGTATACAGTACTACATGCAATAACACACTCTTAGATGTCCTGATATAGACAACAATGCTCTCTTATCACGGCAGGCAATACTGATGTTATGATGTATGTCTCTCTCTCTCTCCCTCTCTCTCTCTCTCTCTCTCTCTCTCTCTGTCTCTCTCTCTCTATACATACACACACACACACACACACACATATATATATATATATACACACACACACACACACACACACACACACATACATATAAACACTATTAAAGCTATAGCAATACATCCTATGTTATAAGTTAACCTGCAAAGTCACTACAAATACAGCTGTCAAATAAATGTAGTGGAGTAGAATGTACTGTAAAATTTTCCCTTTATTGACTTATGACATTGCCCATAATGACTTAATACAATCAGAAATATCACAAAGATATATACCATGGTATAGCCTTTGAATGCAGTTGACAAATGTCTATCATCACACAGTAAGTACTGTATTGTCACCTTACCCTGCTCTGATATTATATTTTGCACATCTTGGATTTTCTAGTCTGTTCTTTTTGTATATCAGGGCACATCCTCCTATAATTATCACACCTAAATACTGTATTTCTGAGAGGATCTAAGAGAAAATCCAGTATAATCGCTTTATGGGGTTGCAAGGGGATATTGTGTGACATATAAATACAGTCTCAAGCAAAATGGGCTTGGCTGACTGGTGTTTAATTTGTCTTCACATGAGATTTACATTAAATAAAAGGCAGCCATTAAAAGCATTTGTAACAAGATGATAAATGGTGCTGTGGCGGTTTTGTTATGAGCAGATGATCAAATGTGTCATATGCCTCAGTGGTTTGTGAATATTCAAGAATGTCAGCTCATGTATGTGTTTTTTTTTTTTACTATACACAGCAGATGCAATAAGCTGAGATAATTGGTGTATATCTAATTTACCGTATAAATGACAAAAGCTCAGTCCCCTTATTTTCTTGATGATGAATTGTTTAAGGTTTTTTTGTTTATTTTAAATTACATATGAAGAAAAACTGTTTAAACACATACTAATCCCACAGAACTATAGAGAAAAAGTACTCTAAATTCTTGTCAGTAATCGTCTCCTCATGTCTTATTCATTAGGCCAAATCATTTTTGGTGTTTGTTGTAATTGGTTCAGGTGGAGTCACAGTAGAAAATAAACTGCAGAATAAATATGCCACACCATAACTGTAGATCTACTCAAATCCTCTGTTGGCGTACTTAGATAAACTGTGACTGTGCGCTCTAGGACTTGGTAATTTCCTCTGATGCAGCCGAGTGTCTGACCAGTTCTACATGACTTGTAACATCCAGGGGCTTAGTCACTGACCCTGATGTGTGAATGACCTGGGAGTTTATGTTCTGCGATCTCAGCCCACAGGGGGTAGAGTCACTCCTGTGTAAAGAGACCTTTGTGGTTGTGGCATGCGGCAGGGTGGTGCAAGACGGGGCTGATTTTTTCCTCCCGGTGAAAACGTGTCCCAGTTCACCTTTTCATTACATGGCGTTCCACGTCAACAGTGCTCTATTGGAGCTCTAAACTTCCCATTCCCTCCCGGAGAATTTCACAGGCAGCATCCAACCATTCAGTGTGTTTAGACTGTAGTCACTTGGACTGGCTTCTGTGCTCAAAACTGGCCCGGGACAGAGGTTGCAACAGGATGTGAGAACTGGCCCTCCAGATGTGTTACACAGAAAACTCAAAGACATTCAGGCTCATCAGAAATTCAAAAAATGATGGTCATGTATCAGGCTTTTCACTTCCTTACACAGTGCTGCTTGTTTCGTGTCAAACACCCGAGTACCTTGCTGTAGTGTGTGAAAAGGCCAGTCTGTTGCCTGTGGCTCTGCTGATTAATAGCAGCAGTTTCACTAATGTGTCGGCCCCTAGGCCAGACCTGCGAATCGTTTAACAGTGATCCATAAGGAATTGCAGACACGCTCAGGATTCTGTTTGTGGCACCTGACAGATCCAATAAACAAATGTTTTCACAAACCCAGATGTCTGATTCAGGATTTAAAAAGACCAACTGTAGATCCTCTGTGCTTGCTTACATATTTTTGACTTTCTAATTGAGGCATTTTTGTGGGCACACATCAAAATTACTTTGCCAATTTCCTCAGGGTGGAAACTGTCTCATTTACTCTTGCTGTGTTATTGACCCTTTCACTGGCAGAGGAAGTAGGCAGGATTATGTTAAAATCTGAAGATTAGTCAGGGATCTGAGCCAAGCTGCTATTATCTTAAAAGTGAACTAATATTAATCCCACAGGAATGTGCAAGAAATTCCCAAATAGGCATCATTAAAGCCACCCTTATCTTCATTTGACTATCCACTGTCTGCCCTCTACAGACTTACAAGCATACTGAATGGCCTCCGGGCCCTCAGCCCTGCAATTTATGGCTCAGTGACAAGCAGGCTTTCCCCTTCAATTTCAGCACTGTGCAGTTATACCTCTTAGCATTTGGACATGTGTCCCCCTCAGTCTCAGTCAGTCTTCTAGGAGCACAAAGACATACTATGGGGAAGCAGCAAGTCATTAGCCCATCACCAGATGGTCTACTGTACCAGCAGCCCATGTCACTGAGGCCCTCTGTTGAAAAGATCTCCTCCCAGTGTTGACATGGAGGAGCAGCTGGTAGTTTGGACCACAGGCTGCCCTGCTACCTATCAGTGGGTGGTGGGATTATCACTCTAACCCAGACAGCTCTGTCTTTTTAAGCAAGCAGCTTTGCAGTTACAGTTTAATTACAAAATTGTGCTTGATTACAGTCTGTCACTCGTATTTCATTTGTGCCCTCACAGTTGTTTTTCTGCTCATTTTTTAAAAAGTAACTTCTACAAAGACTGACTCATAACAGTGTACTAGCTTTCAGTCTCACATGGTGGGTGGGCATGTTCCTGAAATGCACTGGTGCACTTAAAGATAACAGGGACTTTCTCGTGGGAAGGACTGGCTTAGATTCCAGTATAACACACTCAGCTATTTTCTGTTCTTACCTTTTAAAGATATGATATTTTTGGCTTCACAGAACAAAGTACAGTGATGCTTTGCGCACCTAACACATAGAAGAAGAAAAGGAGAAGAGCCTCTGTGTAACCACCACCCTGACTCGGCATCACAGTGCAGTTTCACATATTCAACATGACTTTTCACTTCCCCATTTCAATGAGTAGTTAAAACAAAAAGCTAGAAGTGTTCAGACAAAAAGGAGGAATTGAGATCAAGTAGATACTCACAGCTGTGCTCAAATGCAAAATGTGTAACTGACAGGTTGATGTTCATTTCATTTACAGGGTGAAACATCGCCTACAGCGAGGAATACAAATAACTGGAAGGGTCTTTAAAGAAGGCAACCGGAGACTTGCAAGATTGGCAGAACCTATTAAGAAGCAGTCTGTAAAAACATATCCAGACACAGCTACATCCAAGAATGAGGATCAAATACACAATATCCATCGTCTTTTTCGTGGCACTTGTTATCATTGAGAAGGAAAACAACATTATCTCAAGGTAAGTCCATTTAAGTGACCAATGGAGCGTGTTTGTGATTTTCAGCAGGTTTGTGTATGTTTATCTTTTCTGAGCTTTTCAGAAACTTCTTAAGTAAAAAGTTGCTTTAAATGTGGAGGTAATCAACGAGGCTTTGACATCTTTATGTTCACTTTGAAAGATAAATCTGACTCTTTGGTTCCTCTCGCACTCTCAGGGTGTCAGATAAACTCAGCTCCAAGCAGACCCCCCAGACTCCTCTACAGCCAAGTGGTCTCTCCCACATACTGCTGAAGCACAATGGTTCCTTTGCCTCACTCAGCAAGATGGACTCTGCCTTCACCCTGATGAAGCGTCGCCTGGAGAACTATAGTGAGCACCAGGAGGTGATGAGAAGGGGCAGGAAACACATCCTCCTGTTAGCCACCACCAGGACGGGCTCCTCATTTGTGGGCGAGTTTTTCAACCAGCAGGGCGACAACATGTTTTACCTGTTTGAGCCGCTGTGGCACGTGGAGAAGATGTTGACGCTGGAGACCGGAGGCACCAACGCCACGGCGGCAGCCAAGGCGTACCGTGACGTGCTCCAGCAGCTCTTCCTGTGTGACTTCTCCCTGCTGGAGAGCTTCATTGAACCCCTCCCCGTGGACCATATCACAACCGCCCTCTTCCGCAGGGAGTCCAGCAGCTCTTTGTGTGAGGACCCGGTCTGCAGCCCCTTCATCAAAGGGGTCTTTGAGCGCTATCACTGCAAGACCAGGCGCTGTGGGCCCCTGAACCTGACCATCGGCGTCTGAGTCCTGCCTCCAGAAGGAGCACAGGGCAATCAAGTCAGTGAGGGTGCGCCAGCTGGAGACTCTCCGTCCTCTGGCTGAGGACCCACGCCTTGACGTGAAGTTCATCCAGCTGGTTCGGGATCCTCGGGCTGTACTGGCCTCACGCATGGTGGCCTTTGCAGCTAAATACAAGAACTGGAAGCAGTGGGCCATGGACGGGGATGTACCCATTGATGATGATGAAGTGAGAAAGCTGAAAGGGAACTGCGACAACATCAGGATGTCTGCAGAGATCGGCCTCAGGCAACCACCATGGCTGCGTGGCCGTTACATGCTGGTGCGGTATGAGGACATCGCTCGGTTCCCCATGAGGAAGGCGACGGAGATGTACAGGTTTACTGGAATCCCATTCACCCCACGAGTGAAATCCTGGATCCTGAAGAACACCCAGGCCTCCAAGGAGACCAGTGGTGTTTACTCTACACAGAAAAACTCCTCAGAACAAGTAGAGAAATGGAGGTTCAGTTTACCTTTCAAAATAGCCCAGGTTGTACAGAGGGTTTGTGGCCCAACGCTGAAACTTTTTGGGTACAAATTTGTAAGCAGCGAAGAAATGTTAACAGATAAGTCTGTTAGTTTGATTGAGGACAAAGTGTTCAACTTTTTATAGAATCTGATGGACATGAGGTCTGAATCCGATGCAAGAAATTCTGGAATGACTGATATTTATTAGGGTCCTTTATTCCTGATGCAGAGAGCTATATATTTTCTGATAGTGTGCTATTTAAAGTTTTTTACTATTTAAAAATAGTTTGATGAAGACAATGCATTGTTGAGCAGAAAATACAGTTAACGCTTTTAACTATTGATGCAAGGATGTTTAAATGTTACATATGGGCATAGCATGGTGAAAATAGGAAGCTAGAGTATCTTTGTTTTTGCACTCTGGACTATTCTCTCAGTCCAACACAAACTGTTTTGTTGGCTTGTCCTGCAAGCCTGTCCAAATTTAATTCCTTAGCAAATTTGTGAAAATCCTAAGGGAGATAGCTTCGGGTTTGTGAGCAATATATGAGCTGTTTCAAACACTTCCAGGAACCTCATTAGTTATATTTGTTAGCAACACAAGCTGCTTTTACACCAAAGAAACTTGAAATTAAATATAAAGCACAGCCAAAAAAACAGTCGCTTTTTAGAGCAATGCTCATAGCAGGAAGAGGAAATACCAGTGTTTTGCCAGGCTATTTCTACATTCTACATTTAAAAGTAATGTTCCATGCTAAATTTATTTATTTATTCTCTTTGCTGAAAGTTCATAATGACTCCAGTTCTGAATGTGCTCCACAGGTCCTCTTCCCCGCTGTAGGGGTCTTTTTCTTGCACACGTATATAGTAGTTTGCTGTACATGCATGTTTGTAATTGGCCAAAAATTGTTTGAAGTTATCCTTTGGACTGTAAGGACCCTTTCTGTAAAAACAGATGTTTACACTGCTACTGTATGCAAACATTCCAACTGCAGCTGGTTTGCAGGATTGTGCGAGGTTTGTCAGCAGGTCTCTGTCTGTTGACACAAGTCTGTTGGCTGGTGATAAAAAGGGGCCCTGGTACTCTGGCCTGCCAGACTGTTTGATGATGTTCCAGTCTGTTCTTTTGGCATTTTGTTTGTTACAATAAACCTTGTACACTGACTGTAAAACATCTCATTTTTAGTTAGGGCACAATTCAAAAATTGTGAAAATATTGCAACCATAACTATAGCAAAATTGTTAATTTGTTAACTTGTCTGAAAGAGTTTACATCCAGTTGACAGCGCAGCTTCCACATTCTGTCATCAGTTGTCTCATGGAGGCTAAGCAATGTCTGAACAACAGGAAAGAAGTGTAGCAGATCAATATCAAAGATACACAGGTGGTGTAAAATAACACAAACAGAAAAACTGAGTCAGTAGTTCCCTTGAATAAATACTACTTTTTAAACCTCGAATGGAACACTCCACTTCAATCGCTGTTGGGGTGAGGTCTGTTTGTGACTAAAACCGACCTTTGACAATGTAGTTACACCAAACACAGGAACACTACACAAGCAAAGAGGAACAGGAGGCCCAAGTAGATTATTTTTACTTAACAACACTACAAACTACAGCCTCAAAATGACCATAGTTGAATCAACACCTCCCAGCCTCAGTCTCAAACAAGAATAGAAATGTACAGCCATGCTAGCTACTCTGTTCCTTAGGCACACTGATGCTTTGAGGTAAAGACAATGTGCCCCCCCCCCCCCCCCAAATCCCAATTTGACATCTAAGGCATGTGGGAGGAGGTGGTTTCTCGAGCATCAGACAAGCATTTCTGATGCTGGTGCCTTGAGGTCTTCCTGTTATTTTGTTAATTACCAGCAAAACTGCTCATGGCTGGTTCACATTTATTTGTGTACTCTAAGAGATTGTTGACCTATTTTGTACTTTGTACAAAAAAAGGAACTCTATAAAAGAAACATTCACAGTTCATTTCATAGCTTTAGTTGTGAAACACAACCACACTTATTTTCAAGTCTCTTAAATTTTTGTTTGGTTAATTGAAGCTTTTTTCTTTTGGTCCTATCTAAACTGAATGTTTAACGTTCCTGCACACTGACTCGTTTGTCTCTGAGGAGGCAAGAAGGAAGGACACTGTGGAGGCAGCTGTCTTGACTTCCAGTGTGTTTACCACTGTGGGCCTGGCTATTTAAGTCTCCAAACCTAGTAATTACCCCAACTTTACATATAATGTGGTCCAAGTCATTTTCGTCCACCTGACCACACCCACTTACAGAAATGCAGAGAGGCTGTCATTTCTACAGACTCTCTCTCACTCTCTCTCTCTTAATTCACTTTTTTCATTAAGTAGGGACTTTTTGTTTTAACATTTATTTACTCTCATTCGTACTCTCACACACTGCTCAGCTAAGCCACCTCAGAACACTTTACGTACATTCAGTTATATTAATAGATAATGATCTGGTTAGTTTGAGCTGGTGGTTCTATTTTAGTAAAAAGTGTTGCCAGGTCTGCAGTGTCTGAGTGTAAACCTAATGAGGAGAGGTTCAGCATTCATAAACTCTTATATTGGAGTGGCTTTATGTGGGACATGTGGAGGGTGGAGTCACTGTATGGTTGGGGCAAATATAGAATAACCACTTTCCCACTGAATTAAAGCCTTCACCCCCCACTCTACCCCACCCCAACCCCCCGTGGTTAAATGAGGGCATTTAGGTAACCCAACCCTTCTGCTCTTTTATATGGTGCCCTGCCACAGCAGCCATTAAGGGGTTTGAAATATGCAAAAAAAAAAAAAAAAGCCTGAGTAGAGGACCTGAATGATACTGTGCTGTAAGATCTGTGATAAACAGACACAAAATTGAGGTGATTCAGACATGTCTCAGAGCTGTGCATAAAACTTGTTCTGTTGTAGGCGATGATGATGGCTGAGGAGGAGACATAAATCTAAATACACAGTAAATTATCTCACACTGAGGAATCCAATTCATAAAACTCAGGTTGTTGCATGTGATAATGAGCGACTATGCGTTGAGTGGGAGCAGAATTTCAATGCACAAAACTTGCTGCATACAACTGATGAGTGATGAGGAGACAAATTAAGCAGTTTTCATCTGTTATATAAAACTGATGTACTGGAAATGTCACTATTATTGAGTCTTCTGTCGTCTTTGACCATTTTCCAATTTGTACATAAAATCCATATGGGCGGTTTTCCAGTATATCAGCAGAAGCTGCATTTAGCTCTGTGGTAAACTTTGCATAGGAAGCACTTCTTGGTCAATATCATGCTGCTTCAAATATAATTCAGTGCAGTAAAACCTTTTTTTGTTGGCCTTTATTTGCACTGGATCAAGCGGCATGTGAACTGTTATTACAGCCAGACATTTTCTCATTTTCTGTTTAAACAGGAAATGGCAACCTGGGGACTTATGACACATACAGACAGGCATCAAAACATTTGATGTGGTTCGGCTTTCCTGCCACAGCTGTACCAGTCTGTTTCCTGTCAACAGTGTTTTTCAAACCAGTTTGTAAATAACTTTGAACACAGTGTCTCTAAACAATAAATGACCATAACAGCACAAACTTATCTTAACATCCTTAACATCCTATCTATGCATCCATTCATCTTTTATCGGGAAGTCGGAAACCGCTTAATCACACTGAGTCAAAGAAAGTCTTGAAATCATGGGAAATTTTGTACTGAATATATCAATAAATTTGTACCATTCACTGAAAAACTGAGCAACATTCTTAACTTTCTTTATGACATGACAACTTTTTTTTCTCTTTTTGGGTACTCCATTGTGGCTGACCACCCCATAAAAGCCTGACAGAAAGGAAATGGATGCCCATTTTCTCTGGATTTAGATTGAACAAAACATGTGAAAAGGGCCTACGAGATGTGGGCAGACGCTCAAGCTGTCTGACCATTACAACCACCAAAGTGTATAAAGAAACAAAATAGCAATAATTGTGATGACTGTGGTAGCTTAGAAAAAATGCTGTAACTGATTTTGATCCTTACAATAAAGTAAAAAAGTAAAGTAGATTTTCTCTGAGGTGTTTACCAGTGATTGTACTGTTAAGAAATAATTCGAAAATCCTACTTCTTAAGTGTAAACTCAATTTTCAGTAATGTTCATTGTGTCCGAATTTTGTTGATGCTTTTAAGTGACCCTGGTCCCAAAATAGGCCCATCAGCATACTCGAGGGAACGTGACATCATAAAAGCGAGGGATTTTCTGCCCAAATACAGTAAAATCTTTGACTTTCCTACTTGTTTTTCTCTTGGTTTACATCTGTTTTCACTGGAACACACTTTATCATTTTGATTATGACCTCAGTGTTTATGCACAGTACTGCCAACCCCTCTGCCCAAGTCCCACAAGACAGCATAAAGCATGACTCCCACCCTAAATTTAGAAATCCATTCTAGACTGATGAAACGACTGTAACGTTTCATGGTTTTAGTGTACTAGCATGGCATTCTGTGTCAGTCAGCCCCCTGCAACACAAACAATGGCTTTGTGGGTGAGGGGAGAGTTTAAGTAAATACCTGGGGTTGGGTCAGCAGGTGGTGCAAAGAAAACACAATGAGTGCTGCTCTGATTCTCAGAGTGAATAGGTGTCATTCACATATTTACTTAGCCTTTCTTTTTGGTTTTTTTGGTTTTTTCTCTTTCTAGGTGAAGATACACTCATCATGCATATATTTTAAACCCAGACTCACGTTCCTTCGTGAGGGAATTTAAAGCCACAGCATTCATTTTTGCCTTGTCAGAAAGGCACAGAACATTTACGATTTTCTACATTTTTGTGTTTTTTATTTGTTTTCTTTGTTGCTTTAGGGCCTCTGTGAGGATGAACACTATATGCCTGTTAAGCAAAAGGGGTGTGAGAGAAATTTACATTAAAGCATACTGTATGAATAACAACAACAGCCAACAGAACCACAACTAAATTTGGATTAAACAAGCAGAATTTGTATTTTTGTAATTCAAACTTAGCCCAAATTTCAGTACCAAATAGAAAACAGTATTATTTCTCAAACATCTATGTTATGTGTTACTAAAGTACTGCATAGCCTGCATAAAACAGGCCTACTGTAGGTTTCTTGAGTACAAGATGTGCCACCATTTGCATTTTGAATTAAGGTTTGTGAAAGAACTGTTTCCTCAGCCAGATCTGGTGGGCATACTAACACAAAGCTTCAGTCTTTCCTTACATCAATACCTCCTTTTGTGTCAGCACCAGGCGAGAGCGAAGAGGTCTTTTAAAAAAAAAAAAAATTAGAGCTACTGAATGGGTCGCTCCATTTGTCCCACTCTGCTGGCTTTGCTCCAAATTCAGAGTAAGTGCCTTTCTACTGCCACTACTACTCACAGTAAAACAGACATTACAGTTTAGGGCTAAAAGGAGCAGAAGGAGCACGGGGTGGCTAATGAGAAACATTAGGCATCAATAGGGAATCTCCTCATTTCCCATAAGATGTGGAGCTGATGCATTTACCAATTACAGATTAATCTCCAGCCTCTACAGCGTAATGACAGGCCTTCTCCTTTTTGACATAACAGATGCCATGTGAGCGCCAACCATGTGATGCTGTTGCATGGCTGCCACAGATAAAAGGATCCAATGAAGATGCTGAAAAACATTTGTACAGCAGACTACAGGGAGCACCGGAAGCAGACAGCGAGTATCCATTTTTACATATAGGAAACGTGGGTGGGAGAAACTCAACCACAACCATTCAAAGAATCAAAATTGCGGGCTTTCATTCCCACCTTTCTGCTAACTTTGATGTTTGTCATTTTCTTCTTAAAGCTACAGACACAAAGAATCATTTGTGTTATTCATAGTGTAACAAGCAGCATTGACAGAGGAATGGAGACAGTTTATTTTGAGTATAAGTTGAACAATAATTACAGACTGTGGCTCCCTGTTTTTGGATTCAGAATTTGGAGTTGTCATAGCAAACATTAAATAGATTTTTTATATTTATTATACTGTGATAATTTTAATATTGGTCAGTAACAAAAATAGTGCTGTGAGCTGTATTAATGATATGCTTATGTCCACATTTAACCACAGACCACAGTACTAAAATAACTGAACGCACCCCTGTCCTCTGTGCCACGCCACAGCAGGCTAACATGTCAACTCATAAAAGAACAAAATGAGGATCATATGGTCATTTGTCAACTTTAATTTAAATTTGCTATTTAAATACTTGTAAGTGATTGATGAAAATAAATCAAACCACCTACAGTGCAGCCTAAATCTGGGCAGGTACTTCCAGGACATCCATCAAATTAAATCTGACAATGAATGTATAAATAGTCAAAAACATACAATGAAATCCTTCATGTTTTTCTTCTCCCTTTGTCCTGCTATATCTCTGCCTCCTCTAAACATACACTATATAAAACTGTGAAAGGAGTCAACACCACAGGAAACTAGTCAGCCCTTTCCACAGTAGCCACTCACTCCCTCTGATTTGGGCAGCAGGAAGGGAACATTTTCATACCTTAGCGTCGGCCATTTCTTGTACACAAAGCTGCTCTATTTCTAGAGCACAAGGCTGCGGTCTTATATGGTTGGTGGGTGCAGATAAAGTACGGGTAAAATTCCCCTCTGAGAAAAACATGTTGTATGAAGAGGCCAATGCGTCTAACAAGCTAACATTTACCTTCTCATATTGCAAGATTCTTATCAAAAAAATGAGGTCCATTCCCAAAAGGGCACCTACAATATGTACCCACGTTGTTCTCATCACAAGAACCAGCTGTCTTTGCCTTTGTGTGCGTCTACAGTTACACTACTACTTACAATACATTTAAATAAGAGTCAAAGATTCTGCAATGCAGTTACTGAATTCTAGCTTTGTACTGCTGCCTGGGCTGCAGTACCTACACTCTCGAGGTGGAAATTACCCTTTACATTTCTGACTTGAATCATTTCATTCAGTTCACCTAAAAGATTCCTAGTCACAGGCGCCCTGGTGGCTTACCTGGTAGAGCACATACCACATATCAAAGCTGCATCCTTTAGCACTGATTCAGACTGACTTCAGTTCAGTAGTATATTCAGTCTATTGCTAATCTAAGCTGTCACACTCACTTCAGTACAAAACAAACACTAAGAATGCTACTAGCTCATCAGCTACTTCTTTGTGATGGTTATCACATTGTAAATGTTTTGCATTCTGGTCACCATAACGGATAAATGTAGCTAAACTCCTGCAAAGGTTAGCTAGCTTAGCACAGATTTAATGACTATACACTATACAAGTCTAAATATCAATATGAAGTTAATATTCTTGAACAAACAAGTTAAAAAGGACACATTCTGCTTTTCCAGCCATTTTGTGAACTCTATGCAAAGGTGTAGTGCAGAATCTACTTTTTTCCAAATTATATTTGAGTAAAATAATGAATCTGAAAAGGCACAAAATAAAGGCTTTTCAAACCCTCTATCTGTTATGCAGTTTGCCAGACCGTGTGGAAACTTTTAAAGCTTTTGTCTAAACTTCAGTGCCTCCGTGGTTAGTGCTCCCTGCTGTGCATCTGTGTGTTCCAGACAGGACATACTCAGGTGTGCATACTTTTAAACAAAGAATAGAGAAGACTTATATTATTATTATTACAGAGGCAGGGAAAACTGCACGGGTGTTGCACATACCACACTGGACAACACACTGATGGCTTCAGAGCAACGTCCCCTGCAGCTATACAAACATCTGTGTGGCACTAGAATGTGCAGAACAGGTGGTAAGGCCAGGACCCTTCATTAATGCCTGATGACAGATGAGCACCAGTTGATTGAACTGAAAGCATTTCTTATGACTGAAAGTGTACGGTTGTTGTGTTGCATTTCCCTGTTACAATGATCAGTGAGTATACTGTGCGCTCAGTTGATAGTTTAAGTATACCGAGCTAAAACTAATGCAGTCTAATACAACAGTTCTGCAATGAAACCTCCAATCACAAAGGTTATAAAATTCTGTTTGTGTTGACACTGTTTCAGAGAGGTGCTGATTCAACTTTGTGGGGGATGGGGTTATTGCATTATGTGGACTGGTGTCTCTGATATTTTGTCCACCACATTTATATCAGTAAGGGATGGCTAAATAACATAGCGAGCTGTTCCTAATAAACTGCCATCTAAGTGTTCTTTTGTATTTAAGTGCCACTGTATTATACATTTCATTTCACATTTACATTTATCTACAGGGGCTTCAATTTTTTCCCACGTTCTCTGGTGCAATTTGTGCTTCAGTTTTTTGCTCAAGGACACTTCAACCTGTGGACAGAAGGAACTGGGGATTGAACCATGACCAGCCCCATTAACGGCCAGCTCTCTCTACCACCTTAGATACAGCTGCGCCTACATTCTTATCTTTGGACCTTGGCCAGAAAAAGTTTAAGAGCCTCTTCCCCCTGCTCCTATTTACCCTCTTTCAACCACGTTGGTACTTTGTTAGTTTGTGCAGGAAAGAGGCCCCTCTGAGGGGGGAGACACACCTCTCTTTACTTTTTCGAGGGCAGGAGCTAAGCTTTGAAGATGATGGAACACCTAGTCTCTTGTATCAAGCGTTTAGGAATTTGGTACAGTTGATCTGAGGTAAACACACTGATTTAGCCTCATCTTTATCGAGGTTTTATGTTAAGATGAGAAATGCAGTGCAGGAAGGAAGCAAGATCACATGTCAGATTATTGAAATAATACTCTTCTATTTCTTTAAAATCGTAACTGAATTTGCTGTGACATTAATAAATGTAATCCATACCAGATGTGACATTTGTGATTAAATTACATGATACATAATCCAAACAAAATAAAGACACAAGCGCCTCTCACATGGCTCGTAAAATGACCAGTTGCTCAGAGGCAGATAAGTCAGTTCCCATTCTCGCCCTTGACTTTTCTGTTTCACAGATGCTGCTAATCAAATCTGTGGCAGACTGACGTGTAACCAAGCAGCCCATAATCTGATGGCAACAGCTTGAAACAGAGGGAGCTGTGACTGTGGCTCCGGGGCCCCTCCAGCTGTGTCACATAGTTGGTGTTGGGCTACAAGAAAGATAACATAACGTGTGAATTATTGTGACTGAGGCAATGATTTACATGCAGACACACAAGTCAATTATTTACTGACCCACAGTCACATCTGCAAAGCTACTCATCAAACAGACCACACATGGCTTATGGACTCTAATTAATACATCAGTTAAATGTGGATACTGTACCATAGTGTGATAAGGCAGACTGCTGGTCTATTGTTCACAATTCTTAATATTTTTCAATGTCCACATGTATATGAACAACACAAGTTTGT
The DNA here is from genome assembly GCF_001640805.2 of Lates calcarifer. Lineage (NCBI taxonomy): Eukaryota > Metazoa > Chordata > Actinopteri > Centropomidae > Lates > Lates calcarifer. The sequence goes on along the minus strand of NC_066855.1, from coordinate 12,417,021 downwards.
AAACTACACAACCTTTTTTGCACTTAAAACAGTTTCAGTGTTCCTATGTGTAATATATTTTATTCAAGAAAATTCAAATAAGGTTGAGCACTGTCATTACAGATGTGTTGATGTGTGTATCAGGTATACGTTTTATTTTTATCTTCTTGTTTGTTAAATGCAAATGACTTTACAAAATCCCGACAGTGTATATTAACAATGGAAGTACACCTCAGAAGACCAAGCACAGACACAAATGTGCACCATCTATTGTCTTCTTGCATTAAATGTACAAATTTTGTTGCATGTCACTGTGCATGGTGTCTCCTTTTATTTATGTATAATAAAATATCTGCTGTATTTATCAATAAATTACATAGGTTCTTATACAGTTATCGTTTTACCTGTACAGTAGTGTTAATATAATATAATATAATATAATATAATATAATATAATATAATATAATATAATATAATGTGCTGGTTTTGGCAAGTTGCCAAATAAACAGCTAATAAAACTCTGAATAGGCTCTACTGCTTTATCAATACTACTGCTTCACAGTTTATTTGACCTGATCTAAAAATATTTTAATGGCATGATCAAAACAGAGATAAAATGTATGTAATATGGACCAAGTGACCTCCTTTATAGACTCCTCACTGGAAGAAACCAAAGTGAAGACTGTAAAGGCAGAATTGCACCTCTTAAAAGAGATAATTCATATGTTTGTGTTTTGACTTGCACGTCAAACTAAAATGAGTAAACACCCACTGCGATCTCCACAGCACAACTGCAGCCCTTAAAGCTACCTCAAAACTGTTCGGTTTACGTGCAAACTTTAAATACAAGTGCAATCTCCAACCTTCAATTTAGCTTTGCAAGTAAAACCGAATGGTCCCCTGGTTTTACAGAGTCAGTGATTTTGGAGCAAAAATACAGAAACAGCTCTGAGAGAGTGAACAAACCCTCATCGCTATATACAACACTGTATGGTTGGCTTGGACGACATGCTAACAATTTACCAGAGAGACCACCGGAGGAAACCAAAGGGAAACATGTAAACCCTGCTGCTGTGCAGTATACATGAGACATGTTTTAACCTGGGAATCTCTGTGAAACATTTAGCAAAGCAGTAAAATATCATACATAAATCATCTTCCTCTGAAACATTTATGCAATAAAAAACACTGTCTAGTAACCTTAAGTCCCTGTAGAGGTCAGTGTGCTCTAACATACACCAGTAATAAGTGAAAACTCTTTTTTTTCCCAGCAGCAATACAATGATTCATATCTGGTCGTCACTCTCACCAACATATATTCTTAACTTCTCTGAGCGTCTCTGCGTGACATCACAATGCTCTGCCCTCCAACAACTTTTATAGTCTAATTTACAGCCCTGCACATGCTTGGATATATTGTGTTGACAGATATATGAGAAACTGTGAAGTGGACTATGCTGCAATACAGTGACTCCATAAGCTTGTAAACAAAGAAAAGAAAAAAGAAACATTTGATCTCAGTGTTAAACTTTCCCCCCTTGAGTTTAAAGCATGATTGTGTGACAGGTCGGGACCACTTCCGACCAATTCTAATGTCCGCTTGAATTATCTGATGTGCTAAGTTTGCACAATGGCAGCAGCTACTCCAAGTCTTAATTGTGACTGAAGAAAAGTGGTCATGGGCTTGCTTGTCTGGGCCATCTGCATGGTGTCTTCTATGATTGCTTCCTGATTTTCTATAGTGAGGAAGTGTGAGGAATTACTTCTTCAAAGGCATGTGTGCCCCACCAGCACTAATCCTCAGTTAATGGCCAGTAGAAGCAACAGACCCCAACAACTTCACTTCCTGCAGAGGTTTAATGTACATAATTCCTTTGCCAGGTTACAAAAAAAAAAAAAAAAGCCAAGCGACCCAATTTGTGAAAAAAAAAAAAAAAATAATCAGTGTAACCAAAGTGCATTTTAGCTGATCATTATTGCAGTATGAAAAAGAGAATTTGTATCCTCTCCTTGTTAAGACATTTATACTGTTCAGGGTCAAATGTGGAGGTATGGTCAGAACCCCATTTGAAAAAAACGTGATTTCGAAAGCTGCGTCTGAAAATGCTTTTCAAACTCAGGCAGGATGATTGTCACAAAATACCTATTTTACTGTTCCTACTCATCAGCACGACCAATAAAAAAAAAGAGTGCAGTAGTAATTAGTGATAACTTTCCTTATGGCAGGGCTGAGGCTGTTGAAGTGGTTTGTTCAAGTGACTCTGAGAAACAGACACAGCTCTCCCTGGTGGCCTCAGGCTGAACCAACAGACCGTAATTGGACTCACAACCCTCCAATTTACAGAATTAAGGAGACATCAGCCTGTCTTATTCTGCTGATTTGTGCTCAAGACAAACACGTTTTACAAGAGAAATTCTAAGGCGGAGGTTGACAAAAAGGAAAAATGTAGGCTACTGCTACAAGTTCAAAATCACTGATTATAAGCAGGAATTTTGCATAGATAATTTAAATGATTTCCCATTAAATAACCCCCATTTTGCTGTGTGTATATTTGAAGCATAGATTTCTTTGCGGAAAGGGACTCCAATTAACGCTTTAGCGCTTCAAAGTCAAATATTTACACTAATACAAGCACAATTAATTGGGATTAATATAGTGAAACATGGATGTTGTTGCTGCACACATGTAGAACAGATGCCACTGAGCCTTGGGGAAGCGCAAACACTTCACGTTCACGTCGCTGATCTCTGTGGCTGCTTTGCAATGATTTAGCATTTGTTCAAATTATTCAGACATCACAGTTTGTGCCATGTGACCTGTCAACGCTCGTTACAGAACGGATAAGCATGAAGAGATCTGACATGTCAAGGCCACTGTAGGCGTTTGGATGGTTTCAAATGGGCAATGTTTAAAACCAGCTAAAATCAAGGTAATGTGTTAAGAATGGTTTTTAATGTTGCTAATTGTGGTTTGAAACTAATATTAATCAAAATCAGTCTTAGGTAATGTGGTAAAAATGACATCTGTTAAAATATTTACACTATTTCATGGCAAATAATTTAGCATCCCCATGATTCAATGCTTCCCAATGTGTTATTTACTTATTAATGTATACAGATGAGGATTGTGCTGTTGATTTCATTTATACTGCAGATAGTAATTTCTCTCTAAGGTTGCAAACACTTTGATTGGTAATTTCTGGATTATTTGTCTACCTCTTCCAATATTTATGCCTCTTGAAATGGATATCAAGACAGTTTTCAGCTAATGGTTGAAGATATCCCACTTGAGCTCAGCGAGGAGAACGTCTATTGGTCAAACGGCAAAATGTTGAATCTTTAATCGACTCACCTTTTGGCTAATTCATAATTTAGTGAACTGGGAGTGAAGCATTTAGCTTTTTCCTGGCTATGGCCCGCTAAGTGAAATGGTGTGGAAAGTGTGAGGTCATTAACCTGTTACAGGTATGTTCTCTCCTAATATTGGGGATAATGTATTCCACCCAAGTGTGACAAAAAAGAGGGAGAACTCGTTCGCAGGTAGGTGCCAGCCATTCGTTTTTAGAAAACTTCATTTTAGAACATTAGGTTATGAAAAGTTGATATCATTTTTAATTAGAAGAGATATCCCTTCATATCTAGGTGAGATTTCCACTCTACTGCTTGCAGACCGATAGAGAAAGAGTGCAAGATAATTCCTCATCATCCTTTCCCCTGTGCATATCACAATGCACTGGATTCTTCAACCCAACCATTATTTTTCCCTATTGCTGCTTAAACATTCATCCAAAGTTGAGATTGCATTCAAGCACCTCTGTAAAACAGAGTGAAGATTCATCTCTACACCTTTTTTCTGTTTCATTTGGTCAGTTGTAGATTAGTGACAATTCCCCTCAATATTAATTTGTACTAATTTGGGCCTGCTTGATAATTTAATGTGATCATTTATTGATTTTCATTGGTAAGTTAACATATTCTGTTGCTCAAATTTACAATTCAAAGCAAAGTTTTGTTCACTATAGACTAGATGAAGAGGTTTGTCCAATGTAATGTGTTACAGTGAAACACAGTTCACTGCATTAAATATCAGTTTGATTATGCTGAATGTGATTTTGCATTTATTTGCTACAGCAGATTATATAGTACAAAGAAAGCAGAAAAATATCCATTCTAGGATATTAATTCTAACCATCTTGCCCAGTCCTGGAGTGGAAGAAGCATTAATTAGATTTTATTTGGGAGATCTGTCACCAGATTTTACAGAGATGCTTATTTCCCCCTTTATTCTACATGAAATAGATAAATACCTCATCAGCAACTAAATGTTAAACTGCAGTAACTCTGAAACAGTATACAGAAGTCAAGTCATATTTTAAATTGCTACTCTCAGTTTTCTGCATATTATTTAGCTTTTTGATTGTGTTTAGGATCTTACCTACCTCTTTTGTTTTTGTAATTTATGTGACCTGGCTGCTGTAAAACCACAATTTTCTTTTGGGACTAATGAAATACTGAATAATCATAGTTTTATACATGGCAGATAATGCTGATATTTTTGCATTATATCATATCTTTCTGCATCTATTCTTTCATTTCAACTCCTGCATACATTTCAATACACTTCATGTTTTCAATGATGCTCTGTTTGACTCCGCGTAGACGAGGCCATAACTCCTGATGTTTATCGATCCTTCAGCCTCTGTTGAATTTATTTCTACAAGTCTATACAAATCTGTTTCTGTGCAGCCTATTGTACCAGAGGGGTTAATGTATTATACAAAGTGTTCAGATCAGGGATTAGATTTTCCCCCAATTCCATCAGTCAATTCTCGGTGCTCTCCGGGGCATTCATCATTTTGACAGTTGCAGATAAGGCAATTATTTTCCTCGAGCAACTACAAAATGTAGACAAGTGCTTCTGTGACAGTGTGTCTGTTTGAGGGGGGAACACAAATATTATTCTACCAGTCACTGATGGCACATATTGCTTGCTACAAAGCAATATCCTCTGTAACACAAAGGAAAACAGATGTTATGAGCATTTGTTTGTCCTAATGCACTTGAGTGTTTCGTCTTTTTACAGTGAACTGAGGCTCCATACTGCGATTCAATAAGACATTTGCTGTTAAGGCCTTGTTTTCTGCTGCTGGAGTAAATAGTTATTTAGTAATGTAGGCCATAACTGTTTTTAATGGCATTAAGCTTATGTTCTAATTGTCATTTAAATACCACTTTGATTTGTTTTCAAGACTTTCCAAAGAAACCAAAACACACATTCTATGTTATACTATTGCATTATGGCCATTATTTTTCACTGTGACATAACAGAAATAGAAATGAAAATATATCAAAATGTAAATAGAAAATCTGTGCAGCCCCACCAACCACAGTGTAATGAAATAATGTCTTTTCACAGATACTGAAATAAATAAAAAAAAACTGTGCCAGTGTACCTGGAGTTAGTTTTACACATTATCTGAATTGTTTTGAGCATGATATTCGTATGAAAACACACAATGTCCTCCCCGCTGACCTGAGATCTGTTCCCTCAGCATGACTGTATACACATATTAAAGCTGTATCACATCAAATAAGTCTTGTATGAAGCAGAGAGCTGTCTGCGATCTCCTCTGTAAACCCCTGGGGGGCAGCAGAAGACCTTCATTTCTACACCGGTACAGCTGCTTACGGCTGACTTACACCTCTGTCACCTGCTTGCTGAGGCTCAAGTCAGGACACGATTTAGGCGACTGATAAATCCTTCCAAAAGAAACAATAAAGTTTGCTTCCACAAACAAGCAAAGATGTCACGGGAACTTTTTGGGGGTATTTGGGTTTCTTTTTCTGCCTCCATCTTTGTTGGACAAATATAAATCCAGCTTTAAATTGTGGTCACCTTAACTAAAGACACAGGCTTTTTTAAATGTAGATCATTTAAACTGTCTGTTTATACCCAAAATAATACTGATGAATCAAAAGCTAGATTGAATATCTATGTTAATGTTGACACATAAGATGATACATACATAATCACTGTGAGATTGCATAGAAAGACATTAATAAGCATGACTGTTAGATGTCATACGTGAAATACAGGCATCTTGGGGACAAAGAACATTAAAGAAAATATCTACATGATGTCAATATCTATGGTTTTTATCTTGCAAATCTGTGACCTTAACAAACTCATATGGAAAGCAGAACAAAGCCACACAGCTCTTAAGTGCGCTCTTGATGGATTATACTCCTTATAAGACATAATACCTTTCATATAGGTATTATAAGAGTGTATCTGCCAGATTGCGAGCTGTAGGCGTTGTTGTCTGAACCTTAGAGTTAATAAAGGTGAGAGAGCAGAGGCAGAGCGGGAGGATGACGTTAGGCTGAGCTCAGGTCTGTCATCGGATCAAAGTGGGGAACTTGTTCTCCCATCGCTGTCAGCACGTTTTAATGATCGTTGAGCCGGGGCCAAGCTGTTCCTCCCTAAAACTTTCCCATACCAAGTGTCTGATAGATTCATAGCTTAATCATTAACTTGCACTTAATTCGTCTGGAGCAAAACTGTGCTCAAATTACAAGGGGGTTTTGGCAAAGGTTGGTTTCATGCAATGACCATTTCTGTCACTAAAAATATATCAAGAAATACATAAACAGTTAAATGTCAATAAATACTGAAAATAAATAGAGAGGAAAATGTAGTTTCTTTCAATCTGGAATTTCAATAAGAATTTAACATAATACAACATATGGACTGGACAAACAGGCGTATACCATCATAATTTTAAATTACAAAGAGCAGATGTTGAGCGAAGAGCAAAGGAGGGGTGAGTAGGATATGCCTATGTAAAATAGTAAGTAAGTAAACCACATCTTTAAACTTGAATCATGTACAATACATGTATAATAGTTCAAATAAAAATATTATTGTCTGTATTTTCAGGAATACGGACTAAACTATCTCCAGCAGTACGTTTCATTGCGTACACTCAACTTTATGTTCAGTTGCTCATTGGCATCAAAAACAGCAATTAATCCTTTAGTAATTCCTTTCTGATCAGACCTCCTACAACAGAACTGTGCAATTTTGCAATTTGAATGATCATTAAATATAGAATAAAAGCAAAAAAACCATTCATACACTTTTACTTGAATGTACAACTATGCCTCTTCATCTACTAACCCCAGTTTAAAAATATTATATTTTTATATACAGAGGTAGAAAAGACTTCTTTAGGGCAGGAATTTGGAGCAAAACAGTTAAAGGACAGCAAATTGGCAAAAAGAGACTGAAATGATGATTCAAATAACAAACACAGTGTCATTAATGGTCTGACAAAGGTTTCACGAGGCCGTCTGAGCTGAGCTGCTGTGACAATAAATCAAACGCAGAAAGAAGGCCAAAGCCTTTATGGGGAGTGCCACCCATATATTGACTGCACATCATAGCAGCCCTCATGTTATAGGCTGGATTATAAATCCCATTTCTAAAAGATATATGGGACTTTTGATGTGTCAGACCTGCCTTTTCTTCAGCCTAACCACATGTTTGAATTTTTTTTTTTTTTTTTTGGTAACATTTATAATCACATTATTTCCAAAACTGTTTCAAAGTCAACTTTAAAGTCACTAAAAAGTACTTTACATGTATAATAATAAGACATTTAATCAAATTTTCCATATAAAACCGATAACATTGCCACTGTTTAGATAAGTAAAGTCTTTGTAACACTTCTAGTAGAGTTTGTACTTTAAATTATCTTACCCCCTTTTGTGTGAAAGTGTCCTGCCCGTCTGTGTGTCTGACAGGACGCATGGTGCATGTAATGACTGAGTTGGCTAGTGTAGGCCTCTATAGGTCTGAAAAGTAGTTTCAGAGAGAGAGAGGGAGAGAAAAAGATCAGCCAACAGATGAGGCGAAGAGAATCCAAGCTGAACCGGGGATCAGCCCCTTCAAACTGTCCCAAAACAGACCTCAGTCCCAGCAGAAACTCTCATCTCTCAGCCTGCCAGGGGACACAGAGGTAGCACATTAAGGCTTTTTGTGTATGGACCAAATCTGTCTATTGCAGCAGGTATCAAAAACTGTCAGGTGTTGAAAGTTGGTGTCGAATGCTGCGTCAGATTCTTGGTCTTGTATGCTTTCCTGACGTTAATTTGGCTAACTGTATTTAGAGAACATGCTTATGCAGCTGCTACAACACTATAGTATGTGTGTTGTTTATAAAAAATGTGTTTATATTCACTACAGAAATTTAGGCACTATATTTGTGAGCGGTGATGAAAAATTTCAAATGTTACCCAGCTCTGAGGACACTAAGTTATGTCCTTGGTATATATTTCTCTGAATTTGAGGGTTTTAGTGATCTGACATGCAGCTTACATTCTACAAATGACAACAACACACCATTACTTTGACTACTGACTATTTTTAGGCCAAAGAAAAGACATAAAGTCAAAGAAATCAATTAAAACTTCCCCACAAGAATATAATTCCTAACCGTACTCAGATGGCTCTGTGAAGATAGTATTTAGATCATCACTACATGTTTGCCATGGAGCTCTAGTATGAAATGTATAAAATATACAGCTGACAAATAAACAAAGCAATTAAATGTGAACAAAAATCCTAGCTAATATTGTTTTTAGTGAGTGACCACAAATTTCTATATCTGTTGTGTTGGATGACCTCAGTATTTTGAGAAATCCTGCAGTCTGATTTCTTCTTCTCATCACTACACTCTTGGACAGCAGGACACGTTTGTTGTTTCAGATAGGAACACTTTGTGACACTTAATGCCTCCACAATGTCTTTGCATGAGAAAAAATATTTACATTTCCACCACATGGACTGTGGTGAAACTATTACTGTGTCTAGAGTGACTTATGGTAAGTTTATAGTCAGTGCGTTGGAGCACAAACAGATATGCACACACATGCATACAGAAAGAGCTAAACACAACTACACAAACATGCACATGCACACAAACACACACACCATCCTTCAGAACCATTGATTCTGTTTTGAATAGTGTATTTTCTCCTCAGTCTAGATAGTCTTGCTACTGCCCATGCTGTTAGTGCGCCAGGCATTTTCAAACTCTTTACATCCATTACATTCCACTAGGTAAATACCTAATGCTGGAAACATTTGTCAATGTATGCGCCTGGCTGAACAGAATAGATTATTGGGAGCTGAGTAAAATACACTGCATTTCCAAACAGCACTATGCCTGTGACATATTAAAAACTTCACACCAGACTGTGTGCAGTTTCCCCCTGCACCAGGAAATGTAATATTTCAAGGAAATAAAGCTCGCAAACAATAGCAAACATTCCTGGTAAAGAATATGAATGTCAGTATTTCAAATAACATGAGCAGTTAGGCTATTTCTGCCCCTTTAGCAACAATATCATTTTCAGACCCTCCTCATGTTTAGAGAGATAATTAGCAATACCCACTTTATTCAAATGGAAAGCACTGTTTACTATAAGATCATCCTTCAACTGAATCACTCCTGGATGTAACAGGCAACCATTTATCCCAAGTAGAGTACACTGTAACTCCTTGACATGGGTTAAGGCTTAAGACTTCTGTGTTTGCCAGTTTAGGACTATTCATTCATATCTTTCACTGCACTGTAGCTGCACTGCAATTTATTTTCAATTTTACTCTTTTAAATCTTATGTGTCTTTTTTATACTGCCATGCGTTTCTAACTTGTCTTAACGTCCTTTAGGTCTTATGCAAAGCACTTTAAATGCCTTGTTTAAAAGGGGCTGTACAAATAAACTTGTGTCGCCTTATTAACATCTGTCACCGACTCTCAAGTTTTTATTGCTTACACTTTGTGGATAAATGACCTAAAACTCTGAACTGCAGACGAAGGTGATTTCTCCCATTAAAACCAGATCAGAGCAGAATTAGACCATTTTGTAGAGAAAAGCATTACATTCCTTTTTTTCTCTATTTTGATGGAGCCTGTTGCCAAAACATTTTAAGCTTTTTCCTTCAATTACCACAACATTCAAACAGGGTTAACTGACTAATCTTGGAGCCTGAACACACCTAAGTGGTAATGGGGAAAGGACCAGTTTGAGCCTCATTAATTGGATTAGCACTTCTCTAAAATGGCTGGTATGAATATGCATGGAGCTGTGGGACGTCTCTAAAATGTGAGTTACGGAAAACAATGCTGTTTTTTTTTTTTTTAAACTCCAAGTAATTGGAAGCAGTTACACTGTCACACCTAAATATGGAACAGAGTTGTACAGACACTAAAGAGACAACGTGAAGTATAAGTGTCTTGTAGGGTATAAACATATGTTATATGGCATATAAAGTAAAACACCTTATAATGTTCACCACAGAGATGATGCTCTACAGTCCCTCTTCGTTTGTTCACTCTTTGTTAGTTGCTGGGATATCTGAAAAACTTTCTGAGGGATTGCAACAGTGTGAGGTTAGGTAACGAGCAAAAGGGCAAGTGATTTGTACAACTGCACATACAGTAACTGAATGAAATAACTGCATATGCAGCCTTGTCAACTAGTCTGTTTTTATACAGACATGGATCAAGACTGCAGAATAAAAATCTCTAAACATTTTCTAATATTGAAATAATACATTTAAAGGATTGTGGAGTCCTTCTTTGACAGCTACAACCCTTTAAAAATGCTCTGTGTAGAACTGGGTAGTTCTTATTTGCGTGTGAGTAAATATATTCTCACAGAAAATTATTCTCAGATGATACAAAAACTCAATAAGTGCATTTCTTTACATCAGCATGCCTCTTCTCTGCTGCCTCTTTGATCTTCAGTAATTGATAGAGAATGGGACTCCTGTGGCAGACCCTCTTCAACAAAGATACACAATAAAGAGCAGAGACTAAGAGTGGACGGGGTGATGTCGGGTCTCTTATTTGGGTGTGTTTCCATTCATTCCTTCAATATTCCATTCCTGGTTCTGCTTCATAGGTTTGTCTATTGTGGGGCACTGAATGGGAGAGCGCAGGAGCGTCTCTGCTTCCGTTAATTAGAGCTTTTTGCAGCTTCCGCTCCTTGAGGAGTCAAAGTTTAAGCAGCGGAGAGAGAGAGAAAAAAGAAACCCTCTTTGCTGTTCCAACCTCACTCCTCCATTTTGGCTTCCAAGACATGAAAAGATATAGCTTACCACTGGTTGGGGTGTAGGTGGCTGCAGTGTTAGAGTGGTTGAGGAAAAGACAAACAGTGAAAAGTGAGATATTTCACCCCACAGAGAAGGATATTATGATAAATCACAGGGTTATGCATCATGTTGCTAGTTTTAGGAAGAATGGTAGGCATTTAAAAAACTAGCTGAGAGTCACAACTTGAGTATTTCTTCAGAGCTGCAATGACAGTAAGTGCTGTACCTCTGATTATGAAGTTCATTATAGAGTTAAAAGTGATGGGACATTTCAAGGACTATTATATGCATACTGATTGTGCAGGAACCCCTGCTTGTCTTTACACATGAAATGACCAATTGTTCGCGCAGGCTTAAGTGATGCACGAGGAAAAAAAAAGAAAAAAAAAGTCCTGGGGTCTGTTATGACATGTGGCTATGGGTGTCCTTTTATACCTTGAGATTCCCTTTGCCTCATTAGTTAACACACTTTCTTAGTTTTGAACAATACCTTAGCTTGAGTTCTCCCAGCAGAAATCCCCCCGCTCAGTCGATATTTCCAGGGCCTGCAGCAGAGTTTCAGAGAGAGGGCCCTTTCCCCCCTGTCCTAACAGCTTTAATACTTGTAATTATCTCTTGCTGGGGGAGGCTGGAAATTGGATTAGGGTGGTGAGTCTCAGCTGAATGAATTACCTCCATCTCCCCACTTGGTGGGCCACACACTGATAAAGTGCGGAAAAACGGATTTGGATTCAGCCTTAGCATTCATGGCTTCCTTGTGGAAAAATGAAATTTTCCAACAGAAGGGGCCAGTGTGCCAGCAGTATCTGTCCACAGCATGTTTCATCTGCTCCTGCTCTTCTGGAAATGCAATTACCTGCGTTATCGGGGCCTAAATGGTGACAGTTTGGCAGGGGAGCAGTTCCACCTGCCAAAGGCATCATTCGACAGTGTTTTTGTTGCATTCAGTGTTCTTTCAGTTTGAAATCATTCCTCCTTATTTCCACCTGTCAGGAGTAAAACAATCTGCTGATTTGTTTACAGGGAGACTGATTCTGTTGGTGACAGAACAGAAGAAAATAGTAATACAACCTTAACTTTAGCATTTGATTATGTTTCTATGAACAATTTTGCCATGATTTGGCTTTCTCCTTTGTGTCATTTATCCCTTCATTTGTCATTCTCATACATTTTGCAAAATATGAAATTTTATCAAAACTGAGGTATAGCCAAATATTTCATAAAGGTGTAATATTTTCTAAAGAGCTACAATCTAAAGCTCTGAGCAGTAGAAGTACAGAACAACGAACCAGAGAAAAGAAACAACTGGAACAGCCAATAACAATGTTTTATTTCTGTACTGTAGCTCAGACTTCACTTGAATGACTGCACATACAGTATAGGTTGATACTAAATTATTTAACAACATCAATTCAGCTAATGTTCTACATGTGTTGTTTCTCTCAAAGGAGAAAAGCTAAGCTCTTTCAGAAGGTCTATGAAATCAATATGTGGGAAAGGCTTGCCACTGTGGATAACTCACCTCCAATACATCACTCAGAAACTGAAGTGAGTAATTAACCTGCTGGATTTTACACTTTAAACCCACAAAAGTCAGTGTAGATTCCATGTTCTGTGCACTGTTTTGTGATATATTTGGAAGATAAATGGGTTTAAATTAGGATTTTATTACAAATCATCAAACACTTCCCTAAATGTTGTATCTAAATGAAGCAAAAATTACCTCAGACTAAGCCGAACTAAAGAGATAATGCTCTGAGGGGAAGTTAAAGACTTTTACTTCATTTGGAGCGGAGCCAACTTTGTTTCCCTGTTGTTCATTAAGCAGTGGTTTAAATTCGGTTTCATATTTAATTTCCCGCTGTGTCATTGTAAGGAATCAGATCAAACAGAGGACAAACTAGCCCTACATACCCAGCGCTCACTATCAGACACCCCCCTCGTCTTTTCCACTTCCCATTCTTTTAACCCCCCACTGAGGACAATCCTTGAAGGTAGATAAAAAAGAACAACAAAAGATAATTAAATCTAAAAAAGGAGGGAAAAATCTCTGCTTTCTCACTCAAACAGTTGGGGATAGATTTCAGCACAGTAAGGGTTTGGCTAATTTATACAATGGCCTGATGGGAGTCCTTCAGCATTTACACTCTGCCTGGGACATGGATGGGTAAAGAGAATACTATACTTCCCTCTAGTTGTTATATGTTCCTATTTTTACAATCTCACCTTATTGCACTTCCCAGCACAAATAAAACAAACTTTATTTGCATTTGTCCAATTGCAGGACCACCAAAAGCCAAATTCAAAACAATTTATGATAAGATTGTCAATTTACAGCTCTGCCGTTATCAGAGGAGTAAAGGTTTCTCTGACGTGCCTTGTTGTTCCAACTCAAACCTGCATCCCATCGGTGACAAATCTAAAATTATAATACAGTAATGCTTCACATAGACCCAGCTATTTAGGCGTGAATTTAATATTCATTGCTTTTGCAGCTTGGTTGGTTTTAAGGTGCTATCACCCTTATCCACCCTCCTCCCAACCCCACCCACTCCCCAACATCGCTGCCATCTAAACTCCTATATCCACCAAACAGGGGCAAATGGCAGTCACTAGGAAGGACGCACACACACATATCCAGCCGTCTCTTTGTCCCTCCCTCCTTCACTCATTTCCCCCATTCTCTTTCTCCGGCTGCCTCTCTCTGTCCCCCATCACTCTCCCTGTCCTTGTTTTTGATCTTCAAACGCTGGTAGGGATAATGACTACAAATCAGGGATGAAGGTGAGTGATCACAATGTGGCCCACCCATCCCAGCTGGCCTTTTTACTCCCCTCATATGATGCATCTTCCTGACTCTTTCTGAGAACCCGCTGAACTGCAGCATGAGGATTTCATATGGAGTTCACAGGGGGCTGAATACAGTTGGATGGACTCAGTGTTTAAAGCTTCCAAGAACTTGTATGAAAACAACTTAAGTAGTCCTCACATTCACATAGAGTCTCTGTAACACTAATCCTAATTGCATTTAACAATCTGGGCCTTACTGGTCATAGTGTTGCTCATTGTTTTATTGTAAATATAGGCAACTACACAAGCAATCCGAAAGGTTTCTCAACAAGTTTCCCAATTTAATTAAATTGTCTGAATGACTTATTTCAAAGAGGAAAAAAAAGGTAAATGTTAAAAGTTTTGGCCAAATGGCTTGCTTTCAACTGACTTGTTGACCTACTTCTATGTTCAACCGTGAGCAAATCAGTTAAAATGTAATGGACAAATACAGTATCATAAAAATATTTGATTTTTTCACTCTAAAATTCAGTAAAACACGGGCATGGTCTATAAGTCTTTCAATTTGTGCATAAAAAAATCTTGCAATGCACATTAATTCACATTTACGTCGCCTATATTCTGTAAATATTTGTGCTACATTTGAATGGAAGCCTGGCTTATGTTCCTGCATACATACATCTAAATTACTAAGTTATGAACACAGTAAAATGTTATTATAGCCACTACTATAGTGAAAATTTGTAAATTTAGGCCTGTAAATGTATGTTAAAGTTAAACTAAAACACAGTAAAAACATGCCAATAGATGTGACAGACAAACTTGCTAAATTCTTGCTCTTGCTACAGTGATAGGAGACATCCAACCACTTGAGTCTAATTAAAAATGCACCAACTTCAAGATCTCCTTTCTGTTTAGACGACAAATTAAAAAGTGTCCTCGTACCAGGAGTCCTATCCTTTCACATCATAAGTTTCTAATGGGCAGTTTAGATGATTCATGCCAATCAAACATCTGTTCTGCTTTCCCCTTGTCAAGAGGAGCACCTGTTGACCTCTACCTGACCTCCACCGGTAAGCAGTGTGGTGGGAGAGGGGGACTGTGGTTTCCTGTTTCAGGCAGGAGGACAGAAAAGACCAGGAAGAGGTAGTTTTATGACCACTGTTTACCTTGGTGGAGGCCTGCCTCTTTTCCTCTTTTTTTCCCCTTAATGTGCCCGGCAAAAAAATGTTTCACTAGGGAGCAGGAGGTGAAATTTTTCTCATCCAAATGGATGGCAATTTCCCACCATTTAGCACCTGAAGGTAATTAGCTTGAAGAGATTGCGGAGTGAGAAACACGTTCATGGAACATTAACTCTCGTACATTCTCCAGTTGCAGGGAATTAATAGGAAAGATTAAAGTTTAAAGAGAGCAAATGCCATTACCACACAAACCACCTCTCTGTGGCACCATCTTGGGCTAACTTTTCCCCCTCTTTATAATAAGTCTGTATTTCACGATGGCATCAGGGTCTGGATTACAATAGCAGGTAATAAGTGGTGGAAATGAGAGAGTTCTGCAGGTTTGCGATGCGGTTGTATATGAGACAATGAAGAGCCTCAATAGCCTGCAGCTTCATTTTTCTCCATAACACTTTCCTGCCTGCTTTCTCTACCCTCTGATGCGATATGCTAATGACCAACTCGGCATCCCCTCTCTCAACAGCATGTTAAGCAAATGTAAATGCAAACCCCAATTTAATGACGGTCTTAATAATAAGTTATTACCTCAAATAACACATCTTGTTAATTACACTGCTTTTGTTTATGTGGTTCTATGAGCTAAACTATGTGTGAAAACAAGCTATTTTATGTGTTCATGTATGTTGAGTGTGACATGTGAATGCACACGTGTTTGTTCTTCTTGTGGTAGTGAAGTTGACTGCAGTGAGTGACAGTGTATTTTTAAGCTGATCAAAACCATTCGATAAATCACACCTTCAGATTTAAGAGCTGAAAGAAATTAAATTGAGACATGGTGGAATTTATTGCCCAGAAAATCCCATTCTACTATCTGATTTGAAAAGTCCAGTCCTCCAAGCTCTCGAAAATCTATTTTCCACATTTTAATACCCTGCATAACAGTCCTCATAATTCATTCAAGTGTGTTAAGCACAGTTTTATTAGATCTGAAACAAATTTTGGTGGGGGATCCTATAGGCCATTAACCATGGAGTAATTTTATCCTTGTTTCCTTAATGATGCCATAATGGCAAGTGAATTTCTTAACTAAAGACCAAAGAACATTTTGAAGGTCAGCTTCATCTGCAGACTCCTTCATGCGCTTCTCTGAGAGATTGGAAAAGTCGGGAGATTTTTGAAGAGTCATTAATAACGCTAAAGCTGAAGGCCTATTTGCGTTCTCGCTTTCTACCTTTTAATGTTACCATTTCTTCCTGCTCCTTCTCTCCTTTTCCTTGCTTCCCTCTGTTTTGCAGTTGCTCTCATGCAGAAAGAATGGAGTGCTGAATGAGAGGGTAAAAATGGCAGCGCAGTGACATACAGATCCCAGATGTGGTGCCTCAATAATTTAAATTTTATGCCTTTGTTATCACTTTAATCATTTTCTTTATTCGTTTTGTTTCAGCGATCGGAGAAACAGTTGATAGGCCAAAATGCCATGGGAACAATTTTTATTTGGTGTGTGGTACAAAGTCTAATTAGAATTAGAATTTTGCTGAGCCTTGAAATGGTTGGTACTTTATCCTGATCGCCTTAGATATTGTTCGAAGTCAGTCATTTGTCATAGTAGAGCATGCTGGGAAGGGTGCTGCTAATCAAGGCTCCATCTCCTCCACTCTTTTTCTGCTGCCATAGCACCTCTGTCCAAATAAATGCTGTTGGGTAAGGATGAATGCAGTCTTGACTCTGACACTGAATCTTACAAGGAGCCCTGTGATGCAGCTCTCATGCCTACTGACTACAACTTTCAGAAAATGAGTCGTCAACTTTAAATGTGTTTAGTAACATCTCTCACTTTGATTAACTATTTCAAGTTGTTTGATTAACTTCTTTTCTGAGAATCTCCTGAGGACAACTGTAAATGGCAGATGGAAGAGGATTTAAGTGCTCTAGTCTGATAGGTGATGTACAGCAGTATGAACTTTTGGAGACTTTTTTTGAGAGCCCCTTGATAATCCTTGTTTATGTGATTGTTAGCTAAGACAGATCTTATGTGCTAATTGAAATGAATCAGGCATTTATGGCAATGTCTCTACAAGGTCACTGATCCTTCCGGTGGGTCCCTCCTGTAAAATGACACACCTCTGAGCATGGCCGCTCCACCCCCTGAAGATTAGCCACATAAATAAATTAGACCCAGGGACAAAAGGAGCACTCACTCCCATGTGAAATCTCAGTGCTAGTGGCGGAGGCCAAAAGCAATGGTGTTTTTTTGTCACTGTCTGTCAGGGACAGAGGAGTATTCTCTGAGAACCGAGCAGGCATTATCCCCCAGGTGAGCCAAGGGTCTTTTAAGAAATTGAAGCTGACAAGCGTTAACATTTAGAAATGTACCAATAAATGGCTTTTATGCAGACATATCCCAATGCCTTGGTGGCACAAACTGTCAGGGCCAGAGCTGCTGTTCAGGAGTGTCAGGCTGAGTGAAGCTATCAGAGTCAGGGAAACCCTCCCCAAAATAAGCCCCTCTCAAGACCTAAAGCTTCTATCAGTCCTTCAGTAAACCCCCCACTGCTGCCTCACTGTGTGTGGACAAATAAACTGTAATCATAGTGAATTTATTTACACACTTGCAGCAGCTGTACCATTTGATCAACTGGAAAGTTTCCTTTGTTAAACTGTTGTTCTCCTAACAAAGTATAATTAATAAAATGTCATATTCGTTCATTGTTTTCACCATTTCAAATTTGAAACAAATAATGATGAAATTTAAGAGACGTTAGTACAACTAAATAATAAACCAATGACAAACATTCCCATGTTGTTCATCTGCCAGTTAAAAAGATCTAAACAAATTATTTAAGACTATGCACATAGATAAATAGATGTCCAATGCCAACCTCAAAAGGTCTGATTTGCTCAGATCAGCTCTACATGAAGAATTGCCTGGAAGCCACAGCCTCCCTTTGGCTCCTTTCTTCCAAATGTTCAGAAATTACCTTTGGTGGAAAAAGACCTAACATGGCAAAATGTGCCTTTAATAGCCAGAGACGTTTTCTTTTTCAGCAACAAGTTTAATTGGAAAGAAGTAGAATTCACTTTGAACGGGCAGAAAAAAATAAATCGGTGTGACAAGATGATCGATTACCTGTAACTCTACCTGACACAGAAATTAGGGTTTTTTAATGATGGGCTGCCTCTTCTTGGACATGAAATTCAAATGCTCTCCCAAAGTCTACCTTCAGCCATCACTTGTCTCTTGCGCTTGTACGCTCCAAACGCAGGCACTTTGTCTTTGTCACCGGAGAAAGGACATTGTTATTACCGACATGCCTTTGTATTAACCAATTTCATTCCTCTACAAGTAACATCTCATTGGTTTTACCTATGCTGCTGGCTCACATTTATTCCCAGCACACATGTATAGGATTGTATCTTTATGAATTTAGTAAAAAAAAATATTCTCAGGTGTGTTTGTTTGTTTATTCCTTGGCTTGTTATCCTTAGATTTAAATATACTTTAAGTAAATGTGTGACAAGATAAGCAGCTAACTACAGTGCAGTGCTGACTGTATGGAATCAGTGATCAGGTAGAGCCTTTCCTTCCTATGTATTTAATATATTTTGACACTAAAATAACCATCCATGAAGGGGCACTCATTTACACTTCATAAAATCCACATATTTCTCATTTATGACCGTGAGATCTGCTTAATGTGACACTTTTCTTGATCAAATTATAAGATGAAGTGTATCAGAGGAGTTGTGAGGCTCGCAGTCTTGGCGGGAGGGGATGTGGGTGGGGTTGGTGGTTGCGGTGGTGGTGGGGGTGGGGGGGTGAAGTGTTTGCAACTCGGTCGCCTGTGAGAGTAGTGATGCAGCTCCCAGCCGGCTGTCCACATGGCTGGAGGTATTGATCCAGTTATCATTGCTAGATCATCACTATATAGACTCAGCAGCACGGAGAGCTGGGACACTGACTGACTGAACTGACGGGGTGGTGGTGGTGGGAGACTAACTGACTGAGTGACTGCCTGGAGGAAAAAGCCAAGTTGTTGTGCTGTGTGTTTGGACAAACAAGAGCAGCATCCCAGCCAGGGCTGGCTCCAGCACATTTAGGGTCTCTAAACAGGATCTGACCCCCCCCCCCCCCCCAAATTATCAAATGTGCTCAGCACTCCCAGATTTTACTGTAGCTCCTAATTCACAGAATTTCATACAGCATCCCCAAAATATGTTAGTTCTTACAATGACAACAATTGGTATAATTGTAACAGGTTTTTTTTTTTTTTTTTTTTTTTTTTAAATGGTGCTCCAGTTTTTGTATGCTTTAATGAAGGCCTGGCAGACCGAAAGCTCACAAACAAATTGAAAATACTATGTGTGAAGATCTTTTGCATCATTTTTTTGTTACCAAAATTTTTTGTTTAGTATTTGGTATGACATTCCCTCATTTTCTTATAATCATTAACATATGTTAGCATCCCCCAAACTTCCTCCAAGTCTTCCAATTTAGCACTGCATCCCTAAAAGATGCCAAAAAAAAAAAGACAATTCACCACTCATTCAAGAAAATTGTTTTAGTTTATATGAGATAGTTTAGGCTAGGAGATACATCCAGCTCCAGTACCTATAAACAAATTAATCCAGTATTTTTATTTTCATCTTTCCTTTTACTGTCTTCAACTATCCAAACAACAACATCAGCAAGCTCTCAAACATGTAACGCTCACATTGCCAAACCCTCTCAGAGTAAAGACAGAACATGCAATAAGAGGAGCAAATTGCCCAGGACATGCAAGGTATGGCTCTCCTAGAGCAAGGGCTATAAAACTCACCTCACCGAGTTATATGCTAAAGCCCAGATATTTCATTTGCTTGATCACTTTGCCTCACCATAATCACTTTTATACAGATTTATTGCAGCATGGGTCACAGTGCAGTGGAGGTGCAGCATTCTCCAGCTGTTTATGCCTCCTAAGAGCTTTCTGTTCACCCGGCTCACATGGTCTTTGTCTTATTTAGAACGAAGAAAATGTGAAATATGACAGGCGATAGTGCCCTCATTTGTTCTGTAGATTGCCTCACACACACCTCCCCACATGTCGGTGCCAGTCTCGGTCTACCAGCAACTCCTATATCTCCCCCCACCCATAAGAAACCCCCCAGCCCTCCACCCTTCCCTCACTTCCACCCCACGCACCACTACCCCCACTGCTCCCCGACTCTCCCAAGTGTTGTGTGTTGTCCCTGGCCTCCACAATGAGGAGGAGGTGGGCACAGGGCCGTGGAGCACAGCCGCCACCACCAGCGTCGCCTCTGAAGGATAATGCTGTTTATTGCATTTGTCAGGCGAGTGCTGCAATACTTTGTAAGTCTATTGCCCACTTACTGCCATGTACTTTAAGCTGGTACTGATGTGCCTCTTTTGTGTGGTTCTGCTTGTGTTATTTGGCAAATTGACTCATGGCTGAAGGTTGGGAACAGACCTCGAAGAATTATAATGTGTTACATTCTCCTGCTCTTTGTCCCTCTCTGTCTCCGTTTCACCCTTTTCCTCTCTTTCATCCCAACCAATATTTTCCCTCTCTCCATTTATACACCACTTTCTCCCTTTTTCATTCAAATAGCTAAAGACTGGACTAGGACTGATGATTCAAAATAAGTAATTCCATTAAATGTTTTTTTTTTTTAAGCCACAGGAGCCCTAGTATACGAGCACCAGTGTACCATTATTGATGATGTCATTATTATGTATAGGATCTCTCAGTGAATAATAACCCATTATCTTTCATTTTTCCTGTTTTTGTCACTGGATGTTGAAAAGGTTAGGCAATTTATTTTAATGTTAAAACTGTCAAGCACTTACACAGCCATGTCTTGGTTCCCAGTACATTCTGCACTTGGGGCCATGATTGGTTTTAAACTAGGCTACATCTTTGAACAAGCTATTCCCACAAATCTCAATGCAATTCTTTTACTTGGGTTTTTATTGACCTGATTTCACATCACACTGAGACAAAGTATTGCAGCCCTAAGAGTAAAGCTTATTTTGAATAATCTGAATTTGGCCCACGCTAAATATAACAAAGATATTATGTTGTGTAAGTCTTCATATGTAATCCTGTAGTGTTGCCAAAAACAGAGCAGTTTGATAGTGATACACATATACTCCCACCCATAGACAAAGGAAGAGGGGAAAAAAAGCTCTGAACGCTTCAGTGCATTTAAATTTATACAAACTCTCTCCTTGACAGTGATGAATGTTACACTGTATTCTACAATATGTTTAATGCATAGATCTGTTAAGTTAAGTTTTCTATTCCAGTGCTGTGCAGCAGAGTCACCTCTATAGTGTACAATATTACCAGCACCACAACAAGAATACATCAGTCAATATCTGCATGGGTGTTTTCATCTTGTAGATTATGTATTTTTTACGCTCTAAATATCCATCAAATGACACAGATTACTGAGCTGATGGCAGATTCACAATATAAACCGTTAACGTGAATAATTATGAAGCAGCTGGTTTATGATATCATCCAGTTATTTTGTGCAAAAATGCCTATAGTCTACCATCAGTTAACTGCATTCAAAAGAAGAAATATTACATCTAAACTACGTCCAAAACCATTATGTTATGACATAGATTGAAAGTGACAATCAGTCAATTGCCAGAAAAATTAGAAGGAATTTCAGTAAGTGTCATTTCACAAGCAACAATGGCAACAAATTGCTGTTTCCTGCCTCACAAATATGAATATTTCCTGCTTTTCTTTGTTTCATATCATTGTAAATAAAATATTTTGGGGTTTTAGACTGTTGGTCAGACAGAGCTAATAATCTGAAGACGTTACTTTGAGCACTTTCCACCATTTTCTGACATTCTATACACAGCTTGATTTATTGATTAATTAGATAATAATGAAAATTTATTTTAACTGCAAATTCCTTGCATCTTTTACTGATATTTGGATATTGTAGGATTCCTATTAGCCATTACCTTGACAACAGCCTCTTTTCCTGGGAAAAAAACAAACATAGAAAACAAAAATTGACCAATTTATTTTTAACACTCCTTATCTATTGTAGTTTCTTTTTCATTTATTTATTTTTTACTAGATTCTTGAGGTATCATGGTTAGGCAGACTAATCCAAAGAGATACAGCAGTTTTTTTTTTTCATACCACTGGTTTGTGGTTGAGACAGTGTATGGGGTCACATTACTCTCACCTTTGATGACTGTGACTAACTACAGCATGCACCACATATCATTTTGTATATATAATGTATTTCTGTATGTTGAAGCAACATGTCAGAGCTGAAAACACTGGCAGTTTAACACAAAGACCCTATGGGTTTACATGAGTGATAACGCAATTCTTTAACGCAAAGGAACAAATTGTGAAACATTTTGTCAGTTAATCTGCATCACAGCGGCAACGTGGCAAAACTGAAATGTAGTTGTTGTAACACATTGTTGGTGTGTTTGCTCAGGTACCATGCATGCACCATCAGCAAGGAATGTTTGTATAGAGGAGAGAGAGGGAGAGGCTGAGGGAGTTATCTGTTCACACAATACATAGTCACTCAGGCAAGGCTTATAGATTCAGGGAAATGGATTCCATGTCAGGATATCACACTTACCAAACCTTTAGAGTGTGGCACCTTGTATCCAGGCCTGACATGACGTTGACACAAATACTCCCTGGCCCATATAAAATCACCTCCACAGACAGCGTTTTACAGACGACCCGTGACTGCAAAAGAGCATAAGAGAGGTCAATTAATTAGATCCTGCGTAATAAAATCAGTTGGATGAGAGAGCCATGAGCAACATGTCTGGAAGTCTAAGTTAACAGCCAAGTTTTATGACCTTGATACAGATCCAATATAACTCCACATTGGTAGTGTAAATACAATTAAGTATGGATGCGCAATTAAGTAAAACCTTTAAAAGTGTTTTGAATTGGGTGTTGTGAGAGGAGTAAGTTTTTGTGATTGCAAACTTGAAGGTGACAGCAATAATTAATGTTTTACAAGATTACACAGATGTAATTTATTGCATTTTGAAATGAGCAGGCTATCGTAAATGTAAAAGGCAGGTGTGGAGCGACCTCTTGATGAGCGGATGGAGTGGGTAACAGCGGCAAACAAAGCCTGATTTGTATTTTTTTCTGCAGCATAGTGTCACAGCTGAGCGTGGTAATTTGCCAAGGCACGGCTTTAAATTGCACCTCAGTAACAGCATTTAAATGGTTACCCATTGAGATACAGTACTGCTCTGTGGTATAATGTAATTCAGACACAGTGATCTGAGTGCAACGGTGGGAATGTACCGCTGCTCTCTGCCCATGAGTTTACCTGCTTGGTTTAATGCAGGTGACTGTGAAAAGTAATTCTTGTAGAATCTTTTTTAATGAGTGTGTTGGTGTACAATAGCACATACCAGAGTTCAATACAAAGGAATCTTGTATATTAACCTCTCTAAATAAAATGTGAAGTGGTGGTTTTTTTTCTCTTGGGGTCACTCAGGGTAAAATATGTTCTTAAAGAGGTGCAACTACTTTATATTGAACACTACAGGTCACCCTGAAGTCTGTTTGCAGCAGCACAAAACTGACTCTCTTTTGCTTGTTTTCTGCCTTTGCTCAAATGGTATATTGAGATATGATTCAACATATTCTTTGATGTTTCCATGTGTATTACTCAGTGATGCCACAACATACTGTTGAAGCAGCAAACCACACCAGCATTATATTCCTTCTTTAGTTTTATGAGCCATACACAAAGGCAAGGTGATATAAGGGCTGCTGAACCCTTCAGACTAGAGTAAAGAGAGTAATATGTAAACAAAGCTGCTCATAGGCACACTGATTTACAATGCTCCCTCCCTACCTAAGAGCACAAGTCTTGCTCCCTGCTGAATTGGTTGCGCCGCTTTAGTGACAGTATGAGCTCGGATGCATTTTACCCCTCACCAGTTTTTATGGCAACTTCTCAACTTCTGACTCAATACGATTTCACTGAAAATATGCCCCCCCAAATTTTATTTTTTTTTTACCACACATACACAAACACAGAGCGTCAACCCTCCCCACCAGGAAAAGCACTTCTGTTGTCAGAGATCAAGCATATCCTCAGACTCTTGATATGCCATCTGTATCTTCACCCCTCCTTGAGATTAAGTAAGGTGGGGTAACCAAGCCGCAAAAGGTTTTTAACATCTGCGCTGGGCTGCTGTAAGTGATACTGAGGAGTTATAATTAAAGGTTCCGACTGAGGGAACAGTGTTTAATGTGGAGCACCCCTCTGCTATCCATCTGAAGTAATGGGGTGCAATGCAAGCACCCGACTGCCACTCCCCGGGCCCCGTCTCACTCTCTCATCTTTACCCCACCTCTGATGGATGGGGAGGACCGGGGGCCAACTCTACAACGACTTCGACTGATAGCATAGCGCAGATCTCCCTCTCTCTGCTTCTTGCTTTTGGCTTTCTTCTCATTTAGCTGGCATTGTGCAGCGTGTACTGTAATGTGAATTATAGCTGGAGGAATGACTGATTCCAGATTGCGACACGACTTAATTGAGAGCACGTGGGTGCGATCTCAAAAGAGTCCAAATGACAAATATCACAGGAGCTGTCTTTCAGCAGCTTGACCTTTTCTGATGATAGTGAGAGAAAAATAAACGTCATAATGCTGGATAAATCAAGCGCAGATCATTTGCATTAACATAAAGATGTGCTCTTAGGTTTGATGGAGCCTAGAGATGAAGTCTGTGATAAACATGAGCTCCTTATATGAACATAATGCACTCCAACGATGCACATATCAACCTACATGCTAAAGTAATGGGCTGATGTGTGATTACAATGAAGCATTTGATTGCTTTACAACAGATTCAGGCATGGTTTAAAGTATTTTGCAGTTTTACAATGGATTATACAAGCAAGCATTAAAGCTGAAGTTTGAGACATTTTACATCCTAAATGCCTCTTTCATCTGTCTCTGCTCTTATTTCTCACATTGAGAGCAGGTTGAGTTCCTTCAATTGCTTCAAACACTGTCCCTCATTTTTCATGTCTGTGCCAGAAAATCAGTTGTGACAGGTAAATTCTGACAGTACAGAAAATCTAGCCTCGGTCATTAGAGTTAATATTATGTTTCTTTGGCAATCCTTCATCATTTTTGGGCCTCATTGACTATTTTTCTTTATAAGATATTAAGTATTCAAACCTCATTTACATCCTTATTTTTCAATTTGCTGCCGCAGTAGTTTAATTTATTCCATATAATTTCTTTTTCTGAGAGGGACATTAATCATTGCCTGTTCCTTTTAGTGCCTCTGGGATTTTTTTTTTAAATCAATAAAATAAAGGCTCTTCCTTTGCTGAATATGATAAAACATTTTGCCAAGGGATATCAGTGTCCTAGCCAGCCAGCTTCCTCCTTCTTGTTTTATTCATTTTATATTCTGGGGCTTGTTTATTTATCTCTCGGCCTAATGCATGTGCTTGTCATACACACATACAGTACACAGAGGGAGAGGTTGGTCCATTCAGCAAAAATAAAAAAATAAAAAAACAGAAGGGTGAAAGTGCAGCCAGTCGTTTTATCATTCCCAGTGAGTGGCCTTCCCCTTGATCATCTTCATAAGATGCCATGTGATTTTTTTTTTTTTCCTTTTCATTTTTAATAGCTGATGTGGGATAGTCAAGTGTGAAGAAGGGGGAGGTTGTTATAGAAATTTAACTATCCTTTACAAATTGATTCACACTTCACCAGCGCACAAGGTCCAGTAGGTAAATTACCAGGAGGACACAATCTTAATTCTCTGCCTCCATGGCATTACTGCTCCGTCCAGAGATGATCACAGCATTAGTGGATGTAGACTGTTGTAGGAAGATATTTGGCTTGGATATTCTGAAAATTGTGATTATATCACCGAGACAGAAACTGAATGCATGTTTCACAATGTGTTCTTTG
Organism: Lates calcarifer; assembly: GCF_001640805.2. Taxonomy (NCBI): domain Eukaryota; kingdom Metazoa; phylum Chordata; class Actinopteri; family Centropomidae; genus Lates; species Lates calcarifer. The sequence continues at coordinate 12,390,935 of NC_066855.1, read as the reverse complement.
AAAACATGGCTGGATCAATGTTAACATTAGAATTGTTAGATTTTGTGTCTAACCAACAGGAAGTGAATGAGTGATACATCATAAAAACTCTCAGTTTTCAAAGTGTACATCTAAATGAATGGTGGGGTCTTACTTTAAATGGCTGCCCCCCTTGTAGCCAAACTGCTCATTACTATGGGGTGTTAATCTATATTAAATCATTATAAAAATGGTCGTCCAAAAGAGTTCAAGTCAGCATTTTCCAAACAACCACTCCTAATGACATCATTCTTCTGCTGTCATTAAGGATATTAAAAATTCATTAAGAGGAAAAGTACTGCTGAGTGGTAACAAATCAGTGAGCATTTCCCCTTCAAGACTTGAGAGTGAAGAGTGTGGCAAAAGTTTGGGGTGTATATGACACGACGTGGCTAAGTTTTTAATGCCACTGAGGCTGTCCGGCAGACAATAATTCCACTTGTTAAACCTTAACTTACCCATACATTACATGTCAATTTACAGTAATCTCATGTCATACTGTGTGTCACAAAAATACATCTCTGGCAAAGGGTTTCAAGTGAAAGATTACATTTCTGAATTTAATAAATGGTTAGCAGCAACAGAGAAATAAAGTAACTATTTTCAATGTGGTCAACAATATGACAATTAGATTTTACGCTTTTCTTTGAAAGGTCTGTTGCATGCCATTACTACATCATACTTAATATGCAGACAATGCCATGTATTCCTGACAGCTGAAAATTTTGAACAGACTAAGGTTCAAAATATTGTATTATACGGTACATAAATAGTGAAAGAAACACTAAAACAGGCTGCTTTACAATGCATGAAGCACAACCCTCTGCTTACTCTTAAATGTCATGACATGATATCTGATCTTTCTATTTTTTCAGAAAACAATAATAAACCTTGCTATTTTTAAAACTAGAGAGAGCTACTGCAGTGCAAGGATTGTTCACATTCTTCTCTGCTTTACAGTGTTTTATAAGCTAATACCTGCCCATAATGTGTTTGTACTTTACATCTCGCAGTACTTAACATTTGCACTCCATTTTGTCGGTCAGGGCCCAGTGAGTATGTACAACAATTTCATTTATGCTATAGGGTTCTCTTAGCATTTTAATGGTTTCAACTGAATACACATCTCGTCGGATATATACTGTATACACAGTACGCTGCATTTTATCGATGTAAGCCTATGTTCAGTGCCACCACGGCCCATTGCTCTATCAAGTTTGCTATCAAGACACTGAAGCTTCGGCGCTTCTAGTAGCCTGTCCAATTCATCTGAGTAAAACAAGTGAAGTCTTCGACCCCCTCAGTCTCTCAGCCAACACCAAACACATTACATTCAACCAGAGTTGTATTGGTTTCTACAGTGAAGTCTCCCTACAGGGTCTCCAGTGCAAAATACAGCAGGTTTGCACGACGCTGCTGTAAATGATACGATTTTTAATTACGATTTTTATTTTATTTTGCAAGTACAACATTTAAGGTGAGTATGACCTACTTATTTCAGTATTATGTTCCCATATGCATGTTAGTACTGCCTTATCATGCTATCAGCACAAACTACTGTATGTGACAAATGAGAAAAAATACCTCAGCTGTACATTCCCTTGATATATATTTTTGATATATATTTATACATACTGATACATACATATTGATACATATTTTTTGATACTATGACATACCATAGCATTAGATGCAACCTCACAGAATCATTTTGCATTAAAGTTATATTCTGTGATATTCATTTTTCATATTTTATTAGTTATAGTGTGTCATGCCCTTTATATTTCCAGTCCAAGTCCAAGGAGGCCCTTCAGATGTCCTTTTTTGTCCAGCCAATTGTCCATATTCAAAGATATTCAGTTAGCTATGATATCAAACAAAGAGCAGCAGCAAATCCTCACATCTGAGAAGCTAGAAACAGTAAATGTTTGGCTTTTTTGCTTGAGAAATGACTCATTTATTCAACTGGTTTTGGCTCTAATTAACTCCACCTCCAATTCTGAACAATTGTGTCGAACTTGATGGCATTGTGCTTATAGATGGTGCTACAGAAACATGACTCTGTTGAGATTTACAATTATTTCTTGTACTAAGCCCAAATAATCCTGGGCAGGATTAAGGTCTTCACCAAATGTCATCAGTCTGTCAGTATGATTGTCTATCACCATGTGCATTCATAGATTTAAAACAAATCTATACATCGTGCACCCTCACTAGCTGAGTCTCTATTTTGGTATGAGGCAGTCACTACTGTCCAGTACTGTGATAGCATCTTCTGTGTGTTTTCTGGTTATGAGGCTTAATTCTCTATAAGTGACACTATTTTATTTGCCTGCCATGGTGGGTATTTATTTCAAACAAAGCAATGAAAACTTCAAAATGCTTTTATGTTTGCAAAAGAATTACAAAATGAGAAACTTGGGGGAAAAAAGTCACAGAAAAACAAAGTATAAAAGGGTTATTTTATGCCATCCCTTACCCCGCCTCCTCCAAACTGATCAACATTAGTTTAGGCCATATGAAATGAAAAAGGGAGTGGTAATGACAGAATGAGATGGCAGAGGCCTGCCTTGCTCAGTAGGACACACATGGACAGTAGAGAAGGAGGTGGATGGGCACAGGAGTAATAACGCTGATGAGATCTTAGCAGGGCGATCTGATTCCAGTGTGAATTAGAGTTAAAGAGAGCTCCCTGCCGGGCTCATACTTAGGACAATCTCCTTCACTACCAGACATTCATTGTTAATATGACATTCCCCGGGATCCTGGCTAATAACAATCTCAGAGGGTGGGGTCTTTGATGACTGTAAGAAAAAAAAAAACACAGCCATTCTGCCTTTTGCTTAATGTTTATCTCTCGGGAATTGCACAGTGGCATGGCACGCAGCGATACGATCTCTTTTAATTCTCTTTCTGGTCTGTTTACACTGAGAGGAAGAGCTAAGAAATCAGGAGGGTGGGAGGGGGGGCTCCTCAGCAGACACACTCAGCCACATCTACCCTACAGCAGCTAATGCTTCAAGGCCATTATATTCTGATTGGAAATCTAATAAACAAATCATCGATCTTAATGTGAGTCTACACCAAACATCAGGGGGCTGAGAGTCACTTCTGTTTCAAATCTGACACAACTACACATACAGTAGATAGACAATGACCAGCTCTGACATATCCTCACGATTCTGGCAAGTTCTAATTAAGGCCTTAGCCTCTGGGATACTCAGAGATTTTCCCATTTCTTTCTCTTCACAAATTAAGTAAATATATTATTGAATCACATTATCTGTTTTTGCTATGGTCCCATTACTCACAGGGAACAATCTGTAATGATAGTCTATCATCAACGTGGTGGGTCGTGTTGCACCATTGATTATAATCCTCCAAACAGCTTTTATGTTTATGAGAAATCACCCTAAGAGCAGCCTGCATCGTATTTCCCTCTATGTGCTTCATGCAATTATATATTTTGGTCCCATTGCAGATAAAAATTCACTATTGATCAAGGTGTGCTGCACACAGAGGTAGACCTGCATGGCTATCTCCTTAGCTCTCTCTATTGTCTGTAGTGGGATAAACAATACAGCAGAGTTGAAAATCCATCAGAGTTGACAGGTCCATTACAGCCCAACATCAAACTGCTTTTAGTGGTCTGAACCCCTTTGTCCACTATGTCCCACTTGAAGTATTACAAGCCACTTGAAATATTAGAGAGAGCAGTTTGTTTGTAGCAAACACAGCTTCACAGCTTGAATTTCTGATCTCAATTCTGTTTGCTATTAGTGGTGACAAGAAATAATAATAACCGCAAAGGATTAAAAGTGGAAGCAACTTTTTTAAAAATTATATATCCAGTGAGTAATAATGAGTGGTATTAAGAACACTTCATCACACATACTGTTAAAGTGCTGAATTTGAATTTACAATGAGGAATACCCATGACATTCATTATGAGAGACTGTTTGTTATTGTTGCATAAGGGAGAAAGCCACTAAATCAGCTCCCACAGGACAACTGCTTCACCAGGTCGCACACTGCTCTGCATACCCTTTGATACGTCTGGCTATAAATTCTGAGTGCTGCTCATCTGTTCGTGGTGAGACAGTCTGCTTAAATACAGGATTGGACATTTAAATGATTTCACTTGTGACAGGCCTGCTGTGACAGAATAACAGATTCTGCTGAACAAATAGGCCGTGGAGGCTGCCGGGGTCCCAGGAGTCAGCCCCGAGCCCTCGGGCTCTGTTTTGTAAAGGACTTGTTTCAGTATGGCAGCACTTCTGGAAACATATTGGTCTTGTTACAATGAATGAAATGCTAATTCTCACAGACTGTCTGGATTGTGGGTCTTTGTGTGGGTGTGCGCGTGTGGTCGCACACATTGCTTGTGTGCGTGGGGAATTTACTCAGTGATATTAAAATCATAATCAACCACAAATTATAACAGAAAAACATCATTTAAAAACAGTTACAATTAAAAGTGTATTAAAAATCTGAGAAGAATTCAGACTTAAGATGATATCTGCCCTTGTAGGAACATTTAAAGCAATAAATAATTAAGATTTCTTTGTGTGAACTCTAAATCCATTCATTCACTTCATGCTGGCCTTGGATTAAAATTACTCATGCCTTATTTTAAGAGTGTGAGTGGTTCTGCTTGTCCTTTGACAGCCTGCATAGGTGGGAGTCCCTGAAGGTATTATAAGTTTATGATGGCATGATAAGCGGTAGGCCAGCCAGCATCTGCTTAAAAAAGCCAACCCAAGCTCTTTCTGAACTTACCTTTCTTTGTGTGGGGAATTGGACAAAAGCCATAGTTCCCTCTGGTCTGTCAAAGCTATTCTATAATCAACCAACCGTGGCCCTCCCCTTAAAGAATAGGAAGACATTATTCAGCTTCCTCCCTCTGATCTTGGGGCCACAACAAACCATGTAAGCCATGGCTGACTGGTTAAAGCGAAAAAAAAAAGAGGAACACAATGTCCTCCTGTCAGCGACTGCAGATACAGCGGCCTATGAGCCAGGCACCACGTGACCCTTCGACCACCGCCTCGACCATGGTGGCCACACCACTGAGCACTGCCACACAGAGAGAGGCCTTGAACCTAAACGCTCTCAGCCTCCTCTTAGGGTTAGAAGTCAAAAAGAGGGAGTCTGGTTATTTCAAACAGCAGCTACAAGTGAAAGATGTTTCTTAATCAAAGCTATTACCACATATTTAAGAGTCCAGCGAATGAACTGACCAAATAAATGTCATGTGCACACTGAGTAATAATAAGTATTCAGTCGTTCTGCCTGCCAGTTGTCATTTAAGGAAGAATTTGTACAGCGAGAAGCCTGAAGAGGTAAAATGAAGGGCTTATTTTGTATGTGTGATCGGCAGATTGAAGCTACCACAACACTAGGAGCTGTGCTTGAGCTCATTTCCACGACTGACTGAAATGTAGAGACTTAACACTCAGCCAGAACATTTACTGGCTGGATGGTCTCAGTTTGCCAAACTGCATAAGGGGATTTTAAATTAAAGAGGAGGCAAAGTCTCAACGCTGCTATTCTCATGAGGGCTGCCATATCGAAAAAAGCGTAAATGGATGTGAATTCTGTAATACTTTCACTTAGCAGTAGATAATCCAGCAGAGGCACATTATGAAGACCACACTTAAAAAAACATAGAAGCATTAAGTATTTTCTCTTGAATATGACAACTGTTTAAACAAATCCCAAGACTCCAAAAAATCAAGAATGCAGTTTTTTAAAAGTAACTGAACATGAATGGTATCATATTTCAATCCCTGTGAGATAACATATATATATTGTTTTCCATTTGTAGCAAATAAAATCCCAGTTTTTGTCATTCTTACAAGCCTAACTGAATCCACTTCAAAAACTGTTATTATTCCATTGAGCAACGTTGATTTTATAAGTGCACTGCCAATGATCATGGTGTGAGGCACTGAATGTTAAATAGGTAAAGAGCCCCGTGGCAGAGGCATTGGCCCCCTGTTACCACTTAGCCCTATTTGGCTGGCCTCACTCACACTCATAATTAAGACCCCCTACTGTGAATATAAATGGCCCCTCAATCAATAGTGATAGAGAGAAATAAAGAGAGAGAGACATGAAGACCATGGGCATATCTCAGGGGCAAACATGATAGCATTATGAAAGGAGCAGCTTGAAAGCGGCTTTTACTCTGACAAGGGAGCTAACGTTGTAATTGTCCCTCGGGGGACCAGAAGCTCTTGTTATTAGAAAACAATTTCTCCCTCTAGGCCACCTCTTCTTAAGCCTGAGGGCACACACTGATTCCACGTTTCACTCCTCCATCCTGTTATCCAGCCACAGCCTTGTGTACGATGAATAAATGATGCTAACAGTTAAAAAGTTGTGATTCTCAGCTCTAATGAAAAATTAAATATGATTTCAGATTTCTTCCAAGGTGGCTAAGTAATAATCAATAGATCAGGATTAGCAAAAATGTTCCTTTGTGCTGTGTCTGAACTCTATGACTAAAACAGTGACATTATGTGTGCAGGGTAATGTGTATTAAACAGCCTGGTTAAGGGATGAGAGTGGATTTGCAGTACTTTCTTTGTTGGTCTGTTTCTGGCTTCCTTTGTTCTGGTTGCACCTTTATGTAATTTGCACTGTCCTGTGCTAAACATATATCATTTCAAATATTTACCTCATTCCCTGGCTAATTTCAAAGGTTTATTTCCTGAAATGAATCCCCTTTGTCAAATCCATTGATCCTTGCAAATCTAGAGCAATATCACTGTTTGTATAATAAATTGACCTGTAATGTAGATTAAGTTAAGGAGGGGGGTTGGGTGGGTGGGGAGTAAAGAAAAAAAAAAGTGAAAAAATGCCCATTAACATTTTGCCTTGTGAGTTTGTGTGGTTAATTTAAAACATTTAAGGCTGGAAATGAGCTTCTCCATCAAATGTCCCACTTCCATTTACATTTCTTGCATACAAGTCAATTTGTGGCTGCCCCACACCATAAATCATTGCCACGGGAATGCTGTGTCGGTACCTCTAGACATTACCCTGGCGCATGGTACTTAAAAAAAGCAATTTAGAACTCCATTTGCTCAAAAAACAGTGTGCTTTCAGCAGACTCACACTTCTCCCAGCAAAATGAAGATTAAACAGCATTGCCTAAAAGAGTTTTATTGTATATGAATGTCTTGCAATTGTTCTACTTGTCTTTTTTCTTTTTTACATGATGTATGTGTGTATAAATGGGTTGAATAAACAAGTATTATTGTGTTATTACTGCAGTTGCAGGCATTTTCTTACAAAATTCAAGATATTGTATGATAAAGTATTTGTGCAATTGGACAAATCTAACCGAACTGTTAATTTTAAACACATGGTTTCTATATTGTTATCATATTTGGTGTTTTGCTCATCCTCTGTGTTACTGACCTTACTCCTCACCCTGTAGAACTGCAGTACCTTGGCAGAGAAAAAGCATAAATAAACCTACAGGTCTGTTTACTGTGCTTCCACTCACCATCAATAATGGGCTGATAAAAGAGATGCTATCTGATCAACCAGAAAGCAGTGGTCAGTAAAATAGGTACAATATTGTGTCACGTATCAGGAAATAATTGATGACCCCCTTCACAGGGATCTCAAACAGGGCATTGGGAAATCATTTTCAATCTATGGCTTAGCAGATGAAACAAATGCTCCCGGCTTGCTTTGTCAATTCTCACTCCTTAGGGTCAAACAAACAGCTTTTCCAGGGCCAGCTCAAAGGCTAGTGTACAGGCAGCCAAGCTGAAAATGTCCCTTGTCCTCCACAAAATGATACAACGGAGCATTTCATATACCAACAGTTTGTTATTTGTCATTGACAAAGTTATAATAAGAGGGGCCTTCATATTCATTGACCAGGTGACCCTTACATTCCCAAAGCCTCCAGCTCCATCCACACTGAGTCCCGGGGTCATGTCTCCACTGTGCTCTTATTAATGTCCTGGCCAACTGTTTCAGACACAGAGATGGAGGGATGGAAAAAGACAGATAGAGGAGGAGTAGACTCATGGTTTTAAAAAAAAGTAATATTACAATCTTGCTTGTACAAATGCATGTACTGCATGGTGCATTTGCAAACATACATGTATATACATAAGTCAATTAATAATTTAATTTATAGACAATTAATTAGTCTATCAACAGAAAATTCATAAGCAACTGTTTTCATATATTAGAAATGACCTATTATCAAAATAGTTGCTTGGCAGTTGATTTTTAAGCAAATCTGACTTTGGTTTTGGCTCCAAATGTAAATGTGTCCCCAGTCTTCTACAACAATATGAATATCTCAAGAGTTTTAGATGTTGGTCAGACCAAAAAGGACATCTGAGGATTTTTAGACCAAGATGATTATTTGAGAAAAAACTCTTCAGATATATTGACAATAAAAACTAATCATTAGCCACAGCCCTACATGTATAATGCTAAGTGAATGCTGAAAAAGAAGATAAAATGAGGTAGCTGTCTGGTAAGGCCAGTTCGTGTTTTAATGGTCTGATTTTGTTTTAACCACGTGTGTAGTTGTTGTCTACTAGGCAGCTCCTTGACTGATTAGTTTAGCTTCATTGCTACAAAGAGCCAAACAGTGGAAGCTATGGAGGAAATATTCACACAGCGCACACAAAGGATACAGCTCGAGTAATGCTCTATTGCTGTGCCAATAGCTAATGAATCAATAAATTAAAATATTTACAATTATTTGTTGATGGAGGTTGCTGTAATTATTTGTTGATGGAGTGTGTCTAAATGCACAAATCAAAAATGATGTTTTAAATTAATCTAAATAGATGCAGAGCTGACACCTTGTTCTGTTTTATTTTTACATCGTTATCAATGCAAAATTCATGGCTGCCTTTAATTAACCGACATATTGAATTTTTAACCTGGAGCTGAAATTTGTATGACAAGAAGCGAGGCATCAAATGATTGAAATGACGACAAATGCTTCAAAATGAAGTAAGGATGTGAGGGATGACCATTACAGTGCATAAAAAACAGCACAAATAGGGCTGTAAACTAGGAACTCAGCACATTCTGTCCCCGTTTCTAATTACGAGCCGAGAAAATACCTCTGACAAACTTTTCAAACACATCCTGCTGTGGTGCAGAATCCCTCCTCTACTGCTCAGGGAACATTTTCCATTTCTTCAGCTGGCTTGTCGCTGGCCGTGGGGTGGAATCGACCGGCCACGCGCATGGGAGCCCCACATCTTACACAGTTCTGTGTCCACAGGCCTACTGCTCGCCTCTGCGAAACCAACAGTTTATTCTCTACCAGCAGGGCCGGGAGCACGCTCTGGAGGGGGGCGCATTGTACGGCATTACCAAGACAATGGGGCCATATGGGGAACAGAAGGATCTCCTGCTCGCCTTTTCAGCGCACAACAAATGGTGTAGCATATTATGCGTGGCAGCGGTCACTTTAAGGTTACAGTTTTTAGCATAACAACTGATGAAAAAGGGGAAAGTCATTTTATTCCCATTTAAGCCTATTATTGGCACGACGTAAGGGGGTGAGATTTATGGGTTCTGAACAATACCATTCTTGGTCAACATACTGACGAAGGCTTGGGGAGAGATAATGGTACCACATCATGTTCATCAAATCAACATCATGTCAAAGGCGGCTGCTGTTGATTTGTCTGTGTTGGGCCACATGATGTCTGATTATTCCTTTCTTCCTTTAAATGCATTTTTGACATACAATAGAAACCTAAAAGAACAATCCAAGTAAAAAAAAAAAAAAAGACATGTATGTGTCGATTTATCTTGTTGACAAATCCGAGGGACACAAATGTGAGTATGTGGAAACATAAACGAGGCAGCTGTGACGTCACATGCAGGGCGCTGCAAAATGATGCAATTATAAATGTCTGAACATCTTGTGTGTTGATTGGAGCATCGCAGATCTTGTGATGGTAGACTGCAGATCCAATCCATTCCTGGTGTATGGCATCTTCACACACAGTCAGCAAAGCAGGGAAAATCATATGGTGAGGTGTTGCTTGATCTACGACAAGTGTATCAATGCCAAGAGACTCTTTTTTTGAGAGGATGCTTTAAATATCTTCTTCAGTGAACGGCTGGATTCTCCTGAGATTGCGTGAAAACTTTAATGAATTCAGTTGAAGACATTTAGTCATTTTCATGTATTTAAAATAGTGCTTGTCTTTTGATTTTTAAAAATAATCTGAAAGTTACAAAAGATATGCACTTAAAATTATTATTGGTACCTACAGTGTCAATAATTATTGGCCTATCTGCATGTAATGAATTGACTATCCTCATAATCTGGCTCATAATGGCTTTAGGACACCAAAGGGTCCTCTAAAGAAGATGAGAGCCTATTGATCCACAAGATAAATGCTCTTTAGGATGTTAATAGTCTAATTTGCTTTAATGATTTCTCCTAGCACTTCCCCAGTCAAGGACAGGATAATATACACTTAAAAAGGCATTCCAAGCAGAAGCACAGCAACTGGACGTTTCCTGCATAAAAATGTAGGGCATTTGAGTCGAATGTTTGAAATTGATGATCAACCCCGCCATTAGTTTGTCTTTATTTGCTTCCTTCCAAGGTAATTATCATGGATTAATGTTTTTCTGGAGGGTCGTGTGAAATAACATTAGCGGTATCCACTTCCAGAATAACCTGCCTAGGCCTAATAAGCAGAATAATAATACCTTCAGGTTTTTCTTTGATGTGGCACTAAAGCGCACATTGAACACATGGTGTGTTGGATGGATGGTTGATGCAATATTTAATTAATTAGCTGTCAATTATCAAATACAAATTATCTTAAAGGTGTTAGTGACATGTATTGTAATTGTTAATTATTTGTATGAGGAGATCACACCTTTCTTTTGATCTGAACAGCTCTTAAATGTAATTTTAAATACAGAATCATAAATTTGAATATTTTAATTTCAGCATAGTCTGGTTCCATCTATTAGTAAATCTTTGCTGTATGGTGTAAGTGACATTTTAGGATTTTAGCACACCACCAGAGCAAATTTTAATCTCAGACAAAGGCAGTGTAGTATGACACACCAGAGACAAGATGAGCTATTGCTTTAGTAGTTTCAGGCATAAATGACATTGACTTCTGGGAGATGGAACTCTTTAACATGCTCTGCACCAACTGAGTCACATCTGCCGTTGACAAACAGCTAAGGAGTAACCTGAGTCTATGTTCTCTTTACTGGCAATTTTTACATTTTATCATTGAAGTCAATGAGCCAATCTGCAATTTACGCCGTGGAGAGTGGGATGAGTGTATTCAGAACCCGGTCACACACCCAATCTCCTACTAAAGAGCAGCGATAATGTAATAATGCCTCACTGATGTGCCAGGCAGTAATGGTGCTGAACATCTCCCATTCATCCAACACTACCTGATCATTGCTTTAACGGAATAATACATTACGGCTGGAAATAGCTGTAAACCTCCAACTTTATCTTGGGAATGTGCACTCCTTTTTACCTCAGGAAACGTTCCTGTCCCTCGGTAATAAAAGGCAGAGCTATCAGGATGAAATGAAAAAGAGATTGAAACCCTTCTGTCTCTGACAGGCAATGAACAGATACACAGAGTATGGCTTGCTTCTTATTTTGTAGCCTACAGGCTGTTTGTATGATTATGAAAATAGGTATTATGATCTTATACTTTCTCTCAGAAGAAAATGAAACACTGGAGATGTCCCCTTTTTACCCCCTTATGACTGTAAAGTAGGTCTGATTGACCGCTATTTCACTCTGTTTCTTAGCCCTGTCAATTCTTCCTTTCTTGACAAATGACACTTAGCCGTCTGTCAATAATGGCCCACGTAAATGTGCTTAAATGGGCCAGGGCACACCAATGTTATGGCTGTTCATCCTATTTAAATTACTTTCTGCCTTATATAATTACAGAAACCTGGTCTAGGAGGGTAGTTCAAGCACAGAAGCAATTGAATGTATTATTACTTATGGATACAGAAACATAAATGGCACACTGAACAAAGCTTTGCAATAATTGAGAAAAGACAGAGGCGCAAGAAGGTGACATCAACCATTAACCTTATATCAAGCCATTTTGTAAATCAATGTCACTCACATTTAATAACAAGTGTAATCAAAGGAATTATGCAAATTTAATTTGATGACTCTTGCGTTATGCAAATCCCAGCCAAATATAATGAATCCTGACACCTGACCAGCGCAGTATACAGCACGGGTGACTCTCATTGTTAAAGAGTGACTGTTGACAGTATTTGGTGAAAAACACTGAGGTGGAAAGAAAGAAATGCACTGGAGATCATCAATTATATTACTGCTACTGACTATAATGAGTCACTGATGTGTGTTCCTGTTTTGTGTTCTGCATTTGGTTGCTATAATAAAGACATTTAGAGTGGTATGATTCCATATTCAAGCTACACTGGATGTTATTAAAAGGTCTTTGTGTAAATTTGTCTAGCGATTCAGAAAATGTTTCTGTAATGGATTGAACACACGGAAATACAAGAATGAAAACAAATGACAAATGTCTGCCGCAGAAGCAATTTTCTGTGTATTGTATTAGTGACCAACATGTCTGCATGACCCACCGGCTCTGACAACAACCCCACAGACACACCTGTTACAAGTGGTTCATAATAACAAGGGGACTCCTCGCATCGGATGCAGTCAGCTGGTTCACTACAACCAAATGTTACGGAGTAAAACAGCATGTCATGCTGCCATTTGACACGGTGAAATAAGATTAGATGAGATCCGTTTCAAAGTACAGGAAGTGCAGTGGCTGGCCTATTCCAATATACAATCTGCAATATACAAATACAGAGCAAGAGGAGGCGTACTGAGGCATGAATAGTGACACACTTACAGAATAATCCTGCTGTCTGTTTTTGTAGGATGCTGCCACATTTAACAACATTTATACAGCTAGTTTACTGAGTTAAGAGTTACTGCATTGTTTTAATTTATTCACTGTTTATGCGCCCCTGTTATTTATTCTCAGTCCATTTGAGACCCTCAACAAAACAATGGAAAATTAAGTCTAAAATATTATTTATGAAAGTCGATTTAAAAGGAGGATAGATGGATAGACAGATCTAGATTAAGATTCATCTATATTCTGGGCCATTTTACTGATCTAAACTAAGGTCAACAATAGAGCTGAAATGATTAGTTGATAAATTGATTAGTCGAGGGGCAGAAAAATTAACTGGCAACATTTTGACAATCAACTGATCATTTGGCTGAGATTTGAGCAGATATGCCAAAAAAATTCTCCAGTTTCAGCTTCTCAAATGTGAATTTTTGCCGTCTTTCTTCGAATCTTCAATGAAAGCTAAATTAATATAATTGGGGTTTGGACTGCTGCTTTGACAACACAAACAACTTGAATAGATCAATTTGGGCTTTGTGATGGGCAGTTTTCTGACATTTACAGATTATATGACTAACTGATCAGTTGATAAAGTAATTGGTAGATTATTCAAAAACAGAAACAATTATTTGTCGTGAGGCCTAATTAATAACTGTGAAAGTGCAGACAAGAAACAAATTCATTTGAAGCCACGGTCATTCTGAATAAGCTAAAGCACTAATCATGGCTTATTTTACCCAGCTAGAGAGCATGTTTACACTGTTAGTTGTTTCTCTCAAAGACCGTACAGCAGGATTTGTAAGCCTCAGATGGTGTGTGTTACTAAGGAGTCCTTTAGTGTGCACCACTCTAGGAGTAAAATGAGCTTCGATCTGTCCCAGAGGTAGCCCATCAAGAGGTGGGGAGGTTAGTTGGTCGTCACGGCCATCTAGACCCTGGCCTGTGAAAGCCTGCCAGAATCAATGCTAATTATGCTGCCATCTGCGAGGTGCCTGTGCTAGGTTGACACCTGTTCACTTCCAAGTGACGTACAGAAACTTCAATCAAGCTGGAAAACAAGACGCTAACACTGCTGAAGAGGGAAGTGATTGGTAAAAGTATTGACAGCGATGATTGGTGGTTGGTGGATAACCAAGTGTAGACTTAGAACTGTCATACAGCTGAGTAACATAAAACATATTGGTGTAAAACATCAAGTCATCCATTTACCAGCTCAGACAGAATGCAGTCTAAAACATCTTATCACGGTTTCTGAGATGCTATATATAGTGCAACCCAACTGAAAATGTCTAATTGACCCTTCCACTCTGTCAGCACAGTCGTTTCTCTCCTGGAATCCCTACTCAGCCTATGTGTGATAAATGTCCCTGGGCTATAGCAACACTGTCCCTTTCCAGATAATTTATCATGCAGAGACAATCAGTCAGAGGACTTGATTAATATTTTCTGGGGGATCTTTTCAACTTTGGTGGCTGATCTAGCCAGCCACATTAGGCAGAGTGTTTGCAAGAGGAAACTAATAAACTAGGTTTGGCTGTTTGCTCACTGAGACCGGGGGCCTGTCAATTCTTTGCCCCTTGAAAGAGATCTGCCATTAAGGTGACATGAGAAACAAATGAGGCCAATTTCTCCTCCAATGTCCCATCTGATATGTCAATAAAAGCCCAGCAGCCGCAGGATGCTCCGAGATGGATTTTTCCTTGCAGCCAGACAATCAGTGGAATACATCTAACTTTCCTCCGATAGGTGAATCACTCAGACAAAACCAATGGACTAGCGTTAAGTAGCAACAGCAGATCTGGTTTCAGACAAATATATGAAAGAGATTTACTTCTGAGATTTTGTTTTCTATCTTAAAAGATAAGATAAGCCAGGCAATGCATTTGAATTATGTTTGTCTTTTGCTGGGTATAAAACTGGAGCCTGACCAGACATCAACACCTCCCTCACGGCGAGGTACAGCAACAAAGGATTTCAACTGTGTTCTTGTTCAGTCATAGCTCGCATCAGGCTGTAGATGTGTGTGTAAGAGGTTAGTAAAAAAAATGTATCCTTACCCAACAGAGACTGGTTCTGTTGGTGTCACATGGCAGATGGATTGACACAGCTGACTGATATTAAGAAGCTAAATCTTAGCCGCCTGTTTCAGAAACTGTGCAGCCCTATCAGAGTAGAAAAGGTTGCTTTATTAAGTTGACCAGCTGTCAACCGTACAGTCTCCTTACTGAACATGAAAAAGTCTAGTTAGCACACAAAAGGAAAATAGTAACTTTAAGAGGAAATAAATGACTATACTGCTAATATATCTTCCTAAAATAGCCTGCAAATTAACACTGTAAATGGTGATGCAGTAGTCTTTTAACCAGCCTCAGTCCAGGACTGACAAACAAACATTAGAATAGATCACAATTAGAAACAACATTACGGTCCCACGTGTGGTTGTGATACTTATATATAGAATTATAGCCTCATCTGCTGAGCTGCAGCATCGATAGGCATTCATTAAGTATGCAGCTCATAAAGTCAAATGTTTTTCAATAAATATCATGGGAACGAGGCTCGAGATACTCCACATTCAGAGACTTACAATGGCAGCATATGTTGAGGTGGATTGAGTCCTCAGGCTCCAATCTGGCTCTCTCTCCCTCGGACTTAGAAGATAAATTATGTGGGCTATTTTTCCATTATGTTAATCAAAACACTCGCCATATGCATTACTATTATTAGATTGGTAACAGAAGACATCCTGTTGTCAATGTGAAATTGTGAGGCTGAGTCTTAATTGATCACAAACACAGTTTTAGGATAGTCAAAGATAATTCAACAGCTGGCCTTGTTTATATCTCTTGTTAACACGTTATATATGTTTTATGGGGTGTCAATTCATGTTGTTTCATATTACAACAACAGCCTATTTACAAGGATGCCTCAGTGTATAATGGGAAGCATAAATGACAAATAAGGTAATCTAACTTGATTTTTGAAATAACAAACACAATATCCATTCCAGTTGCTTTTTCCAAAGCCATTTATGTGCTATTATTGTGGAAGGAGGATGTGGCTTATGTAACTTTAAGTAAAACAAACAAAACAAGTGGGGCAGTTCTGGCACTTAAAAAGAGTCTAAGAATGTGTGCTGGCCCACCTGAGTCACGTTAATTGTTTTCGAGTTACGCATAAGGTCTCAGGCAACATCTTAAATTCCAAGGTTGCACTTACAGCCTGCTGGACGTCCTTGACTGGAGCCAGACGCAGGTCTAGAGAGGGCCGTTTGGCCAACAATGTCATTGTTATGGCCTTTGTCATCTCAATTAGCAGGCGGGTGCTAAAACACAGAGCTCTAAATGGTGGCATCAGTGTTAACCTGGGACACAACACACTCCCCATAAACCCCAGCACTTATGCCTACTGCTGACCATGCTGTTTGTCTCTCATTACCTTCCGGCAGCAAAATGGGGCCCAGAGGTTACACTAATGACCCACTCTTTCACAAAGTTACTGCAACTACTCTTGTTGTCAGATGGAAGTATGAAATGAAACAATTAAGTTATTTTCCCACAAACGAGCCCCGGTCACTCGGTTAGAGCTGTCAGCAGTTTCGCTACTATTTGAGTTGGGTGGTACAGTGAGCATCTGAAAAAGAGGAAAGTCAGTTTATCATTAAGAATGTGTTTCTGCCTTCAGAAACAGTGGCCGATTAAATTAGGCCCATTTTAAGGTCAATGTATTTCTTTAATCAGCTGTCCCTTTTGATCATCCCTGGGAACAGTGCTCCTCAAACTCCTTGGTAATTGGTCCTCCTCACTGGCTCACTGTCTGTACTCATATGCTCACAGTTTAATGTTTCCAGCATTTTCGGCACAGGCAGAGCACGTAATGCTGTGCATGTTTAACAGTCATTTCCATAAGTAAGTGCAATTTCTGTACAGTTTGTTCCTGTGTAATGAAGTGAAATCTTGTTTGTATTCCCCCTATTTCACAAGGAAACCCACTCAAGCAGCTACACAGGAATTAAAGCGGCTAAAAATTAAAAACCGGCACTATCTTTAACTGAATGTCACACTATTAGGAAATAAAATCAATTACTTGCATACTAAGTAGTTCTGTTTTTGTTATTTCTGATTTTATATTCAGCAAGAGCTTTTTTTCCCCCCTCATTGTTATTGTCTGAGTCTATAAGTGACCTTAACAAGAAAAAATGCAAATGATGTGCGAGAGAAAATGGCTAACATTTATTTATCCTCGCTGTTCTCTTGTCTTGTTGGTGTCATTAGAACAGTTCGCTGCGTCCCATTCTCTCCCATTATCTCTGCTATCAACGCAGCACAGCAAGATTCCAGCAGGGCTATAAATACTTCCCCTGGACCACATACGGCTAGCACATCATCTCCCAGACACAGCTTAATGATGGAAAAAAAAATCTAATGTCTTTTTGCCCCCTTTCTTCTACACATTCTCACAACACCATGAAAAAAAGTCAGCCAGCTTGCAGAAGTTACACATACATTCAGTTAAAAAAAAAAAAAAAAAAAACACATTTGCACCTAAGTATCAGCAACGTCTTAGAAGGTGTGAAAGGAAATGATAGATGTCTGTCTTGATCATCCACTGGCACAGGTTTTTGTCGATTGCACCAGGGTCACTGACGCCGACTCCACAAATCCATTAAAGCGAGAATGCAAAAAGGACACTTTATCTGAATTCATTATAAATGGATCTATATCTTATGTTTAGGGCCAAGGACACGATTTGTATCACAATGCAAATATCTATCATTAAATGTTGACAGTTCATTTTTCCTGGCAAAGAAAGAAAAATGTTTTCTGCGCAGCACTCTTTCTGCGCTGTTCTTTTCCTGATAAGGCTCCAACAAAGTAGTTGAAGCTGATTTGTTGTTCAAATTGAATGGTTTGTCATAATTTCATAAGTGGAAAGTATCCAGTTTCATGATTTACGTGTATTGTAACATTACAGGTAAACAGTATGATAAATATCCCAAAATATAACCAGTAACGTGAACAACACACCATACTGCTTGTGTGCATTTTATAATATTGGAAAAACAATATCAAGAATCTGTCTGGTTTTTACTTAAATATAACCAACTGTAAATAAGTTGTGAAATTAATAAATTGCGAATACAATGCATAACAAAGACAGAGTGGTGTAACAGCAGTAAAACACTTACAAAACCGTGCCTTCTGCATTGAATTGACAGAGAATACAATTACTGCTCGCTACTTGTGTATTCCCATCAAATTAACAATAACCATGTCCAGCCTCTCCTTCATACAAACCGACACGTCATCATTTTTGCACACTCGCAAACTTGTGGGCACTTTGTCCGATGCAGGGAGTTGAATTGCTGAGCACATGGCTGGGCATGTCAGTCAAAGAGCAAAAGGAGCATCCCGTTGTGTCACTATCTAAATAATGGCTATAAAGCGTAGCTAACGGTGTCCTCTGAAACGTGCTCAGGTGGAAAGAACTAGACAAACAGAGACAGCCACCGCAGTGCTCCCTGACACAGAGGACAAAGTGAGGGCCTCATTTCCTCCCTCTAATCAGTGTTTACATCCACCCCAGTGCCAATGGCTGGTGACTGAGCAAGACGTGTATCAATCACCAAAGGCAACCTAGCCGGAGAGGACGCACAGATACACAAACACAACACACACTCTGACACACAACAGTCTGGCAACAGGGACAACACTGCTTTCATCTTAACCTCTTCTTCTTCTCTTGTGTCCTTTCTCTGTCTCTGTCTCTGTCTGTCTCTCTTCCTCTCTCTCCCTCTCTCTCTCTCTCTCTCTCTCTCTCTAATGGGTGCAGAGAAATTACAGCTAATTAAGGATGTAAATGGTGGCAGAGAGTGACTTCTAATTCTGCATTAAATTGTCTCTTACCTCAGCAGAAAAATTTATCAGAGGAGGCAATGTCAACTTTTACTGGGGTGGGTTATTTGCATTTCTACACGCATTAATTCTGGGATGTACAGCACCTACAGAGCCAAACCGAGGGCATGACCTGCTTCCCATCAACCCTTTAGGCTTCACAGTGGATGTTATTGCTCTTCTCACCCTGTAGTTTCCTAGCTACCAAGCTCACAAAATAAATGCTGTACAAGGCACACTAGGAAGCATGGCAGGCAAAGACAAACACGCAGAGAAATACATGTGCCAAGCCTCCATGCTGCTGTCACTTACTTCACTCCACAGATGTTTACAAGGTCACAGCACAGCCATAAAGACCGCATGAAGCGCAGCTCAACGTGAGGCGCAGAACCCCAGGTTAGGTGCTGCGCTGAGCGCATTAATTATCTTTGCGGCCATTCTTGAGGTGAAAGCGGCAGATTTGAGGCACGGCCAACAGAAGCGGTCTACATGGACCGCAAAGTCAGAGGGCACGCCAGCAAACATGTGGTAGGTGCCAAGCTGCAGGGTCTGAGAGCTGGGCACCAGGGACTGGAATGATTAGAGATTTATTACAGCTTTTCTGCAAAGTCATGCAGTCGGCCATATGTATCAATGACACAGAGGATCTATGAGATATCCAAGCATAAGTAGAGATGTACCGCACGCATGCAACAATACTTAAAGAAAACCTTGACTACAACCTCACAGAGGCTCATAGATTGCGTTTGCTTGGCCATTGATTGACCCCCAAGTGAAGGACCTCATCATTCTCTCAGCTGTTCCTACGTTTCATCCAGCTCAATCCATTTACATTTAAGCACAGCTCTGCTTGGCCTAATTAGTTCCATGGCTCCATTAGTCTACATTGTGGTCAATCCATTCATCACTTTGCATGTTAGTTAAAAGCCCATTTCTCTGATCCTGTCACTGTTCTCTGCCTATTACTGTTCTTTTTTTTTCTAGAAAGGGGAGTGAAAGGGATTATGGGTAACTAATTACTAAGAGGATGACATCACAGCAGGCCTAACTTGACTGGTAACCTGTAGATACTAAACTGCACGTCTGATAAACTCTGTAATTTATTTAATTTACACATAACTGGTTTAAAGGTGACACATGTCTCATGAAGAGTCTGAAACTGTTCAGATAATACATGTAAAAAGGAGGTTTCATGTTCATGTAAGACAGAAAGAAAATAAAGAGCAGAACATAAAGTGAGAGAGAGAGTGAGAACGACAGAGAGAAAGAGGGGCGGTAATGATCCCTGCATTGAGAGACTTGGCTCACCCACTGGCATACTGGCACGTACGGTCCACTGGTTCCAAACTTGCTGAGGTCTAAAACTCACATTACGCCTCAAAAAAGGCAGGCAACCAGGACCTCAACACAATGAAGCTAATTAATTCTCAGACATAATGAGACATTATCATGTTTGATGTATAGTTTACGCACTCTCAGGGTGCTCTCTGCTATCAGGACAACAGTTTGTGAAAACTTGCTCTGACAGAGAGGAAACAATCAGCTGGAGGTGGCAAGACTCATTTAATAGATAAAGCTGTCATGTCAAACAATGCGAATGTGACCTCAGCTTATGCTCAAGGATTTTCCAATTTGTTGTTGATTTACAAATCCAGGTTCAGAAGAAAAAGGCTACAGACAACTTAAAAGTATAGGATCCTGGAGAGGTTTACGTTTATATCCAGTGTGTTTGAGTACATCTCCTGTTTCATTGGTTGAGTATATCCCATGGCTATTCGCTTTACAATTGCCAGGTCACCACCACTTTACGTCTGCTATCTTATGAAGAAAGTGCAGTGAGGCTACCTCTCAGGATGGTTCAATGTCTGGTACAGTCCCTGAAAGCAGAACTCATTTCCAGGCCAAGCTACTCCAGAGTCCCAGCAGGGAGACATGAGGCAATCTCAGGCCCGTGATGCCCTCCCACAGTACCCGCTGCCCTTTCACTCCCACATCCTTCCCTTTTATCAGGATTCTATTTTCCCTCTCCCCTCCTGTAAGGTAACTCCATCTGAAATTTTACATCTCCCCTCTCTCTCTCTCTCTCTCTCTCTCTCTCTCTCTCACTCTCTCGTATCCTGTTCCCATGATGGATGAGCTCCACTCTGGGGTGTCTCAGCCTGTCCATCATGCCCTGCGATTAGGAATTAAAAATTGCAAACGTTTCACAATAGCCACCCCCATTTTTCTCCAACCGCACCCCCACCTCCCCACTCTCTGCCACAACCCCGCCTCTCATCCAACCACACCTGCCACACCATCACCGCCGCCGCCATAACCAAAAGCCTCATTGCCACCATCAGCACCATATCCGTATGCAGCCTAGCACACTATCCCCAATTCAGATGCACCAAACACCTACATTCATCTAAGTGGGAAAAAAAACATAATTTATTTTGTACTTCCCAGATAATTTACTTTTTTTTCTTTCCTTTCTACAGGAATTCTCCATTTCCCTATAAAATGAAAATTCATCTAGAATTACATCTTATGTCATCATTATGTTTATTAAGCGTGGATGATGTATATGAACAGCGCTGGCTTGCCGCTGAGTGCTTAATGATGCATAAGATTAAGCCGAGGCTCTCAGCTGCGCTGTGACTCCCCTCTGGTACCCATACTGCCGAGGCATGCTGGGAGTACAAGCTCCAAACGGCCATCAGGTGAAAGGAACTAACATCTCTCTTTTTGTCTGTGTGTGAGTGAGACTGAAATGTGTGTGTGTGTGTGTGTACTTATGTTTTCTGCACACTGCTGAATAGGAGTGTGTTTCTTCCTGCACACATGTAAGAGCTGTAGAGGAATGGTACACTATCACCACGCTTTATAGTATCTGTCCACCTATATTAGAAATAACTTGCTTTTGCCTTGCTCACTGTGCTACGATCATGCTGTTTTCTCTCCTCCATCCCCTTCTCCTCTCTGCCCCTCTATCCATCCCTGGACCTCTTCTCTCTGTGTCCTTCCTCCCTTCATTTCTCTTCTCCCCTTCTCTCTGCCACACCACTGTTTTGCCGCAGCAGTCTATGACAAAAACATTATCCTTCTGCTGCTAAACAATCCAATAAACCTCTCCACAGGGAGGAAGTTAACCTCTTGTCTGTTCGACTGATGCCTTCCAGACCACGTGACGGCTGCCACAGTAAATTCAAATCATTAGTCTCCTTGCCCCCCCATCAGAGAAAAAAACTTCTATTAGTAATGGAGACCTCGTAAGAGACCTTCCGCGGAGAGCACTGCCTTCCCAATTCCCAGTGGAGAAATCCCGCGCAAAAAACTAATTCTACTTTTAATAATCTGTCATCAAGACCAGAGGCAGTCATAAATTATGTGGGGACCATGTGCGAGAGCAAGCCACAAGAGGGAAATCAGGGTAGAAAATCAAAGCCTAAGTTTGACAAACTTTCCTGAAGATAAATAATAACTTACAAACCGGATTAGTTGTTAAGTCACAGCTGAGCGCACAGTCAAGCCGTTCCAATCAGCCAATGCAGATGAAGAATTTATAGGTAGAGCTCATCATTTGTTTTCTTACTCTCCTCCCTCTTTTTATATGCATCCCACCTTTTCTCATTCCTGTCTCCTTCAAGCTTATTATATTCAGGGCCTGTTGTCACACCCTGGGCTGGTTTTATCATTAACTCCTTGTGTGCCAAACCAAAGGCAGCGAGTGAAGGTATTTTTAAAGTGACAGATTTTTTTGTTAGGGGGGGAAGGGCTCAGGCCAAAAGACATTACAGTGGAAGGAGGTTGCCTGGCTTGTGTTGTAAAGTAAATACAAGGGAACACTGGAGTCCCCTCACTGACTGCGGCATTATGGGGCCTCCAGACCTTAATTGGCCACGAAAACAAAGGAAAGCATCATGGGAAAGGTACTGCAAAGGGAGAAAGACACATTTGAAACATGACCAAGGCGCTTTGAGGGAGTGCGAGGGAAAAGGCTATCAGCCGCAAGGGTCTGCTCTTTGTTCCTGTGTCAATATCTCTGTAAACTATCGACATGCATCATAATCGTTCCCTTCTATCAAGTGCGGACTAAAGAACAATCTCCATTAGGTGACAGCACCCCGGCAGGTTGATAAATGCTCCCTGACGAAAGGGAAGGAATTGTGTAAAATAAAGAGGCATGTTCCAACAAGTCTTGTCAAAATGGTATTGATTTAATCATCTGCAGAAATACACATTCTTGGTTAGTGTAGCGTGCAGCGGAGATGGCAGCCGCAGCAGAAGCTGGGATACGCTTTACAGCTGTTGACGCGGAGACGCTCTCCCTCATTGGCTTTGCAGGTGATGAAACACACGCTGAGCCGCGCTCTAATTTTTTTCCCCTCCCTCTCTCCCCCTGTCCCTCTTCAATCAGATGTTATCCTAAGAAAGTGTCTGCAAATCTCCTGTTCTATTTTTATTTAGGGCCAACAAATATAACTTAATGTGAGTGGGCGAGTCTATATGTAACATGCCGCTGTGGCCAGCCTTCTCCTTGGCCTCTCAGCAGAGTGCAGAGGCGAAAGATAACAATAGCCCTCCATCATCTAGACACACCAATGGTATTCCAGTAGCTGGAGTGAGCTGGCCAGAGGTCTGGGAGTGTTTATTTAACATCGGGGTGTTGGAGTGTGTGTCTCACCTTGGGACAAATGGATCCCCTCTCCTTCCTCTGTTGGCAGACTCAGAGTAAACACCATGGCAGAAAACTGGAGGTCTCATTGCTCTGAAGTACAAGTTCATCAGACAGGTGGGAAGGTTCATCATTTGAGTGTTACTGCAAGAGGGACCCCTACCCTGTAAAACATGGACCATGTCGGTGCAAATACATCATTTGCTTACATACAGTATCTGTGATATAAACAGTACAACAGCCCAAGCTACCAGTGTTTGACAGTGGCAGCCCAAGCAGCTGTTTTCTTAACAATTGTAATCATTTAGAAGGTTAAAGGGGGTATTATTATCTCTGCACAGCCCATCTGAGCAGTGATGAGGTGAACACAAATAATGTGCGTCCCCTACAGAGGGAAGATGTGTGGCTGCGGCCGCTGGGGGTTGGAGACAATCCCACAGTGACCTGACCTTGACATGTCTGAGTGAAATGGTGGCCGAGGCTAATACCTCATCATATTGAGTTTGACTTTGAGCTCACTGCGGTGGGCACCATAAAACAAAGGATAACAGTGTGGACAAACAGTCGTAAACAATGGACAATTAACATAAATTGCTATCAAATAAAGCATGTGGTTTGCCTAATTATATTTAAGAGATATAGAAACTGACTATCCTGACTGCTGCTATATGCTTTCACTCAATTCAGCTGATATTTGGCAAATTTTTTAAAAATTACTCTAACTATTAACTCCTTTACTTATAAAAAACATGTGACAGAATACAGGATATATATAACAGTTTTCTTGATAGCTAATAACTTGAAAAGGACATAGTTCTTATCTGACAATAAAACCTAAAAGCCAATGGGATGGAATCATACATGACCGCATCATAAAATGTCTACATTACAAAAAAATGAAATGTCCACTCCTCTGAAATCAGGACATAACTCATCATATCAAGCCAAGAGTGAAGCTTCAGACATTATTCAGTCCAGGAGGACAAGTGGAGAGGTGAGGGGAGACACCTCATGTGAGCACAGACCTTTATATATTACCGCCTGCTCCAAAGTAAGGACAAAGGGAATGAAGATGACTACCCTGTCACAGGGAAAAAACAGATGAACCAGACAGACCTGACTGAACTGTTCACTAACCGCAACCTGGGCCTCATACAACACATTGCAACCTAGCTAACATTTTTTATATATTTTTGATCAATAAACATTCTGGTGGAGTATGCTCACCCATGCATTATCTCTGCTTACAAGTCTGTCCAAAATATAGTGAGTATTTTTTTTGTTTGTGTCGGTACATTATGTCGTGAAAATGACTTTTATACACTGTTGCATGGGTTATAAGGGTGTTTATACTGGCTCTGTATCTTATTTAAGAAAATAAGGGTTATCAGTTGGTGTTAATTACAACCTTAAAGAATCCAGAATAACATTTGGTTATTATTTTGCTTGCAGCTAGGCGTGTTAGATGATGCTAGACGATTAACCTCCTAATATAGACCCTTCGCACAGAAGGTATTTTGACATGTCACAGTAGGAAAAACACAAGTGTAAATTTCAGAATTAATGATGGCTGAATTCCATTTAGCTGCTTTGGTTTCATGGTCATGATATTGTGCATGCTGGCTCACTGTCACTCTGTCAAGGCTTATTGGGACACTAATAACATTAACAGAGTCATTGCTAATGTTATTTGTGACAACTGTGTTTTTAATACAGTGTCTGGTGTGAAAAAGGGATAGCTAGAGTAGCCTGTAAGCTAATGTTAATTAATTCATTTGGTAACTGCTATTTTTGAAATAAATGTTTTTGTTCTTCAGTGTAGTTGGCATGATAATGAACTGCATTCTGAATGCACTGCTGTAATACTAACAAAAAGTGTGGGTGAGTTTTGACTGTGGAGGCCAATAATTTGCCCAGCTTGATCTTTTTACAAGGTGCTCCAGCATGAAGTGACCAAACTGCATCATCAGACATATTTGTTGAACCAAAGAGAGGCTTGTTTTGTCCACAATTTTGTATTTTGTGTATATATATATATATATATATAGTCATATATAAAAGGAAAGGTAGATCATTTACGACTGGAACAGGCCTAAAAATGAGCTAATATTCACATTGAATGGATTTTAGATGAATGTATCACTTAGGATTCTCCATTCCTCTAACAGTTAAGGCAATCTTCATCTTTATGTTGATAATGAAGATGTGTGTGGTATCAACTAGTCAGAGTAATTAATAGGAATGTCAGTGACATTGTATTAATAGCATCATGCATAGCATCAATTTAGCATAAATTGTCGTTTTGACAAGCCATTTTAATTAAAACTATCACACAAGAATTAAAGGACCGTGGTTGTCATTTTGGGAGACTATCAAATAATGTTACCATCTGGTATTTTTTGCATGTCTTATCCCTGCTAATTATAAGTGATACTCAAAAGGTTAGAGGCACTTTGGCAGATGCAGTGATCACCACCATACTGTCCCTGCAATAACCCACAGGTCATTACACTATGCATGGTGAAGATATGATGGCCTGCTGTTAGATTATGAAAGACAATAATTATGAATGACCAGAACCTTAAATACCATAAGAGAGCCCTAAAATTATTCAATTTTTACATTATTTTTCATATAACATCTCTGGTTTTGTTTTCTTATCCAACCTACAAGGTCATGTGATGCACAAGCTCAAACCACAATGCACTTCAGTCTTCAGAGAGTGGTGATCTAGCCCTAGAATCAATCTTCCTGACCACTCTCAGAGCCCAGGAGTGAGCTCAATATGGGCTCAATTCCTGTGGGCTGCTCCAGGGATGAATTGAAATAGCACTCCTGAACAGTCGTCTCGCAGACAGTCGTTACAGGAAATGTTGCTTTTTATTCATCCAAATGCAGCTCCCGTGCTCCTCCAGAGAGCACAGGAGCTCTCTGTATGTCAGTGGGTTTCACTATTCTGCAGAGGTCACACACATGACTGAGGAAGATAACCCTGCTTCACAATAAGGTTTTTTGAAAGTGCATGTACAGGTGTGATATTTTAAGTCTCCATGTGTAATAACTAGAATAACCTGTCCTGATGAGTGATGGGGCTTTCTGTTGTACACTGCACCATGGTACTGTGTCATCATGCTAGAGACTGAATTACCATGCCTTTTTTTTTTTTTTTTTTTTTTTTTTTTTTTTTTTAAGGTATAACCATGGTACTGTTTTGAAAGGGACTGGACAAGTTACCACATAACTAGTCATAAAAATGGTGACATTTGCCAGTCAATTTAAGTGGGTTGAATTCTCAAATGTGTAGCAGCAAACACATCATATTTGCAATTTTGCTGTTCTGGTTTGTTCAGTACACACAACATCTATTACACAGCTTCCCATCTACTGATGAGGGATCCTGCCTCTGTTGCTCTTCCTGGGATTTCTTCCATTTTTTTCTGTATTAAAGTTTTTTTTAGGAGTATTTCCTTATCTGAGGATAGATGATGTCATATGCTGTACAGATTGTAATGCTCCTTGAGGCAAATTTGTGATTCGTTATAGAGAAGTATATAAATAAAACTTACTAGATGTGACTAAGCTAAGAGAGACAACTGTAAGATATACAGTATTATGTAATACAAATAAACATGATGATATGATGAACGACCACACACTGCTTTTCTTTGGTTGGTAACTGTTGTTTCATGTTTAATGGGGGCTGAAGAGGGGTGGAGTTTGTATGGGGCCAGGCATAGTTTGGTAAAAGAGAAAATTTAAGAGCAACTAAACAGGTAAACGACATGTTTGCATCCTTGGGTAGTCAGCCTGGTTACTGCAATGTGCAGCTCCTATGCAACTAAATAAAGAGATGTATGTTGTATAATGTTTCAACTCCATATGCTAGAAACATCATTCTAATTTAGGAATGAAAGCTCAAATTCCAACAGTTCAAAAGAACTTCACTGATGTGAACTATTTAACTGTGTTATGTGGATTTGTCAAATTGTCTAATGGAAAGTTAAATCATTGAGTGAGCAAGCGAGCAACAGATCAGTCAGGTGAAAGTGTGATGGGATGAGTAAATGAATGGGTGTAGCGAGTAATTGCAGCAAATGAGTGTGTGAACAGCCTGACCTCTTTGCTGACTTGTGTTTTCAGTCAGTCGTCCTGGTTACTATGCGTCATGCTTTGTTTCATCTGACGTGCAATTATTTTTTCCATTAAATACACAACATGTACTGCACTTAGTTTTTCCGAATGAAATTTCAATCAGAGGCCATTACACTCTTCAGACAGAGAAAGTTTAGAAAAATAACAAGACGCAATGGAAAAGAAAATAATGCTCTGTCAACGGAGATGGAAAACACAAAAATAATCATTTGCAAGAAGCAGGTGATGCATATGTTAAAGTGTCAAGAAGCAGAGGAGAAATTAATAGCTTTCTGCCATAAGCATTCCCTGATAAATATGATTACATTTGCATACTTCATTTTACTCTTGATCTGCTGTCTCGGTGATTCTTGTGATTCTTGCGCGCCTGTTCCAAAAGGAAAAGTAATTTCCATTACTGCTCAAACATGAAACAAGTATTTCGGGTCTCATTAGGGATTTCCCAGCTGCTCGTCCACCGACCAAATAAGATGACAAAAATACAGCAAACATATGTCAGCGAGACCATGTTGGATAATTGTAGATCAACAGCAAAGGAAATGGTTAAGTTACTTGCTCATGTGGACGCTGTGTTTAATTACCTAGGACTATTTCTGCAATGTAAACACTGCAATGTGAATAATGTACAAATCAATGATTTGAGAACATGGTTGTGGGTTGGGTGGCGGATGGGTCTTCTTGGAAGTGTTTTGTGCCTCATTAACTTATCAATAAGGCCATCTGACATTGTCTTCTATTTGCCCTGATGGGGAACGTTGTCCATTCCAGTGTAATGGCCCTGCGTTTGTCCCACATCTTGACATGTGGCTAAAGAATCAAGTCCTGCAGACAGAGATAACCTTGATAACTTGGGTTACATTTACTTTTACATAAGCGGATTAGCTTTAACGCTAATTCTGGTGTAAGTGACAAGCGACATTTAGCTGACAACTACAGATCTCATGGTCGTTCTCCATCGTGTGACGCTACTTTATCAAGGTGTTGCTCTTATTGTGTTTGCACCATAGGTCACTGAACATATGTGTGCCCTCTGGTCTGAGTATGTGCTTTTTATGTGGCCAGAGACACACAGTGATTGAGTTACCTTTTTCCAATCCTGTAATGGACCTGAATACTACACTGCATCTTGGAAAGTGAGCTCTACAGGGTCCCCAGCACTAAATAAATAATAAATGTTGCTCTCATATGATTATTTATCTCTATAAACTCCTATGCTTCAAAATGCTAAACAGTCAATTATCAGCTAAATTAAACTGTAAAATACTAAGAAATGCAACTTGCTCCTCATGACACATTATTAACCATTTGTACAAACTGTACTTCAACATTGTTAACATTTCATGTCTTTGCCATGGATTGGAATCGACACACATGTTCATGGTTTTCATATGGTGATTCTCTGGGTGACGATATTTGCACTTTTCCCCCGCCGTTTTCCAGTTCAGGATTCCAATTAACCTGTGCAAAGCGTGACGCCAATCACAGGACGCTGTATCGACAATGGGCATGAAAAGAATAATGCTGTTAGGATGATGTAGCTTACTGTGGGGGACTCCTCCCTCACTGGTGACAGAGAAGTTTGCTCCAGTCATTTATCAAGTCCTCTCTGGCCACCGAGGGGCTGGCGAGTCCCAGGGCCGCCTGCTGCTTGGGGGGCCAGCATGCAATATGTGCATTTTAGGCCTCTGGTGGGCTGGCAAAAACTGCTGATGTGCTCACTGCTGCTAAGTTTGATGGATTTGTTGTTGTCATTTGCTTTGGTTCTGTTCCCCGCAACAAAACAAAGGGAATCATTAACTCTTTTGTGCTGCATGGGACTTTTATGGGTTAGGGATAATGCAAAACGAGATGGGGTACAGATGGGGTCAGCTGGAGCGTTCTGTGGCTGGAGCTTTCCAGAATGGGGCGTTGAACATGCATGGATGATCCTGCATAGAGAGCTGATTACAGAATGATTTAGTGACCACTGATATCCCCTTTCTTCTCAAGCTCCCATCATCGGGCTCATTTCAGCCGCAAGAGTGCAACTGGCAGTGTTCACCACTTATATTTATAGCCAGTCGCTGTTTAGCACCTCATGCGATGTTCTGGCCAGGCTCAAGATCAGGCCATTACAGTGCATCACCGTTAGAGGCTTGCAGTGTTTACTGATGCAGGCTTGGCAGAGGGATGCTCCACCATTTAGAGCTGCTGCTATAATTCTGATACACTGGGAAGCTAAGTGCGGTCAACTTAAAAAGTCAACACTGATTTAACTAAACTACTGAGATTCTGTTAAAATACTTAAATAAGAGCTAGAATGAATAGAAGATTAATGGGTTAGCTAATCAACAGAAGTAATCAGCAAATATTTGATAATGAAATCATTCAGCCATTTTTTATTAAATAATACCAAAGATTCACTAGTTCTGGCTTCTCAAAGTTTGCTGCTTTTCCCTGAAACATTAGGTTAAATATTATTAAAAATTACATTATTGTTGTTTTTGACTCTTGGTCAGACAAAACAAGAAATGTGAAGGTGTCACCTTGGGCTCTGGGAAACTGTAATGGTTATATTTTCACTATTCTCTCTAAAAGAGAAACCAATTCATTGACAAAATAATCTGTAAAATAAAATTTTTAAAAAAGGAAGAAAAAAAAACAAGTCTGCATATGATTTAAATAATTGTGGATGATTGTACGAGTTCAGGCTAAACACATCATGTTTGTGGAATAACAGCAGCAGTAACAGATGAAGGGACATGTTTGGTCGGGAGCAGGCAGCCATGCGGTTGCTAAACTTCAAGGTGAAGACTTACTTCCTCAAGGGAGAGTTGAAGATCAAGACAAATCCTCTTATTTTTCTCTGTCAAGTCATCACAGTCTGAGACGAAATACAAATTGAGATTGTAGCAACGGGGCTGCGACAGTTTGCTGTTGACTGCAAGGGTTACAGGGGTGATTGAGTGTGTGTTTGACTGCCCGAGGCCGAGGGCTAACAGTACTGTTACACAGACAAGGTCGTCTCAGAGAGAGAGTAGCCTCAGCACATAATCCCAGTGTTCCTGACTACTATGAACACAGGTCTGCCACAAAATTGATTAAGGTGGAAGAACACTACTTGGGGAATAAGATCATCAAGACAGATGGAAGTGTATGGATTTTGGCCAAGAAATGATCTACAATATTTCAGTCACCTCTTGTGTTCAAATGAGCATGAGTCCTCACTTTAGGCATGGGTCCTCGAAAGAGTTGACAGTCATTGAAACTCAGCATAACACTTTGACCAGAGTTGACTCATATTGCCTACTGAGGGGTCAGCAGTCGCGATAATAATTCGATTTAGCTTAATGTCACATCCAAGAAAAATGGCTACAATATACAGTAGCAATATTTTATCAATATTGACCAGAGGCTCAAGCCAACCTTGATATGTTCCCCTTACTCTCATCAATAACACAAAAGAGGGAAGTTATTTCCCATATAAAACTAATCTTTCCTTTTTATTGTATTTTAATGAAACAGACTTGGTTCTAAGGCAGTAATTCATTGCATTTGTTATGTTTGGACAACTCATTAACATTATCATCTATTATCATTAGACTGAAATTTTAAGCTTCTTCTCCCTTGAGATGCAGTGCGTTTCTTCTCTTCAGTTTGCATTAAAACAAATGTGGACCTGCTGATGCATTAGATTAATGTGCTCACTCACTGCCTGCTACAAACCTCCAGTCCAGCTTGAAAACTAGACCGAGTTTCTGTCTTTTTCGCCTCATCCACAAAGGGAAACATGTATTATGACTATTTATTGTGCTGCACAAAAAGCTGGCTGATTGCTGGTTTTATTCAGACAAACAGACAGTAACAAGTGACTGTCAGTACAAGTTCATCATCATGTTACCAAAATAGACAACAAAGCTATCTAGTGCTAGTAAGTCTAGTATATCAGTAATGACTAAATGTAAACATTACTCTCTTGGAAAAACTGAGGGGCCTGTGTTCATTTACATCACATTATAGAATTATTTATCCAGAGATTAATTTGTCTGTTAATTTAGTGACTAATATAATCATCCACATGTCAAGCATTAGCAGCACTGTTTTTGCCTGACTTCATGTAGCATTTACTAAATCATAATGCTAATGAGTTATTTAGATTACCAGATCAAACTCAAAGTTCCTAATTCTTGCTGAGTCTGCTGCAACAGATCAAGCAATTTGCTAATTACAAAGTTTGCTTTTTTCCCCCCGAATAAATAATGTTGATTAATTAGCAAGTCAAAATAAGTGAAGATGATCTATGTAGTATATATCACTGTCACAAAAACGTACTGAAACGTTTCATTTACATTGCTTGACTTCTTAATTACATCCAAACTTTGCAAATTTGATGGAAAATTAATAACATGTAAGGTGAAAGGTTTCCTGGAAAAACCTGTCGACTAAAAATAATCAAGATGTGGGAGGAATGAAAAGATCTAAACAATACAGCACATCCACTGGTTTCTTTGCATCTAAGACAATATTTAAAGGGAAAAGTGTTTAGTTCGTCTGTCAGGTGGATCTACAGTTTCTACTATTTATACATCGGTATTCTGTTGACAAATAAATAATGTCTCCAGTTAATGTTGAGACATGTTAATATTAATGTCTGTGAAATAGTTTCACCCAATTCAGTGAAAATATTTGCAAACCAGGTAACATGACCAGGAACATGGGGTAAATAGATCATATTTATAATATAACACCATCACAAATTGATGGCCTCCACCTCTCCAGCTGTCTCCACAAAAATCTGAATATTTTAAGCTTCACAGACATAGGATTTATAACAGGTCTGCCATGCTGGACTGCATGGTTTCTATACAAATGAACTGTGAACATGCACTAGTCCTTATATGGTCAGCAACTTATCATATCATCCTGAACCAACTTTCACCAAAAAACAGTTAATTTTCTGGGCTTTAATTAAAAATTGAACAGTGTACATATACATCATCTACATACCTAAAGGGGGCAGGTCCTCCATTAGCAGTTTGCAGAGCAGCTTAAACCTCCCTTGGGCCTTTGGTGTTGCATTTCTGCTCTGGGTTTGCACACACTGGACAGAATTCATTCATTATCAATCCCTGGGGTGTGAATGGGGTTGTCTTTGTAGAAGTCAGGAAGAACAGAGGCTTATAACCTAAACAAAAACACATTTAGGTTTATATTACTCAACCTATTGCCAGCGCTGAAAAGTAATATGAAATGGGCCATTCTGCATAAGGACTAACTACTTTTACCTTTGGTGCTTTCAGTAAATTTTGATGTGAATACTTTTGCTGAAGTTAACCACATCCAAAACTCTGTGATACCGCGACTTTCACCGAGCTTTTACTGACAAAAAAAACATGTTCCACTCGCTCACGCATCAATTTATCCCTACGAGAATACCAATGTTTGCTTACCGGAAATACTGCAATTACTTAAGCATGCACCACTGCAAACGTTTTGGAGCTTTGTCGGGGCTTGTAACTAAAGTTTCAGCGCTACTGTTTTAAGACGACTGTTACGAATTACACGTACTTTTAGTAGCTTAATTGTTTACCGGTGGACGTCCTAACCTGACGTTCGTTGCGTGCCACTCATTGTGGTGCTGTGGATTGATTGGTTGGCATGGCAGGCACGTTTTTCTGTAGGCGGGACCTTTGTCATTCCACCACACCTGTCAATCAACATCTCACAAATTCATTGATTAATACACAGACAGTTGCTCTCAAAAATCCACTGCTGTATTGCTGCTTTTTACCTTAGTGATACTGACAGGACTCCCTTATTTATCGAATTGTGATGTGTTACGATGGTTAACACCTGGCACATATATAGTGTTGTTGATTAATGTGCATTGTTCCGGTCAAAAGTAAATAAATACAAAACATTCATATATTTTAATGTGAGAAACATAAGTGAGAATAGAGAGAACAGAACAGAGAAATACAGAAAGATATAGTTACTTATCTAACCATGGTTTGCAGTGACTATGCATGATCAGTGACACCTCCTCCAAGACACCTTCTTCCTATTCAGTGACATTACATTGAAATTGATATTTAGGCAATTGATAATCCCTGTGTGAGTAATGTTGTCAATTTGGCACCTAAATCCTATTTTGGTGGCCATCTGGGCTCCCTAAACTGCTCCCTTGAGAGCAGAGGTTATAGGTAGTAATTATTCAGAAGTCATTCACTTTTAAAGGTGTTCAGTACTTATCTGCTTCATAGTTAAAATGCTGACATAATGCCCAAAGACTGTAAGTTTTTTCCCCAAAAAATATTGTTTGGCCTGACACGTATAGTATGTAACTGTAGAGAAAATACTGTACATTTTATAGGGATTTTAAAGAGAATTTGATTGGATGTACAAAAGTCTTCATGTTGGGCTTCTTTGCTGGATGAATAGGAATATTTAAATCATTTCTGAGAGGGAAAAAAGGTTGGTATAAACAGAATTCAAAACTTTCCAGGCTCTTTTTCTTCGCAGATTACATTTGTGATGTGTGTGACAAATGTTAGACTTACACAGGCTTATCCGACATGCACTGTCTGTGCATTTCACTCACTTATTGCAGAGGCACTCTGTCAAATTGATTATCCAGTCAACTAATTCCCAGTCTATGTTTAGCTAAAGTATGATAGAATCATTGGGTCTCATGGGTGCAATTCTCATTTGTGTGTCTGTCTGTGTGAGTGAGTATTTATGCGAAAGAGGCTAACTAATCAACAAACTGAGCCAGAAGCTGAATATTGAGCAATCTGGGACAGTTGTGGATGTGCTTTAGGGCTCATCACAGCCAAATCCTGGGATGTAGTGTTTGACAGACAATAGCTATAAAGCACAATGATCATGGAGATGTTGTTGGGCTGCTTCATCTAAAACTGATCATCATATAAAGCAGGATATTTCCACTAGGTGATCACTGATGAATAAAGAATAAGAGTTTCATGATGATGGGGCATTTATTTTATGTGCTCAATATATGTTTTAAACAGTCCTCGCTTTGTTTACTGTGCTAAATGAGGTTTATTATTTCTTCTTGTGATATCAGGCTCACTGTTACCTCCTACAAGGAGGTTATGGTTTTATTTTATTTTATTTTTTTGTTTTAGTTATATTTTATGGTCTTATTTGTCTTCTATTCAACAATGTCTAAAAAATTTTATTATAAAAAATAAGGAGGAGAGGCAATAATAATCTCTGTGTTCCACTAATTTCAGTCACAAAATTTTATACGTATATGAATACTGACACTGAAAGAGGATCATAGGAAGCATTTTACAAACACTGAGACCATGTGTCCAAAGTTGTCGTCCTGTCCCTGTAGATTGTCATATATTTATTTCGTGATTCATTTGAGTATATTTCCCAACATGAACATGAAATGTCACAGCCTTCTCCAGATTGACAGAAATGAAACAGGTTATTTAGGCCTAAAAGCAATCATGTTTAATTCTCTCAATGACTTTTGCAATTGAAGCCAAATAAAACACAAATTGAACAATTAGCACGAATTTAAAAAGTATAAACATTTTCTACTCATTTCCATCTAATAATACATTTGTGCAGTCTTGGTAAAGATATTATTCTCTAAGTGCTTCCTAGTTTAGACTGTTTTCACTATGAGCACATGATACTGTACCTGTACTGTACTATCTTGTTGTACAGTAGCATGAACCACAACTCCACATGCTCACAGGTTAGCTCAGATCCATGGAAGAGCACAGTTCAATACCAGTCGGTCACACAAGGACACCTTCTTTATTTCCTATCGGAGCAGAAATATCTTTATTACATTATCTGGTGTGTCTGGCCAAGCAGAGTCCATGGAGAGGAGAGCAGAGGGTGAAAGAGGTCATGTAGAACCAGACAGAGACACTGGCATGACACTGTGACATGTTAAGATCCCCTCCACTGAGCTGTGCCTTGCACAACAACATGAAACAAGGAAATGAACCACAAACATTTTCCTGACCCCACCACCACCACCACCACCACCACCCCCAGCTACTCTAACATGTACACACATACAGACACGCACCAGTGTAAACACAAGGATGGGAACATAAAATAACTGTAAAAATGAACCGATCTCATTCTTGTCACAATAAAAGCCTCAAGTATATTTAGATGTCTGTTTTCAATATCATTTAAATATGACAGGATCTCATATGACGCCACGTCTTCTGCAAGGTTAGGGTTGTTCAACTAGACAGCAGCACTACGGCCATGTGTTCATCTTGTTTAGTGCACAGAGCTGACAAGACTCCGCTGAAAGGGAATTATACGTCCTCCGCTGGGTCTTCTCTCTAAATGAGAGCCATTGCCCCTATTAGATAAAGGTTAATAGTCATTTGGTGAAGAAAACAGCTGATTTTATGTCTGATCCAGAGCACAAACACAACCAAGTAATAGTGACATTTGTTGTCCACCTCATGAGGCCCTTCTTGTTCTTGAAAACCCTAAATATTTTTAATTTTGACCATGTGAAAAGATTTTATGTTCATTTTGTCTTTGCCCCGCAGGCAGGAATCAATGACATTTGAAATAATTGTTGTTACAGGGGAAAATCTCTGGAGGGAGAACAGGGCAAAACTGTAGAGAAGATTTGAGTAAATTACTGTGTCAGCTTCTATTTATTTGCGACCGGATTGCCAGAGGCAGCACTTCAAGATAGCCATTAGGAGTCAGGGCAATAAAGACAGAGCGTGTAGCCATTGTCGAAAAGTTAGCGTGTAATGCAGCAAGTTATCATCAAAGTGCTCCCTGTGGAGCGAGCAGGGCGCACACTGGGGAGAATACATGTGAGGAGAACCAATTATGGCTCCTCAAATCTCTCTTTCACAGAGGGAGAGGTCATAAATAGGTTGCTATAGTTGTGTACACTCGCTGTATATCACACCATATGGAGATGTTTGTCTGTCTGTATCATTAAAGGTAGCAGCTATTCTGAAACTGAGTACATGTGCTATACTTTTGGAGAGAACAGTAAAAAGCTACGAGCCAAAAAAAAAAAAAAACAGACAAAGTTCTGAAAAACTTTGTCATATGTTTGCAATGAAAATGACTGTTGACATTGCACTGATGCATTCATTTGTACATCACTTTAATGTGGTAGTGTTTTCCATCTTAAAAAGAAAACTGAAGGACACCTGAACCTTTCTGCACGTGCCTGAATTGTCACACAAACTGTTCAAGAATCACAGATTATTGGATCTCTATATTTCACAGAATCCAATGATGTGACATGTGATTATTGTTTGTTAAGACCCTGGCTAACTTTGAGGTCTGTCCTTCATATTACTTTTGTAAATATCGGGTCATAATGACCTGCTATAATCCCTCACAAATTACACACAGTTTACATTGTATGAGTTTCTAAAGTCTGATGCTGTTATTCTGACAGAGGTAGAATTCTTACATTTGACTGCTTTGTGTATAAAGCCCCCAAAATTCATATAAATGGATTTGATGTTGAGATAAATGTACAGAATGTATAGCTGAACAGATGAATGAAAATACAAACTTTACAGTTTAAGGGATATAATTTAGACTCATGACCTCAGTATTTTTTAAATCCTTCGTACAGCCCTGCCCCTTTATGACCACTTTTCTGTTAATATGGCTCTTTTAGCAGCTTCTTCTCTTGGTAATCACTCAGAATTTATCATTATGTAACAGATATCTACTCTGTTTCAGGCATACAGTGTCAGACTATAACTCCGTCTCTTGGGATATCCTAATTAAAATGCTAATTTCATGAACAATGTGAAAGCACAAAATTAGCTGCAAATTAAATCACACGAAGCTGCTTCAAATAACAGGAGAGCATGAACTGGTTAATCCTTTTTACTCCGTTTAAAATGAATCCTGACCTCTTTAACTGCATCTCTGAGGATATTAATAGAAGTAATGGTAAAACAGTGAATATGTAAGAAAGTCATAATCCACAGAAAAAAAAACACCTTTTTAATCCTCAGCCACTCAAATATGGTATGATAACCAGTGGAGGCAGTGACTTTTAAATCTGGGACTTAAGAGAGGAGGGGGGGAAGAGGATCAAACAATAAACAGGAAGTGGAGATGAAAAGGGAGGCTGCATTAATTAGATGATAGCGATGGGCTACAGCAGTGAAGACAAGGCAGGGAGAAAAGGGGATTGAAACTGTTTGTAGGGTCTGCCAAACAAATGGTGCAGGTCCCTACGGGAAAGAGATTATTATGGGCTCTGTGTCTGTCAAACATGCGAGCACAATACAAAAAAGGGGAATGGGGAGGTGGGAAGGAACGGGGGGGGGGATGGGGGCCCGAGGCAGTGCTGCAGCCTCAGAGGGCCTGCAAAAAGGGACCCGGCGCTCTCCGCAGCAACACTGGCCCTGCCAAAGAATGTCTGTAATCCGCAAGGCTGACTGAGGTGATCCCGTGGCTCTCCCCGGCAATGCAGCAGGCTTCCCTATTGTCAGAGGCGCTCAAAGAGGAGAGGGAGGAAGCCAGAGAGAGGGTGGTGTGTGGGTAGGGTGGGGTGGGGAGACGGCGGGGGCACTGGGGAGGTGGTGTCCCTTTCTCAGCCAGGCCTTATGAGAGCTCCCTGCCATTGTCCGAAAATTACAATTGCACTTTTCTGATCTTTTGTGCACTCCTGTTGACAGTGGTTATTGACTAAGCAGTTGGACATGGAAAGGATATGACCCCCACCCTTACACCCTAGCCCCCTCCCTCCCTTCCTCCTCCCATTTTTTTTTTCGTCTTTGGGGGGCCTCCATGAACAAGAGAGGAAGCAGGTCCGAGGTTTACATGTAGCATTAGACTTAAAAAGGGTTTGAGGAGGCTTATGCGAAAAAGGAAGACAGAGAGGGGCGGAGGCTTTTGGCTCTGACAAAGACGGCGGAAGATACAATGAGCAAGACAGAAAAAAGTTAGAAGAAGAAGAGGAAGAAGAAAGAACAGACTTTTTCCCT
This sequence comes from Lates calcarifer, assembly GCF_001640805.2. Taxonomy (NCBI): domain Eukaryota; kingdom Metazoa; phylum Chordata; class Actinopteri; family Centropomidae; genus Lates; species Lates calcarifer. The sequence continues at coordinate 12,352,324 of NC_066855.1, read as the reverse complement.
CAATGTGAAGATTTTTTTTCCCCCCAGTTTCTCCTCTCAAACAGATGCTAAGGCAGATGGCAGTGAATTAGCAGAAAATGGGCAAAGAAGAAATGAGACAGTATATTAGAGGTCCGGGGAGGACGGACATGACGAAATAAAGATTAAAGTGCCACTGCAGAGGGGAGGAAATCTCACCCAGGGGTTGTGGGAGGTCTGAGGTGTCATCTCCGAAACATAATGTATAATGGCTTTTGGTGATGAGCGATATGCTCTGGGCCTCGTGTTGCAAAAGACTCATCATACAGTAGCAGCAGGACACTGTGTTTCTCAGTGTGGAATTCAGGGTGAAAATCATCTTGTTAATGTAATGATGGGGTTAAATTAGATTGAGTTAACATTGGAGACACAGACTCAGCAAATGGACATTGATAAAAATGTTATTTTTAAGTAAGAAAATGACTTAGATATATATAATTATCATGTTAGGATAAGGAAAGATAAGACATGTTCCCTGATACTGAAACTGGAAAAAAGAGCAGAGAACATTTGTCAGTGAAGGGATCAGTGCAAATTTGGATTTCACATACTTTATTCAAAAGAAAAGACATGGCAAAGTTCTGTATTCATAGCCCTCATGTAAGGTTTTTCACACTGTAAAAAATGTGTGCGTCTAACCTCTTTTCGGCCTTGTGCTACATTCTATAACTCTATAAATAGAAAGCAGTCCCCAGCTATTCCTGCAGAGTATCCATTAGTTTGAGAGATTGACAGAAATAAAAATAGTGAAAGAGCAGACTAGGTTAAGACTACACAACATTACAACCAGTAATTCTGGCTGCCTATTAGATTTATCTGTTGCGGGCTGAGGGAAAGCATGCACTTTGTCTTCAGACATGAAAACAGCATCTCAAGTGTTACAATTCCAGAGGGGGTAAAGTGGAATTGCTGTTTTTACATTTCTGTATCATTTTTTTTGCCCATAAGGAATATGGATAACAAATGAAATATTCAGCCCCATTGTCTGATTTATTTCTTTTATTATCTGCAAAGATCACCCCAGCAATTTAAAGGATAGCTCGCTTCATTCTGGGCCTTTTCGCTGGGGGCCTGACAGCCTATCAACTTTATACTGCATAAACAGGTCAGGACAGTATGAGCATTCTTGTTATACTTTAAGGTTTTGAGCTCGCAGAATTTCTAAATAGAAATTGAAAAAAAGGGGGGCAAAGGATCCTTAAGGGGATGCTGCAGAGCCCCTTGCCCAAGAAATGATAAATTTGCGCTGTGTCCGTTTTTGAAACGGGGGAACAAAATGTTATTAATTTCAAACCAACTGGAGACCTCCGTATCACAATTCCTCAGACTGTAAGTAATATGGCTCTCCTGGAGAGGATGATTGACTGACAGGCGCTCCAGCTTGCCTTTTTGTGCGGGCTGAGTGTTTTGGAGCATCCCCACGCTCCAGTTTGTCTTGAAGCAGTCAAACGATATAATAAGCCTCGGTTCTTGTCCTCTGAAGGGGCACTGACTTCACAAAAACTATTAGTGTTTCATATCTGACCACAGATACATAATTAAGAGCCTCCATCCAGGCTGAAGAGCTCTGCAGTTAAAGAAAAGAAGGATATCATTTGATGACCTGAGAAAGCCAAGACCCAATGTATTGGAATTGAATGCTGGTTACATGTTGTGTACTCAGTATAGTTGGTATTAAACAAGTTGAATGTATAACAAGAAATTTTTGACCCTTCTACACATCTGTTGCTAAGCACTGCTTGAAGTAGTTTGTCAAAACAAATATGTGTGTAACTACCTTATAAGAATATTATTTGGAGGCTTTCTGTCCTTTGTTCATATACAATACAGTAATGCAAGTAATCATATAATTTGCTCTATGTTCTTCCCAGGGTCTGTTCTGGAGACCCAGGCCATCTTTACCAGCTCCGAAAAACATATTTAATGTTAAGAGACTTTAGCTGCAAGACATGATTAAAAACAATGGAAATGTATCTGAGTGGCATACTGTTACCTGTACTTTTTACGCAGCAATAACCCTCCCAAATATTCAACTAATATAACTGATGGAGTTTTATAATTACCTCAAACATAATGTCACTGTATAAGATAACATATTGTTTGTGAATATATAAAACGTAACATGTAAAGCATTTAATATTTTCCTATTTAATATATGCGAAGTCCAGTTTGTGGCAAAAGAAAGGGTTATATATTCAGTATTTGTTATATATTGTTGTTAATAAGGTCAGAAGAAAAAAATTAAGAAAGAATTGGTTGATTTTGCAGTTATTACACAAACAGGTTCATCCACAGTGGTTTTCTGTCACAGAAAATTAGGCAAATCTGCAGTAACGCTGCCTCTGAAAGCTGAATAAAAACAGACTGTGGCCTGCCTCATAATAACTAAAGGGCATTCAGTACAAAAAAATAAAAAATGTATCATAAACTTGACTGAGAAGAAAAGGTTTTGCCCTATGACCTTGAGGGAAACACTCTGCTGCAGGTTGCCTCGCCTCTCTGCTACTCCCAGGTACTCTGTCCCTTCTCTCTGCATTTCCAAACACGCTGCATGGCTAAAGATAGTTATTCCACCTTGAACCGATCTACATCGCCTCCCTGGAGAGGACCGGTCCCTCTTGTGAAACCTTATACAGTGTAGCATTTCTCACTTCCTAAAAGGGGAATTGAATGGCAGGAGGGGGGTGAGAGCGAATATTCAGCAAGTCCTCACTTTAAATCAAGATAAAAGACTGAAATGGAAAATAATAGGAGGAACAAACCCCTGGACAGCCCAGGGCCCCTAATGGAAACACATGGCTGAAGGCTGAGGTGTTGTCAGCAGCCAACACTGTGACATTCCTTTTTGATAATCTGGCCTGCCATAAAATTAGAATAGCAAATACTCCCTGACAAAGATGCATGTTTCTTCTCTATTGTGCCATCATAAAAAAAAAAGAAAAAGAATTCACTCCACTGGTGACTCTCAACACCACAAACTTCAATTTAAATTTACAGCTCTGCGAAAAGAGAAGTGATATGCACTCAAAAATTTTAATAACCTATTAAGTTATGACTTCAATTCCATTTTATGAATATTTTCCTTGGGGAGCGCAGCCATCACCAGAGAAAGATAGAAATTTAAAAAAGATAAATAGTGCCATTAATCTACAACATTTCTCTTCCATTATCCCTGAAAATGAGGAGTTATTTTTGCTCAGATCCTCACGTAATTAGCTCCTTACACTTGATTCACTAGCCAGAAAATGACCATGTTCAGAAAATTAAAAATTTGTCATTAAGTGGAATTTAACATAATATCATTTATCTTTATATATTCCTCGGCTGACAAGCGGCAGCATTGGGTGTTGATCGGGCTTTTGTGTCAGAGGCAATGTGCGAGGACTTAACATTATGAGAGGAGCAGGACTGTTCATGTGTGCCCGGTTACCAGGTGAATATTGGTGGTCTTAGCTGCTTTCACTCAGAATATTTATCCTACTAATGGTGCTGTCATTTGAAATGGGGAGTTGCCATTTGTGTTGAAATGTGAATAGGACCGAAACAACATGTTATACTGTTACACTCCATTATGAAGACAGATGTAAACATCCAGTTATGTGTCCACTAAAAAGGGACATTGTTTGTAGCGATCCTTAATACAGTGCACTCACTTTATTTATACTTTCTCAGAGTTCCACTGTAAAGAACAATGAAAAAAAATGTAATGATAAACCACGACTTAAAATTCAAATACACTATACAGTAAATCATTATTGTTTGTTGTTGACTTGTGCACTAAATGGTCTGAACTGTAATTACTAAAAAGAATAAACGAAAAACAGATAAACAAAGTTTTATCTGTTTTTCTGTAGTTATGTTGAACTACATACTGTAATTTGACTGGTTCAATTTCTGTGTGGGCAGACACTAAAAATGGCTCCTAATCTCACAGACATACCAACAGTTAACCAACACTGGGCAACATTATTAGCTGTTACTCCCTTCTGTGATTTCCGTTACTCCATGGCTCTGTATCTCTGTTACTCCATACCACTGATCAAATTATTGGATAAGTAAGTAGTACTGTGATACTGTTGCTGTGAGATATTCGCTGTTACCACCACCAGACCCACAAGACCCAGAGACAGCTAATGCTAGCCAGACTCATTTTAGACATTTCTGGGGAAAAACTAATGTTCACAAGATTACGTTTTTGATCAACATGGTGAGGTTTCAATACTACACTTCTTAACTGAAATCATTGCTAACATTAGCACTATTCCCTGAGTGAAATATAAACTCAATGGCAAAACATATTCAATCGCTAATGGTAAATAATACCCAGTTGAAAAAAGCTGGTTGAAAAAAGGAAAAAAAAAAAAAAAAATCTCATTGTATCAGTTTTTGTTGGCTATATAGTGCTATGGAAATCATGGAAGTTGACAGTGTGTCTCCTAGCAACAGAGGCCCTCAAATGTCAGTTAACTGTTGCCATGAGAAACAGACATCCAGAGACCTGAGACCACAAAAATGTCCAAAAACATTTCAGTCTTTTTTTTTTTAAACAAAAAAAAAAGGAAGAAAGAAAACTAAGCAGAATATCTGCAGCATCACTATAGTTCACACAAAAATTTTGGAGAATTCACATTTTAGTCCGACATAATCAGCCCTAAATGATTTACTGGTATTGAAACTTTCATCAAAGCCAGATAAGTTAACGTTCGTTTTAAATAAATGATTTGAAAATAAAAAAACAAATCCAGTAACAGCACATTTAAAACGTTGTGGATCAATGACTGAAACGTATGGGGAGGTTCACTTCTGTGCTGCTGGCTGCTGTGTATGGTTCTGTCATTTACTAAGTTCAACACAAAAACATGTTGGTCATCATCTCACAGCACAGCAGGCTATCCATTAAGATCTAATTGATCATCAGAAGGAATGGGAGGAAGAAATGGAGTTGATAATGGTAAGGGAAACCATTTTGTCTCACTCCCATTACAGAGTAACAACATTCTTGTTTAGTTATTATTCTCCTGTGACTATGAAAACAAGAAGTGAGGAGCCACATGCTGCACTTTTCTATTGAAAAAATGAAACTTTTTTATATTAGACCCGTGCAAATCTTGTAATCCTTTAGGGGCCATGGTAAAGACATTCAGTAACTAAAGAATTACATGAAAACATGTGACGTTGTGGCAGGAAACAATGCAAAATCATTCACTCTTCTAGCTCACACAGTCATGTACCACAGATGAATTGTTTTGCAATGTGCATGATGTCACGGTACTGAACCAAATTAGGGATACATGTAGTACAATGGAGCTTTCACGTCAAGTGGTTAATACAGGCTCTCGTCACCCATGCCTGCTCCCCTAAAGCAAAAGCACATTACTGCTAGCTTTAAAACTAATAAACTCATTTCATAATAATATGTGCAGCTGGGCTGGTAATAAATCATTATGGGACTCCTTGTTCCCCCGATACAGTATTGAGGCATTGACCCCAATCAAGTGCTTGCAACAAATATTTGGAATTACAGGGTGGAGCTGATTAATTTCACCAGATTCTGAGATTCTTTGAGGAGATAAATTATAAATGTGCTGCTTTTGGAGGAGAAAGTGTCAAATATATTACAAATAAAGAAAGTACATTCATCAGAATGTACACAGTGGTACCTTTCATGGAGGTTTTGTGTGATGTTTGTTGATTTGCGTGGACTGTTTTTTAAATGTATGTTTTATATGGATTTATAAGCAACATATAGGGCTTCACTTTGGTCTCTTCAGTTGTTATACTCCAGAATATCAGCGTATACCGTACCAATATGGTCATAATCTTCATATGAAAACTTTTGGGTTTAGTGTTAAACTAAAGGATTTTGTTCCCTAAATGTAAAGCTGTAAAAATGACCTCAGACTCCATGGGGTTGAAAAGCAGGATATTAACAATGACATCTTAAGTATGGGAGCAGGGACGCTGGTTGACACAAGTGTGGGAAGTGTGAACATGGTAGTCAATCACTTGTAATAGCAAAGGAACAAAAGTGCATCCCGAGGACGCGCCAAACTCCACCACACACATTTTTCACCAGCCCCTCCCCTCTAAACAAAACCAAGCAACCTTACATGCAACTCACATCCATTCAGCTCCCTGGGGTTCAAACCAATCTCTCTTGTCTCCAGCCAGTCTCTCTGCTTCAACCTGCACCAGCCATCAAACCCATTAATCCATCCTCCGAAGATGACTATGACTGATTTGGCCGCCAAACAATCAATTTGTATCTCTCTCTCACTCTCTTTTCTGGCGCGGATGTACAAAATATCATGAAAAAGTGTCAGTGGTAATAGTTCCACCAGAGTGAAATAATAGAGTAATAAGGCAATCAGCGTTTGACCTTGGAGGACAGCTAATTCTTCTGCCCATCTGTCTTAATTATTTCCTCTGAAATGGATACAAAAGGCAAACTGAACATTTCATTCGTTCTCACATGACAATTTCATTTTTTACCTGCTGGTAATACCTTCATTTTTTACATGATGCAGCATTTTTTTTTTTTTTTTTTTTTGGTTACAAATTGTGGATATTGGTCAACAAACACGTGCAGACTGAGTACAAGGACAGTACCTCACTGTGGAAAATGAGTGTGGAGGGTCTTTTTCTCTTGTTGTTAATGTTATGCAGATTCAAGTCATCTAGCAACTTCTCCTTATGAACTTCATATCACTTTTGTGATTGGTGTTGGGAATCATGATCTTGCCATTACAAGAATGAACGCAAGTTCGACTACTCGCAGTTTATTTCCACACCTTCCAATTTTTCTGTTAAAAAAGTAGTTAAACTAAAGGAATCCTCAGTAATATTAGTTATTGCCATAGGCTAGTTTTCAGCATAGGTCCAATTCAAAATCAAAGTAAATTCTATTTTTATGGCACAAAATCACAAGTCTCAAATTTGCAGAGGACAAATTCCATGAAAAACCATTTATGAATTTTTCTTGACAACGTGTCTTCTCGGGTGGCACCCAGTATCACTGCCAACAAACTTTTCGAAATAATCATTTTTGAACTGGCCATAACTTTAAACTAATACCTGAAACTGTGTTTGCTGGCAACACTACACAGCATGGCACTGTGGGAAGCCCTAACTTGTCCTTTCAGACTCAATGGAGGGAGGATATGAGTTTGGCTTCTTGGCTGGCTAACTGCACAGGCTGGTGAATACTGATATTGCTTTCGCCAACCTTCAAATTGACTGTTTTTAAAGTTATCAAAATCAAACCATCTCCTACATAGTACTAGAAAGTTTGTTGGCACTACATGGCATGGTAGGAGGCACTAAGGTGAAATTCAGGTGGGAAAAATGAAACGTGTGTCCAACTTCCTGGTTAAGGGCTACTGACAGTGCTTTGCCTCTCCATCTTACTGTTTTTTAAAGTTACCAGAACAAAACCATCTCTCTTTAAAAAAAAAAAAAAAAAAACTATTTGATGGCATGGTAGGAAGCACTACCAGACCCCAAAAAAAAAAAAAAACACATATCATTTGGCTAGCTAGCTTTGCAGGCTAGCTGAAATGTGAAAAACAGGACATTCTTAAGATTGTTACTGAACATATTGTGAATATTAAAAAGTTATTGAAACAACTGCATTTTATTGCAAAATAACTCAAATTACTGCAGGCACAACAAATTGTGAAATTTTAGCCCACCAAAAATCAGAAAGCAGGACTTGATTTAATGAGGGAAGTTAATGAGGGATATATATTGATATATTATTTATATTTATTTATGTACATTGTACATTATGAAAATGTAAAAGAATCCCCGTTATTTTCTACATTTAAATTCATCTTAAAAAGAGCACATGCATAAATGGTGAGTTGCCACATGTTATTTAAAAACATTAACTGAAAAAAGCTTCTTTTTCTGTTTCAATTTTCCATCATTTCTAACAACATTTTTTGATAAACTGATCATGTGATGTGAAGACATCAGTCACTGAAGTGTCCTGCTTTTAACTTTATTGGGGCAATAACAACTGCAGCTCTGCCAGTCCTTCAGCACTGAATCACTCAGGGCTAAAACTGTCTGCTGTCAGCTACAAAGTGCTGGTGAGCAGCAGTTGGAAGCACTTGTAGCTTGTCAGTCTCAGTTGGTCTCCATCAGCGGGAGTTTTTGAGACTCTGACAGATGATTCAACATGTGGGTTCGGCACTAGCTGTCGGTCAGCTGAGGGCAGAGGCAGCCAGTCCGTGTTTGACAGCTCTAAATGATGCCATGGACGGAAACAGAACAAAGCTTTTCTTGTCAATGACTGGTTTACCTTTATCTGTTCCCTCACATCCTCTTATTTATCCCTTGACATGAATGATTTTCTCTCAGTTTCGGGATTGCAGTTCATAAGATACTGTTCCTCTTGGTGAGTGCTGACATTTGATTTGTCAGATTTTCATTTGATTGTTTTCCTGTCAGTGTTGTTATCCAGTTACTTACGAACATGTGGTCTAGCTAGTGCTGCCCTTTACTCTCTGTTTTTTACAGTAAGAGCTGAATTTTCAAAAATCAACCTCTTGAAATTTGTTATTGTCTTTAAAAACAGACTGCTGCCAAACTGTCCATAGTAAACTCTGATTTAAGGTCAATAGACAGAAAAGGTTTTTAGTATAAGATCATTTCACTACAATATTCCCTCACACATGATTGTAATTTGATCAAATAAAGCTAATGGGGAGATGGAATGACATATAGGTAAATACATTTTAAAAGGTTTTAAAGGGAAGGAAATTATTTTTAGTATGTGTGAAATCAATTAACCTAATGTCTGTTGTTGACGTTGGTTTTATTCTCGTTTCATCACTTCTGTTTACTTATCAGTGTGGATCTGAGACATAGTCTAGAACACCTCAAATGATTAGATTACTCGATTCACCGGTAGGGCCTCATCAAATGACCCATGTTTGATCAGCCTGTGTCTGCAATTAGACATAATTAAGTGGACAGTGAACCCCCCAAAAATCCCTTTTTACCCACACTTATATTTGCAGAACAGAGCTTCCCTTGGTTTTAAAACTGACATATTTTTTGTCATGTAAAATCAAAGCATTCCTGACTGTTAAAAGTATCAAATTGGTGGAAGTTTCACATTTTCTCATCATATAACAGATTTTTTTTTCTTGGTAACCCCACAACATCACTGAAAATGTAAAGACAAGCTTCCATTCATATCATTTGTAGAGGATGTAGCAGTGGCTCAACTGAGAAAACAGTACACAGGTTTTGCATAATAATACCAGTTCAAAGCCAAAGAGGGAAAATGCATTTAGCAGTTTGGATACAGACCATAACTGTGAGTGTGATATAACCCCCCGTCTGATGCTGGGCTTCCAGCAGCCGTGGAGATAAAGCAGCTCATAGTGAGCCATGCGAGAATGCAAAGCAGGGCCATCTGATAGCAGAGAGCAGAAGGTAGGAAGGAGGCATGTGTCTGGGAGAGGCAGCCGAGGAGCATTTGTCAGGAGACAGTGACAAAAGGGGGTTGAAGGGGCCTTGCTCGACGCTATTCAGAGACAATTTGTAAGCCCGGCTGTTGAAGCCAGGCCAAAGACTCGCGAACAGCTGGAGCCCCGCCGTGATTGATAAATGCGGGCCTCCAAGAACTTCATTTTGATATGAATGAAGACAAAAGCGCGACAACATTCTGTGAGTGTTTAATATTACCGTCATTAAGTGGCGACAGTGGACAAACGCCCTGTCCTCAGCTGGGGATACACAACGCCAAAAGGGAGGTCAGTACCCCCTGGTAATTAACATTTTTATGACAAAATACCCTTTTTGAAGCAGATTTGTAATTAATTCAGGTTTCAAAGCTGAGTGATTAAAAGAACATTTAATCTGGATTTAAAAGTTTGGATTACACAGAGGAATAATTAACAAAAGAACTCAATTTTATCCTTCCGATGATGGAACATTATTTAGGTTGTTATAATATATTTTATATAGGTCCAAAATAACAGTATAAACATGTCACTGTGTTGACATACTTTATTTCCTAGCAAAAAATGTTGGACTTTCTCTCTAAATCTTCACAAATAAAGTATTTTTTTGGATAGTTACAACATTATAAACATAGAGAAAGGGCTCTCGTTCATCACACTGATATGTATGAACGCTAATCTAATTACACTGCAGGCAGTTTGTCATGCTAATCATGCAATAACCAAATTTCAACACATATTGACAGCAGCATGAAAAGAGTTTCTCTGTCACAGGCTTTTGCAGATGTTCTGACCCATGCTCACATGGGTCATTGAGAGCGAGGGTGACCAGCTATGATCCGATCACTTACTGGGTTCACTGACTTTTAAACCTGCTAGAAACATCTTCATCAACAGCTGATTTATATTTTATCACCCCTGTTGTTGAGAGTTTGCGTTCAGTCAGGGTTTTTTTTTTGTTGTTGTTTTTTTTTTCCATAAAAGAAACAATAAAGGCAGGCAGGCAGGCAGGCAGATGAAATTTAATCCTTTTTTCTTATTGATTATGCTTTTTCAAATAAGCAGTTTTATAAACATAACACAGGATTTCCCATCTCTTTTATAGAATTGAGAGTAAACTATGCACATTCATCCCTGACCTATTTAATGGCTGGATAGTGCCAAAGACCTACACAGGAAAATTGAAAAGTTTTCCATCATTAAGTGATATATATGGCTGTGACCGGAGTCCATAAAAATTGGGAATTGTTCTATTCTAATTTAAAATTCTATTTCAGACACTCCTCACAGTGACAAAGGAGGAACATCCATCCAGTAATACAGTTGAGAATTTGCTGCCAGGATTCACGATGAATGAGTGAATATTGATGAAGTTGAAAAACTCCACCGGGTCCCTTTTTCTACATCACTCCAGTGGAGGATGGGATGCGGGGGAAGGGCGGGCTTACACTGGGGTTTCCATGGAGAGAGGCACCTTTCTCAATATTCAGAATCCCAGTGTTCTGTGCCGAGTCTCAAAAGGAGATCAATCTCACTTTGAAGCGCTGGGGGCTTCATTTGTTTGTGAAGGATGTGAGGTGCTGCCTAAATGACTATGCCAATTCTTCAAAACCCACTTGCAGCTGACACTCGGTGCCTCTGCATTCATTGTTTTTGGGGCTCAAGTTCGCAGACACATGATTGAATCCGGCCCACTTTGGAAAGGCTCGCTCAGGATAAAGATTTAGACGCTTGGCAGTCATATTTGTTACTTAACTGAACCCCAGTGCCTCAAAGATCAGTAAAGTGAATCATAAAAGACAATGAACAGAGAGTAAAAAGAAGATTCGGTGAGGTGGAAAAAAGGTATCTGTAATAGATGTGCAGTTTTAAAATCTGCAGACGACAGCATCATTGCGAGTTTTAAAGAATCTTTCTCAGAGTTGAACTTATAAGACAAAGGATATAATTACTGGACAATAAAAGAAGTATATCAACTTAAAGAGGAAGCAGGAGCTTTGTTCTGGCAACGATGTTTTTCATTATGACGAGAAGAAATGTAATTATTGCTTGTGGGGCATCCAGATGTACACAATTATCCAAAAAGAATTTTCTATGAATTTCTCTACGACTGTTCCAGACTTGCAGTGGCTTGTTTATTCCACCTGTTTAAGACAGCAATGGCCTTTCATTTATATATTTTTTCTTTTTCTTTGGTCTTCTCTCCATATATTTATCCAGTCACTTAGGAAAATGTGACCTGTTGCCTCTATTTTGATTTTACTGTCCTTTTTTTAAAAACTACACATGAAAAAATGTGATCTTTGAGTTAATGTGTTGAAAAGATGCTTCAAAATAAACTATAAAAAAATCACAAAGTGGGCTAGAAAGCTTGCATAACTGATGCCATCTATTGCATGTTGTCACAAAAGCTTCCGCTCTCTAAGTTTAGAGAAGTACAGATGCCCCAGGTGCAAAAAACAACACAGGAAAGCAATTGTACCAGAAACTACTACACTGTTAAACAGAATACATATAGACTAGGTGCTTATTCTAATATAGGATACACACTTTAAGAATCTCCTCCCTGTAAAACAACCATTGGATATGAATACAGGAAAACCCAGACCTTGACATTGATATGACATTAATAACAGAAATTAATAGATCTTTTGCATATATTGCTATCTAATTTCTTTTTTCTGTGGGATACATTTTCTGCAGCCCAGCTTTTTAGGAAATGTAACAACAGTGTGAGTCTGCCAGTGGAGCCCAACATAAATAAGTCCTCCCTCAGATGCTGGTGCTTAAGTAGCAGCGCGTCAAGCCATTCTTCTCCCAGTTTTAGCAGTGCAATGGCCCATGCGGTTCTCTCACAGTGTGTTTAGAAGAGGACCCTCCATGTCTGCTCAGTTGTGCCTGGTTTACCAACACTATTGATTGCAGGTGATGTCCTGGACAGAGTCCATCTGACCTCTGGAGGGGCTTAAATACATCATTGTCCAGAGAGAGACCTCCTGAGACTCTGGTTATACTGTGTGTGCAGCCCTGTGCCTCACTCCCAGACACACTGATAAAGTGGCAACAAAAAAAGTCAACAGGACACATGGATAAGCACTTCTTACTCCTTTTCAGTGCTCTGCAAAATCTAAAAATACCACTGGAGGACGTATAACTATGTTACTCCTCAATGAAGCAGTTAACACATCTTCAGTTTGTCTTCTCTCAACCTCTGGACATTAAAGATGTGAAATGAAACGCTATGGCCGAGCTGGTTTATGTACGTCGTGATTCGAGACAATCTCCCTTGCTCTTGTCATAATCGTGCTGATCTGCTCTTCTGGTTGCCTTGCTGTGAATTCTAATTGCCGTTATTAATCAGCAATCATGTTAACACTCTCCCTAATCTGTGTGGCAAGCTTTTGTTCCATACACACCTCAGAGCCATTGATGGAAATCCAATGAGACATAGGTTTACCTGCCATGAAAGTACCTCAGCAGCAGTCATCAACACATTGCGGGGAGTGAGGGGGGAAGTACACTTTAAATTAATTAACATCAGACCTCTTGTAACACTTCATCTCTGTAAACAAACATTCTAATATGCAGTAATTAATTAAATATGCCAAGGTTCCTTTCTGTTCCTCTTGTTGATCTTTCGTCCTGTAGTTTGCTTTTTTTGGTCAATTCGTCAAGTTTATCTCTGGTTTGGAACATACAGGATATGTTGTCCTCAGAGAAGAGATGCAAGAGTAGCACTTGGTCTCCTTACTTTCATTTTGAGTTCAACTAACAGAGGTTTGATATGCTGTGCATGAAAAAAATGCAAGGGGTTCTTCCAGATGCCAATTTTGGCAAAATCTTCAAAACGCATTGTATTTCGCAAACATTCTGATATAATATAGATATTACATGAGAGTAGTGGAAAAATACTCCCACACATTAAGTATATCATTCTGAAATTTGGAAATTAACGTCAAATTAACACTATTAACTTATTAAAGATCAAATAATAAGGCTGAAATGTTCTAAATATTAAAGGAATAGTCCTTTCATTTGAAGTTCAGTTCACATACAGTAAAAGAAAAGTTGGAATATGAAGCATTCAGTTGATTATAACTTAAGTGTTTTTTAAACATTAAAAACCTTTAAAAGCATCAGAAAACAATATTTACTTACAACTTATTACATAATATAATACGCATCACCCAATTCAAGAGTGATAAGTGAATGTAAACTTTGTTTACACTGCGTTTTCAACATGGAAGTTTCATTAAATTGTTATGGTATAAAACTTATTTGCGAGTGGCACTCGTTCCAAAAATAGGGCCCCACTCTCTGTTTTCCTGATTTCCATTTCATATCTGCAACACTCATCGCGCCCCAGCTCTGCATGAGAGCTGCTCATGGGTGATGATTTTTGAATCGATTTGCCATTCTCACAAACGAAGGGCACAAAAGGCTGAGCAATCAGTCCAAGGCTGGCTGCTTTTGGCCCAGAGAGAGGAGAGATACTCTGTGAGTGGAGGGCAAGCATGGCTGATCTGAATCATGAAGAATAATGTTTAGCCTGGCAGATGATTAGGGATGTTAATTTTTTGGGGGGGGACGGGGGGAGGAGGGGAGGTGGGGGCAAAGGGGGCTGGCACTCGGTGATGTCACTTTGGCTATCCGAACAATCTGGCAGGGCCGATCCTGGCGAAACGCTGCTCAATTTGCTGGGGCTCCTGCTCCATTTGCCTGTTAATGAGCACTGTTGTTGGAGGTACCCATGTGTACCATGTCATGAGGCTAGCAGGCAGCACCTTCACCTGACGCTCTGACCACAGAGGAAAATGGCAGCCGCTGTGACAGATGTTTTCACAGTCCTGGGGAGAGAGCCACGGGAGACCTGCGCAGTCAGAGGGCCCGAATATATCGCCGGCAACAACTGCTACAACATGTGTCTGCATCAGTGTACATCCAGCATGCACAGAAAACAAGGAGTCAGCTCTTTTCTTTGAAACAACATCAAAATGACAAGAGTGTGTCCCTCAGTGTGACTAAATAAAGACAATTTAACACTCAACTACAATAACGATTTTCACAGTGGTTACAAAATCGTATTTTTCTGCCTATAATTGGAGGGAAAAGATTGTTGTAAATATTTAAACTTTTATGGTGCATGCATCTGTTTAAATAGATAAAGTGCCACTTCCTGTCGTGCAGTTCAGTGGGAGGGGGCTCACAGTGTCACAGGATGGATGGCCGTGGTAAACTCGTTACGTCACAGCATGACAGCAGCACTTAATTACTAATGAAAGGGTGAGCTCTCCACAGACTATTTCTGTCGATGAATCAATCCAGGATTAAAGGACAACACCTGTGACACTGATTATTTTGGACACTTTACTTGAATAGTTTACATTACCACTGATTATTCTGCTAATTTAGTTGTAATATTTCAGATTTTTCTTTTTTCTCATTTTGGCATTTTAGCCCTTATTGATAAAAGAAGGTAAAATCAGACAAGACAAAAATCAGATGACCCCCTTGCGAGGCCCAGACTCCCAGGTTGGGGTCTACTGCTCTTGGCTCAACCATTGATCTCCATTCATTTTTTGTAGGCTATGGCATGAACATCAATTTATTTTTTACTCCTCTAAATTTTCTTAGCTGCAATAGTTACTAGTTATTTTGCAGATTACAAAATATATGATAATCTTCCAAAATATGACACATTAGTGTGGATCAAACAACCTATCAGTACAGTTAAAATACTATGTCCTGAAGAGCTTCAACATTTAAATGATGTTTACATGTTATGAGATCAGTAATAATATAATATATATACTACTACATCAGTATGAATGGGATTATTTGCATGAGTACTTGATACCTTAGTACAGTTTGTTGATAAGCATTTGTAATTGAAGTATATTGTGCTTGATTTGTTGGCAGGGAGCTAAAACTTGCAAACACACAGTTGCCATATGCTGAAGACAACAACAACAGCGATTGCGGGAGAGGAAGAGGAAGCCTCCGAGTTGAGACGAAAGTTGACTTTTTCTGTGGTTATTTATCAATGCCACAGAGTGAAATGTGCCAATAGCCGAGCTATACGTCCTAACACCATTACACAGTGCATCATTAAACAGATCCATAAAAGAGACAAGCAACCAGACCAAATTTTAACGACAAAAGCGCTGATCTGAGATAAGTATAAATACAGTGTAATTCAGCAAGGTTTCATGCCTGGTTAAGCATGTACATCTTTTGGCGGCCCACTAACTGATATTACTTCAGTGCAATATTTCAGAGTGCATCAACATTCCGGTGAAATTAACTCTGATGTGTGAGCAGACCCGGGTCCAGCACTCCAAACTGTCTCATGATTATATCGAGATAGATAGGAACAAGTCGTGCACAAAACTCCCCACAATCTACAAGCTGTCCTGACAAAATTAAATACGCCTCAGACGAAAAAAAAAAAAGAAAAAAAGAAGGGGAGAATCACTTGCTAATGTTTGTGCTGCTAGAAAATAGGTAATAGATGCAATGCCCCGAGAGTGTTTTTGGAGGCAGTTGGTTTTTCCTCTGTCTGATTACTAAATCTAGGGTTGATAATATACAGATGTAAATATGCTGCTTAGAAGCCCCCTCCTCCTCCTCTGCAATCCCTCCCTCCCTCTTCTCTTCCATCTGGCAGACAATAGTTTAAAATTCTTAATCCATGAGCAACCATTGAACATTAGTGAATTGCAAATTACAGATGTTTTACTGTCTCTCCCTCTTCTTTTTTTCCCTGTTTTGATCTGTGCATCCCACTGTCACTCAGTGTCGCGTACGCATCCCTCGCTCCTCTGCATTCATTAGACACCCTGTGCCATCATGGCACCATATGACACTGTCATCATTTGGTAATTAAACCTTTGCTCGTTTAAATATGAAAAGCTGGCAAGGGTGTGATCATAAACAATGTTGCGCAAACCAGATTTTCCAGACTAAATGAGAACTCAAGCGACATCATGCCAGAGATGGATTTTTTTTCCCCCCTCTCTCTCTCTCTCGCTATCTTCACTAAACAAAAAGAAAGAAAAACAAACACTGGGAAAAGTTGCTCCTGTGCCAAACATATCATACTCTCACACATTAAAATTCATGTAAGCAGATACTTTATTTAAAGCACAAAAAACGCAACCTAGAAAACAAACTCCAGCTTCATGTCTAATGCGACCGACATCATAAAAGTATGTATTTTATGGTCATACCCGCAGATTACAGCTCTCCTCTTTCAGTTCAGAAGTAAACAATGATAATAAACCAACAGATGACGGCTTCCAACACCAATACGAGCGCAATAACATCATGATGGCAGAGGGATTTTTAAATTCTGCCCTTAAATGATGAGGCACAGGACATAACATCAGTGTTGCACTCTTCTGTCCCCTAAACACAGTTATGTGCTTGATCACGTTGGACCACCAGACAATAAAATCTTCCCCTGGTGCCCGAGGACAGGCGTCAACATCTCCCCAACTCTCATCTACATTCACACGGGCCTCCATCGCTGAAGATTTAGCCAAATGGCTGTGGAGAGGAGGAATGCCCGAACCATTACAAGCCAAACTACTGGCCTTTTATTACCACTAAACAATCTTCCTCAGAGCCGTCCTTTAGCGCACCTCCGAGCTCAGAGCCGGTGAGAAAGTGCGTGGGAGGAGGCCATTCAGTCACATTATGGCTTTCCATAGATCAAGGTCACAATTTTCATGATCATTACACCACTGAAGGTGACAGGAAGCATTTACAGAAGTGATCAGGAGCTTATGTGGGAGCTGCTCATCCGTAGATTTCTGGGGAGAGGAATATATGTGTATACACAACCTCACACACACACACACACACACACACACACACACACACACACAAACTAATCAGCCAATCACACTGTGCAGCTGACATTCCTCAATCATATTATCATATCATCATTACAGAAGAAGAAGAGAACTGGCAAAGACGAAGAGGAAAAACAAGACAACAAGACAAAAAGGGGGAAATTAAAGAAATCAGCTTGTCTGTGGAAAAAAAAATATCAACATTTGGGAGTTCAAAGCCAGCCACCAGGAGGTGACTGCTACATTATGCATTCACACGCCATAGGCTAACACATGTCAGCGGCCCACTGGACAGAAGCTCTGTTTCCCATATTGCTGACATGTGATTGGAAGCTGTTGGCTGTCTGGTTGGGACGGAGGCAGCTGGCGGGACACCTCCGAGCCGCCTCAGGCTGATCTCTGCTGCACACACACACACACACACACACACACACACACTAAGAGAGAAAGAGAGAGAGAGAGAGGCGCACACTGATCCACTGAAGGATCCAGCCTCTCCCACAGCGATGAACCCAGAGCCTTATGGGAGGACTGGCTGGTGTGTGTTGCCTTTATACAGTGGAAGAGGGGCTTCTGTGCAGCCCTGGAGAGTTGTTTTTATTTTACTGACTGTTGTGCAAGTAATAATAGAGAAAAAAATAGGATTGAATATCAGTGACAATGAGGATGAACTTTTGCAGCAAAAAAAAAGATACATGATCAAATCTTTGTGATTTCCTCTCAAAATTATCAGGAATGTTCCTGACTTAAGTTTCCAACGCCCTTATAATTTAAAAAAAAAAAAAAAAACCCTCTCCAGTCTTTGTTAAGTTCCCAACCAGAGGGGCACACATTTAACTATTCATGTGGAAAGTTTGATGGGGAGGAGAAGGGATTTAGCCCTCGTTCCCAGTACAATAAATGCAACATGGAGAATACTTTTTGAAAATGACAAGATACAGTCCTATTTTTAATCCAGCACTGCGGGGCATATTTAACAATTACTTGCAAATCTGCATAATGAATGAGGAGCAAGAGTGTATTTTAAGACTTTATTCCCCAACTTAGTGTGTTAATGCAGGGGAGATGGACAGAGAACGTGTCTGAAATATGTGAAATATTTATCTAAATGCAAAGGTTTTTTAAAAATATGAAACGACTTTTTTGTACATTTAGTAAATAATAATAATAATAATAATAATAATAATAATGTACTGAGTTTTGTAAAAGGCCCCTTTCTTCACGTTTAAATGCAAATGAGATGTTAATTTTTCTTAATGATTTGCTGTACCTGAGGCATGGAAAAGCTCAGAAACTCAACTGTCTGACTGCTTTTGTGCTCAGGGTATGAAAAGTAATTTAACAAAGTGTTTTCTAATCAAAGTAATGTAACCTGATCTCAGTTGCATTTGGATCTTTCATACAATACAGAATCACTGGAACCGCTCAGTCTGTGTGTGTGTGTGTGTGTGTGTGTGTGTGTGTGTGTGTGTGTTGGGATGGGGGGGGGTGGGAGGGTTGGTGCTGAGGACTCTAATGACGGGACAGATCATCAGCTGAACAGTCAACCTGAAACACACTGCAGACATAAGAAGAGTTTAATTGGAGTTAACACCAAACTGGATGCAGGTTTTTTTTTTTTTGTTTTTTTTTTGTTTTTTGAAGTCGCTCTGTGGATTTTTACAGTTACAGTACAAAGACTCACAGCAGACGTAATGCCCTTCCTGTGTGTGTTTTATCATCTGAAATACGACCCTGACAGCTGTAAACTTTCGCATTGACTTTTACGCCTATTCTTAATTTTTGATGATTCCCCATCAAAGACAGTAAACGGTTAAATTGGCTGCATTAAACTGACATATTTATACTTTTAAACACACTTTGAAAGCAGTGTTAGGGCTTGAAATATTGGCTGTAGAGTGGCATCAAATTGGCGATTAAAATTAAAAAATATATAATTTCAAAGAATTGCGATATTATTAAATCCATTTCTACTATGTTAGATGTTGATTCATCATCAATTTTAGCCTTAATCCTACCCGAATAAACTGCATTCTACAAATCAAACAGTCAGCTGACATCACTGAACTCAATGTAAAAGACGCTTGTCATTATTTATTCATGTCAGTTTATTGATATTGTGATGTGCAGTGGCCGAACATTTCAATTACTCCCCATCCTGCCTGTCACCTGCATATTATGGAAGCTGAAAGTGTCAACAGTCAATAAAAGTGTAGTTTTTAGTTGTGTATGCGTTTGTATTGTTTGGTTTATTTATTAAATATCGAGTGTATAAGGTGGTGGGGGGGTTAGGTGTTTGGTTTGGCTGCATTAACAGGACCTGACATCTGATTATTTACAAATGCATGATATTAAAATACAGCCCACAGTAATACTGTTATAAATTAACAAGGACATTGTACATATTGCTGTAAAATTACAGGGACATTGTATGAGATATTATAGGATTTTCATATATATCTAAAACTACAGTGTGAGTCTCAGCAAATGCAGGAAATTTCTAAGAATGTTGCAGCGATTATTCGTTGAGAAATGGTGAAGAAGATCAGTGTGTGTGTGTGTGTAAATCAATAATCTACAATCTGAGGTTATAATGACTTTAAAACTCTGCTATATAACAACAGCAGGATTAGTGCATTGTACAGGAAACAGACGCTAAAATAACTGGAGATTAACCATATTCGATTATATATATATTTTTTTAAATGCTGTGTGATGTTCTCCCTACAGGATAAATAAAAATAAAAGCAACGATAGGAAGCATAGATCACATTCTAATTCACCTTTAGTTTTACGTTTAAACGATGGGATCAATGCAAAACAGTTGTAATGATCCAATTAATTATGGGCAAAATTAAAAGCAAGTGCAAAATCAATCTTTCACGGTGTCGAGGATGGAATCAAATTGATGCTCCATCTGTTCACGCCAGCGAGATTTGTAGCCCGGAGTGTAGCGGTATAGCCTCGCTGCTGGAGCACAGGACACAGCAGCGTGGAAATCCAATATACAGTAGCTACAGTGTCAGGACTCAGGAGATATTTTAGTTAGTGTCACAGTATCACAATGCAGGTGGAGAGCTGTGGGGAGGCTGCAGATGAAACTTCTGAAATCTCCTCCTGTTTCGTTCAATATGGAAGACGCATTCAAGAGCAAGTAGCTGATGACTGAGGTAAATTTAGCCACATAAAGATCCTTAAATGACTATTATGTATCTATTATTTAAGCATGCATAAACTCTTAGACTCTATAAATTATTTTGGAGATTATTCACAGATTTACAGAACATCGATTTCATCCCAAATTCATCTAAAGCTCCTGTCAAACCCCTCCCTCCCTTAAATCCAAAAGGATTAATATTCAACTTACAACCGGTGGTGTCAGCTCCCCTCTGCAGGGAAACTCAGATCGATTGGTGACGTTGGATTAACGCAGCACAGGAGGAAATGACTACCTCTCCCCACCTGAACTAAAGACATAAAAGTTCACTATACAGCAGCACCACCACCACGACCATCACCACCACCCCAGACCGCCTCCATCATCCTCCTCACAGTTGCCCTGAAAGTGTGAGCTGATGTTCGGCGGGTGGAGCTGGATGCTGGACCCCCACCACCACCACCACCACCGCCACCTCGGTGCTCCTTCTTCTTCTCTCTCCTCCTCCTCCCACCTCCTCCTCCTCCTCCTCCATGCCACCTCTCCTCTCTCCTCTGCACAGGCCATTAGGAAGCGGGGCAAAAGATAAATTGCTCTCTGTCAATACATTACACCTCTCCTAATGGGTGCACGCGGGCTCCAAAAACATTTTCCAAACTCCTGACATGCAGTTGCGTCGTCTTAAATATTGCAGTTGTGTGTCAGGGTGGAAACGAGTCACCAGTGTGGATTTAAATTCTTGCATTTTACTTTTTTTTAAAATTTCCAAACTCATAATTTTTGGAGGCATCAGATGATTAGAAACATGTAGGGTTGTCATTATCGGAAATAAAAGTGAGATAATACATTCACTCGTCCTATTGTTTAATTTTTCCCTGAATGGGTTTTTAGTCGGGAGCTCTCTGACCCCGTGTTGTAGCAGCTGAATAGAGCGGGGCCCCCTTCCTTAAAAAGAGAGGGGTTATAGGGCCCATCTGACCACGTGCTGTTTAAACACACGCCAAACAAAGTAAACACGTGAAAACGGTGCATTCATTTGGATGTGTGTTTGAAAAAAAAAAACAATTTCAGCATTTAACCCCCCCACCCTCACCCCCACTTAATTTTTGCAGCGGAGAGATCAAATTGTGGGGAGCAGGAGGGCATGAGAGAGAGAGAGAGAGAGAGAGAGAGAGAGAGAGGGAGGGAGAAAACTGAGGGAGGGGTTGATGGTGGTGGTGGTGGTGGGGGTCTTATAGGGTGGAGGGGAAAAAAAAAAAAAAAAGAATGTAGCTTTAAGGGAAATGTGCAGCCGGGTGTGAAATTACAGCCTATAGTGCTACATATTGTACCAGAAGCTCACTCCAAAAACAGTAACAAAAAGAGAAATCATCCCCTAACCTGACCAGGAGGCAGACCGCGAGATGTGGCCCGTCTGCCCCTAAGAGATGCCCCCCACCACAACAACAACCCCACCCACACACACAGACACACACAACCCCACCAAACACACCCCATCCTAATTATAAATAAATACAAAAAAAAAAATGGACAAATGTGTGGCGAGAGCATGCAGGAAAAAAAACAAGGAAAATTAGCAAATCACCTGAAATTATTATCATTATACTTATTATTGTCACTTCAGGTTTACAGAAATATTAAATGGCTTATTGAGGGAAATGTCGAGACAAATCCAATAATTTTTATGCATTATTTATTGTATTTTTTTATGCACTTATCATTTACCATTGCCTTTATTGCTCACCCCTGTTTTAAGACTTTGTAACTTTATTATGAAAACTTTTTTTTAAGATAAGTTATTTATTGACAGAAATATTTATTCTCTAATTAATGTATTACAGATTTTAGATTTTTAAAAACAGAATCCAGAACTTGACTCTCATGTGACTCCTGACCACTGTTCAGTTTAATTTCAAATGTCTTCATACTGCAGGTGGAGGCCATCAGCTGTTTGATCCTCTGCAACACCTGACACGGATCTACAGCTCATAGATAATTGTTCCAGGGGAATATTTCCACTTCTCAGTTTGATCACAGGCGCTCAAGTGCACCCCAAGTTTTACTTCTTTTTTTTTTCGGGACTTTGACAGCACCTTTACATTTGAGAAACTATACAGCGCCATCTACAGAAGCTCAGCGGCACTGCTGCGCACAGATCATCACTTTCACCCCCCAACCTCCAACCAGACACCACTGCTCCCAGACTGGGACCACTGCGAATCATCGCACCATCAGCTGAATGTAAAAAAAAAGGTCAATACATCTGCATATTATACATATAAGCCACTGGTTTAACATTTAGTCCTTTAAATTAAATGAGGAAATAAAGGTATAAACAAATGATTTTAGGCCTACTTGGGTTCCAGAGCGGATATAAAGGCAGATGAGGGCAAAAATGAAATAAAAGACAGAATGTAAAGAATGATCGAGCTGAATCCGGGTTGTGCGAGCTGACCACACACAGATATCCGGTATATTCCCAGAGACAGCCTGTTAGTCCGTGTACTAAAAGTAAAAAAAGAGAGAGAGATCAGAAAGGAACACAAATTTAAAAAATAATCTCTATTTCATTGATTCAAAAACTTCCAGTAAGCGAGTATATAATTCACAGCAGTTAACTCTGATATTTGCAACTCCGAATCCATTCCTTATTTATCTCCCTCCCCTTCCTGCCGGTGTGTCAGACCCAGAGACCTCCTCATTTGGACCCCCGTTTTTTTTTTTTTTTTTTTTTTTTTTTTTTAGCGTTGGCGAATCACAAAGTGTTGGCATCTATTGCCTTTGTCTGACAAGTCATCCATATAAGCAAAAAAGGAGGGGGGGGGTCTGCAGAGGGGAGGAGAGGTGGGGTAGAGTGGGAGAGAGAGGGGGGGGGGGGGGTGGAGAGGAGAGGAGAGGAGGGGAGGGTTGCAGCTTTTAGAACCACAGACACACAGAGAGAGGCTTCATTCCTAGCCCCAAAGATCCAGCCTAACGCATCCAGCGCGAAAAAGAGAGAGAAGCACCCCCCCTTTTTTTCCTCGATGTGTTGTGTGTGTATGAGCGTTTTCCTCCTCCTCCGCCGCCGCTGCTGCCGCCGCTGCCTTTTTGACGCGTGAATCAAGGCCACCACCAGGACTGAGGAGATACCGGGCCCCCCTCCCAACACCACCACCGCCGCCACCACCGCCACCACCGCCACACCGCCCTCTGGCACGCTGGACCTGAACGTTACATTTCGTTAAAAAAAACAAAAACAAAAACAAAAACAAAACAAAAAACAAGAAAAAGAAAGAAAAGAAAAGAGAGAAACGCGGTCTGGTCTTTTGCTGGCTCGCTGTGAGAATTTACCTCTGTTTCACCCACGGGGCTTTGAAAACATACCGATAAACTGAACACAGGTCGAATTACTGAAACGAGCCTTTCGGTCATGCTGCGCACCTGCCAGACCTCCGCTCCAGGACCGGACTGCTGAAGGAAAAGCAAGGCAACTTTTGGAGGTTGTTGGGGGGGCGGGGGGGAGGGAAGGAGGGAGAGAAGTTGCCATCAGATCGTTTGTTGAAGAAGCCGAGAAGGAGGGGGGTGGAAGGGACCAAAAAAAAAAAACAAACAAACAACTTGAGTCCCTCCATCGAGTAGAATCACCTTTTTTTTTCTTCACATTTTCATCCTTGACAGGAAGGCGAAACGGCGACTTCAGTTGATTATCTCTCTTTCCTTTGCTATCCAATGGATATTCACTGCAAAGCAGACCCCTTCACAGCGATGCACCGTAAGTAGCACAACCTGAGTTTGTCTGCCCACTGCAGCTCTTTACCATGTATGCGGATAAAAATAACCGTGGAGAAATAGATCATTTCTGCATAGAACGAAGGCCTGCAGCAGAGAGCTTGGCGATTTTTTTTCTTCATCTTTGCGCATGCAAAAAATAAAAAAAAAATAAAAAAGACAAGTTACGAGCTAATAAACTGGTATACGAGCAAACAGAGCCAAACGTGGAGACACAGTGCTGCTGGTGGACTGATATTCTCCTCATTTATTTCACACCTCTTCTTACAGTGTGCAAATTGAAACCAAAATAGCGCGTATAAATTCTTAACTATTATTTTAAAAAAAAAAAACACCACATTATTTCTGTAAACGGAGCAGTGGTGTGCAGGGATTAAAGTTGTCATAGTAAACAAAGAACATGCTTTGGCAGGTACTCGGTAATTTACACGTGTATCACCCTGCAGCTTCCCGCGCAGTGTGTGTGTGTGTTTGTGTGTGTGTGTGTGTGTAGTATATGTGTGTGTGTTTAGGGCCTAATAAGTGCAGGACACATTAGTTACACATCTATTATTCAAATTATCCAAATAACAGCAAGCACCATAAATCCGACTTAAGCCCATATGTAGTGCGGTTTACTTGTAATTCGGCGAACGTGCGTGAATAATTGATGACCTCTTCGTTTACTAAATAATATGTAATATGAGTAATCAAAGCTCGTTCAATTATTTAGAATTACCGTGCAGGGAAAATGAAGGAAGCTGCAACTTAATACCAAACACAAGCCGTGGAGCTGCTGAGAAAATATGAAGTCTGTGTTTTGACTCAGAGAAACTTTTAAGTGCTGGAGACTGGATTAAATTCATAATTAAAATATATATATATACATATATATATTTAGACATTAAATAGCAGCTATGACACAGGCTCATTGGTCAGGCTGGATTTAATGTGCTCATTGTATAAGCTGCATAATAACATGAAAATATCTAAATATACATGCAGCATAATTAGGTGTCCAGCAGTTCAAGGTAACCTTGTGTTTTGGTTTAATTTATTATTAGAAGAATGTTGTTGTAATTTATCTTAATTTGAAAGGTTAAAGTTGAAGATAAATGACCTTGTTTTGAACACAAAGGGAGGAAATAAATACAGACTAACAAGCATTTACAAAAACGTATAAATGATCATATAAATAAGGCAACTTTTTAGCTGCAGTGTCTGTTTTTGATTCATAAAAAATGAAATATAAATATTTAAAAATATGTTGTTTTGCAGTGTTGTGATAATCTCTAGTCTGTCTTTTCTTAAATCACAAGAAATCATTTTTTAATCATTAATTATTTGGAGTGTTGACTACTGACTGACTAAATATTCTAACTTGGTCATTGTGATGTATGTGTGAAACGTTGAAAACACAGAGAAGTGACAGTGAGGCGCTTCAGTGACGCCAGTAAACAACCGTCTAATCACATCAAATTAGAAAAATTAAAAAATAGTTATTTTAAAAATTTTAAAAACACATTCTTTTCAATTTGATTTTTTATGTAGGGAATTTCATGCATCTTAATTGCTTCTCTGTAAAAAAAAAAAAAAAAAACACTTAATTCCACCTGCTCTATAGAAACTATTAGGGGAAGCTGACCTGCAGTTATGTTACAAGGTATTATATTTTCCGTGGATTTTTGTCTCCACCTTTTAAAGCTGTGTCTTCCTCTCCCTTTACGACTTTATGTAATGTTACGGTTGTGTGTGTGCTGCTGTTGTATCCCACGTAGGGCACGGAGGTGTGAACCAGCTCGGCGGGGTGTTTGTGAACGGCAGACCCCTCCCGGACGTGGTGAGGCAGCGGATAGTGGAGTTGGCCCATCAGGGCGTCCGGCCCTGCGACATCTCCAGACAGCTGCGGGTCAGCCACGGCTGCGTCAGCAAGATCCTGGGCAGGTAGGTGAAAAACTACAACCCCCCCTGCACAGTGGAGCCAGGTACAGACCCTGCTGGGTGTGTAGGAGGTGGCCAAAAAAAAAAAAAAAAAGGCAATGTATAGTAGTGGAGGAGGAGAGGACTGAAGCTCCCAAACTCAGCTCTTAATTTTTCAATAGATTTATTATTTTTGAAGATTACTAGAGTTAAGTCGGATTTCTTGTGGATATTGTGAAAGTATTGAAAAGATGGAGTAGTCATTTTACAGAATTACATTATTAATGCATGTACTAACGCATTTTTGTTGTTGCATTTTAATTACTTTTACGCAAATTTGTGCTTGTTTTGAGATATAATTAATGTTTGAGGACGCCAGTCATACTCATAAAACCCTCAAGTCTGATGGGGTTTTTTTAAAGAAAAGTTTGACTTTTGGCCCCTCACTGGTGGGAAAAAAAAAGTTTTAAGAAACAGTAAACCTCTAAAGTGTAATCCATGGATGCATCAAGTTATTAAATATTATTAAATGCCTATTTTAAGGGAGCTGTCGGCAGATTTATGTCTTAAATATTGCAAACAATATTATTTTTGCAGATACTACGAGACTGGCAGCATCAAACCAGGGGTGATTGGCGGGTCTAAACCTAAAGTGGCCACGCCAAAGGTCGTGGAAAAAATCGCAGACTACAAGAGACAAAATCCAACCATGTTCGCCTGGGAGATCAGAGACAGACTGCTGGCAGAGGGCATCTGCGACAACGACACTGTTCCCAGCGTCTCATCCATTAACAGGTAGGAAACAAAAATCTGAATATAACCTAAAAATAGATACAAAAGTGGATGATCTGATTTTTTTCCCATTTGTAAATTTAGTTGATTTAAACAACAGACTACACAGGATGTAATCACTTTAATGAAGAGCACCCGGACAGAGCGTAAATTGAAAATCATTTATCACAGCATATCTGTGCTGTGAGCGCACCACCCACAGTAGAATATTGTTTGACCAACTTTGTGCTGCCCGGCACGCCGAGGCTGCCTGCGGTCTCAGAGGTGCAATTCAATCTTTCAGACCAAACTCCCTCAACAATCAGCAGTACATCCAGGACTGAGTGAATCTGTCGAGATGAAAACCGATCAATATTCGGTGACCAGATCCCGTGGCGCTATAAAGCAGGCCAATTTTCTTTAGCACATCTAATGTGGCTGGAGCTGCTGCACAGAAAAGAGAGCAACGCTGGCTTTTTCTGCAAGATTTTATATTGAAGAAATGGATAACTGGAGGGTAAATATGTTGGTTGCAATTTGTAAAAGATATTGCAAAACGTAAAAATAAGGTCGTTCATTTTAAAAATGAAACAAAAATCTTTTATCGTGAGGCTTTATTACTTTCTGATTATAAATGAAGCTGTTGATTTAAATCCTTGCATTAAAATTCGACGTGTTAACTTGCTGTAATTAATACTGATGTAACATCATAATGATGCATTATATGTGTAGTATCAATTTTGCCAAGATTATGGCATTAAAACGCTCATATAGAGCGTTTATATGACAATTATCAGGTAAAATATTCGAATCTAACATTCTAAGTTTCACTATTTATGCTGCAAATCCTCAGTTTTCTCAAAGAAAAGTCATACACAGTGCTATGTTTTGAGAGTGGCAGCTACATGAGGACCTAGGACACCCCAACCCCACCACCACCACCATCTTACCCCTCCTCACCCCATCTCCCCCAACCCCCCCACCAGAGATCCCTGGTGATGAACTTTGGTTAAGAGGCACTGTTCCATAGAGCCAGCATCAGCATTACATTTTAATGAGCTGATGGGAGAGCATGGACAGCTCCACACAAGACATCTTTTAAATAGAGAAAAGGCTGAAGAAAATTCATTTCATGCTTCGTGGCTGCTTAAAAAGCCCCATTTAAGGAGGTTCAGACACATGTATGTGATAAATTCAAAATGTACATTAATATCATTAAAAGAGCCCTATAAAGTTTTTTCAATTCCAATTAAAGCTTTCTATTTTGGACCGGAGGGGGAAGAGCCTTATGTGTCTTTGTTTATGTGGGAAATTAAATTGTGAACACAAAGAGCTGTAATTCTATCAGCCAAATATGAGAGCTACTTTGAATTTCTATTATGGCTTAATGCTGAATATCTCTTTTTTTTCCTTTTTTTAAGCAGAAGAAATGTAAGATTTCAATGTGTTGCTCTGTGGTCTATAGTGTCCCACACACACACACACACACACACACACCCACACACACACACACACACAGACAGACACACACACACACTCAGTGGAGCATACATACACACAAACGAGATGACACAAGCATTTGTTTTGATTTAGCTGGAGCTAAATATTTCAATACATGTTTGAATTCCTAAAGGAGCAGTCCGCAAAAAAAAAAAAAAAATCAATGATTACAATAGCAGAATTTGCTCCAGATTATCTGATGCTACTTCAAGTTGTTTTAAAGAAAAGGAAAAAGAGAGTTTGTCCTAAAATAAATGACACATGATGTTTAAGCGGGGCTTTCCCGGTTAAGACAATTCAGGAAAAAAAAAAAAAAAACACTAAAGACTGCAGCCAAAGTCTTTTCCAGTTGGATGGTTCTGACTGGGGCCAGTCGTGGGTTTCTGTGGCAGACAGTCTGACCTCAGGACTGTTGACAAAAGAGGATGCTCTATTTAAACACCTTTCCCCTGCATGCATTATTAAATGCTACAGAGATAGTGTTGTACTACACGTCAGGGCCACCACAACCAACAAGTAACGCTACCCTGCTGCTAGACATAAAATAAGAGAAGGGGGGGGGGTCCTCAATGGTGCTCGATATTATTGATTCAGAAGTAAAGCAATTTTAATATTTCTTCAGGGGATTTTCAGCAACAGCCGGGCCATTAATTCATTCTTCCAAATTGCTTATTCAATATCAAGAACATGGATACCAAATAAAGTCTTTGAATTTATGTAGCGCACACAAGTCAAGGGGTCGAATAACTGTTATGGGGGAGAAGTGAAAAAAATTAAAACATCAATATGCGCTCTCTGGAAAAGCTTGTTGTTAGGTAGCTTTGCCTCCAAGGGGAGTTCTCTCTTTTTTTTTGT
Source organism: Lates calcarifer (assembly GCF_001640805.2). Lineage (NCBI taxonomy): Eukaryota > Metazoa > Chordata > Actinopteri > Centropomidae > Lates > Lates calcarifer. The sequence continues at coordinate 12,323,024 of NC_066855.1, read as the reverse complement.
TTGTGACAGTGTTGGATTTATTCCTCTGAAGCCTTCTGGCACCACCAGTAACATCAATATCTAAATCATCTCACGTGTTTCTGGTTGATGCGGAGGACGGAAATAATAGGAGAGTAGTCTTTTTGGTTTAAAATAATAATCTGGGCGCTGCATATTGTGTGGATTTATCTGAGCGAGTAAATTCTTTCTTTGAATTGAAATAAAAAATTGCAAAAAATAAGAATAAATGAGCAAAATCTGAATTATGCAAAGAAATCAACCTTAAAAGGCTCTTTAGACGTCTATCCTTGTACTCTAAAATAGCTCCCGTAGCATACATGATGAATAGTTTTAAAGTTTACAAATTATTGTGACAGCTCCCTTTCTCCCCAAGTGCCATTCAGATTAAAGGAATCTAATGCTGGCGTAAGCTTGTGCAAAGCAATAAGGAACTATTGCTTTCCTGTCACATATAATTTATAGCTTTCTATTTGCATCTGTTTGCCCGTGTGACTAATCCCCAACTTTTTCTCCCCAAGCCCCGATCAATACAACCTCATCCGCACTGGCACACGGGGGCCCTGCTGGTTCTACAGAGACGTTTGATCTGGGGGAAGGAAAGGGCTACTATAGGGGCTGCGATCGGCCCCTGTGGAAACCCCCCTCGACAGTGGGGGAGAGAGAGTTGGGGTGGGTGAGGGAGTAGAGAGCTGATTAGTGTGGGCCAGGTAGAGTCAGTGAAGCTGATCATTGAGGTGAATTGATGTGATTTCATGCTTTGTTTGCAAGATCACTCAGACCAAAAGTGCAATGAAGACTTTTCTCCAGACCTCACCTTTAAGGTAGAACCAACTGACCAGATCCCTTCTCGCGTATGAGCTGCGTTTGATATCTTAATCACATAGTATCGCCATAGTACCTGCTGTGACATAACAGTACGCTCAAATTAGGGGCAGTCTGGACATCTCCAGGAAGAGAAGTCGGTCATAGAAAAGCAATAGTGACACCATGTCCTCTGTTCCCCAGGATCATCCGAACAAAAGTCCAACAGCCTTTCCATCCATCACCGGATGGGACGTCCCTGTCAACACCAGGACATACTATAGGTAATACTGCAGCAATGTTGTACAGACTCGCAGGACATACAGTACATACGAGCATGTATTCATTCTAAAATGCAAGCCGGTTGTTCATTATTTTGTTTCTTTTTCCCCCTAAGTACCAAGCACAGCCTCTCCGCCTGTAACCAGCGCCTCCAATGACCCCGCAGGATCCTACTCCATCAATGGGATTCTGGGTATTCCACGATCCAATGGTGAAAAGAGAAAAAGAGATGAAGGTAAGAAAGTTTCTTGTCATGAGGAAAAAAAAGACGAAGAGATATCTTGAGTTTAGGATTAGCATGCAGAAAATATCTAAAATCCTTAAAAAAAAAAAAAGAAGCTTTATGCTATAAAACCCACTTTGCTGAGCTTGCAATTACGGCATTAAAACCTGCTTCAGTTCCAGTAGATGACCCTTATAAAACACCTAAGTCTGAACTCTGTTACACCGCTGTGTCAATCTGCCAAGGAGTCTTTTGATTTGAAGACACGACCTCCGCTGTTGTCTCCTGCAATTAATCTTTATGGAAGTGATTAAAGGGCTTTAGATAATTACATGTCAAGATGATGTAGCCAACCACCCAGGTCAGTCAAGAAAGCCACTATAGCTCTGTGGAGGGGCTTTTTTTTCCCTTTCAACAAAAGTGGCTCCACTTCTTCTGCTGCCGAAGTAGTAGGTTAGTGGATATAAGGGGGCCTGAGGCGATATAGATTATTGGTTCTGTAAGCAATAGGCTTCCTTAATGTCACTACATAAGTAGCTGATGAGAATAGCTAAACAGATGCACCCACGTTACGAGGCGTGGATGGGTATGGAGGGATGATGTGGCTGCTGAAAAGGGGCAGTTATCTCAAACAGGGTGGGGAATGAGTGCCTTATTTCTGCAGTGCTCTGGAATGAGAGCTAATCAGAGCACGGCAGCAGTTTACATAGCGTTCTCTTTGTTCTGGCGTTTGTTGAGAAGCACGGGGGTTTGCGGGATATTGAGTGGAATTGATGTTTTATGTGCGTGTGGGGAGGGAGGGATGACTAATGGCCTGTCAGAGGTAGATTTCCTGGCAAAGATATAAAAACCAGCATGACGTGGACATGGCAAATGACATAATCAAGTCTTTCCCTGTAAGAGATGCAATCGCGGAGGCATAATGCAAACGTCTGGTATTTTCAAGGGTTCATTTTCAGTCGTTCGAGGACCTCTCATATTAGCCAGGGTGTAATGTCTAGTCACTGAATGATAGAATGCACACATTTCTATGCAGATTACTACTGAAGGGCAAAGAGGTATTAAAGGGCATGGAGAGGACTAAGGTATGTGTGTGTGTGAGGGGGAGAGCTGGCCTGTTTTGTGGAGGTCTTCCAGGTGACAGCGCCATGTTTCTATGGCTATTCAGTCTCAAATGATTCCCCTGATGTGCTGCCATTTCTGTGATTTAGGTGCTCGGCCAGTATTACGATGAAAGGGAAGGAAGCTGTGTGTGTGGATGGATGGAGGTGTGTGCTCGTGTGCGTGCGTTTGCGTCAGGGGCAAGACTTGTGCTGAGGGTGCAGGGGTTTCGGGGGGGGGTTCTTATATACGCTCTGGTTCTTATATACTCTCTCAGCGGCCAGCTGGTGCCTACCTGGAACCACAGGGTCAGGCATACTTTATCTTTCCAAAATATAAACCCCAGACCTTGGCCACACACACGGCTACAAAAGCAATGTCTTGCCTCGAGCCATGGTTTGTAACAATAGTATATAACATAGGAAGTTACCCTGTAGACATTATTGTTCTGTTGAAGTCTTCTCTTAAAGCGGACCTTGCCAAACAACACAGGCTAATTTCAAGATTTTGCAACTGTTACTCTGACATGTCCTCTGAAATTTAGGACACCTAGGTTACTGTAAGTTATCTGCTTAGTATTTTGGGGACTATGGAGGTTTATGTAACCTTTGCACTCATGAGCTGCTTAAAGTTTCGGTGGAGATCGAGTGTCACCAGGGAAATAGTGCATGCTTTTGTTTTTAAATTCAAATTGCATCTTGTCATAATTTCTGGTGTATATGGCTCTAAGTAACCATGCAGTGTTATTTTGGGGGGCAGATTGTTGAAAGAAAATCATCATGAATACTAGAAGTGATTTTGGTTAATAAAATACATTTATTGGTGTACATAAAATCTAATCTTTAAGGAAATGTGTCTAGCTGCATGGTCCCCTAAACCTGGGCTGTAGGTGTAATTTAAGTCAGTTGGGCGTGTGGAGGTTTTTGCAGCCATGAGCAGCTTTCAGATTTGGTGGAAATCAAGTGTCATCAGGAGAAGAGTGAGTACTTTTATTTTGAAATTTAGGTCACAGCCGTCAGTACATCATAAGCTATGGTGTATATGTCCGTAACTAAACCATGGATCCATGGACAATCATCACTGCTTCCATATTTGTTATGGATACCATCCTCTGTTTTAAGGGGCCATTTTTCTTAGCATCTATTCAAGCTTTTTTTTTTTTTTTTTAAACATTCAGACCATTTGTCACTTCCTAAGAAATATTTCTGTAAATGCAGTGCTATAATTGTAAACCAACTGGTAGGTCTTTTTTCTACCCAAACAAGGCAAAACACCCCTTATCCAATGAAAGCCAGATATAACAGCTCAGGGTTTGGGAAATCTTTTTTTCTGAAAAAGTAAGAAATGTGTTTGTGCAGCTATCGCGGTGTGTCTTTATAATTTTTTTTCTTTCAAAGCAGATCCTTTTTCAGCTGAAGCCTGTGTCTCAGTGTTGCCTTGTTTGCTATTCAGATGTATTTTGCTTCGCTCACTAGGCAGTAGTCTATAGTCAGTTAATGCTTGGATTAAATTTCCTCACAGCACAGTAGCTTGCCTGAGCCCTACTTAACTTGGTAAGCCTCATGATGATTATGGCACAAGCAGTCATTATCAAGGGCTGAAAACATGAACAAAAATGAGCGAAGGAAGGGGAAGGAAAGGAGGGGAAGGGTTAGGGGAGGGGAGGGTCTGTGCAACACAAGCCCCAGCGAAATGGATTGGCTGCGTAGCCCAGAGTATTTGTTTTAGGCAGTAGCTGTGGCTCTCTGCCAAGCGGGCAGACAGCTCCTAAGTTTCCAAGTCAGCAGTGCCCTTAAAAAAAGGTCCCCCCCATTACAGGAGGGATGTAGAGATAATGTAGTGTGACACACGTTATGTACACTGGGTCTCGGTAAGAGGAGCTTCAGGGACACAGGTGTCATAAGAGCCATTAATCTGCTATTGTCACGTGTTATTGCAAATTAAAAGTAGCATGTTACACTTGGCAGCCATTGTTGCAGACGAACAGAGTGGGGGAGAGGGAGAGAGAGACCCCAGGAGATGGTGCCTTTGGTGACCACTGCTGTCCGCACGTTTTACAAAGTGACATATATTAGAATTTGCAATTCTGCAGAGAAAAGCTATTACTTCACAGATTAACATCCAAGCACCCCACCACCCGCTTCACCCCTGCTTCCCAGCTCCACCACCCCCCCACAGCTTCTGACACTGTAGGCTCCAGAAAAGACAAAGAAGGAGCTCTAGCTGCTTTGCTTAGGACAAAATAAAAAAAATCCTTTCATACAGCATTGGATGTTTAAGTACAAACCTGCTTTCATTGGTGTTTTTGTTCACCTTCTTGTTATAAGTGAAAGTGTGAGAGGGATGAATTGACCTGAGCAGACAGCTCAGAGGTCTGTTGAGAACATGCGGTGACCATGAAGTGTGTCCAGTCTTTCAAAGTCATATCACTCGTCCTTTTAGAGCAACTCGCAAATTGCACAATCAGACCTGTAGACGATTCTTAATTTCAACCACTCTAAACGCTTTCTTGCTTTGTGTCGGGCTTTCTTCTTGATTTATGAGAGAAACGCCGAGAGAGAAATTTCATGATAAGACGATCATCATATATTTCAAGAGCCAACAACAATAGCCAGTGGCAGTCAGAATGGATGTGATTCTGTGCTTCAGTAGCTGTTGAATTAATTATTTCTCATCTCTGAGCGTCATGAGGACTGAGCTGACGTGTGTGTGGATGGAGATGAGTGATGGAGCGAGCCACCGTCACACCCTGCTCTGTGTATCAGCATCTGTTTTGGGGGAGAGGAAGAATCAACACAGGAACTCAGAGAGCAGCAAAATGTCAGCACCTGAGTGCAACATCCAAATTAGATTAATAAAGCTTTTGAAAGCTCCACTCAGAATCTTTGGAGTAATCCCAATTTTCGCAATTAATCAATTAATTATTTGGATTATGAAATGTCAGAGATATGAAAAAATGGCATTTGCAGTTTCCCTTCTCATATTTGTGAGGCTACAAATGGAGAATCCTTCAATTAATTGTTTACAAAAATTATTATTAATTATCCTGTTTTCTTATTGATCTACTATATTTAGCATCTAATCCCTTTCGGCACTAATCACAGCTCTTTTTGGATGGCGATTTCATTTACGTTTACATAATCAAAACATTCAATTAGAAAAACAAAATGCTGCTGAGTTCATCCAATTTGATGCAAATGAGTTTTAATTTGATTTCATCTAGCCAGGAATTGAATCAGGCGGGAAATTATAGAGGTGTATTATTGTGAAATACATAACAATGTTAAGGGAATGAGACTGTATGTATGTTGACATGTTATTTAAACAAGGAGCAGACTTGGGGAGATTGGCAGGGGGGCAAGCTCATTCATCTTGCAGGGGGCTTTCATGACCTCAAGGTGCGAGCTCAACTCCTCATGCCTCTAACAAGAGCTTAGAAATGTTTTGATTGCGTGACAGAGTTTAAACTTTTACTCTAAAATCATTCTCTTCCTCCATCAGACTTCCAGAGAAACCACTATTCATGCTCAATCTGCTCTTCATTCATGATAATTATTCTGTCTCTGTTTGGCGGGCAGTCACTCAGACTCGCTCCCAGACCCAGAGTTGCATTGGCTAAAGCCTCCTGCTGGGGGTCATGACCTCTGGGTGCCAAACCCGCAGAGAGGAGTCTGCTTTATAGAGCTGGTTATCTGATCTGATAGAGGCTGCTCCCTCGTTACCAGAGTGTTAATACAGACTGATGTCAAGATGAATACACTCAACTCCGGTGATGATCAATAAACAACCACAGAGCGGGACAAGCATGTAACGCAACAACAAAGCCACTGTGGTCAAAGATTAGTATCACTGCTGCATAATGGGCAGATTTGGAAATGTCCAAATATTGGATCTGACTTGTGGTGATGATAAGTGCTTATAGACACTTCAAAGCACCTGCAAACTAGAATTCTTCTTTAACAAAAAATATCTGTGAATAAATCAGCAGAAGTCAAAGTTAAAGTTGGACACCATAAATCAACGTTTGTCACTCAAACACCCAACTAACTTCTTTAGGACCACGCTGATGAGATTTGACCACATCTGATTGACAGTGGCAGCTTCTGGCCATCAGACTGAACAAACAGCCCAACAACTTGTCAGCTTTGGTTAAGGTTTGGTTAGGTTTAAGCTGCCAATAGGCTTTTTCACAAGTGCTTTCGAACAGCTTCGGAAAACCCTTTCTTCCATACCTGTCCGATGTCTGATTCAGACCGTGTGTCCGACCATCTCTGTAACTTTCAGAGGCCAACGATCTGATGATCACATCAACTTTATGCAGTGAACGGCCAACTGTGTGGAGGCGAGAAAGAAGACAAGGGTTGAATTTCTCTCGCTAGCTCTCTTTTTTCGTTTGTTACAAAACTATTTGCGGTACTTCATCTAAATAACCGTGAATGCCTTCCGAGAGAGGCTGTCTGAAATTTACACAACTTGGTTAGGTTTAGGGAACCATCATGGTTTTGGGTGGTTGACGAGTGACAGCAATCATGATTAAACAAATCAGTGTTTTCCTGGGGAGACCAACTAGAAAATGATAAAAGTTACCTACAATTCATTTATCCATCTTGGTGCAGGGTAATCACACAGCTCCATAAATGTTCTAAATGTCACCCACAACATCTTCATCACCAAAACAAAGTTGTTGCTGATGTGTCAGATGGGAAGGGCAGATGGGACTGTCTTCAGTCTGAGTGGGAGGAAGAGTGTGTAGGTTGACCCAGGATGGTTTGTCTTGTGTGTGGGAAGTGTATTCCACAGTGGTGAATGACAAATATGGTGGGGGGGTATTGATCAGGTGTTGTGGCTCGGGCTGGCTGATGGAAAGTAATTAATGACTCTATTTGCTTTGGTAGCAAAGAGAACAATTGAGTTTGATAAAGTGACAAGCAGCAGCTATAGTAGGCGAGGGCCTGAAAACATGTTGAATATTCACCTGAATGTGCCAAAATGTACGCTTATCCACCTTAATGCTGAGACTTAGATGAGTCTGTCTATTAAAAACATTTTGGAAAAACATGTATAGGACAAGCAGATAAAGAATATGTCTTCTAAAAAACACAATATCACTATGACAACAGCCCTTTTTTTAAAGCTTGGTGAAATTTTTTTTTTTTTTTTTTTTTTTTTTTAAATCTTTTTTACTAATAAGTGGTTTTACAGTCCAAACTCCAAATTTGGAGAGGGGTAAAAAAAATAGGGATGTATGGTGATCTCTCTGAAAAAGTAGCATTTATCATAAAAGAAAATGTGTGAAACTCACTCGAATCATTTTTATGTCAGGTAACATGGGGACAAGGAATGCTGTCCTTGTAAAAGCTGATTCAGCTGCCCACCATGACTGAATGAATATAAATGACATCAAAAACCTTTGATTTTTATAATAACATAGACAAAGAAACTCATGACTGATCCCCAATCCACTTAATAAAATCAGTATCGGCACCGATGGCGATCCAGCATTTCGGATCATGCAAATAAGTCCTCATGCAGAATAAACAGAATAACAAGCTAACAAGATATTGTTAGCAAACTCATAACTTATTTATTACTAACTATCAGCACAATTTGACACACTTCCAAGTGCTCTGACACGCACACACCCACTTCCACACTCTTTTATAGCTCCTTCAGCTCTTCACAGGAGAGCCAGGTTCATCCTCTGGCCTCAGTCTGTGAAAAAAGGTCAAGCAGCAGAATAGAATGGCAATAACCCTCCCAAATGGTACTATCACACAGACATGATTGATCAATTGAATTCCATGGCAGAGAAAAATGTGGGATTAAGTAGAGTATTATACGCACAATGAGTTGAGGCATGATGTTCATTTCAAGTTCATTTCAGCTCCCTCTTGCCACCAGATCAGGCAATCAATAGGGGCCTTGCATATCATATATCACCACTCTCCCACTGAGGGGAGAACATAATCTGCCGCAAATTTAGAATGACAGATTTGTAAGGGAGCTGAAGCTTTGTGGGATCCGGGGAGGAGACCTACAGACACACTGCCACTGCAGCCAGGAGAGGAGGTGGTGGGGGTGATGGAAAAGGACAGAGGAAGAAGGGAGGGAGGGAGGGAAGGAGGTATGGTAGAATGGTCTGTAAAGGCTTTAAAACATTGCACACAAGTGACAACAGGAAAAGCTAAGGCATCCTTCTCCCAACAGTTGGGTAATCAGGTCAGGAGTCAGGAGAAAATTCCTGTGTTTGGAGAGCAGGATGATTGAACTAGACTGTACGATTTTATTCAGGCTCTTGTCCTCCGCCGCTGTTTCCAAATGGAACCACACACTCGCAGAGAATGAAAGCAGTATTGAATTGTGAAAGGGAAATTGTGCTTTAAAAAAAACCCTGCTCTTGATTTTCAGGGAGCACCAATAGAGGAAAAAAATCCTCTTGGCTGGAAAGGAAAGGCACAATAATGGGCTAGCTGCTGCTTTCATTAGTATACATGCTTGCCACAACATGTATATATTTGCAAGTGATGGTAATCCATCAATTACCAGAGGGCTTTCAGATCATGATGGTGTTAATACTGTGGGGGGGGGGTAGCAGGGAAAAGCCTGTGTGATGTAGCCAGTGGCTCACTACAGCCATTAAGGTGCAGAAAAAGCTGCACTCCATCCTTTTCTGTCCTCCTCAGATCCCCCACAGAGGTGGTACAGAAAAAACATGAGGAGAATATAAAGTGCATAGCTTGAAGTAAAGGCCAGCTTCCCGGGGTCAGTGTCTCGATTGTTGCTCTTTCTTCTTGTAGATGGTTCAGATGGTTCTGGCCCAAACAGTGATTCTCAGGGTAGTGTGGAGAGTTTACGGAAACACCTGAGGGCTGATGCCTTCACCCAGCAGCAGCTGGAAGCATTGGACCGGGTCTTTGAACGCCCCTCGTACCCTGACGTCTTCCCTACATCGGATCATATCAAACCTGAACAGGTTAGTAGTGCTGCAACTCACCACCTTTTATCTCTTCTTCTCATACATTCAAACACAAAAATTGCATGTGATGCTGAATCAAGAAAAAAAACAAACACCTTTGTCACAAATACTCCCAAACCATATCCAGAAACAAAAGCTAATTAAACAAATGTCTGAGATGGTCAAGCACTGGATTACAGCCCAGCATGTATAATGCTGGAGGGATCACAAGGAAAACTCCCACACATTATTGATTTTGTGATGAAAAACACATTCCTTGTATCCCCTATAATTGAGAATAACAGTAAGGCAACATGAAATTAATCAATACCTAGATTTTTCTTCATTTTTGCTGTGTTATTCAGCTGCTGCTTCTTGCCTTTGTTGTTTATTGTTCCAATTCTGTGTCACATCTTGATTTTTAATGAAAGCTGCCTTTATTGTAACATGTATTCATGAAATGAAGCATTTGCAAACAGCCTCCATATATTCCTACTCCCTCTGATATTAAAGCCACAGCCGCCATCCATCCTCATTTCAAAAATTAGGAGGCATTTGAGGAACAGCCACCCCCACGCCAAAACGACAGCCAGAAACCACTGCTTATTAAAAGCTCTGGGCTTATTACAATGGATAACCTTTATTTACTTTCATTATACTATTAAACAACAAGAGACTATTAATTTCTCCCACCAAACTACAAGTCGGACCCATAAAGCAAAAGCAGTCGCCTAATTGAGTTCATTTTAATTTCTCTCCAATCGGGGCGAATTACGCAGGTGATAAATCAGTGGGACAGGCCTCACCTCCAGAAGAGGGCCTAATTTGCAGCTAATTACAAAACTGATTTCTACTGGAAGATCAATACCAAAACGAATTGGAAATGACTTGCAATCACAAAGAACGTCAGGGAGAGTATTAAAAGGCAGAGGGAAAAGGGTTGGACTAAAAAAAAAAGGGGGGGGGGGGGGCAAGTAAGGAAGAAAAAAGAAAGGAGGCCAGGAACAGTCCAGAAAAATCAGCTTTAATTTAATGCAATATTAATCAGAGCACTTTCCCTTTCATGGGTGCCTCACGTTTTTTCTTTCCTTTTTTTCCTCTAGAAAATGTGGCCCTATTAGCCAGTGTCTGGGTTCTGTAGCAAGGCATTAAAAACCCATTCTGGAAATGCAAAACTCAATGGATTCACCCCTCCCACACTTCTGCTAGCCATTTGGTCATCCTTTTCAGACCTATCTTTTCAGTTTTCCTCCTCCTGCCCTTTATCTGCATGATAAAACGTCTGTTTGGCGTCTGAAGCCTCTGAGAATAGAGGAAAACATCCGACATTGTGCCAGTGAACAGTTGTAGCAGACAATTAGAGTTTATCGGTGATAGTGGCAGACAAGAGCGGGGTCACAGGCGTCCCCCTGTGGGAGCGCGGCCCACTGAGCCACTCAGCCTCACACTGGGCTTTGGACAAACATTGTCAACACTCAGACTCCGGAAGTCTCATCTCATTAAAAAAAACCTGCTAACATCTGCCATGAGTGTGTTTTAGTAGATTTACAAAAGGAAACATGACAATGAAAGACAAGCTGGGAAGAGATTATTTTTTAAGAGTGAAATTATTTGGGTTTTTTTTTTTTTTTTTTTTTTTTTCCCTTTTGCCCAAATTATAAAAAGACATGTTTGGTTTCATCTGCTAAGGTTTTTAGATATGATTTCTGACTCTACATCAGTGTAATGGAGATGAATGAGAGTTTGTTTGTGAACTTATTTTTTCCAGAGACAGTAAGTCCGGATAATCCAAGGACTTCACATGTCAAAAGCTTTTAATGGAGCTACTTTATACTGAAGGAATAGTCCCTATGAAAACACTACATGTGAATTATCCAGAGTAACTAGCTAAGACATATTATCTTAAACAGGGCTTTGTATCAAACTTCAGAATGGTTTTGATGCCAAAGGAAACTAATATTTAGAAATGGCATCAAATGTTTGGAAAGATTCATAGTTTCCCTTACAGATTCAGATATTTACTGATTTAAATCGTAATTATGCTAATTTTAGACTGTATTTTATTTAGGTTTACAGCTGAGTTTGGAAATGATCAAACACTGGTGGCACTGGCTTCTTGTGCTTTGTAGAAAAATAGACAAGCAACAAAAAAAAGATGGTTTTGGTATTGGTGCTCAGGTAACTTGAGTATTTCAAATGATACAGAGACCTATCACTGACTTTTTTTAATTATAAATGTCAATGTTTTTTTTAAGAATTAAAGCAGCACAAATGCACAAATTTTATTTAACCCCAGTTAAGGTGGGGTTGAGATTCAGAGGTGGATATCTCAAAGCTTTGGCACACAAGTCCAAAATTGTCTGCACTGCTAGATACAGCTAGGGCTAAAAATATGTGGGGGGTTTTTGTGATTTGGGTGAACTAGTCCTTTAACAAAACATCTGAATGCCCACAAGAAGCAAAACCTCAAACAGTTAAACAGTAACAAAAAGTACAAGTTGTTAAAGTGATTCAGAGATAAGAGGTAATGATATTTAAAGGTGGTTTAGATGCCAAATTAAAAGCAAAAAGCAAGAAAAAAAAGGAAGGTGAATGGTGTCTCTCAAACAGGGCCACATGGTGTGCCTGTAACAAAGCAGAACTGCTTTCTCCCTTGGCTGATCAGGGGTAGGACTGCAGTCAAGCACAAAGGGCCAGCTGACGCCTTGGCTTTTCACTCATCTCAAAATCCCACTTCCTCTCAGACAATACCAAAATACATTCATGATATGCTTGAACTGCCACCCTGCAGCTTGAACTCCACACACACACGCACACACACACACACACACAATGCTCTCATACAAATTTATACTCACACAAGCCTGTGTGGAGCGCTTAATGGAGGAGGAGAAGGGAGGATTTCCATCTAGGTATTGTTTGGTTGTGTAATGATTCAACTGTCCTTTTCCCAGGCTAATGAGTACTCGCTCCCTGCCCTGAATTCCAGCCTGGACGAAGTCAAGCCCAGTTTATCCTCTAGCGCCAACCCAGACCTGGGCCCCAGCGTGTCGCAAAGCTACCCTGTAGGTAAGATCAAGTGCCATACAGTACGCCTTTATGCTGCCGAGCCACAGCTTCAGCTGAGGGGTTTTGAAGAATAATGTAAAAGGAAACAGTGATAAGCATGCCTGTGCAATTGACAAAAAAATGTGTGAAAATAAAAGCAAACCAAAAAGTTAAGTGTGAAGACTTTTTTAATACCATTTCACTCTGAGCTGAAAAGGTGGTACGATGATGCGATAAAAGCTTAGCAGCTGTCCTCCGTCTGTTTTTTTTGCTGAGCAAGCAGGGTGATAAGAGAGATGGGGGGGGGGGGGCTGTTCAGTCACCGCTGGACAAGGACCTTTGGGTGTCAGCACATCAGAACTATGACTGTGTATCAGAGCAAGGTCTCACATCACACAAAAAAAAGGCCACCATGCAGGACTGACTGCTTGTTGGCTGCTGCTGTGTTGCTCCTGTGATTTGTTCGCCGGGAGACAGTTTGTGTGTCTCAAAGCACGAGTAATGTGCCTCGGTAAATACGCTCTGGCATTTCTGCCGCCTAACTCTAACACCATGATCATTTATTTCACCCTCCTATTTCTCTCTCTCTCTCCCCCTCCCTCTCTTGCCCCCCCCCCCCCCCCTTCGTCTCCTCTCCTTGTCACAGTTAATGACTGCCTGGCTAATTGAAATATTGTTTCGTTGTTGCCGTGTTATTACCAAGAAGAAGGTTAAGTTTACTGAAAGTTTACGATGACTGTCGGAGGCCTGAGATTAATATACAGAGCTTTTATTAAAATTCATATAATTATGCAGCAGCCATCAAAGGCAACGAGTTCTGCATGGGGGAGGACAGGGTGATTGAACATTGCAGCAGCCCCCCTTCTCAAATGATAGCCAAGCAGTCTTACGAGAAAATAAAGAGCCCTTTTCTCATTAATATGTGGGAGGTAGATTTCCCCTGTAAGGCAGGCCTCCTGAGAAGAAAGGTGTGTGTTTGTCCTTTGTGCACCGATGGCCCCGCAGAAAGCAGGCCTGGTTCTGCAGGCGGCTTTGTTTGCACCTGGGATATTTTAGATGGTCTCTGCAGAGAGGGTCTCCTTACTGCGTTACAGGTGCAAAGAGACATGTAGAGGAAGAAAGATGGGATTGTATGCATGTAAGTGTGTAGCAGTGTGTGTGAGAGAGTGTATGTGTGTGTGTGTTTGCACATGAAAAGCACATTACTTGCTTTTGCATTAGTAAATAGTTTTGTTCCATGCCCTTTTCTGTTGATAGATCTCACTAGAGGCAGAGAAAAAATGCATTCAGAGGTCAAACTAATGGAACAAACATCGCTCTGACTTCCACTTGGTAATTAGTATTTGGTTAGTGGCTCCTCTGCTTGGTTTTCCCTCAGTGCCTGCCTGTGTGGATAATAGGTAATATTCAGGTGTGTGGTCTCTCTAATGGCTGAGTATTACAGTTTACTTGCCAGCGATAAGCCAACCAGAGGAATTTTAAGCCAGGCAAAAAGTAGTAAATTATCTGCAGTATTTAGGCCAAGATCCAATTTCAAATTAATTGTGTCTTTACGGGGGAAAGAACTGGAGATTATGTTCATCCTTAAAATGTTTTTGAACACCAATTAAAACGCCTGGAGTTATTGATCTTGTTGATTTTATGTCCCGGAATTTGCATAATCTATTAAAAATGAATGATTCATGAAGTGCTCTTTGCCAGAGATCGGGATTCTCAGTGAACTGAAAGACTTGCAAGATAGAAATCTATTGTGTCCTCTGCTTATCCTATTAAGGCTCAAAAGTACCTGCAAAGCAGGCTCAAATAAGAAAGGGATTTAAGGGCATTGTGGCACATCATCGAAATTCAGAGGCAAGAAGCCACTTCCATTAAAACAGTTTTTTTCTCTCTCCCTCTCCTCCACATTAATGCTGTATTACCTGCTAAATAGTCCCTCTTACCCCATAAAAACACCAAAGGGTTCCATGAAAAGGTGGATAGGACAATTGCATATTGTGAGGTAATTTCTATTGTTGATATGGGAAGTAATTTCTTTGATGAATTCCCTTCGAGAGATGGATTTCATCTCAAGTGCTTCTTATTCTTGTTCATTCAAACTGCTTAAAATTCAAATAGTGTGGGCTGTGGGTGAATCTATGAATAGCAGAAGGAGGAGCTCCGAACTTTTTTGTGTATTTTGAGAAATAAATGGAGAGATGGGCTCGATACGGGCCAATTGTCCACTATTTCTATAGCGAGTTTCTGTATTTCCTGAAATTAGTCAGAGCCCACCTGTTTTCTTGATGGTACTTCAGACCTAAGAGCCCTCTTCAAGCACTGAGTGGATTCCCTTGAGCATTTAGTGGGAGTTTTACACATCTCCACTCAATGACTGCATACTGAAGACTCTTTAAACATATTCCCTGCTGGGCCTGTTAATGGAGGCCTCTAAAGGCTTAAAGCCCCTTGTGTCAATGACACCTCTCCTCCTCAAGCATCTGCTTATGTACACTCCTTTATTCCCTCCTGTTATCCTTCTAAACAAAAACATCATCCAGCAAATACAACTAGCCACACTTAAAATTCAATTAAAGCGAGTGAGCGCTCTCAGGGTGAACTACACAGAAAGTATCAAGACCTGCCGTTGTCCAGTGAGCAGCGAGCAACGATCAGACAGCGAACCTGCCGTCAGTGATGTGTGGCCTCATGACAAACCGCTCGCCCGTCTTCCCACAGGGGGAAACGCAGGCTCAGGCACTGAAATTAATGCTTATTTCGTCTTCACAAAAGCAAACTAACCTTTGAGCACACATTTGATAATGAATGACTTTCAGCCGGTGTTTGGGGAATTAAAGCAATTTGGCTCTCCAAACATTCTTTACTTAGTTGTAATTAATTAGGGTGCTGAGATTTTTTGGCTTGTGATAAATTGCCCCATTCTGCATATAGCCTAGAAAATGGAGGTCAAAGATTTTTTGGTTGTTGTTGTAGCAAACATGAAGGTGTCCCTGTCATGCTAAATTTAATACTCTTGCAAGCAAAAGAGTCGTTCACAAATGACTTTGTTCCTGTGCCAGATAAAGAGAAGGTCACCCTGCTTTTCTGTTTGTGTTTTAAGAAACTGACTTGACGGTAATGCAGAAGCTGTGCATAATGTTTCTTGTCACGTTGTGGTTTGAGATAAAACCCATGCATCTTTATCTACAATATAATCAAGTGTTGACAGAAAGTTTTTTTTGTGGTACAATAGTTAAACATGAATGATGTGTTAAGTCACTCTGTGTAGTTCAAACCAGGAAAAGGACCAATAGTACTTAGTACCTGCAAAAGACACAGACAGTCAAAATCAGATATTTCTGGCCCACTAAAAGCAGGAAATACTCTATTCCCAGCTCAGCCACTTCTCAAACTAAGACAGAAATCAACAGGCTTTTGTGTCGGCAAACCCAAAAATCTCTGAATTGATTTTCACAGGGAAACAAAGAAAAGAGGGCAGGGGAAAAATAAATAGCTTGATTTGCTGGCGTTCAATCTAAGGGGACTGTCAGAGGAAGCAGACAATATAAAGAAGCCCATCTTTAATGAGAATCTGGACACACATCTCTGTTGTAAAAACAACAAAGGCTAGGAAGCAGCTAATGAGGCTATCATTGCTGTACAAAGAGTTCTCCGAACTGGCGCCTCTCTGAAAGAGGGCTTTAAAGGGGACATAAAGCAACAGTCACAGAGCTGCTGGCAGTCACTGCCAACTGTATCCTGGAATACACAAAAACAGGACCCAACAGAGGCTGTTATCATTATCAACACATGATGAAAAAAAGACTGAAGTTGATGGAAAACACAGATTTATTAACTTATTTATTATTGGGTGAAAATCATATTTCCCCTTCTCTTGTTCTGTGCGTTAGTATATTTTCATATTCAAATAATAACTCATGCTTTTACCAAAATACAAGATGATTTTCACTCATCTATTCCAAAAACGAATCAAAAAACACACCATATTGTGTCTTCTCGTTGCTTTTTAAGGTTAGAATGAAGGTTGAATTCTCCAATGAGGGTTAAGTTGAAAGTATTGATGCCTTGACCCAATACACTGGATCAGTATCAGGGCTAATATTGATCAAGTATCGGCTAAAAGTGACCACACCACAGTAAATAGTTTCTTGGCTGTTCTATAAACCTTCTGGAGCAGTGTAACTAAAATCTGTAGAAATGTTAATGGAATTTGGTCTATTAGCGTCTCCACTTACTACAGTTAAGAAGTGATGTGTAGCTACAGCCTCAGAATTTGTCAATGAAACATACAGATTGGAAACTGAGAAAGTAGAGAAAAGGTGAGATTGGTTCAGCTTTCAAAGTGAAAATGACATTTCTGGCATCGCAGCTTTGCCATATTTTGGAGAAATTCTGCATAGTAAAGGCAGGGATCCTTTGTTCATTATGCATTTCATCTCCTTCTGGTGAGTTAATGAAGAGATAAGAGTATTTACTTTTATTAAACGTGTACGACTGCTGTAGCTGCTGCAATAATAATGGAGAAAAGATTGGGTCACTGTTTGCTGAGACAGTTAGACAATAGTTACCAATGTCTACATACACACACACACACACACACACACACACACACACACACACAGTCACACAATGGCCTCACCCCTGCTGGACCCCCCACCTACATTACTCCCACAGCTCCCTTTGACTTATGTGCACTGGCTTGTAGCTAACTAATTCTTATTATAAATGAAAGGTCCAGCATGACCTCACTCTTCTCTGTAAAGCTCTTTAACTCCGCAGCCCTCTAGTCTCGGTGCTTTAACCAAAAAGACACATCTCGCCAGGTCCTCAAACAATACAGCCATCGGTGCTGAGATGTGCAAATAATAGAGAACAGTTGTTCAACATAAGACTGAATCGCTTCTTTGTCATACAATTTAAGAGCACAAATGGAAATGTTCCTATTTTGGCATGTGTTTTAAGGACAAATTCAGTGCAAAAATAGATTTCCCACATGCATTTTCTATTACATGTTACAGCTTTACAGTTTATTCTTTGACTGTAGTTGAAGTAGCTGACTGACAATCTTAAGTGATTACATCACCTAAAGACAAATCCGGGAGCTGCTCAACAGACAGGCGATAACAACTCTTGACAACAGCATGGTGGTGATTTTACTCAAGTATGGGCACATTTTCTGATGCAGAAGTGAAAGCTCTGCATTAAAAAAATCTTTTTGATAGAATTCCCAGCGGTGTAATTATTAGTCAGATCATTAACACAAGTAAAACAAACAATACTGCAGTTTAAAGTACTGTATTACAAGGCCAAGTACTACTTGGAAAATGTACTTCAGTATCAAAACTCTCTCATTATACACAATGACCCCTTTTAGAGCAGCACATTATCATACACAGTGTATAATAAGCTACTGAATTTGTATGCCATGTGTGAAAATGTAAGCAGCACATTTTAATGGTGTAGCAGATAAGAGTGGAGCTCATTTTAAATACTTTAAATACTGTGGTAGTTAGATCTACAACTGTAATGCTTCATATTCTATTAGCAGATCATTCAGTATGCTTTGAATATATTTATATGGGCTGTCACATCAGCTCCTGTCCCTCTCATATGTATCTTTCCTCTATTTACAAAAAAAGGCTTTCCTCCATTCATCATCACACAACATTAAGAAAAAGCCATATAAAGCTTTCATAGCTCCTTTCAGCCGCACTTCTTCCTCCCCCTCCTCCTCCCTCTACTCCTCCCCGGTTGCCCTGGGTCTTGTGGACCTCCAGGCCTGCCACCCTGCCACTTCACCAGATTTCCCGGCCGTTTCACTTCCTGTGGCCCCCGTGGCCCCCACTGTAGTCAGCATGCCTGCCAGCCTCTAGCAGCAGGTACTTCATTACCCAGAGGGCTCATTCACTCACCCTTAAATAAAAGTTCATGATATTGTAGAAATTTGATTTTTTTTAGTCAATATCTAAATTTGCCTGTGGTTTATGCTCTAATTAGCAATGGCAGCACAATGTTTTCAATATTTCCGCAGATACGTGTGTTTTGTGCTTTGGAGAAAAACAATTGTAACAGAGTTTTATTCTCAGTATGACGCATGAAATGTATTTTTCAACTAATTTTTTCTGGTACACTTTCTTTGCATATCCAAGGGGTGTTATAAACACTTTCAGAGCTGACCTTTTAGGTGGGGTGCATTCTATCAAACCAAGAGATACAAAATAGTCTAAATATTATAATTTCAAAAGCTCCACTTCTCCACCAGGCTGCAAATTCACTTAGTGACACAGTAAAGAACAAAAGAAATTCTAAACTATTTTTGCTCAAGATAGAAATGTTTTTCTTTTATGCTGTTGAGAGTTTCTCTGTTTCCCTCAACTTTGCAACAACATGGACAACTGTTGTCCTGTGATGTTGTGATGCATCTCGCCCACTACTTCCTCATTAAAGCTCCAGTGGGAGATGGTTTTCCCTTTGAGTCAGAGTGGCCCTCACGGCTGACAATATAGATGGGGCCTCTCCTACCCTGGCCCCTGCTGCAGATTGGGGTTACGTGCCGTAGTCCAAACGTCCCTGTGGCCAGTGAGGACGACCTAATTGTCACTCTCAATTACAGAGCTGAATATCTGCAGATGGGTGATGCTCAGCAGAGGGGCCTACATGTTTAGCCTTTACAGCCACAGCAGAAAAGAGAGGAAAGCCTTTATTGGGAATTCAGTAAAGGCTTTAAAGGTTTGAAAAGTCTACTGCAGTTCTACTAACTACAAAACACCAGCTGTTACCTTGTTTTTGTTCACCTGTTAGAGAGGTGGACTGAGGCTCTGGTGTTAAGTAGCAGGTTTAAATGACACAGTGTTCTTTGAAATGTTTGGCCCGGACAAGTGTTTCTAAACTCCAGTGAAAATTGAGTTGTCGTGCTGACTGACTTGCGGTGGTGGTGATGAGTCATGATGTCTACACAACAGCAGGTTTTTGTCTGTTGGCATGGTGGAGGTGTTGTACGTTTACAGGAGCAGCTTTGAATTTTCTAACTGAAGTAGCTAATGCTGTACTTAATTACATTTTGGCAATATTTATACTTCTACTACAAGACAATTCAGAGGAAAATACAGTACTTTTCATTCCATTCTGTTTATCTGAAAGCTACAGGAACTCATATTTACTTAGCAGAGTCCGATTTTACATTTAAAACATACCATGGGTTATGAAATATGGCAAGTTTGTAAACATTTAACTAAGAAACAGTATATAAAAGAGGTAGAATTAGCTCCATTTCCAGTTGCTACAATACTAAAATGTTGCTTATATTACACATATCAGATGCATTGAGCCAATAATGTAATATAAAGTATGTATTGTAACAAGTAAATTCCTCAAAACCACTTGTGGTCATGTAAACTTTGAAATGTAGGACTGAAGAGTGAGTTTTTGCATTGTTGCTTCTTTTAAATAAGTAAAGGATGGAGACATTTCTTATACCATTCAAATTTTCCATAGTTTCTAGCTCTGAATCAGAAAAAAAAACAATAAAATTAGCATGGACATTTTGATAAAATATTATCTTTTTCAGTATTTATATCAAAATTATATCGTAAGTAAACTCAGTCACACTCATTATGTGTTTTTTGTTTGTTTTGTTTTGTCTCTGCAGGTCGGGATATGGCCAACACAACCTTACCTGGGTATCCCCCTCACGTTCCCCCCACAGGCCAGGGCAGCTACCCAACCTCCACGCTTGCTGGAATGGTTCCTGGTGAGTGAGAGACAACGCCGCCGCTTCATATCGTCATTAGGGTCCATTTAACAGGTGGCGTGGCCCTGAAAAAGGAACAGGTGTAGAAGCTAAGAAGCACAGTGAGGAGACTTTAGCACCAAATTACACAGTGAGGCGATGAATATTGACCTGCAGAGTTAGAGGCACACACATTCTTATATTAGCTCTGTGTGTATGATTGGATTAGACAGGCTGAATAAGTGATCAGAGACGAGGGAGAGGACAGTCGCTCTCCTTTCCTTCCTGCTTTCCTCTCGGCCTTATTGGCTCATTATCTCCCCGCGTGGCCGTTCTTGCCGGCCGTCGATAAACAGCACCACCAGCCCTCCCCAGCCTTTGCGCTCTAGAGCATATCCCTTTCCCCTCCTCTACTTAACCCACAGTTCAGGTTCACAGCAAACAGTTAAGGGTCAAAAGGCAGAGGCCTGGGAGCCCAGTAAATATTCAAATCGCTGTCTCTCTGAGGAGGTCAGGCTTGTGTTTCGCTGCCAGAAACAAGGGGCAGGGATGAGGTTTTGGTGCTGGGCTTATACGCTTCTTCAGCTACAGCATCACCGCACACACACACATTTTTACCAAAACGCAGCCGGCATTTTGCTTTGATGTGATTAAACCACACGGATGGGGAAACCAGTGGAGTGTGCGCTGTGTTAGCATATCATTTACCAATCACACAACCCATCGCAGGCTTGGGCTGTTCCCCTTCTCTCCTGTATAAAGGGCTGCCATGAAACGTTTCGTTATCTCCTCAGCCAGGAAGGTCATATTTACTGTCACATTTGTTTTTGTCTGTTAGTTAGCAGGTAATCTTAACACTCACAAAGACATTTCACTGAAAGTCTGAAAATTAGGTCATGGAACAAAGAACAAATGCTTTTGTAAAGGATTTTAAAGGATATTTTTAAAGGCTCGGTTCATCCAAATTATAAAAATGCATATTTACTCTTAGCTCTAGAGCTACCTTGCTGTGAAGATTGTTGTATTTGTGCAGATAGTTAGATATCAGCCTCTTATTTTTCTGCCTGGGTCATTTGATGAAATGCATTCTGTGTGTGGTTGTTATGAACTGACCCTTTAAACTGACAATATAAACATTTACATTTTTGAACTAAGATAGAAATTTTCATTTTGTTATTTATATGGCAATTTTAGAGAAAGTGCTTTCTAGTTTTTCCTTTCTGCTTCTGTTCTGAGAAACGATTTTGAAAATATAGAGGCTTTACATTTTTTGACATACTTCTACAAACAGTTGAGTCAATTTAACAGCGACCAGTAAAAACAAAGGGAGACGTGGTAGCAACCCGGTGGCAGTGCAGTCCAGATTTACTTTTAGATTTGGGATTTTGGCTAATAAAACTGTTAAATCATGTGGGTGGAAAAGCATCAAGTCAAACATACTTTTACTTTCCATTTGTTCTTATGTGGCACAAAGCAAAAGATGAGGGCCTTAATCCCATGGCGTGTGGTTTTGTGTTACAACCCGTTCATCCTATACACAACCTCTAAGATTTAGTGACAGGCGCAAAACACTGTTAAAGCAAAGCCATTTCTCACCAGCTTCATATAAAATCTAGCCTTTATTGTCTCATAAAAGAAAGAAACGTGTTGAACCAACAGCAGTGCTCACTGACATGCTCCAAGTTACTTCCCCTGCAATGAAATTTCTGTCACAAGAAACACCAGAGCTCAGACTGGAGGGGTTTCAGATTGGAGACGTTAAAATTCCTCCAAGAAAGGCTGCAGGATTTATTGCAGCATATCAAAAATGTATGCATGAAACTGTTTATTACCACTCTGTATTTATTAGGCCAGTTTGGAATATACTGGAGGAAGAAGAATGGGTAGATATCCATAAATGGGACAGGGAAAGCCGCCTTCAGTGTCACATCCTGTATTGTTCAGTGTTGCATAACTTAAGTGAAATGAAAAAGAAATAAATTACTTGCTTGACTGGTCGCACACCGATGGCTATCATTTTCCCCCTCAAATTGCATCCTGTTTTGAATGACGAGAAATGACTGCATATGAACGCGTAATGGTTTGACGCATTGAAATGCTAATTGATTTGTTGTTTTGTTTTGCAGGGAGTGAGTTTTCGGGGAACCCCTACAGTCATCCACAATATACAACCTACAATGAAGCCTGGCGATTCAGCAACCCAGCATTACTAAGTGAGTAGAGAGTGAAAAACTGAACTATTAATTGACCGTTTGCTAAACCCCACCCCTGAATGCTTAGTGTCCAATTGTAGCCTTAGCAACCACAATTAGGTTTAGGATTTCATGCAAGGTTTTGGTTTCTCTAGATACCAAAACCTTGCATGGGGTATGGGGCTTTAGTAAGAGAAATATTCTGTCTTCCAAAACCAAAAACACATTAACTTTAGTGTAAGGAATGGGTTTAACAGTGTGTATATTTGCGCTACCTGCCTCTCTATATTCTAACTAGCTTACTATTTACAATTAGCATAATGTCTACAGCTAGAAGCACATTATTGACTAGCTACATAATTTTGTGGGATTACGGGTCATGACTTGCTATTTCCTATCTATGCGGACGCCTCTCCTTCTACAATATCAAAGTTTGAGCTAACGTTAGCAGCACTGTCCTTTTCTTTATTATACATGGGGAAGTTCACACTGTAGCGGACCCAGCCAAACCAAAGTATATTTGGCAAACTAATTCAGTAGTAGTCTTTATCCTTTAAGGCTTTTCTCTTATAACATGGAACGGGACAGGAACGAGCATGTAAGCTATGCAGCAAAACAGTTGTTTAGCATTTAAAGCTAAGCAAAAGCAAAAAATTTAAGGACTAATATCTCTCCTTTTTTACCTGCATATGTAGCTCTAGCTAAAGTCTTCTAGCACATCATGTATCTAGCCCTCAAATGCAAATTTAAGATCCTGTTTACAAAATTCTCACCTTAAAATGAGCCAGGTGGCAACATTTTAAGTTATTCAGACACAATATTTTAAGCCAACTCACAGACGTAACATTAGCATAATTACAAAATAAAATCTTCCAGTCAAAGCTGTCATTTTAGCCTATAAAACTGACTCTGGCTCAAAATAAGAAACCAACTTTTGTCTGCCTCCATCTCAAGGATGTAACACTAAAAAGTTCTTGCACGTCATAAAGTCATTTTCCTCAGGCAACATCTTGATTTCAGAAGTTTGCATATCAGAATTTTGCCCGATAAGTCTGGGGACTGAAGTGTTAGCTTATCAAAGCAAATTCAAGTGATGGATAGTGTGCGGTATTCTTTGGTTTTCTTTTCAAGTATGTCTGAAATCATGGATCCATCGTTTAAACAAGTTACTAAAATTCCAAGTGGTTAATCTGCCACTGACATCATTATAAAATGAAAGTTTGGTAGGTGTAACAGCAACAGTAACTAAAGGGGAACAGAGCTTAGCAAACGTGCAATTATCCATAAAAATTTTAAGATCTTATTGGTATAAAATGTTGCATAAAAAAGAACAGCTAAACAATTTAAATGTGCTGTTACCACTAACAATAATGGTAACAAATTTGGTAAATGGCAGTCAAAACTGTATTTGTTGTTTCAAACGGTTCGTTCTTCTGTTAACTTTCAGGTTCCCCTTATTATTATAGTGCCGCATCGAGAGGCTCCGCCCCTCCCACTGCTGCCACTGCCTATGACCGTCACTAGTTACCATGGAAACCAAATCAACCTGCAGGACCATGGCCTCAGCCTCCACATTGCCCCCGTGTGAGCAGCATGGTCCACTGGACACTGAGCAACTGCGCATAAAATGTTCCCGGCTCACACAATGAGAAACGTAACACTTCTTTTTGGGATTCCAGACGACTTCTCTCCTCTTTCCTCGCAGCTTTTTTGGACACTCAAAGCCAAAAAAGAAAAAAAAAAGAAAAAAAAATCAACAAACATCATCAGAGACACTTAAAGATGCTACACGCTCACAATGAAAATTGTGGCTAACTGCAGTGGTTTAGAAAAAAAAAAGAAAAAAGAAAAAGACTGAAAACAAAAATATCCAGAATTTATTTTCTCCACCTGTAGCGGTGTCATGGTTTCATCCCATCATGGATCAATACTGTACATTCCTTTTCTTGATGCCTCTCAGCAGGGACGCTGTCCGGAGCATAAAATGTAGCAGCAGCCTCTTTCTTTTTTACCATTCATCTCCCACTCAATTCAAATGGCAGCGCAGTGAGATCAGAGGAGATTAGCAGCAGCACATGCAGACTGTGGCAGGCTAATGATGTTGTTTTTTTTAACCGTCTGAACAGTCACCGACCAAACATCCAGCATGACTAAATCGATCACTTTTGATGCCATGAGAAGATTAGGACATGTTCTCTGTGATACACAATCAAGATGTAAAAATGAAAATGAAATAAATAAAGAAACATCAGCTTGAGAATAGTGGGAGCCATGACAATATATCAACCATGGCCCTGCTATTTGCAAGATTTCAAGAAACTAGTAAATATATTCTTAAAATAATTTTTTTATTTCATTTTTATAATTCGTAACGACTAAACTGCAGACTGCTTGGCTAGTGTTTTACTATTTCTTATTTGTCAGGATACAAGAGGTCATCAGGCGAAACCCTTCTGTGTGTTTTTTGTTAATTTTGCACTATTTTGGAGGTTTGCAACACTGGAGCGTTATTATGCAGAAAAATGATGATGATGCATATTTGCTTTATTTCATGAAGATGACTGTAAGTCTAATAAGTCTCAGTGTGAAAAGGCACTTACAGTTTCACAGTTTTTTCCCCATTGTTCTCCAAAACCCATTATGTCACTGCCTTGATGTGCACTATACTATGTTCTCACAGCTTACATTTTTTATTTAAGTTGATTAAGTCTTTGGCATTCAACCACAGAAAAAGGATATAACAGCCATCCCAAGTCAAACGTATCATCATTTGTCTAGTGTAATGCCAGACAGAAGCATCCAGATTCACTCTGATAGGATGATTCTGACGACTCCAATGACGTCACAAAAGCAGGGCGACGATTTCAGCTAAATGCCTTAAACATGTTCCCCCTGAACTTCAGCTCCCTCACATGTTTCAGGCCACGTCATTTCGTTGAATGAAGCTGGAATGATGGTTTCTTCATCTGTCAAGTGAATGTATTTGCATTTGCCAAAGACTTAGTTCTTGTTAATGTTTATTTACAGGCCGCCTATATGCATCATGAGAGCAGTATTATTGTTATTATTGTTAGGAAAAACCCACGTTGTTCATGAGGAAAGTATATGTATAAATTCTATGCAGTGCAGAGATGGTCATCATATGCATATTCAGCTGTAAACCTAAAGGTAGGTGGAGTTTATTTAATTGTTATGTTATTTACAAATTGTTCATTTTGTAGAAGGTTTTTTTGTGTGTGATGTGAAGACACTTCTCTGTAAATACAGTAAGAAAAAATGTCTTTCATGTTCATGGGTATTATCACTTTCATTACACTGGTCTCACTTGTACAATAATAAAAGTGTCTGAAATCTTTTACGCAAAATGGGGCTACATGGTTTTTCTGAATGTCTAGAGTAAAGCTCAAACTGAAGCTGATACAGAGATTTACTGACAACATCTCTGATAATAGGTTAATCATTATAGTTATTTATTTAAGAAAACATGGCAAACAATGTGCTGGTTTTAGCTTCTCAAAAGTGAGGATTTGCTATCTTTTTCTATTCCACTGTCATTCATTGTTTCATTTGTCATTGTGAATTGTATATCTGGCAACTTGTTAAAAGCAAAATAATGAACAGATGAAAATAATCCTTATTTTTGGCCCTAATTTCAACCAAATGGTGAACTTTTATAATCAAAACTGAATTGGAACAAATGGGCCTTAGAAGTGGTGTCTTTTTGCCCTATGTTGTCCCAGTAGTATATTTGGTATTCATTATCTAATGTATCATGAGCATGATTTTAATTGATCTGCCAAAGCAGTGATATTAAGTGAGGTCAAAGGTAACACTTTATTTTAAGCCCCTGAATACAATATTAACACGTAATACATGACTTTAACACCAGTGGTGAAAGGTAAATAAGTGCATTTACTGTCTGTCCTTTGAGTATTATCTTCTGCTACTTCATACTTTTACCTCACTACATTTCTGAGGGTAATGTTGCACTTTTTATTCTAATACATTTATTAAATTTCCTTAGTTTATAAAATATGGTGCATTGCTGTATATTCAACTGCCCCACAGTATATAGAATAGCTAAAATTGGATTCACACTGACAAACTACAACATGCTACTTTCACAAAACAGCATGAATAATGATGTTTCCATAACGTCATCTACAATATCATGATAAAAATATAACATTCTAGGGTGTCCTTTGAGTCAAACCTGTGACATTTGTTGAATGTCAACAACCCATTCTCTTTCCTCTTATTTGCTGCCTCAAAGTATACTCAATACAAAGTTTTTACATGTGATGGAGCATTGTTATACTGTGATATTACTACTGTTTCTCAAGTAAAAGTTCTGAATACTTCTTCCACCACGATAATACACTCTAATATTGTTGTAAAACAAGTGTTTATTGATGCATTTGTCAAAACTCCTAGTATGAAGCGTCTGTAACTGGTGTATAAACACTTACTAGAAATAATAGTTTGACCAAATAATTTTAACTTAGGTCCACTTACTGGATTTCTCTTGAGGCTTTCATCTGCATGTCACAGCGTAGGAGCAGGAGATGGAGTTCGCTCAGCTGTCATGGAGAGAGAGGATACATTTATAGATAAATAACTACTTTGCTAATAAATGGATACAATAAATGAATACAGTTACCATAATAATAAAGATAATACAACATAGTAAATATAATAAATACATACTTTATTATTTTCATTACAGCTGTCTTACAGATGCATTTTAGGAAAAGTCACCATGTTGATAAATACAGTCTTAAATTCCTTTATATCTGCTTACAACTGCATCATGTCCTTGTGGATTATAAACAAGATAAGTGTTTATAAACTGCTTATAAATACTAAATAATGGGTTAAAATAAAGTGTTAAGTCATGTCTGCTTGAGATGACACATAACTATCATTTCAAGCCTGCTGAAATAAACAATATGCCACAATGAATTCAGGCACCTAATCAGAGATAAATGTATTTACTTTTCAGGTATAAAGATCACATGGTACACAGGGGCTACAGTGAGAATGCCTCTGAATGTTTTCTCCATGATTTGGATCACTGAGCAGCACATAAAGTGTTTAACCTCTCCTCGCTTTGTAAAGCTGAATTAATTTTTCGAGCAGTGTGCCTGAATTCAATTTGTGCTAAGTTGCAGCGAGAGATTTATGCATGAAATCCCTCTTAGAGCTTATTTTCACTCTTTCTTCGCTCCGTAATCCCTCTGCCACTGCCGCTTTGTATGACATAGTTATATCGTTATTGATTTACAACAACTGGACACTGTCCTGATTAGCACTGTGCGATTTGCAGAGGATTTGGGCTGCGGGAGCTCATGATAAAGCAGCGTGTACATTTGAAATGATGTCAGAATAGAATAGAAATGTATAACACAGTAATTCAGAAATCCAGTGGTTGATCCAAACGCGATTCTCAATCTTGTTTTAATGGCAAAAAAGGGACTTTAACCCTTGGGTCCTGCAGTGATAGCAGTGATATGATATTAAATTAAAATACTATGATGTTTATCAGGTGAAATATTCCATCTCTAACCTTTTATCATATATGTTCCTTCAAATTTCAACATTGTAAAAGGAGAAAATAAGCTTCTCTAAAACATACTGAGCTGTGCTGTTTTTGGTGCATGCTGGTGCCTCTGGGCCCGTGAGGAGAGACCCCCTTTTTGCTTTGTAATTCAATTTCTCTGCCTGTTGTTTATTTCATAGCTCCCCTGTGAAGCATCAAAAGCTGATGTTCTGTCAGCCCCTAACTGTCGTATATGTTTGTCATTCACAGCCCTTGTTAAAGGAGGAGGAGGAAAAAAAAGAGCTTGACTTTTTCCTTTCCCCAGCTGAGAATTCCCAGAAGCAGAATTTAGATGGAAACTTTTTTTGTCACTTTCCTGTCTAAATTGGCATATCTGGCTCTCTCCTCCGAAACCAATAAACTGTGAACCTGGATGTATCTGTCAATCAAGCTCAAATTGACTGCAGTATGCCAGATGACAACAGCATCCTCTGGAATATAAATATATATGTTATTTACTGTATAAGAGCAATGGGATGATCTGATTGGATTATCAGCATCTGTCTTTGCTCATCAAACATTCAGTTAATAACAAAAATAGAATGAGACTGCTTGTCTCAGATTACCTAAATCTAGGTGAAATAAATATAAAATGGCATAGTTGATATAAAAACACTTTAATAAATAAAGGTTCAATGTATAGCACGGGGCTGAATAAGAGGAATTTTATTCACATGGAAAACTACCTTAATAATCAAGTTAATGCACAAGTACTGAAATCTTGATTTACTGTATATATTATACATGAAACAGGCTCTGCAGCTATGATTTTTAATTCATTTGAGAGAAAAAATAATCTCTTATACTCAACTTTTTGCCAACTGTGACATTAATGTTATTACTCCCCATTGGATGAGCAGTAATTATCTTAATGTGCAGATTTCATTCTGTAGATTGCTCTTGAGGAAGTTGAATCATTACATCTAAAAAAGTTGCACAAGACAAAAATATGTGCACAGAACTGATCTTGAAAATGTATGATCCATTAAATAATTAATTTTTAAGAAGAAACAGTAAAGAAACAGGTTGGAGCTCTACATGTGAGAGGAAATATAGTTTTGACAGCACTAAGAAACACTGCTGTTTCAGGTATTATAACCGCGAACCTCATCATCTACAACTTCAAACCACAGTGTCAGATCTAACTGTTGACCTTTCCAGTTGCTCTGCACTAATACATGCTGACTGAACACTGATGCGATTTGTACAGTGGTTCTATGAATATGCCGCAGCCAGCAACTGAATTATAATTTGGTTACTGGTGTGTCAAATGTACAATAAATCCTCAGGATGTTATCATTTGCAGTGACACACCAAGACCGGGGGGGTGGGGGGTGGGGTGGAGAAAATATGAAAATGCATTTCACGTCTTTATATCTGAGTAGTAGTTTGGACGTTATGAAAAGAGGGAATGGATCTGCTGCTTTATGTGCTGTATCTAATTGGATATGGCAATATATAATACGATTCTCCAGTATCCATCAATTCCTGTGTTAGACCTGTTTGTATGGCCGTGTCAGTGGGGCAGCCTAGCTTGTTATGATGCCTGAGCAGCAATTATGAGGTAATTTTTGACTCTTGCTGTGTGAGGCCATCCAGAGGATACTTGAGGGGAGGTTCCTAATGAGTGAGCATTGATTGATTGGACATAATAAGTGCCCTGCTTGACTGCAAGCGAGTGTGAGAAAAAAAGGAGGGGTGGGGGGTTGGGGGTAAGTGTGGTTTGGATGACAACATATTTCCAAATGAAGCAAATGACCAGCAATTACATCTGTTAGCGTATAGGTGAGCACCACACCTATGCCAAAACGAGCCTAGGCCGCCTGCCTGGCTGGCTGGCTCAGCCCAGCACCAAACCTCATTTACCCTTCACCAGTAAATAATTACCCTAATGGCTATTGTGTGATACATGATGCAATTAAAGCCTAATGCAATGCACCTCACTTAGTGAACGTGTCAGGTCCCACATAACAGGCACTGGTGGTCCTGGGCTAACGGGGTTTGCTACCTGACTGGCCAGTAATGGGGATATCCTCCAGTGCCGACAGAAGAGCTCCCTAATCAGCTGGATCTGTCAGTCGGGCATGTTTGTTTGCAACTGAGGGGAAATATTCAGAGAGAGAAGTGAGGGTGGGGAAAGCAGAATCTGAATCTGCGGGCTATTCCTGGTAGCGAAAGAGGGAATAATAGAAGCGGGTAGAAGAGAGGGCACAGTCATCAGCCCCCATCCCCCCCTGCCCCATAACCCCAGCTTCCCCTGCAGCTCCCCTCATCCTCACCTCCCCCCGCCTCCCCCACCTCCACCACCACACTCCCAACACCCCAGTCACTGTCAGGCCAAACACATGATGAATTGCCCTGTCAACAGAATTCATTCAGGGACCAATTAATTCAGCAGAAATGAACTAGAGCCATCAGTCGCTGAAAAACTCAGAGCAAAGAGAGCAAAGTAGCTCTCTTTGGAGGAAAGAGAGACAGTGTGTGTGTGTCAGGGAGAGAGAGAGGGAGAATGAGAGAGAGGGTGCCAAGGGAGTGCAGTGGAAGTTAGCCTGACAGGAATTGGTCATTTAATGCTTTAGCGCACTGGAGACAGCCCCTGTCATAGAGGAAGCCATGACAGGACTCCCCTGGTACTTTATTTATTAATTATCCAGAGCAGCAAGGGGCATTTAACTGTCTCACTCCAGGCCTGTCAACTCGACTTCTTGTCATTTCCTCTCCATAAACAGGTCCTTTAGAAACAAACCCAAAATCAACACAGGACAAAATGTAATTATTCAGAGCGGACAAATATTTTTGTTGCAATGGCTGTTACATAAAGAAAAAATCAATTGTCACGCTCAGAGTGGTTCAAAAGTGTGACCCTCTATGAAAATGTAAACACCTGACTGTCATCGAGGAAACAATATCTGGCGTGTTATGTCAGCTGATCAGCTGTCAACAGTGAAAGGGCTCCGGCGAGTCAGGTCACTCTCACGACCTCTCAACACAAAAACAACACAAACATAAACACCCCTCAAAGAGCGCACACTTCTGTTAGAAAAAAAATCATGCTTTTTATACAGCTGTTTCCTGTGCTTTGAACCCTCAATACGAAGGAATACCTCCATGTGCATACATGTGCTATTAACTTTCTAAATGCCTGGAGAGGTAAAACTTAAGCATTTCACAATTAACAGAAAAGACTGGAGAAAAGTGTGACAAATACAAATGGTTTTGTGCAGCGGAATTTAGTTATTTCTACCTGGGTTTTCAGCTTAATATGAGATCTGAAATAGTTTGCATGTAGTTTTTTTTGCATAATGATTAAGATATTTCTTTATTGCAATATAGTATTTTACTTAGTTACTACACCTTGTTGCTCATTTCAGCTTTAATTTTCCTTTATTTTACATCCATCTATCTCCTTTACAGTAGCACCCAACCTGAGGCTTCTTTACTGCAAGCTGATTGCAATGATCTGTAAACTGTAACTTACTGTTCTGTGACCTCGTTTGTAAGTCACTCTGTATAAAAGTTAATCTATGAAAGGAGGAATTAATAAATGAATGAATGACTGTCTGAATAATTGTAGCACATTGTGGTACCTTTCTAAATGTGAAGGGTTAATCTGAAAGAATACTGCTGACTCAATAATAAACTGATCTTCAGAGCAGTAATGCAATGATTTTTTTTTTTCACAGAATGTAACAGTACAACTACTGTCCTCCTGCAGAGTGTTTTCTCTGTGGTGGAAATTCAATGAGTCTGTGGCTGACCTATTCAGTCAAAGGTTTGATCTTTCCCTATTGTGTTGTGTTGATCAGGTGGTAAATATTTGATGGAACCTTTTCTTTAGCACAGTATGCATACTAGTGTAACAGGAGGATGAAGTGGCAGCTGGGAAGCTGCTAATGCCATCAGGTATTCCTTACCAAGATCACACAACAACCCACCGCAAAACAACAACGTCATCTGCCCTAACAGTATTACAAAGCACTTTTACAAAACAGGAAATACAGAGAAACTAAATGAGGGAATGTTAAATGATCCCTCATCTAGTCCTCTTAATGTCATGAGTGTTTCTAGACTTTAAATAAACATGTTGCGGTGAGCTAAACATCCAAGAAGTGTGTTAAATCCACACACTGGCATCATAGTCACGACCCCAAACTGATTACCAGCACCTAACTGAGAGCTGATCTTCTCTGCAAGTTTGAAACAAAGGCGATGAAATCTAGAGGAAGCCAGAAATAAGAAGTGCTGCAGTATATAATTAATTAAATGAGACTAATTAGGAACATGAGAGCAGGTGCCAGGCTATGGGCTGACAGCACAGACAGCCAGACAACAGGAAGGGGGAAAAAAAAAACCTATGGGTAAGGGGTGTAACGTGACAAGAGGAGGGACAAAGCAACTTTCTGTGTTTTGTCACATGAAACCTCCAAGGAATATACGTGACAGAAACTGTAGACCCAGACGCCATGGGGGTCTTTCCCTTTGTTTAAGACAGATTTTCATTTCGCCAATTTAAGGTTGATGCAAGCAAGAGATTTTCCTCCTCATTATTTCTGCACATGATAAAAAAAAAAAAAAAAAACAGAGCAGTGCGACTGAGACACAAGTATATGAATGTGTGCACAGGAGACAGCATGGAGGTGTCACACATTTAGAGATACTATGCA
Organism: Lates calcarifer; assembly: GCF_001640805.2. NCBI lineage: Eukaryota > Metazoa > Chordata > Actinopteri > Centropomidae > Lates > Lates calcarifer. The sequence continues at coordinate 12,290,433 of NC_066855.1, read as the reverse complement.
TATAAATGGTAACACAGGGCTTACATCACAGACTGCACAGCCTCCGGTGTATTACAGAATTCCAGCATAACAGATCTCAGTGTTATTTTTTGCCATTTTTCAGTGATAAAAGTAATTGCAGCTCACTGGTTCCTGTTCCAGAGTGATATTAGGACACATAACATCATAGATTTTGATATGAACCATTCTGCTGCATAAATTGTGTACAACATAGGGGAAAACCTGTATTAGTGCCACAAAAAGCACCTCTTATCCTCTTTTTTGTCCACACAAATGTGGTTCCCATTATGGAAAGTCCAGCTTGTGCAGCCAGAGATGCTCAGAAGGGGCATCAGCCTATTTTATCACAATTTGCTCACTAACCAGTTACAAATGTGGCATGTGATGACAATAATGAGGCTTGATGTCACTTAGCCTTTGCGCCGTGTGTGTGGAATAGCAAAGCAGGATGTCAGAGTGCTGCAGGTCCTACACTGTGGCACTGAGAGGCCTCCTGCACGATTGGTGACAGACACCTCGGTTAGAGAGAGAGCCGCCTCTCTAACAGCATTATAAATTACTGTAGATCCTATTTGTGTCAGTGGAGGCAAGTGAGGGGAAAATTCAACATCAGCCTATTTATTCATTTACTTATTCCCTGGCTCGGTCAGGCTCAGTGCTGCCGGAGAGGAGCTCTGCTCCGCTCCGCAGTGCCACTCTGCCTCAGAACAAATGCTGTGTGTTTACGGGGACACATGGGCATTTTATTTTAGAGGCACTGGTGATATCAGAGTCAATCAGGCCAGAAGAGGGAAGGCATTACAGTAAAGCTGATTTTTTTTCTCCCTATCTGGATGGAGCCTGAATTTTTAAACAACCATAAAGTGTAAATAAACCTTCAAGCGTAGACAGGATGTCCACCTCAGGCGAAAACATCCTTGCTGAGACGTGACTAAAATGTCTAAGAAAGAGTTTACTCAGACATTTCTTTAAAAACATATTTACACCAAGTCCTCAATGACAAAACATGTTATGTGGGACAGTGTGTTACTATGTGGAGATATGTGTTATGTGTAGGTTGTTTTGCCAAAACCAATAGACTGTTTGTCCAAAATGACTCTCCAAAAATGAATTAAAGTCTAAGTGAGAGATTTTTGTGCTCAATAAAAAGGCTCACCTGACTGAATGTTCAAAACAAGAACCTTAACACTGCTTACTTTGCTAAATCAATAACAAATGACAGAGAATGGATTCTGAAAAAAGTCATTTCCCAGCTAACAATGCCACAAGTGATTTAAAGGAACAAAGTGACTGCAGCTCGATATGTTTTTGTATGCACCTGTTAATTCAAAAAAAAAAAAAAAAGCTAATACAGAAAAAGAGATAGAGCTTTTGTTTAATTATCATGGGATGGCTTGGACTGTGCATCATCATTAGTTTGACTAAATAGCATCGGTCAGTGACTCAAGTAGTGGTAAATGGCACAATTAGCAGGCTGAGCAGGGAGAGGTATATTCAATTTGAAAGCCTTCTTTCTTAATCCATCTCCTGTGATCATGAGAAATGCTGAGCTATGGGCTTTTACGCTCAATGACATTAATCGGGTTAATTCCAAGTAAAATGTCAACATTGTAATCAAGAACTAGCACACTCCAGCAAAACATAAATGTCTGTGAATGCTAAATTTAAACATCCTGAAGCTTGTATCTTTCCCATCTCCATCTTAATGTCACCCTCTTGTTTCTGTGCAAATTCCTCTGCTAACAAGTTGGCACATCTCCTCTTCAGCTGCGCATATTTGATTAACAGCTAAAGAAAAAAAGAAGCACAGATTAGTTTGAAACCTACGTAGCAACCAACAACAATGAATAGCTTAAGCGCAGACACCAGGGAGGTGTTGACATGCTTCCTTAACATGAACCTGTTGTTCCTTGTTCTACTTCTCCCAGTGCCCCAGTGCCCCAGTGCTTAATCCCTCGGTGCACTTACTCTGTAACCCCAGCAGGTGCAGCGGGAATCTATAAACACAGCTGGTGCGTCTCAGCGTCGAAACTCTCAGATCTACCCTCACCTCGCACCTCACCCTGCCGAAAACCCCCCAGTTTACCCTGAATACCATGCATAACCCAGATTCATGATGCTGGCTGATTCTTTTATCAGAGCTGCAGGCAGGACAAGGGTTCGTGTCAACTCATTACAAGCACTCAGTGTTGCCGTCAGGATTTTTAGAAGCTTGTCAGGGTTAAAAAGCCACTGAAAAAGCTTAAAGACCATCATGGGACACTAGCACTCTCTGAATTCTTGTCTGGTTAGTACCTCCTCAAGGCAAGGTAACCTATAACATGTACACAGTTAGAGGAAACTGAGATACATCGATGATTTTAAACAACAAATAAATAAACAGAACCCAGCAGTTAGAGGATATTCTGACCGAAACAACTGATGCTGTCGTTCATACTGGGTGGACAGTCTCTCTCATAACTACACAACAGCAGATTTGTCACTGTCTTCCAAAATTATCTATATGAGCATAACAACAATGTCCCAGAATTTTGAGGATCCATTAATATGGTTACTGCTTGGTTTATTTCAGACAAGTTATAATCCTATGATGCAAAATTGATGTCTTCTTTATAAATCCCTGTAGTTGTACTTGTACCAATACAAATATGCTTCCTCTGCAAAAAAAAAAAAAAAAAAAAATGCCCGCAGCCAGCTGTTCGGCTCTTCCGGGTTACAGCATTATGGGACATGTATTCATGAATTACGTGCAACGCACACATGCACCAACTGTTGTCTTCTGAATTTCGTTCAGTACACACATGTATCAATTCCCATGAATTCCTTGTGCATGTACAAGCTATGTGAATCTAACATGAGGGTGGCGGACACTGCCACTGTCGACACAAGCTACTGTTCACCATTACAAGTTAATTAGTGCACGTAAATACATTTAATATCTATGGCAGAATAAAAGCTTTTAACAGACGATGATAATTATTCACATAACCAAAAGAAGCACAATGGAAGCATAGGTCATTTTAAGCAAACAACTGATGCTAGTTCATTGTTCATTATAAATAAAAAGTGTTGTTCTACCTACCATCAACACTGGTAATGTGGATTTCAAGTAATTAAAAGATATACGTTTGAGGATAGTTACAGTACAATATGTGCACAGTGGTTAGAAAGGTGGATAAACCGAAGAAGTCTGAAATGAAGACAGTCAAAGACAAGTAAAGGATATTGGAGAAATGGTCTGAAAACTGAGACCAAACTGGCCTTATAAAATAATAGGTGTTCATGTACAATACTGTCCATTGCATCTGTTTCCCTGCCTTATGTATGTACAGATATGTCACCAGGTGTCTCCTCTCTTTTCTCAAACCTTGATGACTCTGGGTATTGGTTGTCTCATTCACTCTGATTTAATGTTCTACTTTGCTTTGCATTTTAACTCGTTAAAGTGTCGTAGTCTATACCTGCCTGGGAACGCTGGTCCTGATTGCTTAGGAAATTCACCGCAGCCTGCCTGTAATGAGAGCGGACAGAGGTTAGAACAGCTCAATAGAAGAGATAACCAGTCTTTGATCCAAACAGCCATGCAGAACATACAGGCAATAGCATCAGAAAATGTACTGTCAGGAATTTTGGATTTTAAATTACACCTGATTAACCTGAAGGGAAGTGCAGGAAGAGTTTGGTGGACTTAAACAGGCAGAAAAGAAACATGAAGTCAGTTGGCCACAAAACCTGTCAACTTTCCTGAAGTGTGTCAGGCATTAGCACTTTGCACAAAGACAAAAGAGAAAAAAAAACATACTGAACGTGTATATCAGTTGCCACATCTAAGAATGAAATGCAAGCTCTGTGTGATGAGGGATTTTATTTCGTGCACCTGTCATTCACTTCCATCTAAAGCGCTGCAGAAGTGTGAGAACAGCCCTTGCTGATCAAGATCAGTGAACAGTCTCATCGTCTGCAGATGTCTGCTGTGTTATTATCAGAAAACATCTCCACATCAGACTGCTGCCATGAAACATACATTAAAGATTTGATTCAGTAGAACTGAAGCTTGAATTACTTTGTGTGTAAGGAAACATAAACTATAATGATACTATATGAAGCATAAAACCATTTTTGGTCTTATTTAGACATTAACTATAACAAAACAGTGATTTAAACTAAATACAGCTGGAATTTTGACATGTAACTTCAATTCAATTCAATTCAAGAAATGACATAAAGAAACAATGCAAAGATTTACATAGGGATTAACTGCCTGTGAGGCCATTGTGACTGAAATGATATTATAATTCTGCAAGCCAGCCCTCACAGACAGGCTGACATTCACTATGTTTACATGCACCAAATATTCCAATTTTGGCCCTTACTTCCAAAAAGACAGTATTTCTATCAATCTGTTTACATTGCTAATGAAAATGAATATTCCACAAATATTCCTTTTTGCGGCAGTTTCGCGGCAAAATCCCAATTGAGATCTACATTCTGAACATGCTGTTTACATGACCCATATCAAATTAAGAATACAGCCATATTTGTAATAATAGCAGAATGTGTGCATGTAAACATAAGGAGTGTCGGACTTGAAACTCACTAAGGGACACAACCACTGGAGAAAAAAATAAAACTCCAATTTTCTTCTAAAGAGTTAACCTGCCAAAAACTCTCATTGTAGACTGAGGTAATAAAGACAATAATTAAAAGAAGGAAAGTGATTTTTCTTTAAAGAATAAAATTGTCCCAAGGTATGTCCTATTAGACTGGCATGAAAATGTATCTGTTGATGAGGTCATTGCCCTCTATAACTAATATTTTTCTTTAATCATGTTTTGACTTTTATTAAAACTGTAAATTGATACTAAACATTGTCTCAAATCCCTCAGCTCCTGAATATTCACGAGGGTCAGCTAAAAAAAGACTCAATCATCCAGAGTTGCCACCTCAGCCACAGTGTGACTGTGCCTTCCAAAACACCTGAGGGGGAAAATGATTTCCTCATCGCCAGGCTAATGGTGTTCATTTCTGTTAATCTATGGCCCAGTGTTTTCCAATTTGGAGGGTGTATCCTCACTCTCCACTGTCTATTATGCTCCAGGGCCGGGGAGAGGCCACTCTCTCCCCATCTTGTGGCACTTGAATTAAATGGAAGCAACTTGATTGCGGAGAAGCACGAGGCTAAGCGATAAAGCAATTAAGACACTCCAATTCTTAGCCAAAAGACAGGGCAGCAATGGCTCCAGAGAGAATTAATTTGTATATAATGATATCCTCTAGTCCTTTCATTCACATTTTTGTTTCATGGCTTTTTGGGGCTCTTTTGTGTGGAGGGTACACTCCTCCCTTTGCTTGTCAGAGAGATGAAAACAAATCTGTGGTTAATAGGTTCTCTGTGGACAGAAGAGGTCTATTGGAGAGTCATTTTTTGCAATGAATGGGAGGACTGACTGAAGTGGCCAGAAGAAAGGACACTGATAACAGGATGGATAAACAGCTGCCGCTCTGCTGTGGGTTGAGTTCAACCTGATAAGATTTGCTTCAGTTTGAGAAGCTAGCTAAGTTAGATTCATTTATTCAAATCAGCTGTGAAGCAGCTACAGCTGTTGGTTTTTACAGTACTGTTAGTTTATAAATGTAGGTCCAGTATGCTCTCAGTGCTGGTCCCTCCTTTTTTATTATTATTTCAACCTACAATACACAATATACAGATTTTCTTATTCACCTCACTGAGTTTTGGGTTTATTTGCAAACATTTTAAGATATCACACTCTGAGATTTCTGCCACCATCAATGAAGGTGAATGGGATGTTGTTTTAGCTCTCACAGGCACTATTTCTTTAGTAGAGGGTAGTTCAGTTTGTAAATGTTTAAGTTACGTTAATATACAGTTAGTTTGCAGGAGCACATTAGCACTTCAGCAGTTGATATCTCTGTATATGTTACCGGCTACCGCTGGGATAATCTTACAATGAAGATAAAACTACATAGTACCTCATTTTAACATGTATTTCAAACCTTAATACAAACTGAACTGAAAGAAAAGCAATTCAATTCAGTTTGTCAGTCTGACATTGAATGGACAGAATTACATTTAGCTAGCTAGCTAGCGAGTTACCAAGGTAATTTGCTAGCTAGCTAGCGAGTTAGCTAGTTAATTAACTCAAGTGAGACTAACCAGTCGGCATGGGCCGATTGACGTAGCACAGCCACACGGGAGCTGTTGGTCAAATGTTGTCTGGGAATGAATGACATGAAACTTCAAACAGTCTGTTTGTAAAATTATCTTTTTACCTGTTCAATCGATTCAGCTTCCAGTCCGGTCTGTAAAGTGGATGTACTAGAGAGCTCAGCCTTGCAGCATTTTTTTCCAGTGGCCACCTGCGGTACTGCAATGAAAAATCCCCCGCGGCCCAAAAAGCATTTCCCCATAGGCCCCCATTGTAAAAGAGACACTTGTAAAACTGTTGGCAGGACACCTCCAGCTATAAAGAAAGTCAATTATTACTCTTTGTATTTCAGAATTTTAAGTCATGGAGTTTTAAGCTTTATAAAAACTTTTCAAAAGCCCAGAAAAGTCGGGTTTCTCTGAGTGACGTCACAGCTGTGTGTGGGCAATCTGCGCGTGGTCATGTTATGTCTCGGGAACGAGGACCATTTACCTTATATGTGATAGTTTATGTGATCTGTGCAGTGTCTTATCTTTTTATATACAGTCTATGGTAACTTAAATTCATTCAACCTGTCATCTGTTCAAAACAGCCGACCATCTCCTCTTTACCAATTTATTATCTGTCTCCTGGGTTGGTAGTTGACAAAGCAATGCATAGGGTCAAATGTAATCTCTCATTTTCTCTCTCATAAAGAACCACTTGCTAAAAGTTCTTTAAAGAACCTCCAAAGGTGCCTCAAAGAACCAGATTTGTTCTCCCTGTTGTGACTTTTCTGATTGAGCAAGGATTTATTATAAGGATTTATTATAATAATACGCTACAATAACAATAATACTAAGAATACATAATAATAATAATACAACTATGGTTTGTCACCGTAATTGAAAAACCGCCATGTTTAGTAAAGATTTTGTTGTAAGCTCAGGATAGTTCACTGACACAAGGTATGACGCAGATTATTTTAAATATTTAACCAAAACTAAGATCTTGCCTTAGTCCTATGCTCATTTTTAGAAGCCTAATCCAGCTCCACATGGGTCACAAGTTGCAAACCCCAGTCTACTATAACTTAGTTCTTACAACTTCTGCCAAATATGGTGATGTCACGCCTCCTCGAAAATACTGTAATCCAGGCCAAAATTACATTTTCTTATTTTGCACCAACTTATTTGGCAAAGCAAATTAGTGTTAGTATATTTAGAAGATAGGATTGTTTAAATGCACTGAGTCACATTCATCTCCATTATAAAGTCAAAACTATTTGCACTGAATAGAAACCACTGCGATCATTATGAATTTTTTTTGTTGTTACTTGGTTTAACTGATATTTTATCTTACAGTTCATTATAACCTATTTTAATTTCTTTATTAAAGAATGTAACTATACTATTGTCCTAGAAAAAAACAACATGAAGGAGTTCAAGGAGTGATAATCATTTTCTAATCACGAATGTGATGGCTTATAGACACTAAATGTTTGAGAGCAAACAATTTTCTCTCCAGCTGGCCTCTTTATAGATCATGAAAATATACTACTTAAATCAATGGGAGACATCCCACACACAATGGCAGCCCTGCTGTTCAATGATGGCTTTTGTATTGGGGATAATCTACTAAGGTCATCAATCATGTCATGCATCCTCCCCCAAAAAAAAAAAAGAAAGAAAGAGAGAGAGAGAAAGAAAAAAAAAAGCTCTGGCTGATGTAATGGATTGAAACATACCTATTATAAAACAACTCCCTTCTTCCTCCTTCTTCACAAAAAGAAGATGTGAGTTTAAGTGAAATATCTGTAAAGAAATATATATGTTTAGCACCATACTAAGGGAATACTTTACACTAAACACCCAGGGAGTCAATAAGGCAAATTGTTCCAAATTCACTGTCAGGCATGTGGCGAGACAGGCATTTTCACAGCAAAAGACTCCCTGGTTGAGCTGGAAATGTACAATTGACCCTGTCTGCCTTTTCAAAATGGTGCAACATTATAACCTGGGGGAATGTGTTGTCATCCAAATGAGATAAGTTTATTTTCTGCGATGTAGCATTTGTTCCATCAGGCAGGGAGGCTATAAAGCTAGAAGGATCAGTGGGGAGTCGAGCTCGGCACATGTGGTGCGAACGAGGAGCCCGACGAAAAGGCTTGGCCACCGCCCAAATCTCTGCCTCTGCCTTCTGTGCGGGCCCAGCCTTGGAAAGCAGGAGGCCACAATATTGTGGAACAAATTTCCTCTAATCTGAGCGTGCTGGTCCGGGGGCTCCAGTGGGAAGACTGCTCTCCTGTGCCCTCCCCGCCTGTCCCACAGATCAGCCCAGTTTACCCTTCACAGTGCCAACACACTGCAAGACGGATGAGATGTCGGCGGGGGGGTTAGGGCTGTCGGATCCGGTGGACGTCATGTGTGCTCTCAGCAGGCCAGCGCTTTGCCCTGGAGAAAGGAGCCGAGTGGAGAAGAGCTGGCACGGGATTGGTCCGGCTCCCACCTGCATCCTCACAGCCAACACTGATACAACTTTCACAACTTTAAAGCATGTCAATATTAATCTGAGACTAATGATTGTTGCTGCTCAAATCAAGTCTAACACTAAAACATGAACTGACATTTTGTGTCTGCCTCTCGGGATGCTCAAATGAAACCATGTTAACTAAGATGACAAAAACAGATGGTGACACCTGTCCATTTTCAGGATAAAAAAACACAAAAATAACATTTATAGGATACATTTCCAATTGCAAAGACCCCACACAGCAGAGTGAGGATCCTTCTGTTGTCAAGGACTACATTTAGATTAAATGTGGTGCCATAGGCGCCGATGGAGACAAGTCACATGCTCTGCTAGGGACTGTATCCATCAGCTTCCAGTCATTTTACAGCAGCATGCAAGGCTCTTCGGCTCAGGATTGATCGAGACAGGAAAGGAGTGGGTGTGATGAAATATATAGCAGATAATTATTTATGGTGGAGATGCTATGAAGCTCCTCCAGCACTTTTTTTGTAAGCAGCTTCTCGGGGAATAAACATTGTTTATGCCACAAGTTTGAGTGTTAAAACTTTGAACTGACAGCTTTAAGATGAATTCCCAGCACTTCTTTGTGACTTGTGGTTGAGGGCTTACTCTTGATGTTAGAAAGAGTAATGAAAGGATTGTCATGACGGCACAACAATCAGAAAAAAGTTTGAACTTATCCAAAATTAAAGCCTTCACATAAAACTGATTGAATTGATAGTACTTTTTGTATTTCATACCTGTCGTCCTGCACCCAGGAAAATTAGCAAACATCTCTTTCCTCAACAATCTCCTAACTGATCATGTTTAGAGCATCTGGGAAAAAAAGTTCCTGATACCACGCAGGTGGAAAATATCAACATTATATATATTGTTACAGGGGTCGGATGAACTTTTCTTCCCAGTCAGCAGTTTATATTTACAGAACAAGACATATTATTGGAAAGCTAGCAACTGAGCACTTACCAAATACCTTATGATAGTTCAAATAAGATATCCCATACTCTACAATACAAGTCTCACAGTTCTGCTCAAAATGACGCATCGACTACAGGGAGCAGCTAACATGCCACGAGTGGCTACACTGTCACAACAGAAAAAGACCAACTAGGTGTGTGTATGTGTTTACAGTGCATCCAGATGAACTGTGGACTGAGAGATTTCATCCTCCTCACATTGTTTACAGAAGACTAAAGAAGACCATCACAGTGCTGTCAGACATGAATACGGAGGTTATGATCATTATGTCCGGTACGTACATGCTTTGTTTCCTGTGAATCCTTTTTGCCTGGGTACACAATTTGAATCCCACATGCCACACAGACTCTACCAGTGACCATGTAAACTACTATATAGAGAGGCAATTACAGAATGCAAATACATTGAATGGCTTTTTCCTGAACACAAATAGCAGCAAAAGTATGGTTTAATATATTGAAAACCTTAAGAATTATTCCTTGAATTTTAAGTAGTTGTATATATTCATCACATTCATGATCTAAAACATTCAGCTTGTCCATTGATATACAGTGTGTGCTTGCATCTGTTGTGGTTATTTAAAAATGAGGTAGACTGTGAAGCAAACAATTTCTCAGTCTTCATCTCTAGCCAGCTTACAGGAGCCCATTCTAGGAAATTTTCCAGCTGCAAAGCCGAGCTGAGCACCGTTAAGCACCCGAGTGCACCCCGAGCCATTTTCCATTTGCAATAAACCCCGTTTGAAACAGGGCAGAACAACAGAAAAGTTGACTTGTTAACACAGGGAGAAGGAGGAGGACTTGTATGGTCTCAAATGAGCAGTCTGGGGCATTTTCATGCACCCCGGGTGGGTGGAGGGAGGGAGGGGGTGGACAGGCAGGCAGGGAAGAGGACAAGGGGGGGTTGCGATTTCCATAGCAACAGTCAAGTCCCCAGCTGTCATGTTTGGGCTGAGATAGGTGCTGTGAGCATAGGGACCACTTAACCCCAGCCACACTTCAGCTTAGGAAGTTAAGATGCTGCTGAGTGTCTGTGCTGTGCCTCACTTAAAATGCAAACTCTATACCCCTGGGAAGATAAGGGAATGCTTCTGAATTAACCCAGGGATACAGGAGGTATGCAAAAAGCCTCCTCAGAAATAATTAACCATCAATGTTTTTGGATGTCATTGAATGAAGTGTAAAGGGGAGGAAAAAAGCAGACAGTGAGAGCATCGAGCCAGGCACACAAACACAATGAACTCCCAGTTTATCATCATGAGTCACTTGAAACACATTCGTTAGCTAACAATAATAGGAAGCAGGGTCTATTGTTCAGTAACCCACAAAGACACACTGTCAGAGGTAACATCATGAGGATATCAAAAGTTTATATTCGTTATGTTGATGGAGTCCACTTTAAACTTCAAACCTTTTCCTGGCAGCTTTCACATGAGCGATGTGGAATATGACGCAGCAGTTGGACAGCTCTAGCTCATCGATCTGGACTGTCAAAATAAAAGCCTTGAAAAATGGTTTAAATTGCAATCTACTACATGTACCCCTCAGTGTGAGAGCGATACTCACCTTACTTCTTATTCTCTGCCACCATCCAGGTCACAGGGTTTATCCCTCCAATTACGACCAGCTGAGAGCTCTTGATGCTCAAATGAGCAAAATGAATTCATATTATGTCTGACGCTACAAGCCTTTGGTCAGACAGCGTACATGGTATTATTACAGTGTTTAAGGCAAGGCCTATGTATGGGACTTATGTAAGGGCAGAGCACGAGAAGAAGTGAAAACGGAGGTAAAATGTCGAGGAAGTGTAGAACTTCAACTCAGGTATTTTTTCCATAAACAGCAGCTGCTGAGAGGACATTTATTTTGACTCTCTCAGCCAGTAAGTTAACTAATTTCAATCGTCTCAAACATTAAATGTGTATTTTATGAAATCAGCATCGAGCAAGTGCAGTCTGGTGTTCAGATATTAGGACTGTGTAATGGATTTCAAATACCCTCTGTGATTCAGGTCCAAAATAATCCAAAAAAGATGACTTTTTCTTTTAAGAAAAACACCATTTAAAATGACTTTTAACCATTTAACACCCTCTCTCCTTTTCTATATAGTTTCAAGTATGAATACCACTCTGTCCAACACACTACCAACATCTCCAAGGCTAAACTAACTGTCTAGTCTGTACTAAGAGCAAACTGTAAAGACAACAGTTCACTGTTTTACAAGGGTACATGTGCCAACTGTTGTTGAAATGGTGAATTGCCATTTTTGTACTTCAGCTTTTTGGACAAACAAATGAGATGTGATGTGTTAGTGATCTGATCTTCAAAGGTGCTGAGTTAGACTTATTCAAACACCTTTTGACAGAGCCAGGCCAGCTGTTTCCCTTGCATCTAGTCCTTATGCTAAGCTAAGTTAGCCTGCTGCTGCTAGTAGTAGCGTCATACTCACCTTACAGAGATGAGATGATTTTCTCATTTAGAGTGAACAAGCATGGGATTATCCCAACCCCCAGCCCATTCAGTAACAGACTCTACCATCAGGATGTGGTTTTTTTTCATGTTATCTATGGCATGTACTGATATACATCAATATTTAACATGAGATTAAACATTATTAAACTAAACAGGGAATTAAGTCTAACTGCCTCTTCCAGAGCAACCACAAAATGTGATCCTTGTTTTAACAGCGGCAACTGCTGATTGAGCAGAGAGTCGTCTTTACATGCAGGATCACTCCCGTCTCCTCTGAGCTTTCCCAGCAGCCCTCCGCAACATAACAGATATTGCTCACGACAGGCCAGACAAAATGTCCCTGTTGTTTTGCAAGGGAAAATGTGGCATTGTCCCTCCACGGCAGTCCCCTTCTGGGTGTGAATGGCCATCTAATCAAGCTCTGCCTTTCACTGCAGCTGGTTTACAGCGAGCAGCGGGGCTGACCTCTGAGGGGCCCGCCTCCCCCTCCCCGTCCTCTGGGACCCTTCAACAAGCTTTAGAGGCCAAATGAGGTGTAAGTCTATTAAAAGGGAGTTTGTGTGTAGATCACAGTCCCTCTGGGGGTGGGAGCCTTTGCCTTGTCATTCAGGTGCGGCTAATTTCCTTCTGCTCCACACGCAGACATGAGGCCTGCCCGTGGTCCTCATCGCGCTCAGACGAGACCCGCTGCTAGAATTTCAAATGACAGCTTCTTGCAGAGGCAGCAGGTGATTTATTAAAATGGAGCAGTGAAACAAAGAGACATCGCCTTAATGTTGTGGATTATATTCACAATGAATACAGTGTGGCTGTGCAGCATTCACAGTCTGTGATCCAGTTCATTTATTAGGCTCATAACTACAGTGCAAATATCACTGAATGCAAATTAGATGGAAAAACAAACTGTGACTTTTTTTTTCCTCACGTGTTTAAAAAAGCCAAATTTGGGTGGAATTTTGGAGGGATGTGAACACAACTGCAGTGATAGATATTTGGTCCTGCTGGCTGCTGCTTATTGAAGTGACAGAGTGAAAGAGAGAGAGGCTGGAGGAGCTGACAAGGGGAGAAGGAAATGGAGAAACAAGGCCACGGGCGATGCTTGAGTGAATACGAGTTAGAATTTGTGGCATAAATTGATTGGAAGTGAGGGTTGTCAGAATAACATGATGTTCTACCAATCAAGGTCCTATAAAGAGATCTGATTATCACAGCACCATGGAGGCACCTTCAACCTCAACACAGATACAATCACAACAGAGTGCTGACAGTTACAGTGCAGTCAGGACAGTGATGTCATTTTTATTATGGTGGGTCTGTGCTCCACCATATACCTGAGTTGAAGAGAAACAATAACTATCAGGTTTAAGTGCTGACTTTCAGCCGTAATTAGAGGCTATTCACATCTATATACAACTTGTAGCCCTTGGAAATACACCTGGAAACATAAGGACAAGACAACCAAGGAGTTTAATGGAGACAGTGACAGTCATCATTTGTTTCAATTGCTAAAGACCAGACTGAAGGCAAAAAACCCATGAAACAAGCAGAATTTTATGATGGCTGCAGTACAGGCCTGGCAGAACACTGCAGGGAAGATACCAAGTGTCTGCTAATATCCCCAAACTGCAAACTTCAGACAGTAATTGACAGAAAAGAATTTGATGCCAAATATTAAATATGATAACTGGGAGACCTCTGCATGACCCTATAATAACACACACATATCTGGGAACACAGTGACATCGCTACAATAAAGTTTAACGAGAAAAGAAAAGGTCAGATGATCAGACAGGTTGTAAACAAGCCAAGAGATCAAGCAGATTATCTAAACCACCTCACTGGTTTTGTGAGTGTATGTTTCAGGACCCCTTTAAAGCCTGTGTGGTCATCTAAATTTTTGTGTTTCTTGCCCCAGTCTGTCTTTGTTTTAGTGATGTCACCATGTTCCTAGCTGTCTAATAAACTACAATTATCCTTTTAAGTGTATGGTCATCATTTCATGTGGACTCGTACCGTACATGCTGGAGCACAGAGCCAACGCAATGAAAGATTTACCACTGTCCAATGAACACACTGTATGTGTAAAGACTTACTTTACTTCTGCACATCTGAGAACACCTCCTCTGTATCAGATCTCTTTGCACACCTGATGTTTATGAGTTATTCTTTATCTCTCCAGCTTCTTCAGGTGAGCTCATGAATATGCTGTTTGCTCCTATGACCTCAAGCAGAAAGAATCAGGAGTGCACTTTATGCACATAAAGGAAATTAACGGATCATCTCCAAATCATAAAAGCAACTGTGCTTAACAATTAAGAATAAAGTGGGTCTTTCGAACTCAGACGTGAAGCCCTGGAGGCACCTTCAGAACAAACTGACCTGATATTTGACTGAGGAAGAGCTTTTCCCGAATCAAGCATTGACAGTGTTTGTCAGAGGGGACCGGGGTCAGCCGAGCAGCATTAACCTCTGGGATGCCATTTCTGTGCAGTGCATTAGTCACATGGAGGAGGAGGAGGGATGTCCTGTAATAGATTATTGACCAGCGGGCAGCGGCCTGCACCGCGCCATGTGGTCCTAGCCAGCTACTGACCTCTTCATCACAGATGGAAGAGCCCACCTGCAGTCCACGAGCGAGGCTAGAGGACACACACACAAACACACATGCACTCCCACAGCAGCGTAACCCTGGCGACTAATGACAAACACACACAAGTAATATTCTCCTGTTTGGTGGCAAGACAGTTAGCAGGACAAGGAACCTGAGGGGTATGCAACCATATTCATTCATAGCTATAAAATGGGAGTCCTTGGCTCATCAAATTGAAAGTGCTGGGGAAACAACAATTGCTTCCATGAACTTAGACTACCTAATTAAAGGCAGGCAATTTCTCCACGAGAGTCACACTCAGGATCTTTAATTGAAATCAAAATGAATATCGCTGGAACACAGGGAGCAGGGTGGAGCGAGGGCTGGGGGTGGGGATGGACACATCCTTTGCCATTTCACTGGTCTCACTGCCAGCCCAAGTGACTTCATATTTGATTGGTCGACTGCTGAGGGGAAAAAAAATGAAATCAACCTTTATTTTTTCCTCTTTTTTTAAGCACCTCCTGCTGCAACAGCCAAAAGCACAAAAACAAGGAAATAAAACAAATCAGAAGACAAACTGACTTAACCCAGAAAGACAGAAGCATCTCAAAACCATTGCCAATATCATCTGTGCTCTGTTTCCCTTTGGCTCAGCTTCACTTTTTTTTTTTTTTTTTAATTGTTTGATAATTCATCTCCGAGCTCTAATTTACCCCCCATCGTCAGCCCTGTATGTTCGACCATTGTGTGAGACATTCAGCTGAATTTCAAATGAGCTGGTAGCATATAAAGTCTCTCTTCCAGGGAAAGCACCTATTTATGGACATGTTTGTTTGTTTTTCATCAACATTAACCCTTTGGGCGAGGAACGTCCGTATGCCGTCTTTTCAAGAGCGGTCCCAGGAACGTCCTTGGGCAGGAAGTCACACTGTTTTAGTTACTCTGGTTTCTCAGTGACTCCTAGGGAGAAAATACAAGATAATTAATTTTGCTTTCACCGTCAGAACATTTGACCTATAGGATGGTGTCTTTAAGCACTTGCCTTATAGCTCTGTGTGAAAATCACCTTTCCATTAGACAGCATTGCAAGGTCATGCTTTGCCGTAAAAGGAGTGAGATAATGAGAATATTGTTTGGGAAATATGTTGCGTGACGACCTGATGAAGTTGTACTCTTTCAGGGAAAAGGATTTTTTGAAATGTTGATTTATCTTAGAGGTGCTGTGTGACAGAAACATTAATGGTGTGTTCAGGTGCTCCTCAACAACCAGTTTTGATGCAGGATTTGTAACATATTGTACTATTTAACAGATAAATGGCCAAGAGGTATATGCCTATTTAACTGCATTCTCTCACACAACGACCCCCACCATCAACATAACATAGACTGTGCAATATGCCTCACTCTATGCCCTTTAATATTTAACTATTTAACTGTACAGCCATCCTATGCAATACAATACACCCATGCAATTCATTCACATTCACACCTATACCTCATTGTATATAGAGTTGCACTGTTTATATCTTTTCTATATATATTTTTTGTTTCTCTATATTTTGTATGTTTGCACTGTAAAGGAGAAGCTCTCCAATCTCGTTGTACTTTTAGTATAATGACAATAAAAGGCATTCTATTCGCTATTTATCTATAATGTTTGAACATTATTACAACAAATTATATGTGGTGATTGTCAACATTTACAGAAATACATGACTGCTTTCAAGATTTTCTTTTTATCTGTTTATTGGATTATTTTCGCGCCATGAAGTCACAACAGAACAAGCACTGTTTTCCAGGATGCAACAGTTTTCCAGTAGTTTGAAGTGCTCATTTCATAGAGGCCATTCAGGTAATAGTTGGTAGAGAAATTCATGTGGGAAATACACTTATTCATGTTTCAGTAGCAAGTTAGATGAGAAGCTTGATGCCGCTCTCATATCTATGAATATGAAGCTTGCACTAGCAGCTGGTAAAGGTGTTAAGAGGTGGATTTTGTGACATTTTGTGTGTGTTGGACAGATCCAAACTGTTTCCAGTCTTTGTGCTATCCTATGAGGGTGGTGTCAAGCAAGCAAAATAAGCATATTCCAAAAATGTTGAACTATTCCTAAGAGTTGGCAAGGACTGGTCAAATGTGTAAAACAGATGTGAAGGTAAATGGGGTTTTGCTACAATAATGAGCCTGTATTCACTTGAGTTTAGTCCTTTTGGGAGTTATACTAGGTAAATTTATTTTTCTTTTAATGGAAACTTTACCTCATGATCGCACCTTTGTTGATGCCTAATTCCCCCCCCCCAATATGAAAAACCTTGAAACTCATCAAGCATTACAAAAACATGTTGTGTTTCTCAAAAATGCTGTGAACCTTTCAATGTGCAACAAACACACACGGAGGCAAAAAAAAAAAAAAAAAACACCCACACACTCAAACAGGATTGAGAATATGAGGCTATCAGAGCCTTGCACATTACATTGACTAGTGGAGGTCTTCACTGTTTAAGTGGCGCTGCCTGCTGAGGTTTTCCTCCCCGGCAGCAGGCCTATAAGAGTGGTAAGTGGAGGTGATGAGACACTGTCCCCTGTGCCTCCTTCAGCTGCCATTCCCTTTAAATTGAAACAGAGTCCTGCAAATAAATGCCACATTCTGAGGAGGGAGAACGCCTGAAAGTTGCATTTCATATAAGCACCCGTTGGGGAATTGGCCCCGGCACAGTCTGCTTTATTCGCTCTGCTTTTTGTTATTTATATGATGAAGGAACACTGCTACGTCAGGGTCATTCAGTGTTCATTTATCTTTTTATGTTGTGTTCTGGGGCAAGCTACTATAGCAGGGCTGCCTACAGCAGTGGGTTCTGCAGCATGAGTCCCCTCTGAATATTACAGGCGATCTTATTCTGGCGCTTTTACCTCATCAGGTATCAATATGCATTAGTTTTACCCCCTGTTCATTAGCTTTAAATGGTATCTCTCCCTAAGATTAATTGAAGCTGGGATAAAAGAAGAGCGTCCCACTGTTTGTTATTCATGTTGGCCTGAAAACGGCAACAGTAAATCCTTGAAGTTGTTGTTAAGCTGGCTGTATTACCATATGTGTGCCATTTCCATGGAGTGACAGACCCCCCTGGATCAAATGGGGACTATTGATCCTGCAGCACTCCATTTCAAGTTAATTGTGCTTGAAATGAGGTGCACACACTCAAGCATACCTGCATTGGGAAGGCTTTATTTATTTATATTTGTCAGGGAACCTGTGTCAGATAAACTGAAAATATTCAATTCACGTCTTATTCAATTTTGCTCAAAAAAAGCCAGTTGTGCTGAAGTATGCTCTGAAAGTGGTTGAACCAGATTGAATCAGACTTTGATCCCCAGTAAGGCCAGTGCTACATGAGACTACAGGCAACAAGGGAACATGTTTAGGCTATACAATGCAGGGGATTGACTGAAATTATACTAGCATGGCAGTGATTTAACCTCATCAGTGGAAAAAGCCTCATCAGATTCTGGCAATATTCTTCCTACCCCACCCCCCACCCCTTCATAGGGGGCTCTTTCCCCTGCTGGTAAGTAAACCTGGCTGTAATATTTCAGCAGAGGGTCAGGTGAAATCTGGCCTCCCCCTGACCCCCATTCGCATCGACACTAACAAAGCAGGCTCTAAGGTAACCAGGCATGAAGAGCCTGGCAGAACCCGAAGAGGCTGGAAGCGCCGGAGCTCCTCAGCAGACATCCTGCTCAGCCTTCAGCGTCATCATGTGCCAGATTATGACTCCGAATGCACACCGCAGCCTACAAATCACTTATCTCCCTGCAGCACAGTGAGCTTAAAGTGGGGAATCTGGAGTGAAAAAGAGGCGCAGGAGATTAAATGTATCAAACATAATCAAATCAGGTACAGATCAAATCTCACCCTTAACATATTCTCATGATGCATTACATAACCTCACTAAATAAAAAAGCTCCATGTCCTGCAATGGAAAACTGAAAAATGTGTTAGAATAAAATCCTCTAGCAGAAAAAACATTATATAGGATAAATTCATGATTAAAGGTGGACTGATCATTCACAGTTTAAAATTTCTTTGAGTTCAATTCCATATTTTGCACTACACAAGCGGCCCCATTGTCAGTGACTGGCAGTGAAAATCATGGCTCCCTCCTCCGGCCCCCAGGGCCAGCACAGCCCCATTTATAGAACAAACCCCTCCCGCCGTTTGTTTATAAGCCTATTCTTTTATAATAGTATATATAAATAAGTGAAACTGTGTAATGGATCGCATTAAACAGGCAGGCATATTGAGGCAGGATTTAATTTGCATGCCAGATTAGCTCGCTATTGGTTGGGGCAGCGCCGTAGGGCAGCCTATTCATTAATAGGATCTAGTCTCTTCAAATCCATTAAGTCAATTGAACCCATACATAATCTGATTTCAGCGGCACCATGTAAATGTTGTAGTGGTACGCCTGTTCTAGGACAGGCCTTTGCACTCCCTTAAGTGCAGTGGTGTGGAAGTGAGGACTGTAAGCAGCCCCCGAACAAACAAAAAGGCAAAACAAATGTATTTGTTGGACCAATAAAGAGTATTAGCTGCTCATGAGAGTCTAAAACAAACATCTAAGCCACCTTATTTCTAGATGACAGCACTGATATTGAATGATTCTGCAAAAACTTGGAATATATTCAGTTTTTATTCAGCTTTGGCTTTCTATAGTATCTGTACATGGCAACTGTGAAATGGTTAACTTAAGAGACAGATTGTGGTAATAGCTATTGCTGACTCTACAGGTATAAAAATAAAGAGACATTCCTTGTTAGGTTTAACAAATAAAGAATAATAAATCTGTTTGGATTTGTGTGTTAAAATCAATTCAAGTATCTAGTAAAATGTAAATATGTGTAAAATGTGTAGACTCTATATGACAGTATCCTTAAAACTGCTTTGTTTGCAAAATCTGAACTTTGAAGAAAACAATTCCTACACATAGAGGTTTCACTTTAGCCAAATGGCAACTAGTTAGCAACTAGCTGGTGAGCTCAGTGAGGTATTCAGCTGCTAAAGACCAAGATATTTCTCTCAGGGGTTGTTCTAAATTGAATCAGAGCTAAAGGGAGAGTAGGTATTGGATTTATATTCATCAGGTGGCCAAACACATAAATAAATGATAATGTTGCTCTGTATTTGTTGGTTGTGCAAATAGGCAACTGTTTCCTAACAAGTTTGCTAGCATAGTATAGCATCCTACTGTACAGTTTGATGTAGGGGTACTACAGTAAAATCAGTCAGTGTTATAGATTGTAGTTAGTTGTAACTGTGTGTGTTTGCACATTCTGAAATCCTGCTCAGGCACTTCTCCAGGAACAAGGCTAATATAAACAAAATGATGGGTCACAATGTGCAGAACACTTACCTACATACAGAATATTTAAAATACAGTTCATCATTGTTTATAGGTCCTGGTGTAGAATCAAAATATGAAGCTATGAGGTAAAAAAAAATCTGTTCTGTGCAAAAACCTCTTGTAAACTTAAACTCTGCATCCTCAGATCACTCCCAGCCACGTTAACAAACTCATGGGTGATGCACGGTGCAGGGTTTTTTTTTTTTTTTGGGGGGGGGGGTTTCAAGATGACCTAAATCCTTGTTTGTGAGGCTGGCTGGTCAGAGCTGAGGAGGGGAACACTGCTGGAGGCGCTCAGAAGACAAGGCCCAACATAGTCCAGGTCATGCCTGAGTGACCCGACTAGCCCCAGATTTACGCACTGTACACACCCCGGCATCTGGGCCAACAGGGAGCTCGAACACGTGCGCGCGCTCACACAGACACAGATCTAACTCACACTAATACACACACATCCGCGCTATAAACATGAAGAGAGGACAGGGACTCACCATGGGGAAATCTATACAGTTTATAATTGGGGGGCTACAGAAGAAAGAAGAGAACCATAACAAATCTACACGAGGGTGCATGAGGCTAAATAGACCTGAATGTCTTAAAGGAGACTTGAAAAGTGGGATGATTTCAGGACAGGACATACAATGAATACACTTACAGCAGTGCTATCCATCGCTGTTTGTCATATTAATTCTCAAGTAGCTGTTTTTGACATTTTAGATATTCAAGATATTCATAAGGAAGTAGCCCCTGCTTTTACCTACCATCCAAATTCATGTTTCTCGGTATATAAAGAAGAAAACAGGTAGCAGATGTAATTGGTTGGTAGTAAAATATTAAATAAAGAATCACAGCGGGAGGCAGTTAACTACCCCTCACCTGAGGACTCAAAAACTTCATTTACAATCCCTAAACTGTACCACAGCGATTTCTATGTCAGAGGATTTGTCACCTCTGCTGTGAGGTTTTCCTGCTTTTCAAAACACACAATGGGAGAAAAATTAAATCCTTGGAGGAGGATTTAGACACTTATATAACTCCCCAATTATAAAGTTTTTTTTTTTTCCTTCAAGAAGCCTCAGTGCCCTCCCTACTGTTTATATGACTCACAAATATCTAATACTGAACTGTGTATAATGCCAGTATGCCCACATGACTGCAGAAAAGGCTCTTTTGCTTTCTGCCCGACTGAGTCAGGCATAATGGGAGGCTTGAAAAGCTGCGAGCTTAAACCAGCGCAGTCTTGACAAAGCCTTGGTGGCTTGCTGGGAGACTGTGCATCCCAGGAAGTTGCCAAAAAACTAATTTTCAAGAGCACTCAGCATGGTCTTAAAGCTATCTAATGGAACCACACCCAGACTGGACGTTAAATACTTCACTCCTGCATGGGCAATTTGCTGACAATGATGAAGGAAATGACTACAAAGGCCACTATAACACTAGTGTGTTTAAATTTAAGAGAGAAAAAATAACAATTCAAAAAACAGTGTGTTTGCGAGCTGCTATAGCTGAGAGAGCTGTTTTAGTGAATGCCTTTTACGAAACATATGTATCCCAGAGATATAACAAACTAATAAAAATGCACATACTTTACCTAACATAGACTGTATGGTCAAAAGTATGTGGATGCCTCAATCCCCAAACTATAGGCATTAATATGTTGCTCCACTCTTCTGTGAAAGGCTCTCCACAATATGCTGGAACCTGGCTGCAGGGATTTTCTCCCATGCACTCATAAGAGCATCAGTGAGATTGGGCACTGATGTTGATGGCCGCAAGGCCTGGTTTGCAGATGTTCCAGTTCATCCCGAAGGTGCTGGGTGGAGTTAAGGTCAGTCAAACCACAAACAAAGCCCCACGTTAAAAGTACACTAAAGTATATGTCCACATACTTTTGGCCGTAGAGTGCACATAGGACATAGGCATTAGAACAGGGATTTGTTTCAGCATGATCATAAGTAATACATAAGATTATATGCACATACCTGACATACATTTGCTCTATGCAGCCCTATGTTAGACGTAAATCAGATTCAGGTAAGAGTATCTTGTGACAAGAATTCCTGGTATTTTCCTTCGTTCCCTTACAAGACATATTTTATGATAAACCACAATGACGCCAAGTCATCGAGAGGTCCCAGTCCCTTTTGACCCCACCCCACACCCCCCACCTGATGGCTTCAAACCTCCCCTTCCCCCCTACTCATATTTCAACCCACCTTGATGTACCTGTTTATGTATCTGTGGGTGGTCTGGCTGGTACTAAAACAACCCCCCCCCCCACGCTGGCAGATCCAGACATAGAGTACCCGTTTATCCGATTTCAGGAAACAGCTAAAGCTGCCCAGCTTGTTTTGCAGTTTATGTCCTCGGTATGAAAGAAGCAGAAAAGGATCAAGGGTGGCACACTGGGAGGAGGGGATCATTCGGAAAAAAAAAAAAAAAAAAGTCCCCTGGCCAGGCCTCAGGACCACCTAACCTGTGGCTTCTATTCCTGACCCCTTAATGTGTGTGTGGGAGGGGGGATATTACCTTTTCGCCGACAGTGCTTCCCCATATTCCCTGACCCCACAGAGACATTACAGTGGGCAAATATAAAGCAGGGCTTCATGAAGCCTGAGCTTATCTGGGCTCTGAAAGTATGTGAGACATGCCTGGGAACAAAAGGCCGTCTCTGAGCCTGGGAGCAGGCCAGGGGGATCTCTTTCAGCAGCCACAGATTGCCCTGTGTTTTCTTAATTGACAGACCCCGGCCACATTTGATAGAAATGACATGCAGCTGGCAGTGAGCCCCGGCCTTCCAGGTAGACCACCTTTCAGCAGGAAAATTGTCCTCAATCTACTTCATAAAGGAGTTTGATGGAGGTCTCTCAGTCTGCGTCATGAACATATTCTGCTGCGGTGGGTTCATCTCGCTGTGGGTTACACCTGCGTGGGAAAAGTTGGTTGTTTCAGAGTGTGGGGGGCAGCTTTCTCTCATCTACGCCCACTGATGGGCTCAGTGGCAATTATTTCACAAAATCTATTTAGAAAATATCAAAAAGCAGCATGTTTTTTGGAAGTACTCAACACCCACAACTTTTTATTACTCAATATTTACATGATTATATATAACCGTGACCTTTTAATACCTGCTTTCTACCTGTTTTCTGTTTAAAACATAATCAGTCTACTGTTGCATTGGATTGTGTACACAACATATTAATATACAGTATACCTATATGCACATCGGTTACTGTGTGTACTGTCAAACCAGTGCAGTGGGTAGCTGAGACTACATAAAGCTATATGTTCCCTTTTCCCAGTCTGAGGAAAGCATGTCCTCAGCTGGCCAGATACAGTAGTGCACCCAGTCCTTTTTTTTCTTTTCTTTACTTTTCTTTTTTTGACAGACCTGTCAATCAAGCCTCAAAAGTGCAGCCATACTTTATCTGTGTTTATACATTAAAGCCCTAAATTGATCTCCAATAAAATTAAAAGCTATTTTAGTCAGACAGTGTAGGACAAGTTATTATTATTATTATTGGACAACGGGCTGGACATCTTTTAGTGTTATCTTTAAGTGTTATTTCAAGAAACAAGGGCAGTCCTGAAAAGATATAATTTTTTCTCAGTTGCACATTCCTGGTTAAATAAAAGTTAAATACATAAATCTCACTTATACAGAATACAGTAACTGCTTAAACTCAAGTACCCCACATTTACTAAATGTACTGTAATAATCTTGGCAGGGCAGGTAGTTAGATACATACCATTCAACTGTAAGAAGGATCACATCAAACATCAGACTAGATTCTTTTGTTCCATTAGAGTTTTTTTTTATAATTGTTTTTATTAATTATTGGTTGGTTGGTACAAAAGAAATCTCGATCTTATTTAGCAGGAACTATTCAAAACATAGACTAACAAGTATATATTATTCCATTAGAATCTTAATAAGCCCTGTTGTGTGCAACCATGTCTAAAGACAGTCTCCCCTTCAGTGCTGAAAAATGCTAATGAATCTCAGTGATTTTGCTCATAATGACAAACAACAACATAAACTGCCAAAATTCCTTTGTCACATCACATATTGTTCAAATCTCTTGTGTACGTTTTTCCAAAAGGCCTGAACTCCACAGAGGATAAAAAGGGGCCATATGGCATCCATGTCTCAAGCCCCCGTGATCCACCCGGACTGATTTCCCATCCGGTGCAGGAAAAAAGGATCTCAGGGTGCCAAACGGTGTTGGTCCCCTGTGGATATTAGTGGGCCATGGAAGATAAGAAACTAGCCATCCCAGACATCCAGTTCCATCAGCAGATAAGAGCTGAAAAAGGCCCCTCAGCTCCAACTGAACATCCACTGATCCACTTCAGGCTGGATGTGCTGTGACTTTACAGCATTCATCCAATATCAGAATTTTGTTTTTTCATTCATTTTTGCTTCATTCATAGTGTAATTATATAAAATAGATAACTATTTATAATAATTTCACAGGACCCTGATTAATGGATTTGTTTATTTACATGTCCTGCTCAGGCCACATGAACATCAAATGTACAATTGCAGATTTGAAGACCACCTCTGGTTAAGCAGTAATTCTAAATACATTCAGTACTGATGCAATTTGAAACAGAAATGATCATTAAATTGCTCATGAAATAAACAATTCACCTCCTTGAGCCCCATTTCAGGTTTGTTTACCATCTTTATTCCAAAGCCAAAGTATCTTTTGTTCGTCTCATATTTAGAGGTTCCTAAAACAAAAGTGTTTCTAAAATCAGGCTTGAATACAAAAATTGACATACTGTCTACAGTTGCGCTGAAACACTTTAAAAGTAAGGAACTATATAACAGTGATATAAATTGACACTTTGAAGGACACTGGGAGGATTGTGTTTTGTTGTAAGTGACTTATTGCCTTGTCTATAATGCATTGTTTTTGGTGTCAGTATGCACTTTTCCTTTAGTGAATGTTCACAAATACCAGGAAAATGTCGACAGTACCAGTGTTAGTGTGAGTGCAGAGAGCTGCAACTCAGAAAGCTCTCTGTCAGCTGTAAAACTGAAGTTTATTTTAGAGCAGAAATAAGCTCCAGTCAATAGTAGTTAGTTGCAGTTGAGACTGAAATATAAAACTTAATAATACTTTTTTTTTTTTAAATACCCAACAGTTTCTCAGCATTTTCCCACTAAAATGAATCACTATGACTTCACACTAGACCTGCTATAATTGATATTTTGGACACAATGTCAAGAGTGACCTTCTTGCCTGCTTTCAATAACCTGGACTTTGGGATCAAGTGTACTCAGATCCAAGTCCCTGATGAGAAAGCCCCCTAAAAAATCTGTGCAAGTTGGCCAGAAACAGTCTGTTAGTCAAAGATGTCCAGTCTTGTGTATGTTTCAGCTGGTTTTCAGGTTCATCCCAAGCTTTACAAGTAAACTGACATTTTGACCCATGTTCCTCTTTCTCTTATCTGACATTTCTCTTCTGAGTTTTTATACTTTGACTGACAGTAGCTCCACTGTACCGCTGTAAGTAGCATTTTAATTATTTCCAGCATTTGTGTATCGACTGCCTTTTCCACAGCAACTTTTACCTTGCAATGCACTCTTTTTTCTTTTCCTTCACACTTAATCTCCTGTGATGTGAAACTCTGTATTCCAAGCACTCTGATGCTAACAAAAAAGGATAGAGATATGAAAGGTCATCTGATAACTGCTGAATAAGAGCTGAAACAATGGATCACTCAGAGGAAATATCAGCATTGAGATTATGTAAAAAAAAAAAAAAAAAAAAAACTTCATATTTCAGACCTGAGCTGACTGAACAGACCCAACCGTCCTTGCTAGCACACATGTCATGCTCCAGATTATTTCATGATGGGGATTTACAACCAGATGAAACTCTTCTTGTGCACAACACTGGCTGATGGAGCTCCCGTCACATTGTTGATCCTCTCCACAGCTGCCTTTTCTGCACAGGGAGCTAGGTCTTTTCCAGCCTAGTAAAAGCAGAGTGGGGAATTTTTTAGGAAAAAGATGGGTCACAACTTCCCTCCCCTCCTCTACAGATGCTGGCCGGTTAATGAAGTAACAACAAATTGGGCCGCGGGCTAATTTGGAGTGGCGTTTCCTGGCCCCTCTTGGCCCATAGAGATGTGTTTCATTTTCTCTTATCAGTGATTCAGTCATGTGGATTTACGCATGGATGCCTCTGTCTCCCCCGATCGCTGTGCTAATGGAAACTTCGTTAATGTCATTAATCTACGGGCCGAGACATGTACTAAACACATATTTTGCTGTTTGTGCTCCATTTGTCAAATAATGCTGCGAGTTTCCTTTATGTCAGAGTTCCTAGGCAGCCAAGCAGAAACAAGACAGGGGAGGCTTGGCTGATATTTTGTTTTGGATTCAGGTGATAATAATCATTTTGTGGCTTCACACATGAAGACCGTATCACCCCTCCCCCACCCACTCACAAACGATCACATTCACCACATTCCGCAGATAGCTCCATCCCCAGACACTGATGGTCTATAATTTAAATTGTACAAGCCTCTAACCACTGCACACTGAATTCAGAGTTGCCTCTCTGTTGTCTTAAACCAGATCTCTGTCTCCCTGCAAAGTAAATGATGAGACGGCCTCTAGCATCTTTCAGTGTCCACTAAGCATAACAAGATGTGATCTGTGATTACGGCACAACGCTGAACTCTGATCTCTGCTGGCTGGAGGACACAAGTTCAACACAGTTACTTACAATCTAGCGGCCCAGATTAGTCGGAGGGCAAAATGCTCCTGCCAGGACGAATCCTCATCACGTTTATTGTATACGAACTCTCTGTTAGGTAAATCGGTGTGTTTATATCACAGGCAAATTGAGCGTATAGCTACAAAAACTTGGCCTCTGGGTGAGCGGGACTGGGCAGGGGACTCAAGGCCTGGGTGGCAGACAGCTCGAGGTCAGGCAGGAGGAAGGTCACCTATTCAGAATAGGCTGAGAAAGTGAAGGAATGCACCTGCTTTTAAAAGGACTAACAGAACCATGACTTGTAGAGACCATGAAGTGAATCATCTGAGTTTTGCAGGGATTAACTGATCAGCAAGTGCAAGAACGCAACCGAAGTTCTTAAAAATGCTTAACTATTAAAATGTGCTATTGAACAAGTTCTTTGACACTCACAGTGTTAAAGACCTAGTGCTTAGTGTTTAGGAGGAACACAAATGGACACAAATAGGATTACAAATTGGCGTGATCTGTAAGTAACCTCTTGTGTATAACCACATGCTACAATATTATAAATGGAAACTTGAACAAACCTACCAACAGTAAGACTAAAAAGAGACCAAACCTACACAATGACGATTCCAGGATCACTGTGTGATCACTGTGATCACTTGTAAAATCAGTTCAAATGCTGTCTGCAGTTGACAAAGTGTTCAACAAAACTTGCTGTATCAGATTCTTAAAGGGTAACTTCACAGATCTGACATTTTAAAGTCTGCTTACAGATCTTGGGTAGAGGTAGGCTACATAAGTAACTACTAGCATAACGCTCCCAAATCCCCAACCAAACTGTCTGCAGTTGAGTTGCATTGTGGGTAATGTGGGCACCAGGTCCTGACAAGGAAGATGACTGTGTGGATATCTCTGATTCTGCTCCATCAGTTTTGATCAGTTTTTTAAACCGTCCATGTAAGAATGTAGTGCTAACGCTTTAGAGTATTTCTTTACTTTAATTAACCTTTACACTGATATTTATAGTAGTAGTAGGGTTGCCACTAATGGGTACTATTATTATCTGCAGTTTTAATTAATCGGTTTATCAGTTAGTCAAAAAAAAAAAAAAAAAAAATCACATCACAAGTTCCCAAAGCTAGGAGATGACATCTTCAGATTACTTATTTTGTCTGACCCACAAACCAAAACCAGAATATATTCATTACACAGTTATTTTTTAACAACAAAACAGTAGCAGATCCTCACATTTGAGAAGCTACAACCAATTAACTTGCTATTTTTGCTGGACAAATAACTTAAATCATTACTAATAACAAGTAATTATATATTATAGTGATATCTAAATTGTTGTGATTAAATTTTATATATATTAATATATTAGATATTAATCTTATTATATTTTATGACAAATCTGTAATTTCTCCATATCAAACCTCTTCTATAACCCATCATTAATTAATTAAAACTGTGGTGTTGCTGATGCTCTAATAAGCTACAGGGTTCTTTGCAAAGAAGTGGGCCAGCACATTCTTCACCCAGGCAGTGAATGGTTGAGTCACATTGGCTGTGATGCTCTATTCATTCAGAGCAAATGACAAAAAAAC